>NC_135341.1:7323406-7939484 GCF_023851605.1 Tamandua tetradactyla | reverse complement strand
TTTATTTATTTATTTTGAATCTGCAGCTTTTCTTGGGATATATTCATAAAGTATATATGTATCACAGTATCCTTACTTAGTTCTACAATCGTCATAACTCTCAATTTTAGGTGATTTTCATTGCCCCAAAGAGAAAAATAACAGATAGACACACCTACACCAAAGAGAAAATCCAAAACTTCCCTTTACTCTCGTCCCCCCTCAATTGTTTATCCCTAGTATTGTTGCGGGACTAGTGATGTATTCCTGTTAAATATAGACCATAGCATGCAATAAGTTGTTTTTCCCGTATACCATTCTCTGACTCTTTGTGCAAGTGTCATGCTTTTGAAGTAGTTCATGCAAGAACTTATATTTGTAGTGCTAATCGGTGAGGTACATGGCTCCAAACAACCCCTTTCAGTCATATTCACCTTCAGTATAGCCCTATTACTTATAAACCTACTAATTAACTACCATCACCTCTATCCATTCTCATATTTTTAAGTTCAACCTTAATTTACTAGTCTGTACATATTAGGTAACCATTCCCCGATCGCTAGCACCTGTCTATATCTGCCTTCCCTATATTCTACATTTTAAGACTCTGAGTTTACGTTTTCTAGGGGGTTCATATTAGTGAAATCATATAGTATCTATTTCTTTGTGTTTGGCTTAATTCACTCAGCATTATGTCCCCAAGTTTCATCCATGTTGGCATATGGTTCAAGACCTCATTTCTCATTACTGCTGCATAATATTCTATCATATGTATACCACATTTTATTTATCCACTCATCTGTTGATGGGCACTTGGACTGTTTCCGTCTTTTGGCAATTGTGGATAATGCCGCTATGAACATCAGTATGCAAATATCTGTTTGATACACTGCTTTCAGCTTTTCTGGGTATATACCAAGCAATGGTATTGCCAGATTGTCATGCAACTCAGTGTTTTGTTGTCTGAGAAATTGCCGAACTATCTTCCACAGCAGGGTATAAAAGTAGTTCCAATTTCTACACATCTTCCCCAATAATTTGTGGTTTCCTATTTTTTTAGTGGCAGCAGTTCTTATAGGTGTAAGATGATATCACGTTATGGTTTTGATTTGCATTTCCTTTACAACCAATGAAGATGAACATCTTCTCATGTGCTTTTTAGCCATTCGTATTTCCTCTTCAGAAAAAAGTCTACTCATATATTTTGCCTATTTCATAATTGGGTAATTCTTTTGTTTTTGAGTTGTGTGATTTCTTTATATATACTGGATATCAAACTCTTATATGGTTTCCGAAAGTTTTCTTCCATTGGGTTGGCTGCCTCTTCACTTTTTTGACAAAGTCGTTTGAGGCACAGAAGCATTTGACTTTGAGAAGTTCCTATTCATCTGCTGTTTTGTTGTTGCTTGCACTTCGAGTGTAAGGTCTATACTAGGTCTTAAAGACATTTCCTTATATTTTCTTCTAGAAGTTTTATGGTACTGGGTCTTATATTTGTCTTTGACACTTTGAGTTAATTTTTGTATAGATCGTGAGGTAGGGGTCCTCTTTCACTCCTTTGGTTATGAATATCCAATTCTCCCAGCCCCATTTATTGAAAAGACTATTTTGCCCAGCTCAGTGGATTTGGGGGCCTTGTCAATGCTCAATTCACCATAGATCTGCAGGTCTATTTCTGAACTCTCAATTCAATTCCACTGATCAGTAGTCTGTCTTAGTGTTAATGCCATGCTGTCTTGACCACTGTGGATTTATAGTAAGCTTTAAAATAAGGAAGCATAAGTCTTCCCACTGCATTCTTTTTTACTATATTTGGCTGTTTTGGAGCCCTTTCCCTTCTAAGTAAATTTGATAGCAAGCTTTTCCAAGTCTTCAAAGTACGTTGTTGGAATTTTTAATAGTATTATGTTGACTCTGTACACTAAGTTGATTAGAATTTACATCTCAATGATATTTAGCCTTCCTATCCATGAACATAGAATGCTTTTCTGCCTATTTAGATCTCAATTTATTTCTTTTGACAATGTTTTATAGTTTTTCTATGTACAGGTCCTTTACATGCTGGTTAAGTTTCTTACTAGATACTTGATTCTTTTAGTTTCTATTGTAAATGAATTTTTTTTCTTAATTATCCCCTCAGTTAGGTCATTGCTTGAATGTAGAAATATTTTGCTGGACTCTCAAAATCCTCATGCTCACAGCTCAATTAAGTAATTCACTGCTATATACTCTAATTACCTTATTATAAGCAAATATAGTTTAATGAAAGTAATTACAAATATAAAATCATACCCACTTGATTAGAATTACTAGATATACTTAAGTATACATAAATGAGACAATGGAGTCATAAAGAAAGAAACATAGAGCAAAAGAAAAACCCACCAAATTGGGGGAAACCATAACATTTGAGCTCACAGGCTGGAAGTTCCTACTTACAGCCGGTCATCGTCCTAATAGGTCACATGGTCCCAGGCAGAGCGTCATCTCCTTGTTGAGACTTCAAATCAGCTAGCAACCAAGTTCCTCTTTTATGGTGCATGGCAAACAGGCTACATGTGCATGCACATGATCCAAAAACATCAAGTGTTTTACTTCAGTTCTTGGGAAAGGGACCAGTTCTCCCAAGAAGTGAACAAACAATGCATTCCAAGAGTGCCATGCAGATCCCTGGGAGAGGGGTCCGCTCCCCTGAGGAGTTATGTGGAGACCCCATGAACTCCCTGTTTCTGGTTAACATCTTACTTTATCTTACTTTCCAAGACCTTCTGGTGCCAGGGGGTCTCCCCCCAGTGATTTACTGTGGGTTTGAAGTTGTTGTATTGGTAAGTAAAAAATGAAGTTTCTTATGCTAACAAAGGGAAACAAGATAGAGCCTCTTAGCAATTCACTAAGCAGACAATTCTCACTTAAAACATCTCACATCAAGAAACATTACTGATTTTTGTGCATTTAATCTTGTATCCTACTACTTTGCTGAATTTGTTTATTAGCTCAAGTAGCTTTGACATACATTTCTAAGGATTTTCCATGTATAGGATCATGTCATGTTATCACATGTATCACATTGTTTAGGTTCTCTATTTCCTTATTGGGCCTGTGTTTGGTTGTTCTATCTATAGAAGAGAGAGGTATATTGAAGTCTCCCACTATTATTGTTGAAACACATATTGCTCTCTTCAATTTTGCCACTATTTGCCTCATGTACTTTGGAGCACTTGATAGGGTACACCAACATTTATGATTGTTATTTCTTCTTGGTGAGTTGTTCCTTTTATTAACATGTAGTGTCCCTCCTTGTTCCTTATAACATCTTTGCATTTAGAATCTATTTTTTCTGATATTAGTATATCTGCTCATGCTTTCTTTTGGTTACAATTTGAATAGAATATCTTTTTCCATACTTTCATTTTCAATCTACTTGTGTCCTTGGGTCTAAGATGAGTCTCTTGTAAACAGCTTATAGATGGATCATATTTTTTAATCCATTCTGCCAATGTATATCTTTTAATTGATGAGTTTAGTCTGTTAATATTCAAAGTTATTACTGTAAAGGCAGTTCTTGATCTACCATCTTATTCTTTGGTTTTTATTTGTCAGAGCCTACTCTTTTTCTTTTTATTTTTATCCTTTAAGTTACCCTTACTAATACTCTTCAATTATGTGCCCACCTTCAGACCCCCCCTCTCCTATCTAATTTTTTTTTCAGCTGACAAATCTCCTTTTGATACTCTTATTTAGTATCTGGTTTCTTGTTAACAAATTCTCTCAGCATTTGTTGCTCTATGAAAGTTTTAATCTCTCCCTCACCCTTGAAGGACCACTTTGCTGGATAAAGAACTTGTGACTGGAAATCTTTCTCTTTCAGAGTCTTAAATATATCATACCACTGCCTGCTCACCTCTATGGTGTCTATTAAGTAGTCTGAAGTTAATCATATGTGGCTTCCCTTGTACGTGGTGAAATTGGTCTTCTCTTGAAGCTTTCAGGACTTTCTGTTTCTCTTCAGCATTTGACAATCTGATTAGTATGTGTCTTGCAGTGGGTCTAGTTCAATTTATTCTATTTGGAGTGCATTGGTCTTTTTTGATTTGCATATTTATGTCTTTTATAAAGGTTGAAAGTTTTTCCCAATTACGTCCTCAAATAAACTTCCTAGTCCTTTACTCTTCTCCTTCTGGGGCACCAGTGGTTCTTATATTTGTGTGCTTCATGTTGTTTATTATTTCCCTGAGATCCAGTTCAAATTTTTCCATCTTTTTTCACCATTTATTCTTTTACACATTTGAATTCAGTTGCCTTGTCCACTAGTTTGTGTATTCTTGTTCCAGCCTCTTCAAATATGCTGTTGTGTGTCTCTAGTATATTTTAAATTTGATAAACATTATCTTTCATTTCCATAAGATCTGCTATTTTTTCCATTCTTTGAAATTCTTCATGTTCTTCTATTGTTTACTTTGTTTTTTATGTCTCACTACATGTATGTGTATTTCTGTATCTGTGCATACACACAGAGTCAGGTATGTGCTGTGTGTGCATATCATAACAATTTTGTTCACAACGTTTTTGTTGTTGCTGTTCTTGTTTTGGGGGTGGTGGTGCTTGGGCCAGGAGTCCAACGCTGGTCTCCCGCATGGCAGGTGAGAATTCTACCACCGAACTACCAGTGCACCCCTTCTAATGTCTTCTTGATATCCTTTATGTCTCTTGCCAACCCATTGAACTTATTTAGGAGATTTTTATGGACATGATTGATTCGTTTTTCCAGATTCTGTGTCTCTTCTTGTGTTTTAACATGGTCATTTGGCTGGGCCATATTGAAGATACGTACTCTGTGTATTTACTGCTGCCTTCCAGGCATTGATTGTCTTTATAAGGTTATTTAGAAAGTTGATTTCCCTTGCTTGTCTAAGATTTTGTAGTTGCTTGAGTTTGTTTTGAAGTTCTTCTTTTGTACTTGGCCTATCGGTAATTCCCTTCCAGGCTAAGGCCGGGAGCTCATTCAGGTGGTGTACCTCTAATTGGAGATCTGTTAAAAGCTACACAGAAAGGCAGTTTGCCAGACTACACTGTCCACATCTTCCCAGCAGGTAGCACTCTTGGGTCATCTCTTCTCCTCAGGCCTGACTTTCCCCGACTGTCTGCCGGTGGGCTGGGACCCAGCCAGTTACAAAGCCAGTCAAGGCACAGGTCTCCATGTGCACTGAAACCTGCCAACCATGGGGCTGAGGCTTGGGCAGTGTGCACCTTGATGGAGAATACTCTTGTGGGCATGATAACTTGGTGGACCCAGGCTCCCAAGTGGAATGACCTCGGGCTGTAGGAACAAGCACTTCAACACCCCTGCCCCCAGCCAGCCCAGGTGTGCCGGCCAGAGCAGTGTGGCTCACTCCCACTTCCCCGCCTCTCCACATGCTGTGAGTGCTCCATGCCTCTGTGGCAAAAAGATAGAAGCAGCGGGACCAAGGGAGTCTCTTTCACTTGCCAATTGTTGGGTCAGTTCAGCCCTGTGTTCTCACCTCCTCCTGAGGGGAAGGCCCCCCAGCCTCAGCAAAAAATCAGGCACCCACAGCAGCCTGCCTCAAGGGTCGGAAGTAGGCACTGTGCTCTGTGAGGTCTCTGTGCGAGTCTGCTGGCTCCTGGGTTCTCCTCTCACAGAGCTGAGAGGGACGATCTCTCAAGCTGATAAGGCAGAGGGAGTATAAAATGATGTCACTCCTTTGGGTTGCACTTCATCCTGCATGTTGCAGCCTGCCCCAGATGTGGATAAACTCACCCTGTCCTCTCAGTCATAATTTCTCCACTTTTTCATCCAGGCCCTCTCTATATAATGTAGAAGTCTCTCTCTGGTCACTCATACCCTGGAACTGCTGTCTCAGTCATTTTTCTGTCACTTCTCTAGTTGTTTCCTGGAGCTCGAGTGAACTCAGCCTATCCTATTCCACCATCTTCCAACATTTTTAACTACTGTACTTCCAAAGCTATAGATTCATCATTAACTTTAGGCATTTATATTTTAGAACCTGAAGATGTAAGAAGTAGAGTTATATTCCAAGCATACAATATGATAGGACTGGCATTTATAGTTACCCACATGGTTAATTATAAAAGATATCTCTTTTTCTTTACACCACTTCAATCCACCATTTAGAGTCTTTTCTTTTAATCTGAAGAACTCCCTTAAGAGCTTTTTTGGTAGTTTGTAGGGCAGCTGTCATGGTAACAAACATCGTCAGTTTTGCTTATCTGGAAATGTCTTCATTTCTCCCACTTTTTAAAAAAGTGTTTTACCAAACATAAAATTCTTCAGTGGCAATTGCTTTCTTTCATCACTTGAAAATATTTCTTTCCCCTGCCTTCTTGCTCCATGTTTCTGACAGGAAATTGGAACTTAATATTACTCGGGCTCCATTGTATATAACATGTTGTTTTTCTCTTGCAGAATTTAGAATTCTCTCCTTGCCTTTGGCATTTCAGTTTGACGCTATGTGTGTGGGCAAGTTTATCCTGCTTAGGGTTTATTGGGCTTCATGAATGTGCCTATTCACGTCTTCCATTATATTTGGGATGTTTTCTGCCATTATTTCTTTGCATTTTCTTTTGCTTCTTTCTTGCCTTCTCCTTTTGGGACTACCATAATCCATATATTATATGTTTAATAGTGCCCCCCATCAGGTCTCTTAGGCTCTGTCCCCTTTCAAAATTCTTTTCCTTTCTGAACCTCAGCTTGAGTCATTTCAGTTGTCATGTCTTCAAACTTCCTGATTTTTTCTTCTGTCAGCTCCAATCTGCTACCGCAACCCCCCCCTAGAGAATTTATCATTTCAGTTAAAAGGTTCCAGTTATTCTATTTAGTTTCTTTTTAAAAGCTTTATTCTCTGTGTTAGAATTCTCAAACTGCTCATTCTCAAAATTGTCCTCCTGATATCCTTTAGTTCTTTCTTCTCCTTCTCTTTTACCTAGTTGAGCATATTAAGGATCTTTTCTTTTTTAAAGTGTGTGTCTGGTATGCTCCAAATCTAGCTTCCTTTGATGATTTCTGGAGTTTCATTTTGCTCCTTAGGATGGGCCAACATTTCCTGTTTCTTTATTTGTCCTTTTATCTTTTGTTGCACACTATACATTTTAAGTGTTAACTCTGTGATTTAGCCCCTGTTAAAGTTTGTATCCAGCTTTTAAAGTTTGTATCCAGCTAGATATGAAAGAGATTTCCTTGAATTCCAGGAGCTAACAAAAACAAAGAAATGAGTGCAAAAAACACAAACGTCTTTGCAAATTGCTTTGTATTAGCTGGATCTCCCCTTGAGAGTTTAGTTCTCCTATGGAGAAGTTCAACCCAAGATGAATGCGGTCCTCAGTTTTTTCGGAACTTGAGTTTTTTCCTGGGCTTGTATTGGCTGGGTGGCCTTAGGAATTCCTGTAAATTCCAATTTACAGGAATTCAAATGACCCCTCTGCTCCCTTTAAAATGGGATACTTTATTGTGTAATTTAAAGCAATAATCCTTTGCCCCTGCCTCCTTTGACTTAATTGTCTCCTACCCTGCCTTGGCTGTCTGTAAGATGTTTCTGCCTAGAGGGCAAGTTCTGGGATAGTGACCTAGAGAGGAATTCCCTCCTTCAGTCTTTCAGGCTGTCACCTGCTAGATTGGCACTGCATACAGGCACCCCAGCATATGCTGAGGATACTCTGCCCCCCTCCAGAACAGGGCCAGGGACTCACAATGGAAGCCTACCAGCTGGTTCTACCCTGTCCTGGGAAGCATGGAGGGGAGGGTTCAGGAAGGGAGTGAGAGTCTTCTATTTTTAAAGCTGCCTTTTGTTACTGCAACCTTTTTACTGTTTTCAGAGTTTTGAGGAAGACGGCTCTACCAGTCTTTGCTGGTTTTTCAAAGACGCTGTGAGGGAATGGCACCTTGGAGCATCTTATATCATTATCTTGGTCAACTGTCATGGATATAAGCTTTTTGATCAAAAGAGGTTTTTCTGTCATCCGGTGTATTTAAAGAAGTAAATTGCCAACAATGAGATCATTTTTAAAATTAAAGAGGCACAAAATAATATGACCTTGGGATAGTGTCTGTCAGGCAGAAATGAAGGTCAGGTAGTCATCCTTTGCATTTGACCGATGCACATCATTTTCTGTGGATCTGATCATGTTGAGGTCTTCTCAATATTGTTCAGCTGACTGATCAAATTAACAATATGCTTAGTGCATTCGTACTTATTTAATGCTGTGTAGAATTAACTATTGAAAGGAATTGCCTCTTTCAGGCTCCCATTTAGTGAACTGGTGCTCTAGGGCTCCCATTTATATTCTAATAAAGTTCATCTCTTAAAAGTTTCAATATGGGAAAACACAAGTAATGGCCCATTGTTTTAGTTAATGGAGAAGAACATAAAGGCTGAGACACAAATTCTATTCACGAGTAAATGTTAAGGTAATTACTTTAGTCATGCTGCTATATGGAGTAAGGTTATGTTTCTGAGACTTCCACACAGTGTGTATCATTGGTTAAAATACAAAGAACAAACAACCAAAGATGAGAATATAATTTTCCTTGATTCGACAGAAGTACAATATAAAGGAGAAAGCTCAATATTATGCATTAACATCAACATCTGCCAACAATAATAAATTCTTCCAACCTTAAATTATTCACAGAGAAATTCAGAGAGGAAGATTTTGGGAGATTGAGGTGTATTTTTAGTAATCATTTGATGCTTCCATATAATTTGGCTACACATTGCAACATGGATATTTTTCTATAATTGCTCCCCTCCTACTCCTTGCACACGCACATACCCACAACCCAGACATGTCTAATTGTTAGCAGCTTCTACTTCAAGTTGCTGACTATTAGAAGTCCTTCCAGATGGCTGGAACATTGCTACGGTAGCTGAATATTTTAACAATCTGGCCACGGTTTGCTTGACTGTAAGACCAAAGCTTTCAAAAGAATTGCAAGGACTGCAAAAAAACAAAAAAGCAAGAGTGTGAAATTAATTATGCAATTTGATATGTTGACTATAAGGCTCCAAAGCAATATAAGTTTCCTGAACAAATTGTTCTCACTATTCATAAAACAGCTATTAGCACTATTGAGATGTAAATGGTGTTTTTATGAGAAACAGTTAATCCTTCCCCCTTAGTGAGAAACTACTAAATGTGCCCTCAGTTGTATGTTTTAGAACTTTCTCTTCACTCATGCAAGAAAAAACCAAACTGAGCTCAAGAAGTCTTTTTTTTTTAAGTGTGAAAGCAGTCAATATAACCTTCATTAATCATATGGACGGATGTGTTCACTTTTATTCAGTTTTCTTCTGCCTTCCTGTACCCTCTTCTTTCCCCTTTCTGTCTCTTAATTAGAATTCCAAATTAAATAACAAGGATTAGCCATATGGGAAAAGAGCAGTTGCATTGTGTACTTTGAAAATCTAGTCCATTCTGAAAACATCATTGTACTTTAATGAAAGACTGGATTATAGTGTATTCTCTCTAGATATGGTATGGTATTTCTTCTTTGTTACTAAATACAGGCAAATCCTGTGAGCTTGTAATTTAAGGTACAACATCATAAATATGTACACAAATGGAATTTTCAAATCCTATAGTCTGTATAAAAAAGCCCAGCTAGGAGGTCCTCAGTAGGTCCAATTGTATTTTCTGGGTATCCATCATATAAATGATTACACATTCAGTGAAAATAGATATGTTAGAGTGGCATCTAAACATCCTAAATCTAGAAATCAAAATATGACCTTAAGTGCACAGCAACTGATTATTAAAAAAAAAAATACTCCCTCCAATAATGTTCATATTGTAAGCTTAAAAATTTTTGGGGGGTAACTTATACCCAACATAAAATTCCCCATTTTCACCACTTTTATCCATACAGTTCAGTGCCATTAATGACATTCACTATGTTTTGCTGCCATCACCACTATCCATTACCAAAATTTCCCCAACACCCATTAAGCGCCGACACCCTATTCCATTTAAACTATAATATTACTTCTGTCACTATGAATTTCAATATTCTAGTTATGTCATATCATAAACTTTTGAAGCCTTTAAAGGATTTTGACCTTTAATAAATGCAATAGGTATGCATTTATACATAATTTTATACCCAAGTAATAAAATACAGAGTTGTTTGCATGGAGGGTGCAGGGCTCATCCACTGGTAAAATGCTCGCCTGCCATGCAGGAGACTGGAGTTCAATTTCCAGCACATGCACTCAAAAAGAGAGGATATCATGAACTCAAATGCAATTCAGTCATTGGTATATTTAAGAAAGTTTTATTTTGAAATAACTGATATGTTCCTGAAAAGAAAACAACCACAGTGTTTTATGCTTTTTAGGTACAAAATTTCATTTTTTATTTGTTTTTCTTCTAGTAAGAAACATCTCTAATTACATTGCTTATTATATTCTAAGTGTTCAGACATTTGCATCTCAATTTTCAGCAGCATAAGGGAATTTATCATCTTTCCAATTTACAATTATGATAAAATGGGTAAAGTTTTAACGTAACAAATTTTCATCAGTTATCATATATCTTAAGATAACAACTAAGAGAATGGGGAATAATGATGATGTTTCCTCTCATAATTTTGTTTTAACCATTCTTTCCTCTGTCTTGAGACTTTTTGTCATCCTGTCAACTAGTTCTTACCCTTTAGGAATAGAGTTGCATATTCTAGACTCTGGAAAACATCTGTTTCTTCTCTTTCTCTGCTTGCCCCTAGCCTAAACCTCAGTTCTCCAAATTTCCTCTTCCATAGCGGATGTCCTCAGGTTCACTATCATCTAGCTCATCTGCTCAATAAACACATGAAAGTATGAGATAGTAAACAACTCAAAAGCAACTCCCAGTGAAATTCTCTTATTTCCTCCCTCTGCCTTTTTCACTGGAATCTCTGGAAACTGGTCATTTCAATTCCACTTACAATTTCTTAACGTGCATCTGTTTTGTACCAGGCATTGCATCTGGAGAAGGAGACATAAGGAAGAATAAGATTCTGCCCTGGCACTCAAGAGTTCACTAGATTGTTTTCTAGATTTCTAGAAACTAGATTGTTTCTCTCACTATTGATTCAAATAGTGAGAATCTCAGTCAGGGATGGATATGAGGGCAAGTATCATGACCAGCCCAAGAAGATATTTTTGGCTAAAAAAAGCTTGAGGTCTTTCTCACATTGCATGGCAAAAGTCTACTTTTGCTCAGAACCAGTTTACTTCTGGGAAAGTAGGAGTGAGATGCATAAAACTAAATGTCCAAGTATTTATAGGGAAAGCTTGTGAAGGTTTAAGGTAAAGTTTTAGTGATGATTTCTAATGAATTCACAAAACTTCTTGAGTCATTTGATGTATGTTGGGGGAGCTTTGTTTGGGTAATACCAAGTGAAAATTGGTGAGTTTGGTTAATTTTTGGTCCCTATCTTTGGCCCAAATGTATAAAATAGCAATCACTTAGAAACAAAACCACACGGACTTCAGAATCACAAAACTGCTTGCCCTATAGGGTGGGTCTGTAGATCCATGAACTGAAAAGAGCAGGAAATGGAATTTCTTTTACTGTGACCCTGAGCAAGTAAGATACTTTTCCAGAGTTGCATACTCTCATCTGTAATGTAAAAGAGTTATGAGATGATATCTAAGTCCCCTTCCAGCTCTAACAGTATTAGATCTTAATGCAGACAGCAAGAGGTTAATGGATTTTGTAGAATGAGAACAGAAATAGAAATCTTGATTTTCTTATTCAAAAAGATTCAGAGAAATATCATCATTATAAGATCTTTATTTTTATAACTCTAAAAGCAATAGTCTTAATTTTTTACTGTAAATATCATGATTTTCATATTCATTGAAATTTTATCTCTAATTTACAAATGTTCAGGTTTTTGTAGTTTGTGAAAAGGCTTAAATACAATGAGAAGTAACATTAGAAAACACACACACACATGCACACACAAAACCCTCAGGAAGTGATATGCAGGTTATACTCTGGACTATTACAATTTGAATTAAATGACTAAATATTTACAAATTCTATAGATTATGAATGCAAATATTTAACTTGGAACTTAACAATTAAATCCACATGCTGTGGAATATTACAAAGGCACTCCCCTTGCTTGAACTTGCCAGTGTTATTTGTATCCTTTCGTTTTTCCTGGTGAATTTATAGGCATTTTTCTTTTCATACAATCTTTTTTCTTCCGATAACTTTTTTTTTTATATGGGCAAGCACTGGAATCAAACCCAGGTTCTCGGGCATGGCAGGCAAGCATTCTTGTCTGCTGAACCACTGTGGCCTGCCCCCTATAACTTTTTTAAAAAGTTTTTACTTAAATGTTGTTTTCCAATTTACAATACCTATATTTTTAATGACTTTCCTTTTTGATTAACAATGGAAATCCAAAAATGCCTTGGGGAAAATGACCAAGCAACACTTGATGGGAATTATACCTGCAGGCATTCTGCAATTTTCTCTAAAATCAAATCACAAAAACCATCCACACTTTAAGTCTTTTATTTGCTTCTGACATAGTAATATACTTAAGGTGACAAACCATGATTGTAATGTTTGTACTGAAATAAAAAAAGTCTCATTTTGCTCTGAAGTGCCACTTGAAATTATAATACTGGAACTTTAGGGCATGAAAGCTGCAGGAAATTTGAATGTATCTTTCCTCCATTGTTTTGAGGGCAAAAGGCTAAATGTTGCTTTTAGGCTTCTTTCCTCACCCCTCTTTCCCAAAAAAATCTCTAGGAAATAATGTTTTCCAAATTGGCTAGATAATAGATACCCAGATCAATATAGATATGGCCATATTAATGTTGTAACATCATTAATTAAGAAATATTTAAATAGTGCTGAAAATTGTAATTACCTTAATTTTAAAAGATTGCCAAAATACATTTCCTAAATATTAGTCTTTTTAGATGCCAATTTGCAGCCTGAAAATAAGATATAGCCAGCACTAAATAAACTTACCATCTGCTGATTCCCCTCATTTTCTGTGAGACGGGTATTTGTAGAGCCAAGTGAGCTGGTTGTAGGTAACGGTTTTCTGTATGTTGGTTTGGTTGTACAGAGTCCAAATTCACACACATACATCATAGCATACAACCCACCTTGCTCAGAACGAGCTTACTTAAAATAGGCTACAGTGAAACACTTGGTGGTATCTGCCCTCTGCTGGAGTATAACAGAAATACAGGCCATAATATTTTTGGATATTTTGACATAGACAAAATCGCTGATGAGGTCTTCATTTTTTTTTCAGAGCCTCCTCGCTGGACAAAGAAACCTCAGAGTGGCGTGTACAGTACTGGGAGCAGTGGCATCCTGCTATGTGAAGCTGAAGGAGAACCACAGCCCACAATCAAGTGGAGAATTAATGGTTCCCCAATGGACAGTAAGTGAAAGAAGCAATTGTAATGGAAAATTGGTGGCATTTATTTGATGGGATGGTCAGATGCACTGGGTATATGTAAAAAGGAGTCAGGGAGTTGCTGGACTAAGCACGACACATCTAAACAGAAAATTAGAAAGTGCTTGTTTCTTAGGAATTAAGTTATTGAGACCTGACACTCATGAAAGAGCCTTAAGTAAGTCTATACCAATTAAGCCATAGTAATAATTATAAAAATGAGCTAAACAGTAAAGCAACTGAATGAAAAAGAGGGACCAAGGAGGAAAGCCAACTGCTGCGTTTCCTTCCCCAAGAAGAAATAGGTAAAGTGACTGCATCGGTCAGAGTTCTGTAGAGAAATAGAACCAGCAGGATGGATGGATGGATGGATACATGGGTATAAATATATATATGTAAATTTACACATGCACACAAAAGTGTGTGTATATGTGTGTGTTTATATACATAAATTATTATAAGGAATTGGCTAATGCGTTTGTGGGGGTTGGCAAGTCCAAATTACATAGGGCAGGCTAGAGGCTAGAAGTTCTCTAAGAGTGATGCTGATGTCTTGGTCTGAATTTCTTAGGTTGGAAACTCAGAAAGGAGTGGAGGGTACAGTCTTGAGTCAAAAATCCTTCTTCTTGGAACCCTCATTTCTTTGCCTTTAAGGTCGCCAACTGATTGACTGAGGCATGCCTGTTTCATGGAGATTAACCACTTCTACTTAAAGTTCACTGACTGTAAATGCTAATTCCATCTACAGAGTATATACACAGAAATATCTTGGCCACTGTTTGACCAAATAGCTGGGCACATACCCTAGCCAAGTTGACATATGAAATTAGCTATCACATAAAATTAGCTGTCACAGCAACCTAGTGTTTGAGAGGGTGGATTGGAGATCAGAACCTCCCTTAGATTCAGGCAACAGTGCCCTCCATTCTAGGCTCCGCCTTTTATAGGAACCTGCTCCAGCCATCCTCTGGCAATGGCCATCTCCCGTGATTTGAGGAATTTGCAGGGCCAAAGATGCACGCCAAGCTTGAATCTGTTTTGCTCACTCCCTGCCCATTCTAGGCCACTCTCTAGTCCCTGAGACCTCAAAATTCCTCCATCCTGTTGGCTCTGAGCCCAGGCTATGTGGGCTCATGGAGGAAAGGTAGCGATGGGCTGGTGCTTGTGGCCTGCTCTCCTGGTTCTGCTGTGTCCCAGCACAGGACTCCAAGCACATCACAAGTTCTAAATTTGAACCTAGAGCTCACTCAGGTCATTCTGATACATTTGTTCAGGTAGAAGAATAGCACATATTTTATTTGTCAATTGATTAGCTCAGTTTAGAGCATTACGACACTGAGACATCAGTATATGGCTTTCATTGGTTCTGTTGCCCTGGCCCACACCACTCAAGGGTGGACCTCCTAGTGGTGCACAGACCTGGGTTCCTGTCTAGGCTGTGCGTCTTCCTGCTGTATGGGTCTGAGCTGTTTACTGAACCCCCCAAATCCTCAGCATTTCAACCGTGAAAAGGAGATGATAGTAGTTGGTGGTGATTACATGAGATAATACAGTAAATCACTTAGGATTTTGCCCTGTCTGTAGAACATTATGGGCAAGCCTATGAATTCTGAAGCCAGACTGCCTGTATTTGCATCCTGGTTTTTTCATTTCGTAGCATGTATTGTTATTGAACCTCTTAAAACCTGTTTCTGCATCAGCAAAGGGGGGATGAAAATAGCACCTACTCACCACATTATTATGTGGATTCAATGCAACTTCACAGGGAGAACACATAGGACAAGGCTGCCACTCAAAGAGCACGCCCAGCGCATTGTTTACTGTTATTGTCAACGTGGCAAACACTCAGGACAACTTAGCTCTCACTATCATCACTACCTTCTCCCCATTTCTCTAAGAGAACAGAAAAATAAATGAAAAAAAGAGAACCTTTAGGTAGATGAGAGGAAAATTAAATGATTTTTGTTTCTAAAAAATATTAAGGGGGCAGGCAGTGGTGATTCGGTGGCAGAGTTCTCACCTGCCATGCCCAAGACCTGGGCTCAATTCCCGGTGCCAGCCCATGTTGAAAAAATATGTATGTTAAGGATATTAAGATAAGGGATGCAGATTGTCTGAGAACATAGTTATAAAATGTTATATTTGAATGGCACTTGGCAGTTTATGAAGGGCATTCACAAATGCTTCAAATCCCCTCCCCCAAAAAACTTATAAAGGAGGCACTGTTATCCCCACCTAACAAATTCATTTATTGGCAAAGTATTTATCGAGTACCCGTATTTGCCAAGCCCTGGACTTACTCACTGGGATGTAGCCGTGAGTAAAATGGACAAAGTTCCTCTCTCCTGGAGCTGACAGTCTAGTGGGGACACTCAATAGACAACATGAAGGGGTGGTACAGTGTGGGAAAGTGAGAATGGAGATGGAGCATTACAAGGTTTGCTATTTGAAGATAATAGCTATGCCCACCTGGTAATAGCTTTGAGTGGAGACCTGGACAAGGTGAGGGGGTCAGCCAGGCAAACATCCTTGAAAGAGTCCTCAAAGCAGCAGGATCATTGACACCAAGGCCCAAGGTGTGCTAGGAGTGTTTGAGGAACAGCAAGGAGGCCAGCGTGGCCAGAGCAGAGCAAGCGCGTGGAGAGAGGGTTAGCAGTCACATCAGCTAGGAGGTACAAAGGTAACGGAGAGAGCCTGAGTGGGGACTTCGGATTTTGCGAATATGAATGGCAGCCCTTGGAGGGTTTTGAGTGACATGATCTAACTTATCATTTAACAAAGTATTGTCCTGGCTTCTGTATGGAGAATCGGCTATAGGAGCCAAGGGACAAGCAAGGAGACCAGAGGGATGTGTCCGGAAAGCCTGCAGGGCCTACTGCTGGAGAAGAGACAGCAGTGTTTAGGCAGGGATCTGTTCCAAAAGTAGAGCCTCTAGGTTTGTTGACGGATGAGGAGATCAAATCTGAAAACTTGACGCAAGAGAGCAAAGCTGATTCATGATGGCTCCAGAACCAAAAGTCACCTCTTTGGAATCCCAGCTCAGCAGGGCCCATTCCACAGCCCTTGACCCACAGCCATCATTGCTCCCTGCAAACAAGGCATAACCATTCTGTGGTTAGGAGGTTGATGATGGTCGGCTGATTGGAGGGTTTGAAATCTCTTTGAGTTTATAGTTCTAGCAAGTACATATGTTTCATAGAGTAAAACAGCAAAATTAAATCAAATTGATTACTGTTATAGATTACAAGCCTATCATTTTTCACATGCTTTGCCCCCAATATTTCTGCATTTCATAGCAGCTCTGCAACATGTTTTTTTTTTATTTCCCAGTTTCCAGATATGGCAACTGAAACTCAGAAAGGTCATTTTATTTACTTGAGGCTATAACCCAAGAAAATTTAGATCTGGGAATGGAACTCAGAACTGATTAAGTCCAAGGCTGAAGTTTTCCCCACTGGATTGCATTATTTCCCATTGAGCTGCCAAAGACAAAGCTGAAAAAAAAGTCCTGTATTATGTCAGGCTACTGTGTTTTATTTGATATTAACAAAGAACTTGGCTGTCTTGAATCCTGGGGAGCTCCTCTGAGTCTTTGCCAGTATGCAGTAATACTCGGCAATTTCCACACTTATCCCAATAGGCAGTTTTGAGGGATATTAAATTGTTTTCATCTCACATTTGAGGTCAGCACCTCATTTCTTTCGTTTGTGATGATTTATTGATGCAGAGCTTGTCATGGGGCACACAGTATAAGGACAAGTAAAGGGAATGTTGGGGGTCACTCTAAGCAGGATGGAGAATCCTGGGTATAGGGTTTAGAAGTGAAGAATCAGATTAGAGACTCAGTCTTTGCAGTATTCTCAAGAATTATTCATTTTGCTAATCCTCAAGAGAAATGATTAATGGTCCTAAGGGACTGTATTCATTTTCTATTGTTATGGTAACAAATGATCGCAAGTTGAGTGGCTTGAAACTAAGGAAATCTCTTATTTTATAGTTCTATAAGCTAAAAGCCCCACACAGGTCTTAACTGGGCTAAAAGCAAGATGTCAGCAGAGCTTTGTTTCTTTTGGAAGCTCTAGGGAAGAATCCCTTTCCTTGCCTCTTTTTTTTAGCTTCTAAAGGCTTTCCATGTTCCTTGGCTTGTGGTCCTCTTCCTCCATCCTCAAAGCCAGAAGAATTGCTTCACTCTGAAAATTCTTCCATAATCACATGCCTCTCTGACCTTGGCCAGGAAAGAAATGTTCTCTGATTTTAAAGACTCATGATTAGATTGAGCCGACTGAGATAATTCAAGATAGCCTCCTCATCACAGGGTCTTTAACTTAATCACATCAGCACAGTCCCTTTTGTCATGTAATATAATGTATCCCCGGAATCTGGGATTTAGGAAGAAGCCATCCTTGGGTGGGGAGAGGGGTGTATTATTCTGCCTACCACAGGGACATGCCAGCAATAAAATACCATGCAACATTCCTGCTGTTCATCATTCCAGCAAACACTTATTGGATGCCTCCTCTGCCATAGTCAGTTTTTAGGCACTGGGGACCTAGGGACACTGTGCAACCACCGATGAGGTCCTGCTCCTGGGAACCTCATTACTAAGTGCAAACATACATTTATTCTGACCCTTGGGAAGGAAAAAAGATGTATAAGAAAAGTCTTCTCTTTTAATGTGTAATGTTAATAATTTCTAAAGCCTATAACTTAGTATAGTCAATATTTTGTGTAATGGAGGTACAGAAAGCACAAATACTTAGGTCATAGTTGACCCTGTAATGTCATTTAAACTAAAAATGTTACTATCTTGGCCCCTCACTTGTGATGCCGAGCTAATATGTGCAAGTTTGTAGTGTTGTAGAAAGGGCCTGGGGCTTGATGCAGGTAATGTGGCCACATGCTGGGGGACACATCACTCACCTGCTCTGAAATCCGTTCCCTCCCTTCAAAAATGGGCATATCCATTCTGCTACAGCAGGTTTTGAGCAAGTCAAAGAGATAACACCTGTGCCACATCTAATAGCGTTGTCTAGCCCTTAGTAAATGTATCAGAAATGTTAGAGCTCCAAAATATTATCTTCAAAAGATATTTCCAACTGGAGTACAGTATGTTTTACAAAAAAAAGTGGGAAACCTGAGCCCTGCTCTCCAGCAGGATTTGGCTTACTGGGAAAATGAAGAATGCAAGCTATGTACCTGAAGTGGTTAAATGGCAAAGCAAGACAATTGGAATGAATGGTGTAGAGCAGAAAATTGCAGGTCAGAGAAGTGAATCACCCAGGTTCAAAGGGGTTGATGGGGAACAGTAAATAATATTGTGGACTGAAAGGAACATGCTGGGTTAATCATGTGATTTATGCTGGGCACTATCAGGAACTTATTTTAGAAGAATAAGTAAAATTCAGTTCATAGTGGAACTTGAATGCTAAACATAATTTGGGATCTTATTTAGGGGTATGCTCTAAGGAGGTAATGAGCTCCAGATCAACAGACATTTATGGTGACAATAAATATTCATTTGAGAGAAGAGATAGAAGCTGCAAACCAAAAAGTTCTGGGACAAATATATATCCATGATTGATGTTAAGAAATTCTCAAGAACTGGCTTCATTGAACTAGTATTCACTCTAAACTGGTCTTAAAATATAAATACTGTATGACACATTTAATAAATGGGGTATAAATATTCTATGCCCTGTTCTTTATCAAAGTGACATTCTTTAATCTTTTTTAGACAGTCCATTTGCTAGTGATGTCGTCTTCCCAACGGAAATTAGTTTTACCAATCTACAACCAAATCATACTGCTGTGTTTCAATGTGAAGCCTCAAATGTCCACGGCACCATCCTTGCCAATGCCAATATCGATGTTGTGGGTAAGCATCCCTGAAATAAGACTGTGCATTTCTTATTTTCTAAAGGAAAATGGTCAAGGCCATATGCACCAGGACAGACTGAATTCTTGACACATATAACATGGGAAATATCAAAGCACCTTTCACCTTACATGTGGGCATTGAACTTCACACTGAAACTGTACTTTGAAAAATACATTGCATTGGATCTTTCCAGCTTAAGAATCTGTTTCCATTCTTAGAACATTTATATGGCTAGGATATAGAATAATTGAATTTACAAATATTAATTCTTACATGAAAGTTTAAAATTGTATTTATGTGCTTTGCAAACAGATGTTCACCCATTGATAGAAACGGAAGATGAAGAGAACTATGCAGCAGTGGTTGGGTACAGTGCTTTCTTGCAGTGCGAGTTTTTTGCTTCACCGGAGGCAATAGTGACCTGGTAAGCTGGCATACGATTTTCTTAAGAGAACGTCAGATGTGGAATCCACCTTATTTGTTTATCTATCATTTGATACACTGCATTGTGTGCATCTTGCTTCCTGTACCCTGGGCCTCTGAGAAATAAGATATCAAAATTAATTACCTACCTCTCCGGGAAACGCTGGAGAAGTTTCTAGGATTTTCTATGTGGGGTGATATTAATGATTTTAAAGGTGGGTTCATTTTTGCATTATGGGAATGTGTAAAGTCATGTATTTCTTTGTGGTCATTGTTTGGAGAGTGTTTTAATAATTTCTAAGCCTGTATTTAAATCCAGATACACACGCTTAAGATGTTTCCAATATTCAGTTTGATTTTAATTTTCAGTTTATTGATAGGTGTAATGAGTCATATGAATCAATTGTTTCGTTTGGTTTACCAGTAAAGCTTAAAGTTGGTTTAACTACTCAACTATTTCTTAGTTAGGGTGAGGCAAATTAAGTAAGGCCATACAAGTCCAAGATCAGAGCCTCTATTTATTTTGATATTTTCATTATGGATTTTTGCATCAATTTTGATTTTAAAAAATATTACATTAAAATATCATCTATCTTGACTACTGAGCTATTTGGCATCCTCTTTAATTCTGCATCTGAGGCAGGTGCCTCACTTGCCTCCCCTAATCTCTACCCTGAAAAATGCTATGTGAACAGGAGCTACAGCTTCCCCTTTAGATTTTTTAAAATTATTTTTTTATTTTTTGGCATGGGCAGGCTCCAGGAATTGAACCCAGTTCTCCGGCATGGCAGGCGAGAATTCTGCCACTGAGCCACTGTTGCACCCCCCCTCCTTTAAATTTTTTAACTGGAGCAGTCTCTTGTGGAATTTACAGTGTAAATCAAACTGTGGCAGCAAATACCTGGAAAACGGATGAATATAGGAGAAAATAACTCTGGAGTTGATAAGGGTCAGTGTAACCCAGGTCCACAAGACATGCAAGATTTCCTGGCCTGTAATATTTTTGAATGACCAATGTTCTCCCAGAACAGCAGGAGGTTCCGAATGCTCACTATCTCTTTCAATTACTAACTTTTCCATTTGGTAGCCTGAAGCAATCACTGACTAAAGATTTCACCATCAATAAGCCAGCAAATATTTATTAAGCTCTGAGGCCAGATACAAAACAGCGCTGATTACTTTGAGAAATACAGCAGAAGCATAAAGCATGGACCCAGGCTTCCTCTAGCCAGTCCAGCTGGCTAGCTGATATATGTACCTATAAAGCTTTTGAGGGAAGCAGAAACCCCAATGGAACCTTTGATAAAATCTACTAAGCAACTGAAGAAGGGGTTAGCCTGGATGACATCAGTGGCCATTTCAGAAAGAGTATACAGATCTTTCACTCCCATCATTGATTTATGATTTCTATGTTCATAGGCAGAAAGTGGATGAAGCGAAACCTCTCGAAGGCAGACGATATTATATCCATGAAAATGGCACATTGCAAATCAACACAACCATCGAAGAGGATGCTGGTTCATATTCTTGTTGGGTGGAAAATGCTAAAGGAAAAACTGCAGTCACTGCCAATTTGGATATAAGAAGTATTTTTATTTTATTTTTACTTTGCATGAATTTTTACATAGGTTCAGTTTGTCTTCATTTTCCCAAACAGAACAATAAAATTTAAGTTTGATCATCTGTTCAAGTTCTTTAGACTGTTTATCAAAACTCCTAGGTTGTTTTTTGTCTAACAGACCATCGCCATTATTATAGGTTGTACTAATTACATGTCTTTACACATTTTTGAAAGAAAGCCTAGGTTTCCTTGGTGATGGATGATATGCAATATTTTTAAATCCCTATTTTAGCATATTTTTGTCATTGTATTTTCTTTCAATGACCAAGCAAGGTAACATTACGAGAAATCAAGTCTTGGAGCTAAAATTTCAGAAATAAACTCATCAAAGTCAAGCTTCATAAAGATGGGGAATAGAATGGGGGGTTACTCCTCCTTTTGAATCAAAAAGATTTTGCATTTTTTCTACCTTCAGGAAAAAATCCTGGACAGCCCTTAATAGTCTCTTGGGCTTTTCAGGAAAAGAACGAGAAAGGTCCTACAGTAATGGTAGGAGAATTTGTGTTTCTTGTGGCATGTCAAGGGCTTTGCCTGGTATTTCTGTGTATATGAGGGGCTCATATTTGTTTAATTACCTGTTCTTGCTGACATGTTGGCATTTTTTTCTTCTCCCTCCCTCAATCCCTTGTCTCCCTCCCTCCTACCTTCCTGTCCTTTATATTATTCCATGCTTTTTGCCTCTTTCTGTCCCCTAAGTAATCCTATATGCTAACCCCATGAACTATGTTTTTAAAGCACATAAACATTTTTTTCCAGGGTGTCTGCTTATCTCTGCTGTGGCCCTGCATTTTCAAGTGCCACGTACAATTTTCAAAATGCCCTTACAAAGTCAGTGAGGATGATTCTTTTTATATTACAAGAAGATAGCGTACACCAAGGTTAAGCAACTCAGCCAGAATCCAAGTCAGAGTGAAGCCTGGAATAAAAATGAAACTTCCCATCCCTATTATCCCTCACATCACATGGCCTAAACTGGGCCTCAAAACTGCTAGAACGACAGCCTGATGGCCAGATAGATGGACAAGTTCATGAACTGCCAGTCTGCTTTTATGTCCATTTTATATGTAGGAAATATATATGAATTCTATCAGTGAAGGATTACGTACAAAAATTTTGCATAGCAAAAGGAATATCAACAATGGAGTCTAATAAGAGAAACCATATAGTGTAGAGATTGAAAGCTTTGGTCTCTGCCGGGATTGGATCCAAATTCTGGTTCAGCTCCTTACCAGTTAGGAAACCCTAGGCTCATCACTTAATTTTATTTTATCCTTAAGTTATCTTCTCTGTAAGGTAGTCATACAGTTGTTCTAATCATAAAATGCCACAGTGAATGTGAGTTTCTTATGAGTTCTGGTAAGTAGTATCAGTGCTTATCTATTATTGAATGGATGTCTGACTTTAAACTTAGAATTAGAAATAAGATATTTACTAATGCACTTAAAATTAATTCAATTTAATAATCTCTTAAGGTTTTGTATCTGGAATATCACATAATAAATTTTACTCATCCTTTTACTTGTAACCAGTCACTTGAGTAACATGTAGATAGTGAATATTAAAGCATAATTGTGGGGTGGGCCACAGTGGCTCACCAGGCAGAGTTCTCGCCTGCCTTGCTGGAGACCTGGGTTTGATTCCCGGTGCCTGCCCATGCAAAAAACAAAGAAACCAACAAACAAAAAACATAATTGTGGAATTGGAAGTCAGGTCATGGAATTTGGCCTCTGAGAGGGTCACCAAGTACTGTGCTAATATAAAGTATACCTGTCCTTAATATGGCCTTAAAGAGTAAGTCATATGGCCTTGTATGTTTTGAAACAATCATAATGAAGAAAAGTATTTTTCAGGATAGTCATAGTACCAGTCTTTGAGTTCCATATTGTTGCTACTAATCATTTATTTTCATTTTAAACTACTACTCACTGTAACTCATTTAGCAAATTCAACAAATGCACACTGAGCATTTACATAGGGAAGGCTCTCTTTGAGTCTCTGGGGCTACTGCGGTGGAACAACACAGGCCCAGCTCCTGCCTGCATGGAGCTTATATTCTAATTCCCCATCTTCATATTGGTAGATCATACGTGTATAGGGCTCCGCCATTTAACCTCAGGTTTCTGAATTAAAATTGAACATGTCAATAGAAAATCAGCCAACTTTCCCTTTTCCCTTACAGTGGTTTGACCACGTATCCAGAAGCCCTAGATGAAGAAATTTTATTTTCAATTGCTAGAGCGATTGCTCACTTACATTTTTCTTACTCCCTTTGCCCAGGAAGGTGTAAGGCAAATTGTTAAATTCTGAAGTAGATTTTTATTTCCATCCAAATTTTATTTGGGTGGAAATGGGGGAAAATAGTAGTGATGTATAATGGGAAATTACGTGACACTGCATGAGGACTTGACTTTTATGTTGACAAGCTTAGTTGATTAAATTGCAGACACTTGATAATGAAGTAGTTCTAACCAGCGGCTTTGTTTGGGAAAACAGATGCTACAAGACTTAGAGTGTCTCCTAAGAATCCTCGTGTCCCCAAATCACATACGCTTGAATTCCACTGTGAGAGCAAATGCGATTCACATTTGAAGCACAGTTTGAAGTTGTTCTGGAGTAAAGATGGAGAAGCCTTTGAAATTAATGGCACGGAAGATGGCAGGTAAGCAAACTATCATGATTTAGCATAATATTTGCTTGGGATTAACTTCCACATTTGAAAAAAAGTAGTTCTAAAAGTATTCATATTCAATTAAAATACCAAAGTTGACCAATGCATTTTCGTCTTTAAATCAATAATTAAAAGATCACATAATGTACTTGTCTCATCTTTCTATCAAATGTTTATATTCTGGTTTAACATTTTTCTAATGTTTTATCTTCTTTCTTTTGCTACTTTTAATAGTGGCTTTTGCATGAAACAGAAGAATATGCAAGGGATAGGCAAGGCAGAAAGGATATATTGCATGGACTCAGGAGGGAAGGGCTAGGGAAGTGAGGCCTGGGTGGAGGCTGGGAACTGGTTTTATAAGGCGTTAGGTATGATTATAGGTGCTTTGGATGATGGAACATGAGACAGAGACACTCAGATAGATGAAAGGCAGAAGTCTTTATTGCGTTCAGCTCCAAATGAGAGGAGGCTGCCGAGCAGGTCCACCTAGGGAGATACACCCAGGGAGAGGGTAATGGCAAGCTGGAGCTGCAGGAGGTGACTGACGTATGGCCAAAGGAGCTGAGATTAGTTAGATTCCACGGGCTCCCTACGCAATGGCTAATTTGAATAGTTTCACAGGCTCAAGGGCATAGGTGTTGTTGCTAATTGTTTGATACCTGACTCCAGGGTGATTAGGCTGGGTACAAGTGGCCCCAGAGTGTGAGAGCTGGTTCAGGGAATGGTTGAGGTAAGGACTTCATCAGCTGCTCAAGAAGGAAACTGACAGGCCTCTAGCCAGGTGTCAAAACTGAAGATGGCATTGCAAAGAAAACATTGTTACAGCCAAGCTCACAAAAGTTACTGGCTTCATGAATACCCCGCACTGTAGCAGCAATTCAGAAGTTTTTGAACTAGGGATGATGTGTGTGTTATGTATGTGTAAAGGTTTTTGAAGCTGCTGCTCCTGCAGCTCCCACCACAGCTGCCTACACCCCTTTGGTGCTGCTGGAGAGCTCAGTTCCTGTGTGTGCTGGGACCACATCATCCCAGAGGAGATGGTGTTCATTTCCCTTCTACTGTCCCAGTCTCATGAGTCCATCTCAGTGGCAGAATCTAAATCAGCTCTGAAATCCTTTCTGTAAGAAAGTATATTTTTGACCTTACCATCCTCTATAGAGAGAATGTATAAGAAAGTGTGAATAGCTGACTAGCGCTAGATAATATTAAGCACATCAGAGAAAGAGAAAAGAATCAGTATCTATTGAATGTTTACTATGTCTTTGGAAAGCATGCAGAATTTAATGCACCTCTCTTTTTCTTTGTTTCTAAGCAGGGGTTTAGAACTGACCATACCCGAGTCAAATCTCACATGCCATTTGTTATATATCATCATGTCAGAAATATTTGAAGGTCTTTAGATAGGACAAATATCCTTAGCCAAAATGTCATCAGAGTGTCCCAGTTCAGAGCATGGACTCTGGACTGGATAGCTTGGGTTGGAAACCAGCTCTGTCACTTATGAGATCAATGGATTAAGATATATTACTTTACTTCTCTGTGCTTTAGTTTTATCTTCTATAAAATAGTGTTTTTGATATTAAAAAAATACTTTTGTGAAAGGATCATTGTGGATTAGCATACCTAGCACTTAGAAAATCTTAAATTGTCAGTAGAATCTAGATATTATAATTCCTGCTACTCCTTTCTCCAGTCTGCTTGTTACATATATGTGGCCAGCGTGGCCTTAATGGATACGTGTGGATGCGTACGCATGTGCCACCTCTATGTAAAGGTGCTAGTCTCAGGCTTGATATTTAATTTATTCCCTTCCCTCCCTTCTGTATGTATAAAGGTTTGTGGAAAGGCAGCATATATTTTGTAGCCAGTTGTCACTGAAACAAAAGGAGATTAATTATGCATACTGAAAAGGTTATGCATTGCAACAAAGTTACCTTAGGTATCTCTGAAGAACCTTAGGTTGGGTCTGGAATGAGCTGTCTCTGCTCCGGCCTCTGCACATCATCACTAGAGCATGGTTATCTCGGGTCATGCAGGTAGCCCTGGTTTGCAGCCAAGAAGGCATCCAAGGCTCATGCCCTGACTGTGATGTGATGTATGTATTGAGGTCCTGAACCCAGAAAGTCCATCCAGCCCCTTGGCGTGGCCTCATTACACAGTTTCTGCAGGATGTTGGGGCTGATGCTGACACTCACATGAACCTCTGACCATCTGAAGGGACGTAACCAGTGTTGCAGATGTTCTTCCAATTTACCCTAAATAAGGCTGGGACAATTGCCTTCGCTAGGAGGAAATCCCAGGACTGTTCAAGACTGCGAATAACTGCTGCTGGCTGGCCTTGATTTGTGCCAAGAGCTGTTATGGAAGTACAGCAGGAAGTTGAGATGGCAGGGTATCTGCTAAATTTCTAGGAATCTTTAGTGAGCTGTTTTTTCACCTGCTGGGACACCCTCCTCTTAACACTATGAGGGATATGAGGAGCTTTTAGAAAGAGATTAAATTTCTATTCAAAGAATGAAACTGTGGAGAACTCTGCGAAGGGAAAAGAAAATGTGTAGGGGTGTGGAGAGCTGGAAACCATCGCCCATACCCACTGGGTACCTCATGTCGTGCTAGTGTTTCCCATCCATAGTTCCCCCATTAATTCTCACAGCAGATCTGTTAGGTAGTCTGAAATGACCACAAGGAATTTTCTGTGGATTTCTAAGCTGCAAGTGGCTAGAGACCTCCCACTGTTATTATGAAAATTGAAATGGAGCATGGATCTGAAAGCACTTTAAAAATTTATTCTGCGTGTGGTTCATGACCGTAGACAGAGCAAAAGGCCCTGTTGGGCCGGAGAGCCTGCAGTGCACCATAGCAGCAGATATGCATATCACTGACCAGTCGGTACGGGAGGGCTCTATCCTTGGAACCAAGGAAGGGCTGTTCCTTTCCTTCCGAAATGGTAGCAAATGAAGTGTGGACTTGGGGGAGGGGTTGAGGGGGTTTGAAGGTGTAGAGATTATACGGCAGTCACAGTGAATTAAGGCAGCATGTTCAGAGGGCAGGAAGAATGGGGAGATATTCTCAGGAATATCTACCCTGAGAAATGTGACAAGCCAGAAATGAATAAAATTGATCTGATTAATATGATTAGCTAACATTCTTTGAGCTCGTACTACGCCAGGCTCTCTGGATCAATCCCATTATGTGCTCTGCCTCATTTACTTTGCCTGTAGAGATAGACAGTATTTCCCCCCATTTTTTTAGATAAGATGAGTTAGGCTAAATGTTTTGGTCATGGATATACAGATAATGTGGCAGAATTGAGCCTCAAGCACAGCTCTGCAAAGAGAGAATCCCTTAGCTCTCCTGCCTTCAGCCACGTGTGGCTATTATACAGATGGGATGGAGTCACAAGAGAAAGTTTGTCAGGGGTCGGGGACTAGCAAGCTGGATTTTGCAGATGAAGGAGGTGAGATGTTTTAGGGTACCAGGGGGTTTCTCAGGCCAGGTATTTTAAGCAAATAAAGAGACAGGGGAGGTGAGGGTAAGAGTGAAGATGAAAATGAACAAGCTCTGGGAAAGGAGGAATGGCAGGACTTTGAGCAGAAACCAGATGATGGGAACACAGTGTGTATGAGAAAAAAGCCATCATTGAAATAGCCACTGAGAGGTTGTCGTGCTTTGTTGTTACTGCAGCACAACCTAGCGTATCCCGGGTAACACAAATTGTTGTCTGATTTTGCTGTGTGCCAGAATTACCTGGGCATGTTTTTCCAAATAGGATAGCCCTGACTCCACTTCCAAAGGTTGAGTCAAAACCCGGGCTGAAGCTGGAGCATGCGAGTTTTAATCAGCTCCCATGTACGTCATAGCCACCAAAATTCAAGAAGCAGGGAGTCACTTTAACTTCACTAATTGAAAGGCACCTACATTACATTTTCAGATTGAAAAGTGCTATCTCTTTTGGAACAATGAGGTACCAAAAAGTTCTTCTTCCTTTCTGGACTGGAATAGCTCTAGACTGAAATCATGGGATAGATTTTAGCTCATCCAGGTCCTCGTGTTTGTGCAGTGAATAAACAGCCCTGTTCAAAGGAGCTGGGTTATTAAATTGCCTTACTTTATCTAGGAAGGTAAACTTTGAACAACTGTCAGTGTATGCAGTATTCTGATATTGTATCAAACGGACGTACAATTAACATGACCTGAGAAATTGTCTCAAACCTTTATCCTGTCTGTAATTATAGTGAGGCTCTTAGATTAGTACTGGCAGGTAGTAGTCAGTCAGCAATTAGCAAATTGTTCAGTTATTGGTATAGATATAACAGGTTGGCTACCTAATGAAAAGGTATTTGATTTCACTGCAGTCATGGAAGTGGTTTCATGCCATTCCAACTTCTCACAAGTTTATATGAATTTTATGTTAAAACTCCTCTCTCCCCACAAGGATGATACTATTTAAATGATTTTAACTAAATAGAAAACTGCTGTGAATATTACAAATTTAACATAGCTTTATTTCAAAAGATAATTGAATAGCTCTGTTAACAATACATAGGTATAGGGCAAAAGGTATATTTTATTTAAAAAGCAATATTCACGTCATGAATCCCATTACAAATTGGTAAAAATAGAACAAATTATAAAAAGTTAGCTGCAAACGTTTTGCAAAAAGAAGTACTAGTCTGCCACCTAGTGTTCAGTTAAGTCACACAATGTAATTGCTATTAGAGCGTAATATACATTCTACTTAGGGAGAGGGGGGAACTTGTTAAAAATAGATATTACCAGACTCCATCTAGATAGTCTAATTCTATGGATCTGGAATGGGGTACAGGACTCTGCATTTGTAGCAAGCACCGATTGGATGCTTCTTTGGTGGTCCCCTAGACATACCCTAAGAACTATTCAAATATATCTTAGCTGTTGTTCAGTGTCCACTGTTGTAAGGTATAGTACACTGTTTAGATACACCAGGTGACATGCACAGTTCCATGGTCAACTATTGACCCATACATTGCAGATAGTTGGGTTTGATGATTTAAAAAAAAAAAAGAATCCAAGGCAGTGCGATGGTAGCTCAGTGGCAGAGTTCTTGCCTACCATGCTGGAGACTCGGGTTTGATTTCGTGTGCCTGCCCAAGCAAAAAAAAAAAAAAAAAAAAAGACGATCCCCTTCATGGCTTCATGGCAGGCGAGAATTCTGCCACTATGTAGACATTTGTTTCATGGCAATGCAGACGTTTATTTGCTTGAGTGAAGCTTTATCTCTAGTTTTCAAGTGGGACATTCTCTAATAACATTTGCATTATCTGAAGTTTTGCTTTTACTCTTCTTTAAATTGCTTTCTATTGGAATATACATTCACAGAAGGATTGTGCTTTATGTATTTATGCTGATGTTGTTTTCACCCATATCATATCCTCACTTTTTTCTGGTAGGGTAATTATTGATGGGGCTAATCTGACCATAGCTAATGTCACGTTGGAGGACCACGGTGTTTACTCCTGTTTGGCTCAAACTGCTCTAGATAGCACGGCTGATAGAACTCACGTCACTGTCCTTGGTAAGTACACTAACTAATGAGAAATTCTCTTCATTTCTCCTCCATTACAGATGAAATTCCAATGTTCCTAGATAATCAAAAGAGTGATTATTTGAACCCTGCACATGTGTTAGCTTGAATTTTTTTTTCACTTTAAAAGGAGTCCCACTTTCAAGTCCTTTTTCTTGTCTCACTTTAATAAAATTAACTAAGGCTTAATTTCTTTCTCCTTGCATGGATAAGGTCGCCAATAGCAATGGGGTGTTAAGTGTGGCCATCAGCAGGAAGAAAAATGAAAAAATACTTTAGTTCCCAGAGCTCTTGAGCTTCCCTTTCCCAAGACTGCAGAGAAATACGACTGAGGGAAGCTGGAGTGGGCTTGCGTGGAAGGGTCAGGTGGGGGCCAGGCAGTGGCTGCACAGGGGCGGGGCTCCAAACCAGAAATATAGACAGAGTTCCTTAGATTCCAGAAAAAGTGGGGAGGGACTTCAAGGATTCTGCAAAGGAATGCCTTGCTGCACTTTTTTTTTTAATGGTGAAGATAATTAGGAAACACTGTGCACACGTCACGAGGTTAATCAACGCATTTACCCCTCCACCAATGTTTAAGACTCTTAGACCATCTGAAGGATATTTTCCAGTTTAGCTTCCAGATTTGCTTGCCACTCAGCTCTCTTTTCTAGAAAACTGACCTGTAAGGACAACAGCCACTACCCTTATATTTGGGTCAGCCATAGGGAGCCCTGGCAGTAGAGGAGGGAGGTTAGGAAGCGTTTATTCTCACTTTTCTCTCCCTCCACCCTGTATCCTACTGCCCAAGGTCACAGCTGCTCTCAAGGAGACTTGCTCCACACTCTTCTCTCTCAGGTGAGATTCTAGTAACTGCCCCTCCCACCCCCAACATTTTGAGATTGTTCCCCACCCCCTGGCCACACTTTTTTAAAGAGCCCTTTATTAAAAACTCTTTAAAATATCTAAACTGAGTCAACTATTTAGTTTCTACTGGGATCCTGACAGATACATGTATTTTGACAGTTTTCTCTTATTTTCCCCCGTTAACTCTGTTTCAGTGGGCACATTTGCGCTTTCCTTTAGTTTACCACTATAACTTAAAAGTGTTTAGTTTTTGCCTAAATTCCTTCATCAGTGTGTCACGTGTCTAGATTAATCATCATTGTTAACAGACATTTGCATCTTTAGCAGTCTGGCTGCTGGGTCCACAAGTATGTCAGTATAGACAGGGAGAAAAAAAGATTGTAGACTTTTCTGAAGCGGCCCAGTGAAGAATGGGTTAACGGGCTGGATCTCTTCAAGTGAAGTAAATGGCCATCAAGCCGGGCTGCCCCCCAAAAGAGGAGCAGTTCTGAAGGGTGCAGAAGGTACAGACGTTTCTCCTTAGGATAGTGTCTTTAAATAGGATGTTTGATCATACAGAATTTGGAGAGTATTAACGGCTCTACTAGCAGAAAGTTCAGTCCTTTAGTAATTATTACACCTGAAAGAGGACTTCCCTCCTCTAAAACTATTAAATTTTGGTAATTTTAAATAAATAGGGGGTCTGATTATAGGGACTGTTCATGTATCAAATAATCTACCAATTTTTGCAGAATAAGAATAAAATACTCTTTTTAAGAATGTTCTATGAGGTGGGCTGCATTTTCTTAACAAATCTTTTGAGTTTACATTCTGACTTTTTAGGCCAACTCTGGTTTTAAAAAGTGTATCTCAGTAATGGAGGGTAACAAATGATTGTACACCCATGAATATTTTCTAAAAACTATTTTCTTGGGGGGGAGAATTCTGAGAAGCAGATACTTGATCCATTTCAACCAGAAATTACTTTTAAAAACCTTAACATAGATTTCCTTTGAGAGTATCATTGTTTTAAGTCTCAGCTGCAAGTCCATCAATTCTAGCTCCATTTGCTTCCTTTTCATGTTGAGGGGACGATATTTTAATCTGAGATGCAATATGCTGCATTGTTTACTTCAAGAAACTTCAGGAACAAATCAGCTCTTAGTAAGGGCTAAAGAGAAACATAAATTCTCTGAACTCAGCAACTGTGAAAACTGTTGCTAAAATAATTTTTATTTAAGCGCCCTGAAGTTTGGGCACAGTCATCAACTACATTTTAAAAATATGCATGTTCCCTTTCTAAATGGAAGACAATGTTTCTGTCCATGTGAATTTCTAGAAATTGGCATATATTCTGCAGGAGCAATAGATGTTGTGTGCCACTTGTAAAAGAAAGAGCTGATTGAAAGACCTGTTAGATAATACCTTCATTTTCAGCTCTGGGAAAAGATAAATGTTCTAGAATAGTTGAGAAAATACAAATCAAATTTTGGAAGTAAAGGCTGTTAGGGATAAGATTTCTTTCGTTGTTTTATTTCAAAAGTGTCCAGAATTTCCATGTACATTAATACTCTTAAAAGTTGGCATAACTATTGAATTTTCCTGTTTCTGTCACAACATTTATGAGTTCCAAATTTTCTAAAATAAACTGCTTCCCTTCTCTTCATCAGAGCTCCAGGATAAGAGAGTATAAAATTATCTATAATTCTCAGAGTTCACTATTATAAATTACCAAGGCAGTTGCGGAAAAGAAGGGCTGATCTCATGTTTATCTTATTTTGTTAAAACCACTGGGCCTAATTTGTATTGTTCCAATATGATAATTATTTGCATGATTAAAGTAAGGATATTTCTCTAATTTACTCAGTCACAAAACATTTATGTGCAAGGACCTGTGGGCAATGCAAAGATTAATAAAATATGGTCCCTATTCTTGACGATCTGTGTGGTCACATACAGGACACGACTTAGGCATATAAATAAGTATATATAGATCATGATTCTCAAATTTAAGTGTTGTGTCATCATCACCAGGGAACTCGTTTAGAAATGCAGATTCTGGAGCCCAGCTCCTTGGTAAGTCATAGCTAGGGCCCAGGAGTCTTCACTTTGAAGTGCTATTATTTAAAACTGAAAGAATTCTGATGCCCACGGTCAAGGGCACCCTTTGTGAACTGTAGTCTGACTAGACGGTGATAATACTTCCAGCTGATATGGAGAAAGCTACATCTGAACTAAAACCTGAAGGGTTGGTGAGGTGTAGACAATAGAGAATGGAGCCCTGGGCCCAAAGAGGAACCTGCCTCAGTGAAGGGGTTGGGGAAACAAAGGCAATGATCTGCATTTTCTTTACCTTCATCTTTTATTATTGATCAGATGTCCCGGATCCACCAGAAAACCTTCGCTTATCTGAAAGACAGAACAGGAGTGTTCGGCTGACTTGGGAAGCTGGCGATGACCACGACAGCGATATTAGCGGTAGGGGAGGCTTGGGAAAACAATCTTAATTTACACTACAAAATTAATATTAAAGCCATTTCTTACCACCCTTGGTGGGTTATCCTTAAAACCTCCTTTTAAACCTTCGATATTGTATCTAAATCTTAGTAAAACTTAGGCATACTCAATAAGTCCTAATTTTTTTTTTTCCTCCAGAGTACATTGTAGAATTTGAAGGAAACAAAGAGGAACCTGGAAGGTGGGAGGAACTGACTAGAGTCCGAGGAGAGGAAACATCGGTCATGTTACCTTTGGCTCCATTCGTGAGGTACCAGTTCAGGGTCACAGCTGTGAATGAAGTGGGGAGAGGGCAGCCCAGCCAGCCCTCAGACCACCACGAGACACCACCCGCCGGTATGCATGCGCTCTCCTCCCATCAGCTTTATAACAAAATATTTTGTCTTGCTTCATCTTTGAAAGTGTGAAAAAAAAATTGTGAGAGTGACGTAGACTTTTAGATTTCTCTAAGTTGAGAGCTTGAAAAGTTCTGTAAATTAATAGTACACGAAATGTTCAGACTCCACTAGTCTCATAAGGATTATATAAAGTGTTTGGCATGAGCAGGAAATTAGGGGTGGGTGGACAATATATGAGCACACATTGCTCTGAGTAGTTTCTGTTCGCTAACTTTTATGTTTAAAGCAGATGTTGTAGAGTAAATTCTAACTGAAGTTCAATGTAGAGAAAGTCAAGGATTCAATTTTCTAAAATAAATCTTTGACTCACGGGTACCTAGTTAATTGTCCATACGTCTAAAATTAGTTTTCATGCATTTAACATATCTTTTGTCTCTCAATATCTGTCTAAATTTCCAGGACACTTGAAAAAAAAAAAAAAGCTCAAGATTGACAATGTTAAATTTTGTGCTTTTAAATTGACTTTGGTCATCAACATTGGCATGGAATTTTTTTTTTTTTTTTGGTTCCTGGGCAACATGAATATACTGGAATAATTCCCTTTTTTGAACAAAGTAATACTAATTAGAAGTACTAACAGAATGACAAACTTGTGTGATTTTGGTATAAACCAAACTTGGCACTAAACTCTCTTCTAAGATCCATCTGAATATATTTCATAGCCACATTGGATGCTATTTGATCTCTCTAATAAAAAAAGCAAAACTAAGCTCAAAATTAAAGCATATAAAAATCAGGCTTAAAATTAAGACATTCACAATATGCCATATACCTTCCATTGAACAGTAGTTGTATCACTCCAAGAACATGACTTTACATCTTTAAACAAACATATATTTAAAAGCTGCCTTAACTTCTTTTTAGGAAATGGATCAGACAGAAATTAATAAATGTTATCAAAGTTATTTAAATATCTGGGTTTTTTGGGGAGAGGAGATAATATGATAATTTACCTGTGAGATAGTATATAGTGAGAAAAAATAATTTTAATGCTTGTAATTTTTCAGCTCCAGACAAGAATCCACAAAACATAAGGGTTCAAGCCTCTCAACCCAAGGAAATGATTATAAAGTGGGAGGTATGTGTTCTTTAATGTGTTATGTATTTCTTTTTCTTTTCCTTTTAGATCTGCATGCTAAGTACAATAATAGAAAGATATTTTTAAGGAACAACAGAATAATTAGGGGGATCAATTATATTTGTGAGTCAACGTCATTGAATATGTTAAAGATCATTGTGGTTTGAATGAACCATTGTGAAATAGAGGGTAAAGCTTTATGTTTCAAGAAAGACTATATATAGGTTGAATTAGTTGGAATCCATTATCAAAAGTTTCAGATTCCTAATCTTATGTCTGATAGTCTAGCTTCTCTATTATTTAAAAAATGCAGAAAACATTTCAGTTAATCCTAGGAGGTACTCTCCTAAATATTATGCATATCAAAAGGGCGACCCTCGAGTAATAGCTGTCATTTATTAAACACCATTAGGCATTTTGTATATACTTATTTCTAATTCTTAAAACAGCCTTGTCAAGAGAGTATCAATAAACCTTGTTACTAGATACTGAGGTTGAGGTGATTGAGTCTCTTACCCATCAATCACCATAGAAATGAACAAAGTTAGGATTTGAACATGGTTATCTTTGGACTTCAAATTCTACTTTTTCCCTTTACGTGCTGCTAGATGTTATTAAATAGATTTTACTCTATGAATTAGCATAAAATTTATATCTGTTCAGGCAATTTCATTTTAGAATCACTTAAAATTTCTTCCATAACAACAGAACACTTTCTTTTTTCCTTCTCTCTACTTCTTGGATATGTTTCATGAACAATTACATTGACTTTCCTGAAAGTAGATTGCCATTCAACCATTCTGTTTAATGAGAGGCAGCCAGCATTGAATCAATCCAATGATGCTTTTATATAAATATAGAATTTTGGGAATTATGCTAGATATACTAATTTATATCCACACATTCTTCCAGGTATGTCTTGTGGTGGAATTTTAGAATGTACAAAGCTAGTTTTGCTTTCTTTTTTATATATGGGTCTTAGTATTCATTACATAATCACATGCCCAATATCTGCAAAATATGTAGCCAATATTTTTATAAACACTAGCCCTTTATACCCATTCCAGTCAAATTAAATTTTACACATTTAAAATGTAGAAAATCTGAAAAATATAATATACAGAAACTAAATATTTTGGGGTATATTATCTTTCCTTGAATAGTTGTTACCACATTGTCTTGATAATTACTTAATTTATAGTCTGAAATTATGTTAGTTTTTTATTCTCTTAGAGTGTCTCTGTTTTATCCTCCTTTGTGTTCCATAGGCATTTCCATAATGTGAATAATACAGCTGATGAGCTGTCAGTGCTATCTAATTAGCAGGTCAGCCCCTCAGAGAAGCACACTGTGTTCCACTAGTGTGAGCTCATTACTCTTCATTGCTCCCCTGGGATGGACAGTGACAGTTTAATGGTATCAGCCTTAGGCTTCACCCCAAGAAACTGCAACTCTCAGAGTTTCAGGACCTCACCCAGATATCATCCTCCGAGTCAACAATGAAAAGAAGGCTGAGATTTTCTGTCCTCTTTACTGTGCCTCTTACTCAGAAGTCACTGTTCTTTCCTTAAAAGATACGCAACGCTTAATACTAATAGTCTCTTCTAGGAAGAATGGGACTAAAGCCAGAGAGTGTTTATACTTCGTCTTTGAAGAGCAAATGACATATAATTTAGTAATTAATTCACCAAAAGAAGGATATAGGCAGAGGGATTTGGAACCACGTTGACATTTACAAATGTTTCCATTGTGTTTCATATTTTATTGAAATGGTGAAGATCTAATAACTACTGGCACACCCAGTGACACTCAAGGGCATTCCTTCAGTGATGCTTGTTTTGCAGGGATTAACCTATAAACAGGAATTAGAAATGTCCCAAACTGACAAGGAGATTACAGTGAATGAATTACTGTACCCCCTACAGAGACTGGCGCTCAAGTAATTGGTGCCTAGAGAGTATGATCAGGCAGACTCTGCTTAAAAAAAAAAAAGAAAGTTGATCTTTCACAAAAGGATTAACAAACCAGCTGAGCTATAAGAATAGACTCAGAATCCCTAATTTGTTTTGTTTTGTTTTTTGTTTTAGCATTAAACCTGATTCAATTGAATGTAACATATGTTAAATTTTAACTTTATGGTAAAATTAGTGTTTTTAGTTAACATTATATTCTAAAAATAGCTTCCCATGTATAGGTGGCTCATCACTCACCCATATGTAGAAATTGAAAAAAAAATGATATTCTATTGCTCAGAACAAAACATTGCTAATCCAGTCAATTAAATAATTCAATCAGGATCACCTTTACTCAATATTTCCCATTATTCTTAAGCATAAGTATATTTATGTTAATTCCTTCAATAAAATATAAATTTCTGTTTTCAAAGGTTCCAAACACCCAATACAAATGTTGGGAAATAGTAACTTATTCAATTACCTGGTTATTTACTAAGCCAAGTTATTTATTAAGATAAGTAAGAATTTAGTGAGAAAATCCACCCACATTAAAAATGGAGTAGGCAGTACTACAGTCTGTCTTGATTGTAGGTTAGTAACATAACCTTGCATCTTTTTGAAAATCTGATAGACATTATAGGCTCTGTGTTTAAAAATTTTCGTAAAGTTTTGCTAAAAATTTCACAAGCTTCTGTGAATGCCATTCACTGATCCCATCTAGGGAACCCTTTTCCCAGAGTTTCCTTCCTCTTGGGCCACTTTATGAGGGACAGAGCAGGGAGGTCCCTTTACTTCCTACCTGCTCTGTCCTTGCTCCTTGGGGCCACACTTTTTTTCCCCTTTTTTTTGGATTGCAAACAAAGCTTTTTTTTAATTAATTTTTTTATCTTTTTAAAAAACACCAAATGCAAACATTCGCAACTTTTGATCATTCTGTTCTACATATATAATCAGTAATTCACAGTATCATCACATAGTTGCATGTTCATCATCATGATCATTTCTTGGAACATTTGCATCTATTCGGAAAAGGAAATAAAAAGAAAACAGAAAGAAATTCACACATACCATACCCCTCACCCCTCCCCTTCACCGATCACCAGCATTTCACTCTAAATTCATTTTAACATTTGTTCCCCCTATTATTCATCTTTATTCCATATGTTTTACTTGTCTGTTTACAAGATAGATAAAAGGAGCGTCAGCCACAAGGTTTTCACAATCACACAATAACATTGTGAAAGCTGTATCATTATATATCATCCTCAGGAAACCTGGCTACTGGAACACAGCTCTACCTTTTCAGGCAATTCCCTCCAGTTCAGGCCTCTCTTATTGGAGGGCTTATTTGAGAGCTTGCTGAGGTGCTGTGGGGTTTGGTCATCATCTGAAAGCCAAATACAAAGCATTCCTGCCTTTCTTCAGGAGTTTAGGCACCAAAGAGATTCACAATTTAGATAGAAAGGTTTTTCTTAAAAATGCTACCTGTATGCCACAATTTACTTTAAACTTTGCCAGAAACTTTATCAAATGTAACTATTTCACTTGGAGAAAACATGCCACATTGAATTATGGTATTTGTACCCATTTAATATCAGTAGGGGCAGAAGGAAATTCTAATTAAGATTGCAGTGTGGAGCTGAGAACTTGTAGCTTATTCATCTGGACAATTCTAAGGCAGCTAGTGAATTTATACCATATTGCATTAACAAAATATCTCAGGGCAAAATTTTCTCATGAATGCAAGTATGAACAATGACTGTAGATAATCTCAGAAGGTTTTGCTTTGTTTTGACATTTTTTTCTCCCAGCTAATTTAAGTATTCATCTTAGAACAGGCATAGACTTGAAATTATTTTGCTGAAAAAGCACTATGCTTTCAACTTTATTCCAACCAATGCCTTTAATAAGTATTTTAGTAAATTAGACTGAGTCAGAAGCATCACAAATTTTGTAAGAACAGTGTTTATGATGTTATTGAATCATCCACATAATACATACGAAATTACTGTGTGTAAAAGTAAATTTTATGAGCTAGGACTAAAATCACATTTTAAAACTATATTTTATATAACGTTTTCATTGAAATGCATATTTCCATTTTTAAAAATGGAAATTAAACAGTTGAAATCGCATTTTTAATTCAAATAATACTCAATTAAAACCTAATGTAGAAATTTCTCCCTAAATATTCCAATGGTGCCAAAAAAAAAAAAAAAAACAGTTAAAAAAGTGGGGGTAGCATTTTTTCTTAAAGAAGTAGAAGCAGAATGGTGAAGAATCTGGAAATTATATTCTTATAGAGAGGAGCTATAGGTTCTGGATGCTAATGTATAAACAACAGACTCTTTAAAAATGAAATTTTATGTGATCTCTCTGCTCTAATGAAAGGAAGGAGAGAGGGGAGAGTCCTGTGTGAAAAGCCAGGGGGAAGTCCAATTCACAACCATAGGATTTATAATCATGCCCTGTTCATTTTCTGCCCATTCTTTGGGAATGGAAAGGTAGAATACAGAGAAAAGCACACAGAATGCTAAAACCCTCTGTGGAATGTCTCAGTATGGTCTTTCATATGTAAAAGTTAGACTCAACCAGTGAGAATAATCCAGGCATCTAAATAGTGGGCTTCTCAAAAGTTAGGGAGGTGGGCACTAAATTTCACACAAACTTATGAAGTGACAAATTTTCACAACTGTTGTAAGCCAAAGAGTGGGGATTTAAAAATCCCCCAAGAAATACTCCTTTTATTACAGCGTTTCTTATGCCACATAGGGTGCTCATTGAAAGTACAGATTACGCGGTGGGATGGGCCCTGGGTATTGCTGTGGGCTCTCACACACCACATGAACCCGAGACAGTCAACCGCACAGCGAGACACACAGCTCTACAGTGGGGAACGAATATCACGACAGTGGTCGCCACAATCCCTGACTGCAGATGTCCGTAGTCGTGCTTGGCATGCCTTGCCTTCTGTTTTAGCCTTTGAAATCTATGGAGCAGAATGGACCGGGACTGGAGTACAGAGTGACCTGGAAGCCGCAGGGAGCCTCAAAGGAGTGGGAAGAAGAAACAGTCACAAACCACACTTTGCGGGTGATGACACCTACTGTCTACGCGCCTTATGAGGTTCAGGTCCAAGCCATCAATCACCTCGGCTCCGGGCCCGAGCCCCAGTCGGTGACGCTCTATTCTGGAGAGGACTGTAAGTGATGCGCTTGAAAGCCCTAAGCACCTCAATCACAGTTAGTCTCAAGGATATTGGGTCAGTGTCAACACACATCTTGAGCACCTACTGTGTGCAGAGACAATATACTAGCCACGGCAGATAAAAAAATTAATAACAAAAACAAAACATAACACAGATTCCTCTTTTAAAGTTCTGTGCAGGACAGCTGTTCCATCGGAGCACACTAAGGAAGTACTTTGAAAGTTTCTTTTCTTTTCTTCTCTTTTTTTTTAATTTCCCCATGGACAGAACTATTTCTGTATTAAAAGTCAAAGGCCTGGAATCATCACTGCAATCAGTTAAACAGCAAAACTATCAGAAAGTTTCAATTCCGTCTGCCTTTACTTGCTAAGAGCCTCTGATCAGCAACTACTGTCGTGCTCTGGGCCTCCATGCATATCAGCACGTTCCCAACACAAATAGATGCATTCGTATGTAGAAAGACACACACACAGCCTTGAGATAGGTATGGGTGATACAAGCATATTATTAAATACTGATCCCATAATAACTGCCCTGAATGCAAACAGACTTTTTTAAAAAAGAAAGACTGCATTCCATATCACTACACATTAGGAGTTTTCATTGGTTCCTCAAGGATCCAAAGTAAGATTTTTGTTCAAGAGTCAAGTCAAGAATGAGAAATGACTAAATCCTTATTCACCTGCAATTCTTCTACCCAAATAGAAGGACACAGGGCACGTTAGCAGTGAACTAAGATATTAGCCTTGGCTTCTCCATGTCAGGTTTACTCCTCCCTACTAAACTCCTCTGTAAATGGAGATAATAATAATACCCACTTTGCAGGAAATTTCTAAGAATTGTATGAACACACATAAGTAAGCAAAGAACAGTGTCTGATACATAACACATGCTCAATTGATACTAGCTGCTATTAATTTTATATTGTATAATTTTATTTATATTAGTCTAGTTCACTTACTTTCAAAGGTAAGATAACCACAGAATATTTTACTGGCCACTGTTTCAAGCTTCCAGTTACATTTGCCCACATTATATCCATCTGGAGAGCTGCATTTCTCAAATGTGGCACAGGATATCCTCTTGTCCTAGGAGCTTATATGAATAAAGACGCTTCTTTGTTACGAAAAACTCTCTTGGTTCCATTTTGGAATTGTTTTATCTGAGAGTACTTTCCCCATATTAAATATTATAAAATCATTTTTGAGCCCTATCCTCATCACCTTTGGAGCCTATTGAAATCTAATCGATTTTCTGTGTTCACCAGACCCTGACACAGCGCCAGTGATTCATGGGGTAGATGTTATAAATAGCACACTGGTTAAAGTGACCTGGTCATCGATTCCAAAGGACAGAGTACATGGACGTCTAAAAGGATATCAGGTTATCACATTTTTTTCTTCCTGTTGTTGAATTAGTATATGTTCTGCAAGTAAGAACTCATTTCAGAAGAAGCCAAAAGAGACTGCCACCATGGTTGATATGTAAATGGTTACTACTTTGATTGCAGGTCACTTGGTGGAAAACAAAAAGTTTGTTGGATGGAAGAACACATCCCAAAGAAGTAAACATTCTAAGATTTTCAGGACAAAGAAACTATGGAATGGTTCCTTCCCTAGATGCATTTAGTGAATTTCACTTAACAGTCTTAGCCTATAATTCCAAAGGCGCTGGCCCAGAAAGTGAGCCATACATATTTCAAACACCAGAAGGAGGTGAGAGAATAACAATGCAGATAAGGTCAGCATTGGAAATTATACAGTGGCCAAATTAAATATTTTTTATTAGTTGTTAATGTGTACCTTATGTAAGTTAACTTCTCAAGCTCTGTAATCAAAAATCTGTTAAATGAGAATGTTTCTTTAGAAATTCACTGATTTATGAGTACTTATACTTGATCTTTAATTTTCTAGTACCTGAACAGCCAACTTTTCTCAAAGTCATCCAAGTCGATAAAGACACTGCCACTCTATCCTGGGGACTCCCTAGGAAATTAAATGGAAACTTAACTGGCTATCTATTACAATACCAGATAAGTAAGTAGACATTTAAATTTAATTAACTTATTAATATTTCAGTTTTTATTTGACCATTTGGTTTGCTGTTTTGGGAGTCTAATGATGGCTTAAGGCCATGATCTGTAGTCTGGCTTGTTTCCTTCTAGCTCAGGGGTCCATAAACTGACTTGTAAGCCAAATATAATCCATTGCCTGTTTTTGTTTTAAGCATATTACTATTTTTATTTTTGTGTAAGCCCAAGTATGCTGTGTGCTAAAAAGTTATTTAGACAAGATGTATGATGCATATTTTGTACTGTAGTACAAATTTCAGAGCATAGAGTACTACCATACCATCTCTCTACTTTAATGTTCATCACGTATTATAATCTGAAATTCAGTATTTATAAAACAAAACAGGGCTCCTGTGTCAAAATCAGCATTAGGATAGTTGTTTAAATCATTTTCTTAATGGTTGTGGTAGAGCCAGTTATCTTCATTAAGTACTTACAGGCATTAAGCACACTCTTACGTTTACTTAAATATAACCAAGGATATGGTACTAAGTAGGATTATATAAATTCAGACTTTCATGGCAAAAGTACTATCTTTTGATTTAAACCTAAACCAAAACTCAGTTCTGAAAAAATATTTTTGAAAATCTTCCCAAGCCATTGTTAACCTACTTTTTCCTTTTATGCAGTATGTTCCAGGAGTAATACTTTCCTGTGCTTCCCTAGATCGTTCTATTGGCATAGCTATCAAACATCTTCGTAATATAGGTCTTTGCATTACCCATGCCATTTGCCTCGCCAAGTACCTCTCTCTAGCAGACATTAGTTTCTTCATTTTTCCGCTTTCCAAACTTGTCTTACTGCCTCAGGTGGACTCTCGCCTGCGCCCTTCTCTAACCTTTTCTCTTTGATTCTGTGTTTTGCTTCCAGTGATGTTTCAGAGCTAGTAGGTTTCTCTTGGCTCCTTTCTTTGTCCTTTTCCCTGTTTCTCATTTTGTTGCATTTTTTCCTGGTCAAACCCATCCTCTGCTCTAGAACTTGGGTTGCTTTTCTTTCTGTCTTGATTTCTTTCTGAAGATTGAACATTTACTTCTCATTTCCCTCTATCTTTGTATTTATCATTGTTCCCTGTCTTTCCTTCCTAACGTTCCCACACGCTTCCTTTTCTTTTTTCTTCCTTCTCTCCTCCTTTCTCACAGTGTTGGTCCTGAGCACTTCATTGTCTCTTTCTTGTTCTCTTGGGTGAAATTTCTCCCTTTTCCACTCTGTCATTTCTCTCTCTCTCTCTCTCTCTCTCTCTCTCTCTCTCTCTCTCTCTCTCTCGTCTCTTTCTCCTGGTTTATATTCTTGTTCATGCCTATTCCAGTGAAATTCTCTATCCTTGGCCCGACTCTGCCTATGGAAATCCCTCTTTCCTTTTAGGTATTACACAGTCAGTCTAATCCCTCTCCTGGTCCCTGGACTGTCTCTCAGGGTGCTTATCTTCCCTTTTCTCATGTCCTCTTGGTTTGGGACTTTTTGTGTGGCATCTTACATCGTGTCCTCTTCCTTCACCGGACTGACCGTGAATGGTTTAATTCCGTGGTGCTTGGGGTCATCCTGGGAGCGTCGTGCTTTTACCCCTTCTGCAGTTCACTTCATCATGTTCTTCCATTGCATTGTCCTCGCCGCTCTTAGCATCAGTATCGTCGTCTGCATCTGGATTTTTGTCAACCTTCATACCAGTGTGGAGAATGAATTTCTCATGTGGTGTTTTGTTCTCTGAACACACTTCATGAGTGTAACCTCTTAATTTCTCTTCCTTTATTCTAGACCTGGTTTCACAAAAGCTGCGTTGATGTACTTCCTTTACACCAACTGCTTGCTTTCATAGGTGCCTATAAAATCCACCAAAATCTTTCTGCTTCGTTACATCCAAATGTGTCTTAAGTGCAGCATCCATCTTTTCTCTTTCTTCCTCTTCAGCAATCTCTTGCAGTATTTTTTTTGAGTAAATATCACAAATGACTCTTTATCAACAAATTCTCCCTTTTCCATTTCTCATGCTCTTTGAATTTTCTTTTCCATTCTTTTTTCCTGCTCCTTTTATCTGGTCTCAACTGCTTTTAGTAAGTTGTGAATCTACTTGGGCTTTCAGTCTTCCCCCAAGAGTAATTTGACATAACTTTCCTCCTTTTTTCTGCATTTCCTCATGAATACTATCATATTTGTAAATGGTGGCATCTTTTGCAAGGGCCTTCTGGATTTCCAGTTTGGTCTGTTTCATCGCTTGCTTCTTTTTGCTTCCCTCTGGAGGCTTTCACTCACAGAATTGTCATCATCAGAATCATCTCCAAACACTGATGGTTTCTGCAAAACAGGGTGCAACTGCTGGGCTTTATTTGGCAAAATAAGCCCATGCTGCCTGCCTAGAATCACCATCTCACTGCTGTCTCTGCTGAACATGGATAATGCAAGGTCTCCACTCCCTATTTTTATAAGCAGAACTTTTATTGGAACACAGTCATGTCCATCTAATTACTTATTATGGATAGCTACTTTGTCACTATGGCAAAATTGAGTAGGTGTGAAAAAGACTACATGGCCCACAAAGGCTGAAATATTTAATATCTGGTGCTTTGCAGGAAAGTTTGCTGACCTCTGTTTCAGGAGAAAAGCAATGGTGTGCAAATGGGGTACCAGAAAGCCTGTGTTTAATATTAACAGATAAGAAGCCTTGAGAATCAAAATAACGCTAAAGAGCACAGAGTTAGCAAATGATATAATGTTTCAGAGCCAGGCTGACTACATGGCATCACACACATAACTTTCACACTGCACTCACTCCTCTGTCTCTGATGCATGCTTCTAGCCTCAGACTCTAAATATGCTTGTGTTTATGGAAGCCGCTACTGGTGGTCTGCTCCTTTGAGCTGGTAAAAGAGGGTGAAGGTTTGTCTTTGGACCATTACTCAAGAATAGGCTCGTGCACATGCTGCTATGCCATCAGGTTGAAAATAGTGTGGTTAGAAGAATTAGGCCATTTTAAACTTTAGAGCCTCCTGTCTCTAACAGTCTTCAAGTCTAAGCATTTTCTCAAATGGACATTAGGGGATTGAAATCAGAGAAGTTTAGCAATGAATCTGTACTGAAAATGTCAGGTTTTGAGGACAAGAATGCTTATTACAGTCAAAACACTACGAGAACAGAGACCCAGTCTGCACAACTTGCAAAATCCAACTCTATCACAGTCCTGATGTGCTCCAACAGCAGTTAAAGCTTTGCAGAAATCCGCACTGGGTACTAGCTTGTACTAGAGTACATTTGCCTAGAGTCATGCAAAAAATTATTGCTAAGCAAGGATTCAAACCCAGTCCAGCCTTTATTCCAGATGCTGAGCTCTTAAGCTTACATTATTCCATGAACTGGTTTTCATAAATATATTCCGTACTGAAGAGATATTTTAGGATCTTTTTAAAACATCAGTTTGTTTGGTAAGAAATACTTTATCCTTATCCTAACGATAAGAAAGTGAACATTAATTTAATTCCAGCCTTCATATTGATCTGTATTGGTTGAAATTTAGTTTTAAAATAAGTTCTTAGAACACGGAGGGAAAAAACTGAATAATAACTGCTATAATGCTTATTAAATTACTTGATATGTATATATTTTATAGTTATATAATTGTGTAATTATTTTGTTCTCTATTAATATTAGGTGATTAAGACATTTTAGGCATTTTTTTTGCCATTATATATCCTAAATTGTTCCTTTTAGTGTATATGAGCTCTATATTTTGAATGTTTATATTTATTGTGGTTGTTGTTCAATAGATTTTGGGGGTTTATAGGTATGCCCTTAAACAGTCTATAAGCAATGATAATTTTCTTTCTCTAGATTTTTTTTCATGTCTAATTGCATTGTATAGACAAAAGAAGACATTTTTATGTCCATAATAAATGCAATTTTTTTTCTGTGGCCTTGTGTGGTATCACGGACTAAGTATCAGGATTTATTCTAGTCCTTTCCTTGCCTTGACAGCTGCACAGCCTTGGATGGATTTCATTTATTGGACTATTCTTGTAAAAATTTTGCAAATCTCATGCCCTTGCTAGGTTGCAACTTTCTGAAAGAAGCTATCAGACTCATCTTTCTTCCTTAAGCATTTTATACCATACTCATTATAGTAGGTATTTTAACTATTTTAGTTTTTCATTAATCTATTGATCCTATAAATACTGAGCACTTATGTGGTGTCATGTATTAAAGTAGAAACCAAAGAGTACACAAAGAATCATTGTCCAAATTATTGCCCCAAGAGGCAATTAAAAGTACTAAAGTCAAGGAAACAATGAAAATATAGTAATGGAAAATAGTCTTCAGTTTGAATGCACACGATGAAGGTAAAGTGGTTGACTACAGGATGGCTTAGTGTTTAAGATGATGGGCTCTAGACACACAAAGCCATAACTTGGGGTTATTATCTCAGTTTTTCCAATCACTGGATCCAGATCTGGAAGGGTGTTTATTCTTCCGAGACCTCATTTTACCCATGTATGATAAAGCCACAGTAATTGTATCTACCTCATAGGATTAAATGAGTTGATTGCTATGCATAATGTCTTGCATACCACAAGTATAAGTGGAGGCAAAAATACAGAAAGGGACAGCGTAAACTTGAAGTAAGTACTACAGAATTTGAGACATTGTCATGTTTACTTCTTTAGTAAATGACACGTATGAGATTGGAGAATTAAATGATGTCAACATTACAACTCCCACAAAGGCCAGCTGGCGGCTCTCAAATCTCAATGCTACTACCAAGTACAAATTCTACCTGAGGGCTTGTACCTCGAAGGGCTGTGGAAAACCAGTCACAGAGGAGAGTTCTACCTTAGGAGAAGGGAGTAAGTACCTGAGGCTTCAGCACACTGTGTCTTTTTAAACAATTGCCCTGAGAGGAATGCACCATGCCAGTCACTGTAAATTAGAAATGATTGTAATTCAAATCTTTGTGACCTTTTGTTTTCCACTCCTTTAGAGGCAGAATCTATTTATCTTGTTTGTAAGTTCATATTAGCTCAATTTATGGATTTTTACAAAGCAGCAATCAAAGCATGTCTTTAGCATATCTATGGTCAGCAACTATAATTTTACTTAATTAAAATAGAAGACTATAATAAAGCCATAAAGTTATTCATGAGGTTAATAGGAAGATTTTAGAGGGGAAATATTTCCATACAGAAAAATATTTTGCCTCTTTTCTTGATAGACATCTTACAACACAGATCTAATATATCTCACTTCCATGTCTTGATTCATATATATATGCTGATTCATTTAACATTTTTATTTTACTCTGTGGCTGTTCATGCCAGATAACTGACTTGAAAACAGTCCATGTATATCTATGGTTTCTTTGTAAAATTTTCCAAGTCCAGTTGTTCTTTCTTTTCCACCTCATAGTCATTTTCCTTCACAAATTACTCTCCAATTATGATTCTAGCAGTGTTCTTGTCATGCTTTCTATGATCAGAGCAGGCAGTCAGCAGAAAATTTAAAAAGAATGTAAGAAAGGAAAATGGATGAGACACTGTTTACCCATGAGTGCATGAGAAAAGAAAGTCTTGCACAATTCAGGCTACTTGGGCATGGAATGGTATTAAAGGAACAGAAGAAGGAAAACAGAATCATTTATTTATCATGTATTATTATCAGACACAGTTCTGGATGCTTTTCCATCCAAACTGTGGCTAGGAGAAAAGGTAGAATCAATGTAAGAAACACCAGGAAAAAGGCAAATTACATTGTATGCCAGTTATTAAAGATCTATATTAAAAAAAGGCTCAAGTTTATGGATGCTTATAAATTCAAGTGTTATTCATAAATGGTTATGCTCTGACCTTTATTCAGTTTGTTTCTCCTTTATATTGTTCCTACTATATCTAAATAATAAAGAGCTTACTATGTTTCCCTCATAATACTCACCACCTTCCTTATATGGGAAACTATATATATTCAGTAGTTAAAAAAAAACTGAAAAAAATATTTTCAAGGATTAATTAGATGCAGTTTAATGAAGAACTCATTTATCTACTCAGAAAAGTCAGATTTAATAATGGTGATTAAAAAGTGTCATAGTGGCAGAGTTCTCACCTGCCATGCCAGAGACTCAGGTTCGAGTCCTGGTGCCGGCTCATGTTAAAAAAAAAAAAAAAAAAGATGTGTCTAGTAACTAAGTGAATCTTGTTCTCAAGAGTTCACAATTTGCATCAAATGTTTAATACAAGGAAGGCAAATCAGAGTAGTAATAGTCTAAATATACGACTTCCATATTTTTAAAAGCATAGTTTAAAGCACAGAGATTGTTCTAAAGATATTTAGAACCTTGGCCATTAATTGCATGAAAAATGCTAGTCCCGTTCTTGCCACTTTGCACACATAAGAGTAAAATATTCACAAAATCTATTTACAATAGTTACATATTCTAGTACAAAAGTTGTAAAATTTGGGCTTGGTTATATTCATGCTTAGCAAATTGTTTTTAGAGGATGAAAAATGCTGTTTGATTTTATAACTGATACTGTATATTTTCTAAAAACTAAAGACGTAACTAACAGGCTTGAATGTCTTAAAACAAATGTCTTCACTGTTTTATGTGTTGGTATTTTGAAAATGTTCCTTACTGGTGTGTTTGTGCTCTTTTTCAGGACTCTACATTTTCAATATTCCATCTACTGCCCCCTTTCCCAGTTGACAATGATTTCTCTTCTATAGGCATATCTTGCCCACATTTAAAGGAAAGAAACTCCAATCTCTTTTCCCACTGTATTTCCACTGAGGAGATACATCTTGAAATTGCTAAACACTCCAAAAATGATAAATTTGTGCAAATTAGAATCTATCACTGTTTCTTTCTTCTCCTTGCTCTACCTACATAACATGATTTAAGGTCATCTAGCGTTTTTTCAGAGAATGGGATTTGATAGATAACTGTTTTTTTTCTGATCATTTTCTAGTTGTCACTCCAATTTTCAGTTGGCATATATTCCGTAATCTAAAACGGGAAAAAGAAGGAGTCTATCAGAACTTTTTTTTTGTATCATTAGCTGTTTAAACACTTGCCTTGCTCTATATTTTTTAAAGCTGGCTTAACATATACTAATGTATATTACTTAATATATACTAATATTTCTGGTTTTCAAGGTCAAAATTAATTGCTTTTCTATTTCAGTGGTGCTCAATCTTAAAGGCTTTGCTCAAATAATGTAACTCTGGCCTTATTTCTCCTATGATGACAATTTTTAATAAAGCTCTTTGTTATTCAGTAACTATATAATCAATTTTTATTCTGTGGTGAGATGTCATAACTAGATTTAAAAGAGTTTCATAAACTCCTATAACCTTGGACAGGAATATGTTTTTATTTTTACTTATTTTCACGTACAAATTGCTAAGGTGCTATTTTACATTTACCATATTGAGTTGATGCCATGTAAAACTACGGATTAAATGCAAAAATATTTTAGATATTTTATTGCAATATCAGAAGTTAAATGCCTGTTTACATATTTAACATATGCCACTCTGCTATTCTACGATATTGCATTGGTATTTCCTTTTTTTGCAAAGTGATAATTTCATACACCACTTTCAAAATTTCAATGAGACATTTTTACTTACATGTACCTATAAACCTGCACTTTATGTAGCTCAAGTTCAAATACTTAATAGGATACTATTCCATTATACTTATTGAGGATACCAAGACAAGAAGGATTAATTTAAAGTTAATTAGAATCATAATATCACTTTATCAATTATAAGTCAAAATAATTGTATTTAGTTTCCCACTACATTTATGAAAATCCAAATTATATAAAATGGCATTGTATTTTTTTATATCTGTGTTGTTTTGAACAATCTGACAAGGCAGATTTATAGTATCATTTCATCAACAAAGATATTCATCTTAAAAGTAATGAATTGAGTTCAATTCATTTATTCATTTTCAACATATTACGAAAAGACATCATGAAATGTTAAGATTTTCTCAATCCCTTGAAAATCTAAGAACTACCTGAAAATATGCTACAGGTGGCTTTCTTATTCATCTGAAATAATAGATATTTTTTTTACTTTTTGTGTCCTGCTTTTCAATGATTACAATTCATATGATTTAACTGTGTACATTTCGTAGGTAAAAGTACCGGGAAGATATCAGAAGGAGTAAATCTTACTCAAAAGATTCACCCAGTAGAGGTATTTGAGCCGGGAGCTGAACATATAGTTCGCCTATTGACTAAGAATTGGGTTGATAACAATAGCATTTTTGAAGATGTAATTGAAACAAGAGGGAGAGGTGAGAAATGAGATTATATCTGGGACAGCCTGAGACAGTAATTCTTGTGTTCTGTGGATTAGTTAATTATACATATTTCCTATATTAAAGATAAAGTATTTAGTATATTCATTATAAATATCATAGTTCCAATATGTTTTAGCATAGCACTTTCAAACTAGTAAAATGAAAAATGTTTCCTTATCGTTCTTACCAGAGTAGTTGCTTAAAGATATCTCTACTAATTAACTTGTGTGAATACCAAAAGAAAGAAAAACAAAACCACAGAATTCTTATGGCATTCTGCATATAACCAAGGCAGCTTCTGCTTTTGTTTGCTCCCTGCTACTTCTGTATTTAATTTAATCTGCCTCCACTATCTTTCTTTGATTTTCATCCTCAGAATCAAATGCAACTTAAGAAGGCCCTTTCTAAATGCAGAAGGAGTGTTTTACCGGTATTCCTCCAAAGACATGTCCTTCAGATCACATTCTCTCTTGGGTTGCTCAATAGAAAATTAAAACTGATGCTATTTTGTATGTTTAAAAATGATGTCTAATTTTCCCAGTGAGTAGTCACAGAGACTGTTTCTAGCATTCAATATTGTGACTTCTCTTTGCACAACAGAATATGCTGGTTTATATGATGACATTTCCACTCAAGGCTGGTTCATTGGATTGATGTGTGCGATTGCTCTTCTTACACTAATATTGTTAACTATCTGCTTTGTGAAGAGAAACAAAGGCGGAAAATACTCAGGTAAAGCTGTTTCTTAGTGTGCTTTTTAATTCATTAAATGGTACTTTCTGGGTGGCATTCTTCAGAGACACCTTTTATATTTTTTACTTACACATTTAAGTCAACTTTACAATAGCAAGTTAGATATAGAAAATATTCTTAAATTAGGAAACCAAAAGGATTATGTGGGTCTAACCTCTGGGTAGTTACTTGTTTTCTAGTTTCTGGTACTTAAAATAGACTATAATAAGCCTTGGCAATACTTCCAAGTTTCTCTTTCTACCCGTGAAATATAAGAGTTGTTGAGAAGACAGATTATTAAATCAGACATGTTTAAATGTCTTAGGGGAAAAAGACCCATCTTTCATATGCCTGTATACAAATACATTGACCAAGAGATTTTGTGTACTAGTGAATTCTAAGAGTGCTGGTTCGACTAGCCAGCTATCTGAGAGCTAACCCTTGCTGAGAAGGCATGTCTTATTGCCACGACATATATTTGGATTCACTGCATCCTGAATGAATAGCATATAGAATACAAATAAAAGCCATCCTATTTGTTATATAATGTTTGCCTTTATTTTAATATCCTTTAACATTCAAATTTATGTTGTCTTTTCAGATACAGTATTACTATTATTACTGTAATTGTTACTGCTGATTAGTGTGCATGATGCTCTTATATAGGCAAGCAGATGTCGTTCCCACTACTATTAGTCTAATGATCAGTAGTGGGAAGTTCTTATTGATTCATTCAGTGAGTATATGACTTGTTAAATACGTGGATTATTTATTGAGGTCTACATTTCATTTTTTCTTGGGAAGACTGAATTATTATAAACTAGGTTTTCAACGACCAATGGATGTTTTAAGGAATTGGAAATTTTGAGAGAGATAACATTCCCTTTTGAGTATCCTGAACAGTCGGTTGTAAAGCAGACCCTATCCAAATTCTACCAGAAGCTTCCACAAATCACACTCTTAAAAAAATTGGTACTTTATGTAGCAGTAAAACAAAGAATCTCCTAGGTCTTTGGTAGTAGTGAGAAGTACCATAATCTCTCCTCCCAGGTAAAGAAAGATTTTTCTCTGCATTTTCCTAGCAAAAGGAAGAAAGTGCTTCCTTGTCCTTTATACCACTACTTAGAATAAATCTAATTTTAAAATATTACTATAGACCTTAATATTCTGATTATTCAGGTAATTTTGAGTAAAATCTCCAATCAATCGACTCTTTATTCACTTTAATGATATAGATCTGACCTGAGCATATGATATATTCACAAAGTTTTAGATGATAAAATGAATATTTAATAAACCAGCCCTCATGAAGAACCCATAGCTAAGTTTGTCTCTTCCAATAAGACCTGCTGTCCACTTAATATTGAGTAGCCACAGGATGATCTGCAATGTGCTGAAACACTGACAACAAATAAGCAGATCCCAGAAAATCCCTTTTCTCTTTTGTTTAAACAGAGGTAAGTGATGTACACAGATACACCACAAGAAAACTTTCCCTGCTGGTGTCAAAAGCATTGAGCAATGGTGTTCTTATTGATTATCACCTTTCAACAGCACTGCTAAATGTCTTTAAAAACTCTTTCTGTGCTCTCTCCTCTGTTTTTGTTAGTGAAAGAAAAAGAAGATTTGCATCCAGATCCAGAAGTTCAATCAGTAAAAGATGAAACTTTTGGTGAATACAGGTGAACATAATGTTCCATTTTAAAGTATATCAAAACATACATTCATCAGGTTACAAATTAAAATGGACAAAAATTATTTATTCTTAATATAAAGTATACTGGACTATGTGTAATACCCCTATAAAGAAGAGTTTGAAGAAGTAGGGCCTACTTGAAGTGGTAGTGACAGAAATTTTGTGTCTAATGGAGGGTGTGGAGGGGGTGGGGGTGAGGTTTAGGGTGGGCTTAAGACCTGTATCCACCAGCAGTATGTGCTAGGCGACTTTCCTTTAAGCTGTGGGTGAAATGCAAGGATTCTACTCTTATTTATGTTGAATGTCTATTTGGGGTGTTAAAATATCTTGAAGCCCATCTTCAGCTTGGCAATTATGGACTCAGGTTATACCTCATTTATATCCACATACATGTATCTATCTGCTGTGCACAAGTGCAAGGATGAATAAGTTACAGTACCTGTCCCCAAAATGCACCTAGTCTGCAGAGGAGAAAATTATATATGTAAATAGCTGTAATTAATTAAATAGAATAAGAGAACAGAAAAGGGAGTGACGCTTTCTGCCCAGGAAGGATTCTAAAAAGGGATTACCCCCAAAAGATAAGCTGCACCGTAAAGATGAGATTTTCCCATGTGAAGAAAAGTAAAGTTGTGCCACTGTTGGCTAATGAGCAGAGCATTAGCAATGCAGGAGGATATGAAAGAACCACGCTTTGAGGAATAGCATGAAGATAGGCCTGAGGTCGGTAGCTCTTGAGGAAGTATTGAGACTTCTCACGTTTCCTTTTCCCTTCTCCATCTTCCTCTTTCCATGACTCTCTTCATTTCTTGGCTGTCTTTGCTTGAGTGTTTTATGGCAGGTCCTCAGCTGAGAGAGCTGTGCCAAGTTCTGGGTTTATATGGTCTTTAGCACACGACACTACAATCCATATGTTCTAGTTTGCTAAAGCTGCTAAAATTCAATATACCAGAAATGGGCTGGCTTTTAACAATGGCAATTTATTGGTTTATACATTTACAGTTCTGAGTCCATGAAAATGCCCAAATCTAGGCATTGTCAGAAAGATGCCATCTTCCTGAAAACAAGCTGCTGGGGATCCTGGAGTCCTCCATCCCATGGCAAGGCACATGGTGGTGTCTGCTGGTGTCTCCCTTCTCTTTTGGTTTTGTTGCTTCTGGCTTTAGTGACTTCTCTGTGTTTCTGTGGCCTTCTTCCTCAGCTTATGTCTCTTTTTCTGTCTTCTGTGTCAGTTTCTTTCTCTGAATTTCATCCTCTTATAAAGACTCCGGTAAAAGGATTAAGACCCACCTGCATCACGCCTCAACCAAAATAACCTAATGAAATGTTGCCCCACAATGGGTTTATATCCACAGGAATGGATTAGCTTTAGGGACATGATCTTCTAGAGTACCTAACAGCTTCAAACCATCACAAAGAGCAACTGAAAGAATCAGGCATCTAGGAATAACTCTAATCAAGGGTGTAAAGAACTTCTGGTTCTATAAAGCCTTCAAACCATCACACCATATGAAAAGGTGTGGCCCTCACAGTGGCCCTCACAGTGGGTTTACTATTAGGCCCCTAAAGAACCGGAATGTGACCTTATTTGGAGAAAAGGTTTTTGCAGATGTAGTTAAGTTAAGGATCTCAAGATGAGATCATCCTGAATTATCCTTAAATACAATGGGCCTTAAATACAATGACAAGAGTCTTCATAAGAAAAAGGCAGAGGGAGGTTCAGGACACAGAGGAGGTGGCCATGTGATGGCTGAAGCAGAGACTGGCGTTATGTGTTCACAAGCTGAGGAGCCACAAGGAGCCAGAAAACGCAGGGAAGGGATCTCCTCTAGAGTCTTCGGAGGGGACTGATTGACTTTGGACTTCTGACTTCCATAACTGATGGAGAATAAATTTCTGTTGCTTTAAACTGCCAAGTTTGTGGTAATTTGTTTTGGCAGCTCTGGGTAATGAATACAGCTCTGATTGGCCGATTGTTGGATCCATCAGTGTAACCCAGAGATAATGGGTATACCAATGAGCTGTCCTGGACAAAATGATTAACATTTGAGAATCGTTCTAGGCTCCACCGTGCTCTATACTTGTTTTCCTTTCATTTACTCAATAAATAACCTCTTTTCATTGTTTATATTTCTTAGTAAATCACTTTATTCAGAATAAAAAGCAATACAGGAGAAAGAAAAAGGTATAGAAATAGGATGAGAAGGAGAGAAAGAGAAAGAGAAATTTTGAACTTTAAATTTTGTGCTCATTGTTGAATTAGCTATCCTTTGCTTCATAACACTACTCCAATATTTAGCATCTTGAAATAACAAATATTTAGTGGTTCCCAGTATCTGTGGGTCAGGAATCCGGGCATGGCTTAGCTGGGTACCTCTGGCTTGAGGTCTTTCCTGAGGTTGCAGCAGGTTAGGGTTGTGGTCTCATCTAGTGGCTAAACTGGAGCAGGACTCCACTTCCTACTCCACTCTTGTGGCTTTGGGCAGGACTCGGCCCCATGGAGGATATTGAATTAAGGAACTCAGTTCCTCGCAGGCTGTTGGCCAGAGGCAGTCCTCAGTTCCTGAGCATGTGGACCTCCCCATAGGGCAGCTTACAACATGGCAACAGACTTCCTTCAGAGTGACTAAGTACAAGAGAACGCTCAGTTTGGAAGCCATAAGCTGGAAGTGATATCCCATCACTACAGTTGTATTCTATATAAACAAGTCCATAAATTCCACACACACTCAAAAGTGGGGGGTTACACACAAAGGTTCTAATTCCATGACACAAGGATCCAGAGGGCCTATGACAACTGTTTCAAGGACTTTTGAAAGACAATTTTACTAATTTGAATGTATAGGTAAGAAAACTACAATGCCTTGTCCAAAAACACATATGTAGCAGTGAACAGATAGAAGGCAAGACTCCTGACGTTTAGTCTCATTCCCCTACTCTGCAGTTTCTTTAAAAAGTACATTGTCCTCTACATATGTCAGTGAGTTGAATTTCACCACATGTACCATCGCTGCTACCTTTGAAATCAGCAGAAGTGTTGGGAAACGTAGAACATTGTCCCTCAGTTATAAAGAACAGTACTAATTGTCTAAGCCTTTTAAAGATTTATTTGTGGAAGTATCAGTTGGGGTTAATTTATCTGTCATCAATGCTGATATGAATGTCCTGAAAATTATAAAATCTATTAGCACTTATGACTCTTGCCTTTTGTGACTAACATTAGATTTTGCTGAACTGTCTTTTCCAATTTTTCTAGCGACAGTGATGAAAAACCTCTCAAAGGAAGCCTTCGGTCCCTGCACAGGGATATCCAAGCCACAGAAAGTGCTGACAGCTTAGTTGAATACGGAGAAGGAGATCACGGTCTATTCAATGAAGATGGCTCATTTATTGGTGCTTATGCTGGATCTAAGGAGAAAGGATCTGTTGAAAGCAATGGAAGTTCTACAGCCACGTTTCCACTCCGGGCATAAACCCAACACATGTAGATGGCATGGATGGTTTACAGCATCATCCTTCCACATGCATTCGTACAAGGAAGCAAGAACTCTCACACAGGGATAGAAACATGGTGGAGGAAGACTTCATTCTGAATTCAAAAAGCCTACAATTATTTGAGAAAAATGGCACTGCCTTGAAAGAAGAAAATACCAAGTACTTCAGGCCTATATTGTTGCTTTTTTTTTTTTCAGGTGCTTAAAATGAAGAACTCAAAAAACAAACCCTGTATTTAGATTCACCTCAGTTGAATCCAAAGTATCCATTCAACGTACCCCATATATGCCTGGTTTTACTATTCAGTGTATTTGCATAAATGTTGCTACTTTGTGGGCTTTTCTCTTTATGCACATCTGTAATCGGTCCTGAGAACCGTCTTAGTGACTTTACTTTGCTAGAGGTTAAAAGATGGTAAGCAAACTGGTTATTTAAAATATAAAAAGGAAATATGAATGTCTTGTTAAAACAGTTCACTGAATATATACAGTCTAAATTTTATTATTTAAATTTTTAGTAGCAAAGAGTCTTAGCTGAATAATTAACTAGTATTTATTGAGCTCTTAACTATTTACCCAGAGATGGTCATGTTTAAACAGAATTATAACTTTTCAGTTTCAACTGAAAAAGTTGTTTTTTTTTATTAGTAACATTTATAGATTTCTAACTAAATTCAGCTGCAAAGGAAATGGTGGCCAGAAGTTCATTTTATAAAAGAGCAGGCAAGAGGTATCCATTGTTCTGGGGTCTAATGGCTAAATGGCTATATCTGTTTAATAGCTCCATTTCTAAAGTGACTGATTTTACCTTTTTTTCCCGTGTTTATATAATAGTATGCTCGCATATATTTCATGAATGCATTGTACATATTTTAATATTTACAGTTTAAAATATAGATGTGTTTTATTTTAAAGTGAGAAAAAGAGCATTAACAGGCATGTCTGTACAGCTAGAGTATATAGTAAGATTTCATTTTTCATCTTTCCAGAGCTACAACCAATATCATAAAGGTTCCAAAACCGAAGACTTTGTATAAAGCATTTGGATTTTGTTATTATATTGCTTTTTCCAACAGTCTCAAAATAAAGTGTCATATAAATATTGAGGGAAATGTTTTCATATTTTTCAAAATAAGTTTTTGTTGTTCAGTGTATTCTTACCCCAGCCCCTGCAAAGAAAAACTGTTTACAGTAGACATTCCTATACATGTTTGCTTGGATCACATTTTAAACATCTTTAGGGTAGGATTTTTTCTAGATTCTCCTTCTTTCAATGTCTGTACAAATTCAGGGTCTTTCCTGGCATGTGGGCTATGAAAGTTTTTTAAAGTTTACATGAAAATTGTTTAGAAAGATTATGAAACACTGTTCATACATACCGGTAATAGGCAGGGTTCAATTTTTCATTTTATGGAAACATTTTAACCTCTTCCTGGAATTCTTAGTAGGTTTAAATAAAATTGGCTTACAGATTTTACTTTTCTTTTTTTATCTGTATTATGGACATTGATTGTTAAATCCTTGATTTCATTTCTTGTCAATCAAAATTAGGGGTGCTTGTGATGCAAATATAACACTGAATTGTCCTCTTTAACCCCATCCTCCAAAACACAGAGACAGAAAATGAATGTCTTTTTAAAAATGATACTCTGTGGGTTTGAGACTTTGACCACACTCATGGAGTAAGCATTTCCAAGGGAGGTAGGGCATCCTTCCATCCATATGAACGTGAGGTTTCACACATCAATCAGTGCAACCAGAGTTTCACCCCCATATAGTTTTAAAGGCACAACTTTTCTGAAGGATGAATCATGTTTTCACTTGTCTCAGAGGAATTAGGGGTACTCAGCGACTGATGAGGCCAAGGTTGGGACTTTCATGTTAAGTTCTGCTATTCTATTTCTTCTCTGTCATCTGCCAAAAAGTGGTTTTAAAGGAATCATGTAGGTTGGAAATAATGTCAAAAAAAAGCATCAAAACTATTCCAGGAATAGTTTTATTAGAAATTTAATAGTCTTTAAATTAGACATTAACTTTGAGATACCAAAACGTTGCTGTTCCTAGACCTCAGTGTTCTCCTTTAGCTGTCTGAGAAACAAGGATGTTCCTGCTCATATTTTCTGAATAGTCAAAATTTAGGAATAAAAAGAATTAGATTGGGTTATCACTATTTTATGCTATTACTCTCTTTTATTTTTTCTCAAGACCATTTGGCTTCCACTGGGAATCTTCAGTGCAAAAGAAGGAGGGTCCATGACTTTCCTTGATTTTAATGATCAAATTATATTATAGACATGTTTTATGATTCAGAATAAGCTTTAAATGAAAAAAATTTGAATATGTTAAAACAGATTTCATTCTTTTCCCACACAATCTCAGTAACAGAGTCCATGGTGTGCAATGATGATTATAAATGGGCATGATTTGCAATATGTCCACTAAGTGATAAAGCTAATATTTAAAACTCGTTCTTAAATGACTATATGCTAACTTTCTCTCTTCTACCATCAATATTATTTTAATGTAATAGATTGTATATAATATCAAGGAATGCTTGTGAGATGGGTTTCCAGGGAACTGTCCAAGGTGAAAGAAAGCCAAGTTCTCTTCCTGGTTCTAACACTGAAATTGTACATAAATTTTAGATAAGTTGCTTAACCCCTTTGCTTAAACTGCAAAAAAAAGTGCTAAAGATCATCTCTGTTACCTTATCTTTCTCACAGGGTTTTCTTTTTAAGAAGAAAAATTTGAAAGTGATAAAAACTAAGATGCCTTTTAACTTCATAAAAAAACCTAGAATGAACCATGTATCTAAAAGTCACCCACTCACACCAACTCAGCATGCTTGTTCCTGGGAGCACATAAATATATTTTTATAGTAAAACAAATCTACAGGAAATAAATCTACTGCTCACTGAGCAGTATGATTTGCACATGCCATTGAAAAATATCAATCAGAAAAAATTAAGCAGGGTCTTTGCTATACAAAAGTGTTTTTCACTAATTTTGCATGCAGATTTATAAGAAAATGAATTTGGTGGATTTATGCTATTGGTATAAAGGCATCTGATATTTTAGATGTACCCACGTTTATAAAATTGTAGAGCACAATGAAATTATGCTGGATGTCTCAAATAATATTTTTGGTCCTATTTTATACATGGAAAAGATAAGCTAAAGAGAGAACAATAATGAGAAATGTTGTGTTTTTCTAAGCATTTAAAACAATTGCCAATTGATACCCTAAATATGTTTACATGTCATTAAATATGAGTCTTGTAACAATTTTAATCAATTATAAAGGGACTGGGTTTGTAATCTGTCACATATTTCCTAGTGTTCCTACAGTGAAATAAGTAGAGTTGAGTCTAAGCTTACTTTGTTTTATATCTTAAATCATTTGGTTACATCATCAGAAGAGTTAAAAGGTACGTTAAGCAGTTTCACCTGATTACCCTTTTTTTTTGTTTGTTTAGACTAATATTCCCAGTAGAACTTTATTAAAATGTGTTTGTATTGTAGGCAGTGTTTGTATTATGCTTATGAATATGTATGGTTTAGAAATATTTTCATTATACATGAAATTCTACTTTCCAAATAAAAGTTCAACTTCATGTACTCTAAAAAGTTTGTGCTCTTTTCTATCCAGATGAGAAGAATGAGAATTTGCATATCAACCTTCAGTTGCTCTAATCTTGGAATATCTATAAATGAAGTATAAATCAATTAAGTATAATTGAGGAATAAATAAAGTATTTTGGTTCAAATGGCTACATTTAGAAATGGCCATTTATCATCAACATCTATGAAACTTCATATGTCAATATGTTGTACCCACATAATAAGTTTAAGATGAATGTGTATTCATTTGGTTATTTTGGGAACAATGTAGAAATGCCGCTTTTCAAAAAAAAATTTCCTGAAAATTTTTCAAGAAAATGTTATATTTTCAAATAAGGCTAAAGCACAATTTTGATATAATCCTTTAGCGTCAGGACACCCATATTGGCTCAGGAATCAACTGATTGAAAATTTTGAACTTTAATGAGTCTTTTATTTATTCTAAGCACTTTACTTATATTATCACATTTAACTGTCTAAAAAACCTTTCATTTGTAAATTAAGGCACAGGGAACTTAAATAATTTGGTTTCACCAGCATTGACTAGAGCTAAAAATTAGAATTGGTCTCACTCAAAAAACCCAGGCTCATATATTAATTTATCTTTTCATTTCTTTCCTACTCCATATTCTTTTTGAGAGAGGCCAAATAAAGGTAAGTTTGAGCTTAATGCTGACTTACTTAAGATATGTGGTGAAGACACATGATAGGATAAAATCATCAGTCACTGTATAAAACAATTGAATATGTGCAACCTGAAAAGTAATAATTCAAATACATCAACTATTTTAAGTGAATCTTATACCTCTCATCATATTCCATACATTTCTTTGGAAAACTAAAAATGAATAGAAGATTATTACCAGAAGTGGCTTCCAAAATAAAGGTCCTGAATGTTTTAACCCTGGTATTTGATTCCTTATTAAAATCCAAAATCTGTGTTTGAACATGTTCTCTTTCTTTTATTTTTCCCATTTGTTTTTTTCCCATCAAATATGAAACAATTTTCAGGCCATATATCCTTGGGTTAATGGCATCTCTCTTAGAGATCCCTCATTGCCAAGATAAACCAGATAAAGATAAGTGCATATAAAATCTAAGTCCTCAGTTGGCCTTCAATGTCTTACCTGGTCAGAGTCCTACTTTGCATCTAGGTCCCATCTTGTACCCTTTCTGTTTCCATTCCAGTCATACAGATTGTAGCAAATACCTCTTATGCAGTGCTTCAGAGCCTCAAGGCCTCATCTGTCTGGTTCTACCCACTGCTGGACTGACTACAAGCAGATGGAATCTCTTGCACACTTCCCTGGGGCCTTTCCCTCTGCATTACTGCATATGCCACGAGACCCTGCCAGGTGTACTTGTGCTTAACGTGAAAGCCTGGAGGTGTCAGCACCCTATGGAGCAAATGTTTATCCAATGGGAGAATGGAGTGTTAGATACCTTCCAATACTTTTCTTTCCTCTCCCTCCCCACTCTCTCCCCAGGTTATACATGATGGCCCTTCAGCACAGAGCAATCACTTTTAACATGCCAATTCAATAATGTACCTTCTATTCGTTCTCCCTCCTTCCCTGCCTCACTCCCCCTTTCCCTCACTCCTGCCACATGAGGTTGTAAGTTAGTAGCTTCCTAGTAAATTAGTAACCCATATACTGATTGCCAGAGGCTCTGCTTTAGAGAAATCCTGGTTAAACTTTTATCTTTATTCAGCCTCATGTAGCTGCCAAACTCCTGTCTGCCACTGGGACTTGAAATTTCTTAATTTCACTTCACAGAAGCACTGGTTTGCTTTCAAGTTCAATATTATTTCTTTACAGAGGATTCCAAGTCTTCCATCTTCCATGACAAGAACAAATGACCATATTTTGGTGTATCACACGGTATTATGTAATCTCATTTTTAGCACTAATTAGTGTTGTGGGTTTATTTTTATTGTATGACTATTTGATAATTCTCTCTCTTTCCCCCATTAATCTAGAGGTTCTCTAAGGGCAGGAAATGTATCTTCATTTTCATTGGAAATGCCAAAAATCTATCATTGTGCCTGGCTTCTAATAGGCATTCATTAAATATTTATTAAGTAAAAGAATGAGAGTCACTAGGAGGTGATCTTCCAAATAATGACTGCATTAGAAAAAATGCTAGTCCGGACACTTGAAGAAAGTCTCTATTGGCATCCCCAAATTCTTCTTACCTCAGTGTTCTCCATCTTAATAAAGTACCCCTAAATATGCCCAGTTACTCAAATCAAAAGCCTTAGAGTCACCCTTAAATCCACTTTTTCCCTCACTGCATAGCATCTAATCCATTACCTCTTATGGGTGCTAACTCCAAAACATATTTTAAATAAAATCATTTCTCTCTTCTGTCATTGATACCACTCCAAACCAACCAAAGTAATCACTTTCCTTTCCTATAACTGGTGTGCCTGCTTCACCCTTGGCCCTGTCTCCAATCTGTAAAACAATGCCAGGGATGTAGTGAAAATATAGTCAGGGTATATTAATGGCTTGACAACAAATGTAGCCCAAACCCCAAATTCCTAACCTCAAGACCATACACGACCCATGATTTAGCCCCTGCCTCCCTCACAGACTTTACTTCACAGTCTTCCGAATGCTGTGCTATGGCCACTCTGACCTTCCAAGTGTTTCTAGAGCCACCTGAAGTCTAAGGACATTTGCAATTGCCGAGCTTTCTCCCTGCAGTGTTCTCCTCCCAAAGCTTATATAAACTGGCTTGTATTTAAATCTGTGTTAACGTTGCCACTTCTCTGATGACCAAATCTAAAATAGTCAGTGCCGGTTACATTATCTTTTTATTGCTTCATAGCAATCATTACTACATTAATTTATAATATCTGTTGGGGCAAATTTTTACTTCTCCATCTCCCCTACAATGTAAGCTCCATAACAGTCGCTTCGTCTATTTTGTTTGTTATGTTTTTAAACAGTAGCCCACTGAAAAATCAGAAGAACTGAGTCCGAGTTTAAAAAAAAGTTTATTGTCCCGCGGTGAGGTTCCCGGGTCCAGGTGCTCAGGGTGCGGGCGGGGGATGTCGCGCCCCCCTGGGGGCGGTGGGGCTAGATGTAGGCTAGCTAGTGGGGGGTGCTGACGATGCCTACGGGGCCTCCTGTGGTAGGTTAGGAGTTTCGCGTGCTTTAGGGCCGGGGGCATAGCTATGGGCCTTGGCCAGGGGGCATAACTAGGGGCCGTGTGCAGTGGGCATAGGCACGGGCTGTGTGCAGTGAGGGTCCTTTGTTTGTCAGGCCAGGTCCTGACTGGCTGAGTTTGAACAGCTGGATGCCCGGATGTGCACTAGTTTTAGTTCGGGTGGGGGCCTTCCTGCCAGAGGCTACCAGGCCAGGCCTTACATTCCAGCCTTTTTGATACAATAGGGCATCGTAGTCTTTCTGGCTACTTCCTGCGGAGTGGGGGCGTTGTTAAGTAGGGGGTTTTAGCTGGCTGGTGCTTCGACTGGAAGGGGGGCTTAGGGGTGTAGCAGCATCTGATTGACTGTCACCCGAGAGAGTTCCTTGAGATGCTCTTGTAGGAACCTTGAAACAAAAGGAGTGAGCATAAACAGTAGGCAGATAACTAAAAATGGGGTGAGTGCTGGGACTAGCCATGTCAGAACAGGGGAGTTCCACCAGGAGGATGATTGGACAACAGCCTACTTTCCTTTAAGGTCTTTTTGCAGTTTTGTCAGGACATTGAGGTTTTCTTCTACTAAGCTACTTTCACTGATGTAGTAACAGCATTGTTCCTGCAGAAATAAACAAGTGCTGCCTTTTTCAGCTGTTAAAAGGTCAAGTGCTCTTCGGTTTTGTAGGGTTACCTGTGCCAAGGAGGTGATTTGCCTTTGAAGGGAGGCGAGGGATGCCTGTGAGGCACCAATGGCTGCACTCGGTTTGTCCTCAAGGTCTGCTATGGCCGTCAAGCTATGGCCTAACACGCCCCCTCCTACACCTGCGGCAGCAGCTGCAGAAGCAAGGGACAATCCTACAAGTACAAGTAAAAAAATTGCCCGCCTGCCAAGAGGATCAGGGAGAAGAGACAACAGCTCAGCTTCCCCATAGAGGTTTAACTGGAGAACTAGAGTTGCTGGGATGCAGGGCAGAGGAGGAGTTTATGGTTTTTGTAAGGGTCCCGTTGCACCAGAAGAAGTGTGTTTTTGCATGGAGTGTTTTTTCCACCGTGATAGTTGTGTTACATGTGAAGTTTGATTGTGCTGCAATATAACAAATGCTGAAGCTAGAAGAGTGGCTTTTGAGCAAAGGGACTTGAAAGGAGTGAAATTGCTGTCGTGCCCATTTTGCGTGCTGGTAAAGGCGTCTGGTAATGGGGCAGCTGCCCAGAGAGGCTTTTCAAGGGAGGCGCACATAAAGCAGGTAGAGGCATTAAAAATATGAGTGGTATTGAGTGTGCTTGTAATTAAGTGCAAAAAAATTTTCCAGGTAAAGGGGTTTGCAGATTGCAAGATTTGTTGGACCTGGGTTTCACCTTGCTGGTTTATAACTGATTTCCAGCAGAGTGTCTACTGCCTCGGCCGTTGTAGGGCAATAGCTTCAGACTATGAGCCATTTCCCCTGTGGCTGGGACCATCTGAGATTTGTATAGACCGCTGCTGCTTCACCCTTTTCCCATCTGGGGATCCCATGGGTCTGCTATTCTTAATTCCAGGGATCGGTTGGGGTAGCGGGTTAGTGAGCAATCCAGGTCTTGCAGCAGTACTGGTTATTCCGGTAGCATCTGCTACCTGTCCAGGGTAAGGTTATTTTGCAGGAATAGTAAGGACACCCTCCATATGTTTCTGGCCACCTGCGGCAGTGGCCCTGATGCTGCTTATAAAGGAAGCATAGTGCAGGTGCATCTTCTGTGCCTGGATCGAGGTGGCTTTTACCCTGATTAATGATAATGGAAATAGGTTTTTGACACTCTTCTACTGGACAAGTAGCTTGGGCAATAATTTGAGAGTGTTCTGTGGATCCTGTGACCCAAATTTCTTTTATGGTGAATTTCCAGGCATACACCGGCATGTCGGGTCGGTAGGGCTTAGGGATGGTGAAGAGGAGAAGAGTGAGGAGAAGAATTGCGTGGGAGCCCATGATGGCGTGTGAGGTGAATTCGGGTGGGGGATAGCGCGGTGGCCCTCCACCATTCTGATGAGGTTGGTGGGCAAAGCTTAAGATGAGACAGATGGATCTATGTGCTATGTCCCAAGAGTTTTGCTGCTGTAGGGGTGGTTAGTATGACTATATATGGGCCTGACCACCTAGGTTGTAAAGATTGTGGCTTTAATTCCCGGAGTAGGATGCTGTCACCTGGCCATAAAGTTTTGCTGGGCAGATGTGTAGATTTACCTGTTATAACCGGTGGGGCTCAGTCCGCTTGCTCCCGGAGCAATTCCCTTAGTAGGGAGAGATAAGGTAGGTACGTTGCTAGGGGAGGTGGATTAGTAGGGAGGTTGGGGAGAAGAAACGGCCTACCGTACAGGAGTTCAAATGGGCTGAGGCCTTTGGGCTCCCACGGGGCAGCACAAATGAGAGTTAGCACCAAGGGAAGAAATTCAGGCCAGGAAAGTTTTATCTCAACTGCTAGTTTGGTCAGGTGGGTTTTGATGATTCCGTGTGCCCACTCTACCTTTCCCGAAGATTGTGGGTGGTAGGGGATGTGGAGCTTCCACACAATTCCCAGAGACTGCGTTACATGCTGAACGATGCAAGAGATGAAAGCTGGCCTGTTGTTGGACTGGATGGTGTTGGGTAGACCGAACCATGGAATAATTTCCTGGAGTAGAAGGGAAGCAGCTGTTTCCACAGTCTCCTTGGCAGTGGGGAAGGCTTCAATCCAACCTGAGAAGGTTAAGAGGTAGCGGAATTTTTTGTGAGTGGGCATGGGGGGGAAGTCTAGCTGTCAGTCTTGTCCAGGGAGGTGGCTCTGTAACTGGTGAGTGGGTAGCCCTGGTCGAAAGGCACCTTGGGGTGTAGTTTTAGAGCAGGTAAGACAGGTCTTGTGTGCTCTCCTGATAGCCTGTAGTAGAAGGAAGGAGGAGAAGAGTGGATAGAGAAAGCGGTGAAGTATCTTTGGCCGGATGTGCAGGGACTGGTGGATTTCAGTAATGAGAGGTAGTAGTTGGAGCTGAGGATAGCAATCTTTCCCTGGAGGAGGATCCACCCTTCCTGTGATATAGTGCCTCTGCTTTTTAACAGGTTTTCTTTTTCAGATTCAGTGTAGTGCGGCTGTGTTTTTGTTTGTAGGAAAAGTATAGTAGAAGATTGGGAGGGTGAGGTAGTAAGAGACTTGGCTACTGCATCAGCTTTAGCATTACCCCTTGATACTGGGGAAGTTTGTGCCTGATGTCCTCGGCGATGAATAATTGCCGCTGCTGCTGGGAGTTGCAGCGCTGTGAGCAAATCTGAGATTTGGCTAGCATTTATTATGGGAGATCCTCTTGTGGTGAGAAAGCCTCGTTCTTTCCATATAGCTGAGTGACAGTGTGCAATAAGGAAGGCATATTTTGAGTCTGTGCAAATGTTTACCTTTTTCTCTTTTGAGAGGGTAAGGGCACGGGTGAGTGCAGTCAGTTCTGCTTTCTGTGAGGTATATCCTATGGGGAGTTTTTTGGCCTCTATTATTGCAGAGTCCGTAACAATAGCGTAGGCAGCTATTTGTTGTCCCTTGGCTGTGATGTTGGCACTGCCATCTATATACAAGGTAAGGTCTGGATGGGACAGAGGCTGATTTGAAATATGTGTGTATGGTTTGGCTAGGCTGTCTAACACTTCTACACAGGAGTGGATAGGAGGGGATGCCATAGGCAGGTCTGGGAAGAGGGTAGCTGGATTAAGTCATGGTGAGGTTAAAAGGCTGATGGCTGGGTGTTCTATGAAGAGAAGGTGAAATGTTTGGATGCGTGAGGGTCCTAGGTGTTCTAAGGATTTGTGTGCAAGCAGATCAGCTAGCCGATGAGGTGAGAAGACAGAGATGGGTTGGCCAAGGGTGAGGTTAAGTGCCTCTTTGGTAAGGTCTGCAGCCACTGCAAGTGCGCGTAGATACGGTTGCCATCCCCTAACTGTGGCGTCTAGTTGTTTGGACAAATAGGTTACAGGTTGGTGCTTTAGTCCTAGGGGCTGTGCTAAGACCCCAATAGCTATTCCCTGTATTTTGGTTGTAAAGAGGTGAAAGGGGCATTGGGGGTTTGTCAGAGGCAACTGTGGAGCCGCCATTAATGCCGCAGCCAAAGAGCTGAATGCTTTCCGGACAATGGTTGGTTGAGAAAGTGGCCCGGTCGGCATTTCCCTTGCAGCGGCATAAAGGGGCTTGGCTAAGAGTGCAAAGTTGGGGACCCATTGGTGGAAGAACCCCATGAATCTGAGGAAGGATAGGATTTCATTAGCTGTGGTGGGTGGTTGCAGAGTCATAATGACTTTGCGGTGGTTGACAGTGATTTGTTTGGTGGTAGGAGTGATTGTTAGTCCTAGGTAAGAGACTGAGGCTTGGCTTATTTGGGCTTTGGCAGGAGAAACCCGATACCCTTTTTTGCCTAAAAAGTTTAGGATGGTAGCCGTTCGTTGCTGAGAGTGGGATAGGGAGGGGCTACAGAGAAGGCGGTCATCCACATATTGTAAAAGAGCACTTGGTTGAAGTTTGCAGCTGAGTAAATCAGATGCAAGAGCCTGTCCAAAAATATGGGGACTGTCCCTGAATCCCTGGGGGAGGACTGTCTAAGTGAGTTACTGGGACAGGTTGGTGTGGGGATCTGTCCAAGTAAATGCAAATAGAAAAAATGAGTCCAGGTGTAACGGAACGGTGAAGAAGGCATCTTTGAGGTCTAGGACTATGAAGTGAGTAGTTTGGGGAGGAATCTGTGACAGTAGAGTGTAAGGATTAGGAACGATGGGGTGGAGGGGGACCACAGCTTCGTTAATGAGGCGGAGGTCTTGGACTAGACGGTAGTCCCCATTTGGTTTCTTCACCAGTAAAATGGGGGTGTTGCACGGAGAATTGAATGGAATAAGAAGTTTGCGCTCTAATAGGCAGTCAATGATAGGTTTTAGTCCCAACCAGTGAGCTTTGGAGATTGGGAACTGGGGCTGTGAAGGAAAACAGGAAGACTGCTTGAGTTAAATAATAACTGGAGCATGATGTGTGGCTCCTATAGGTTTTGAAGTGTCCCAGACCTCAGGGTCAACTATGTCTGATGGGAGCGGCAGAGAGAGAGCCTTTTCCAGGATGAGGGCTGCTAAGAAGAGTCCCGCCCCTGGGGAGGGGGAAGGAGGGCTAAATTGGACTGAGGCTCCCAATTTTTGGAGAATGTCTCACCCTAATAATGGAGTTGGGCATGAGGGCAAAATGAGGAAGGAGTGAGAAAAGGGGGTTTGGTCGAGGCTGCACGACAGCAGCGGCGTTCGCCATGGTTGGCAGGTTTTGCCACCACCGAGACCTGGGAGGGGCTGCTAAAACCAGAATGAGAAAGCAAAACTGAATAAGTGGCCCCCGTGTCCACCAAAAAGGAAATGGACTTACCCACCATCTGTAGCGTTACCCTGGGCTCGGCGAGGGTGATAGGGGTCACTAAGTCCGGGCTGCATCAGTCATCCACCAGGCTGAGGAGTTCCAGTGCTGGTGCCTTGTCCGGTTGGCTAGCTGGCACTCCGCATTGAGGTGCCAAGGGCGAGCCAGTTTGCCGGTTTGGGAGGTCGCTACGCCAGTGCCCATGCTGCTTGCATTCTGGGCACGGCTTGGTGGGTGGCCTGGGGTGTGGACACTGGCGGGACCAGTGGCTCTCCTGGCCACATTTAAAACACGGTCCCGGCATAGTGCTCCTTGCTGTTTTTGGTGGACCCCTTCCTCTTGGTTGCTGAAGCTTTGCCGGCCTCAGGGCTGCTACTAGGGCCTGGGCTTGTAAATTTAATTTTTGGTGGAGGTGGGCCTGCCGGGTGGCTTCGGCCATGTCCTCCCGGCTATTAAAGACTTTAAAGGCCATGGTCACCATGTCAGTGATGGGTGTTTGAGGGCCATTCTTGGCCTTTTTAAATTTCTTTTTAATGTCTGGGGCAGACTGGGTTATAAAGTGAGTGGCTAGGACCGAAGCTCCGATTTGAGATTCAGGGTCTAGCCTAGTGGGCTGAATCAGAGCTTCAGTAAGACGATTTAGAAAAACTGTGGGGTTTTCTGAGGGTTCTTGGGTAACTTCCCAGAGTTTATTATAATTAACAACTTTTGGGGCTGCCTTTCCTAATCCTACTAATATACATTCAATCATTCGGTCCTGGCACTTGTGGCAGGCTCCTCCCACCTGATAATCCCAGTTTGGTTCCTCCATGGGAACTGCAGTCTTACCAACCGCTATGTCAGGATTGGACAGGTGTAATTGATCTGCATTCTCACGGGAGGCAGCTACAATACGATTGTGCTCATGGGGGTGAGAGTAGAGAACAGGATTACATAAACATCATGCCAGGTAAGGTCGTAGGCCTGGGTTAGTTGGCGGAATTCTTTAATATACGCTGTAGGATTTGCAGAGTAAGATCCCAGGTGTTTTTCGATAGTTGCCAGATCAGAGAGAGGGAAGGGAACTTGAACGCAGACCACACCCTCAGTTCTCGTGACTTCACAAAGGGGACAGAGAAGTGCAGATGACGACTTTGGGGCAGAAGGTGGCACTGGAGGGCTATGTGATAGAGAACAAAGGGATGTGGAAGATGGCGCCAGAGGGTCGCATGATAGAGAACAGCAGGGCTTCGGAGGGTCACGCGATTGGGGAGGCACCCAGACTGTGCTTTCGGCTTCCACGACTTTGCGTGAGGAATTAAGGGGTGCAGAGGGTGGCACCTGAGCAGAAGGTGGCACCAGAGGGTCATGTGACAGGGTGTGCGAACTGATTGGAGAGGTGAGAGAGTCCCGGGCGTAGGGAGGGGGAGGGGGATTAGCAGGAGGGGCTGGCGGAGAGGCCAGCTCTTCTGGCTCATCAGAGAATGCAGAAGCCGAGGGTGGGGGAGGAGTGAGGGAAGGAGCAGGTGAGGGTTGTTTCGCTACAAGGAGAACTTGAGCCGTATCGCAAGTAGCACATAAATCGGGCTGGGATCTCAGATGCCAAAAAGCCTGGATGTATGGGACCTCCAGCTGTTTGCGGGTCTGTTGGCAGAAAATGTCCAGATCAGAGAGAACTTTGAAATCTAAGGTGCCTTCGGGTGGCCAGTCTGACCCGTTTGGGAGAGGATACTGGGGCCAGGCTACGGTAGACAGGAAGATAAGTGGTTTCATTTTCATTTTTATGGATATGTTCAATTTAGCCCGATTGTGGATTAAACATCTGAGTGAGGTTTTTGGATCCATGCGAGACTCCTGGTTGCCCATAATTTAAGTCAAGTCTGGAAATAGACCAAGTCACAGCGTCCTGAGGCATGGCCGGACTATTGGAACAGGGTCCCCCTGGGGGATTGGCAGGGAGGAGTGAGAGTGAGGACATCTCCACACCCCAAGTTCCTGGAAATGGCAGGAGACCGAGAGGCCTTCCAGGTGTCCCCGGAGGATGACTCAGTCAGAGAGGGGCTCCTGACGTGGCCGCGATTTCAGATAGGTCCCTCTGGACGGCAGGGACAAGACTGAGGTATGGGCAAGGGATGACTCACTGACTTGGAAGGCACAGGTCAGTAAAAGTCCACTTGGAAGTCACAAGACAGTAAAAGTCTGCTCAGAGAATAGGCCAGCCGATGGGCGGCAGAGGGGTCCCAGGTCCATCTGGCAAGGAGGAGTCAGTTCCCCCGGGAGGGGATTTGAAACTCCTCCCAGGTTTCGGCACCAAAATGTTATGTTTTTAAATGGTAGCAGACTGAAAAATCAGAGGAACTGAGTCCGAGTTTAAAAAAAAGTTTACTGTCCCGGGGCGAGGTTCCCGGGTCCAGGTGCTCAGGGTGCAGGCTGGGGAAGTCGCGCCCCCTGGGGGTGGTGGGGCTAGATGTAGGCTAGCTAGTGGGGGTGCTGAGGATGCCTACGGGGCCTCCTGTGGTAGGTTAGGAGTTTCGCGTGCTTTAGGGCCGGGAGCATAGCTACGGGCCTTGGCCAGGGGGCATAGCTACGGGCCGTGTGCAGTGGGCATAGGTACGGGCTGTGTGCAGTGAGGGTCCTTTGTTTGTCAGGCCAGGTCCTGACTGGCTGAGTTTGAACAGCTGGATGCCTGGATGTGCACTAGTTTTAGTTCGGGTGGGAGCCTTCCTGCCAGAGGCTACCGGGCCAGGCCTTACATCGTTCACTGCTCTCACACCTAGGACCTGCCCAGTGTAAAACAGATGCCAAATAAACATTTGTTGAGTAAGTGAACAAATGAAAAGACCAAGTGGGAAGAATGCAATAAATAATAGTAAGAAAGAAAAGACTAATCAATCTGTCAATCAAACTTACTGATTTGAGTTTAAATTTTTCTATATATTCCTAGAATGAGAATACACAGCCACCTCACCAAATGCCCTTCTGCAGCGCACAAACACACAAAGCTGTACACGGTAGGCCTGATTACAGTGGGAAAAAAATGAACCTTTTTTTTCTTTTAAACTAATGCCAAGCCCTCTCATTCTTCTTTTGGGGAAAAAAAAGTTGTTATTAATATTTTGTGAAACACTTATGTGATATGTAATATGCCAGAACCCAGTAATTCTACTTATAGGAGTAAGTACAAAGAAATGTTTTGGTAAACTTCAGTAAGTTATATACAAAGAAATTAAGTGCAGTTTAATTTTTATGAGAATTACTGTAATAGATTAAAATGTTTATAGCTTTTGTTTGTAACTCTATGGGGAAAATATATATATTCCTACCTAAAGTATGGGGCAACTAGGTTTTAAAATTATTTAAAGAAATACCAGTGTATGCCTCTTTGATGAGTTTAAACACTGGTAGCATCTTATAAAAATTGTACTTTTGATAACAATTAAAAGTTAATTGTTGGGCGGGCCGCGGTGGCTCAGCGGGCAAAGTGCTTGCCTGCTATGCCGGAGGACCTCGGTTCGATTCCCGGCCCCAGCCCATGTAACAAAAACGGAGAAACAGAATACAATAAAACAAGAAAATGTTTCCCTTTCTTCCTTCCTTCCTTCCTTCTATCCTTCCTTCCTTCTCTCTGTCTTTCCTTTAAAAAAAAAAAAAAAAAAAAAAAAAAAAAAAAAAAAAAAAAAAAAAGTTAATTGTTAATTCAGTAGAAATACTGACCATATAAAGATTAGAAGTGGTTATGTCTTCTAATTGCATAACCACTAGATGGAACTGTTTCAAAGTAATATAAATTGTGTGGTACAAAAAGCATCCAACAGTCATGCTTTTTTTTTAATCCTTGAAGACAGTTTTAAGAATAACTATGTATGTAGATATTACTTAGGGATTTTTCAAGGTTCTTTCAGTTCTAAACTGTGGTCTTATTATAGTTATTACTGACTTGCATTCATGCAAGTGCTGTGAAATGTATAGGTCTCTTCTGGTCTTTATGTGGTCAGTGTTTTTAAAATCTTAAGGCATGATAAAAAAAATTACCTTGGGATAATATTTAGGACATGAGGAAAATTCGTTTCTTAGTTTAATTTTTTAATTTCAGGTGGAGATATCTCTGAATTATTTGTATCATTACAGATGTATGTTTTTAAAATGGATATTTTTTAGTTTTCTTTCCTTAGTATAAGATTAACCCAGGTAGAATAAGAGATATTTTTTTGCCAAAAAAATAGGTACCTACATATAACAATTAACCCACATCATGAGGCTGCTCTAAAAATAAAAGGAGTTAACACATGTAAGTATCCTAGAGCAAAACCTGCCATACACAAAGAGTAAAACACATATCATGACACATTAGTGAAACACTTATATAAAGCTATGTTAACCGAAAATTTCATGCTGATAACTATATCATAAATGATAAAGTACTAGCTGAAATAAATTCTATAACTTGTGAACAAAGGTCACTAAGTGGAATTTGAGTTGATTATACAGCAAAGAAAGCACAGATTTCAAAATCAAATTGAACTTTGTGCGGGCCATGTGGCTCAGTGGCAGCGTTCTCGCCTGCCATGCTGGAGACAGGGTTCGCTTCCCAGTGCGTGCCCATGTCAAAAAAAAAAAAAAAAAAAAAAAAAAAAAAAGCAGGACTTTAATTTCAGTACATAAAAAAAGAATTGCGTTTGCACAAATGACCACCTCCCCAATTAACAACTTCAAACTTCCTGCCTGGTTGAGCTTGTTAGAGAGATTACTAGACTCTACCCCCAGTTTCTAGTTCTGTAGATTTGGTTTGGGGCCCAAGAATTTGCATTTTTAGCAAGTTTTCAAGTGCTATGACTGTTACTGGTCCCACAATCCCATTTTGTGAACCCTGACCCACAACACACCTAGGTAATCAGTCAGTTAACCCTGAGGAATTCAGAGATATTCAAATTGAGTCTTAATTTCAAATTGAGTCTTAAATATAATGATGCACCATCAGCTCTCTAAATACTCTTTTCAAAGAAGTAGCAAATTGCCTTTTACAATGAAAAGTAGTGGTATATTCCCTCTGTGATGTACAGATTAAAATCTGTAATACAATGCTACAAATTTTCAATGCATTTTAATATCTGATGGAGAATTTTTACTTTTTACTCTAAGAAATGTTGGTCTAGGGAAAACTGCTCAACTCTATATTCTAAATATTTTTTATTTTTAGTTGGGGAATTGAAATAGCTAATCTTGGGAGACCCTAAGAAGTAATAAGATTGGAGAACTGCTCAGCATCCGTTTTGGTACTGTGACAGAGCACTCTCTCACACCCTCAGGATCCTCTCCAAATCTAGGTAGGGAGTTTCTCTGCACTTGGATAAACAGGGCATTTCCTTAAATCTTCAGTTCCCTTAAACAGTTTCCATCCAACTTCTCTCTGCTCTTCCTCTATCATTCCAACAGCTTTTGAACAGGATGCCCACTACAGATTACCATAAACTCATTCTAAATTACCATACATGCTCCTGTATTTCACAAAATTTTGGAACGTTTTGAGTTAATGGGAACATTAGTATACATGGTAGGAAAAAGACCCAAATTGCCACTCAGAAAGGACCCCTACAGAATGTGGGAACCCACTCCTAGGCACAAAAATGCCTACACTAGTACTTCATGAAAACTGAACTTGGGGGTGCAAGGTTAGTTCAGTGGTAGAATTCTCATCTGCCATGCGGGAGACCTGGGTTCGATCCCTGGCCCATGAACTTCCCCCAAAAAACAAGCAAACATACAAACAAAAATTCCACAAATGGCACAGCAATTATGGGGTACTCACTTGGAAAAATAATGAAATGTGACCCCACCATACAGCATACAAAAACAAAAAAAAATTGGACTTATCTGAGAGGTAAGTGTTCATTCTCAGATTTTCCCTGATCTTAGAAAAATGTAAAACTGGATTATAGCTGTAGCAAGTTCAAATCTAAGACATGTAATCTCAGGGATAATTATAATAAAAAATTAAAATGTAAAGGACCAAAAAAAGTTAGTTCCCACAGAACTGGCAAAGATGGAAACTGATGATAATGTCTATGTTTGGCAAGGGAGTTGTGAAAACTGTTGACATGTAACTCCTGCTGGTGATACAGATTGGTAAAATAATGAAGAGCGATTTGGCAATATGTATCAAAATATATAAAGAGCTCTAAAATATACTCCAGGGATAGTTAAGAATATTGCATTTTCTAATTCTCCTTCAAGCAACATTCTATTTTTTGCAACCTATCAGGAAAAAAGTCAATATTACCCAAGTGTTTTAAATAATCCTTTTCAAATAAAGCCTGGGTCATGAAGATAACATTTTATAGTAACAGGATGTCAAGAGTGGGAAAAGACCTGGAGTTCATCTCGCCAGGCATCAGTACCCTGACATTATAGGCAAAAATTGCATTTATATGTATATTTTCAGGAAAAGTCCGTAACTGACTTCCTCAGATTCTCAAAAGGGCCTCTTTGAAAAACTTTATATTCAATACAGGGGTTTTCAGGGGTTCTCTGAAACTCAGTTAATTCACCATCCTCAAATCCCCTCGTTTAATCAACCTCACATTGGAAAAAGAAGCTAAGAGTTACAAAAATTAGTTTCTCTATGGTAATGTGCTAGTTATAGCATAGACCACAGAGCCAAGCCCTAATCCTAGCTATTCTATCTTCAAATCCAGGTTCCAATCATTTATACATATTTATATAAACCCCTATAATGTGTTTTGGTGTTTGTGCTTTCACATTTGCTATTGTTCAGGATTAGAATCCCCTGGTGGAAATAAATAGGATATCTAGTTTAATATCATTTTGTAGAATGAGCCCAGAAAAAGAGAACTGTTCAAAGTCACATTTCTTATCTATAGTAACAAAAGTCAAAAGCTAGCCTACAGTTTCTTAGGAAAATGTGTTGCACATAATTTTTCAGATTTCAAAGGCTGTCTTGTAGCAGGCAGCCTCTGTTTGCCCAAGCCATTTCCTCTCACAGCAGGCAAGCCCCTGTTTATTCAGGCCATTTCCACTTTGAGAAGTCTCCTGGGCCCTGAAGACAAGTGAAACTGCACGTGGACAGAATACTCTCCCCGGCAATGGTTGAAACTGCACATAGGCAGGATAAGAAAAATTCCTACAGAGATCCTTCCGCTTCTGTACATCAGCATGTGGCCAAGTGCTTCCCTTAAAACCCGTGACAACCCCTGCTGGGAGTTCAGATTTTCAGAGGCTACTCGGCTGATAGACTAGTAAAACCTTCTTCCTGAAACTTTGTAGCCTCGACCCCTCTTTGTTCTGTTTCCACGCAATGTTCCTCGAGGCTTGCAGCCTTATTCACGGTTTTGTGCAACATTTCTGGAGGCTCCTCCTGCATTGAGAGGCTGGTGATATTCTCACCTTCTTCGCCCATGGTGCATTGTCGCCCCCACGGGAGACCCAACAGGATCCAGTGCTGGCAACGGGGCTTTTCCTTTCTTTCGGATTCCTGACCTCCCTGGCTGGGGCACTCATCACAGCTGGAGTGGCGATGGGTCCAGGACAGTTTCTGGAACCAAGTTCCTGGGAGCATTGCCCATCTTCTGACTGGTAAGCACCCAGGTGCGCCAGCTTCAGCCTGCTCATAAACTGCTGGGGAGCCCGAGTGGAAGGGGGCCCTGATCACCTCCCAGAGACTCTCCGAATACCAGTCTCCAGCTGGAGGACAAGGGGAAACGGAAGTCGTCAGGTTCGGTTCTGGGAAGGGTGGTGCAGGAGGGGTGATGGAATGTGTGCGTGTGATCGTGTGAGTGAGAGGAGGTCCTGGGCCATAGGAGCTGAGCACCAGGCCGTGACTGAGTTGGGACCCCACGGTTCCTACAGCTCTGCTAAGGTCCAGGTCGGACCAAATGAAGTGACAGTTTCTTCAAAACCCTTTGTTGTCTGTAAGCCCTCTCTATAATTGTTGGTGCTGCCGACATGGGAAGGGAAGTCAGTAAGACATCATTGCACTGCATGATGTCCAACTTTAAGAAAGCTTTTACTGATGACTGGGGAATCAAGCTAACCCCCGGCTGACTTAGGAAACAGCATGAATTAGGATGGACCACTTTCAGGGAGGATAAAAAGTAATTCTCTTGTATTATCATTACTGTGTCTCATAAACTAAATTTTTCACATTTCAGAGTAAGAGGAGAACATCTGTGTAGGGGGGTTTAAAATTTATCTTATTAAGCAAACAGGCCTGTAACAGTGTTGATACAAAATTTGGCTACACACAATAACAATTGCATAGTCTGCCAAGGAAATGTTAAGACTACCTGTCACACAACCATTAAAAGTATGAGGTATTATATATATGCATCATTTTATTCATGTATGCATTTGGAAAACTATGTCCCTACTCTATACAAGGTACTGCTTAAACACTAACAAGAAAACAAATATTAATAAGCCATTATTCCTGCCTTAAGGAAATTATAACTTAATAAAAAGATAAGTTTGTAGAGTCTGTTCTGTACAACTGATGTTGTCATTGCATGACCTTGGTAAGAAACAGTTAAAATGTGTGCTCTAGCTGGGACCACGGGCTAGCTTCCCAGGAGGAGGGTACTTTGATAAAGATATCTAGGTCCCAGGAAGCTCCTCTTGGTCCCTAGCCAGTTCCCAGAGGACCAAACTGGACCCAGTCACATAAACTAATTGGAATTTAGCCACTATTGTGTGATGATATCATTTTAAAAAACTGCATGGAAGCAGTTGGAAATGAAAGGAGAAACTTAGAAGAAAAAGAAGGGAGAGATGACTCTTATGAGAGAAGGAGAGCACCTCATCAGAATCTTATGCTCTGATAAGGATTTTAACTAAGGAAAATCTGAATGCTGTCTCCAAGATTGCTGTGGATTTTTACTAATGAGAGTTGGAATGCTGCTTCTGAAACTCTCTAGCACCTCTCTTCAGGTGTTGGTGCCATCTTATCTGGTGATGCAACTATGCCTTATGTTTGAAGACTCTTTTAATTATTTTCTTTAATTACTTTCCTAATAAAACCTGTTTTTATATCATTGATGTCAGTGTTGTCTGCGAATCCAAACCTATAAATTAAGTAGCCACAAATATCATGTTGCCTTTCATGTGATAAAATTGGCACTGTGAACAGGAGTCACATTTCAGCATAACTTCATAGTGGTGAAGTTCAGTAAGACAAGCTTTAGAAAATTTGTGCAGAAAATATGGACTGTGTTTTTCTGAATATTGTAATGTTTTATTAGGACCATTCTTGATAAATTTGAAGTTGCTGGTTTCTTGTCCTTTTTGTATGTGGAATGTTTTGGATTTGAATGTTTTATCACCCTGGTTTGAATTTTCTAATATAAGACATGGGAATTTTTAAGTCAGTAACCCCTCCTCAAGATTTACTTGAAATCAAGTAATAGTGGGCCATAAGCTTTGGACATAGATTAAGAAATAATGTCATTTTTGAAAAAGTCCTCTAAGCTCAAAGTAAAGAACCAAGAAATCCCATGATGGGATAATTTACCTACTCCTCAATTGCAAAGGAATGGGCAAAATGCATAGGACCCTGTGAAAATTTGGGTTATAGAATTAAACAAACAGAGCCTATTCAGGTTTCTCTGTGTCTAGAAAACATGCCATTAGAAAAAGGGAAAGAAATCATTGGAGTGTGTAGAAAAAGATGGGCTTTGTTAATGGAATATAGAAAAAAACAAAGATCGAGCAATCTCTGAAAAAATGAATTATGGAAGGAATTAGCAGAATTGCAGGAAAAACTGTCCATGCTGCAGAATCAAAATTTTGTTTGGGAAAATCAAATTTGTAATTGTCAGTCAGTAGCTGAGAAGCCATGGTCCCTGTGACCCAATATAAATATAAAAAGTGAGGAGGTAAAGGGAAAGTACATATGGTACTAGTTATTGCTCCTGCTGATTAGGACCCTGATAAGTGGAATGGTGATGTGTGGGATGAGGCAGATGATGAAAAAGATGGGAAGATTTTAGATGAGAAAGTTTGTCAGAAAGGAAAGAGTAAATATCCTCCAGAAATAGGAACTCTCCCAACACAAAGGCAAAAAGAAGACAAACAGGACATTCAGATTACTTTCAAAACCACTATAAAAGAGCAAGAAACAACTGACATTCTTAGGTGTTTTACTCAGAAAACTGGTGAGCCATTAATTGCCTGGATGGTCAGAATTGCTGATGCAGGGGCTGGAGAAACGGTGCTAGACTATGCTGATTGCATGAAACTTGTAGGAATTAGCACCCATTCCTTTATACAGGCTGCTTTTCAGGAGTTTAGTCTAACTTGTTGGCATTGGCTGCACAAGGGTGCAATGAGCAAATGCCCTGCTAACACTATGTGGCCATGAAATGATCGACCCTGGTACACTTTGCAAGATGCTCTAAAGAGATTGAAAAAGAAGTTATGAAGTCAGCAATTGTATTGGGAGAGGCTGACATGAAGCACCTCCTTCCTGTCAATGCTTCACAAAGAAATGCTATCATTAAGGCAGCACCTTCAGCATATAAACCCTTGATAATGATTTTATTATTAGGAGAAACAGACAATCCACTTAACAATGTCTTAAATAAAATGGCAGAACTGGGAGACATGGTAGACTGGAATACAGGAGAAGGAGAGACAAAAAGATATAATGGGAGATGGTTCCCCAATACCAGTAACAGGATTTCCCTCAGAGACATGTTCCAAGCCCTGCTGGGAGCTGGGGTCAACCAAAAAATATTAACATTTTGTCAAATAATGAGAATGTATGAAGAAAAATGTAAGCCAAGTTATAATTGTAAAGTGAATAATGTTACTTCTGGAGAGGTAGAAGACCTGTGCCAGCTCCCTTGGCACCCCTGTACCCTCATTTAGTCCCTTTCTTCCAGATGAAAGGATTAGACTGTTCTAGTTTGCTAGCTGCTGGAATGCAGTATACCAGAAATGGGATGGCTTCTAAAAGAGAGGATTTAATAAATTGCTAGTTTACAGTTCTAAGGCCAAGAAAATGTCTCAATTAAAGCAAGTCTATAGAAATGTCCAATCAAAGGCATCCAGGGAAAGATAACTTGGTTCAAGAAGGCTGATGAAGTTCAGGGTTTCTCTCTCATGTGAGAAGGCACATGGCAAACACAGCATCATCTGCTAGCTTTCTCTCCTGCCTTCCTGTTTCATGAAGCTCCCTGAGGCATTTCCCTTCTTCATCTCCAAAGGTTGCTGGCTGGTGGACTCTCTGCTTCATGGTGCTACAGCATTCTCTGTTCTCTCACATTCTATCACTTTCTTCAAAATGTTTCCTCTTTTATAGGATTCCAATAAACTAATCAAGACCCACCTGAATGGGTGGAGACAAAATCTCCACCTAATCCAGTTTAACAACCACTCTTGACTGAGTCACATCTCTAGGGAGATGATCTAATTATAGTTTCAAACATACAGTACTGAATAAGGATTAAAAGAAATGGCTGCCCTTACAATATGGGATTAGGATTAAAACATGGCTTTTCTAGGGCACATACATCATTTCAAACCAGCACAGTGGCTCCCCCTTGATTTTTTTTCATATTTTTGAATTGGGGAAGCTGTTTAATATTGAGAAACTCCTTGCAAGTTTTATCCTTACTGCTTTTTGAAAAAGCCTTGATATGTGTCATCAATTCTTACTAAAAAATTGTATATTGATGTTTCAAATATGCATTGACTAAAGCATTTCAAGTATTTAAAATTATTCTGACAAATTCGATTTTGATGGTAATTGTATGTGGTGAAATGTTTGCTTGAAGTAATGACTTAAGTATGAAGGATATAAAGCATGTGTTTTTACTAAAAGGAAAAAGAAAGTAGTTTTGTCCTAAGATAAAATAAATGACTATAACAGAATAAGGAAAATGTAAGGCAAAGCCTGAACAAATATAGTAAGTTGTCAAAGGTTTGTGGGAAAAAAATATTATGGTCAAAATTAGGAAAAGTTGTAGGTGAACTAAAAGGGAAGGTGTTGGAAGCAGTACCTGAGCCCTTCAGCATCTACCCTCCCTTACATAAGTTTGCACCAGGGGACTTGGTGTGGGCAAAAGACTGGAAAAAAAAGGTTCCCTCCAGCCTCAATGGAAATGTCCTTACTGTGTTGTTTTAGTAACCCCAATAGCCATCACAGTTGTGGAAATCATCCTGTGGATTCATCACTCTTGGGTCAAGTGGGCCACCACAGCCAGCCCCGGGCATGCACCCCTGAACACCTGACATGCATCATTCTCCTGAAGCCACTGCACCCTTCTCCATCACAGCTGAGATCAGCTGACCAGCCCGTGACTGAGGCCTGAATGACCGTCGTTGCCCTGCTCTAGCTCACCAGAAGCAGCTGCTCAATGCACAGCTGAAGCCTGAGGAGATCTCCAAGCCCTGCCTCAGCCACCCAGAAGCTGACTGATCTATGCACGGCTGAAGATTGAGGTATCGACTCATGAACATCCTGGCCTGCCGGGTCTGTGGACTGATTGTCTTTTCTTGCTCTTTGTGCTTGTCTTTCATTTAGCAGTTTTAGCCTTCCTGGAAATAGGTCACCTGGAGTTCTTCCCGAAAACCAACTTGACTCTAATTTGGTGGGATCCCTCTTACCAGGTAACTTCCTCCTTCCTAGCTGCTACCCAGGGTGTGTGTCTCCATTCCTTCCCTGAGGCTAAGTGTACATCCATGTGGTGGCTCTCCCCATAGCCAGCACCATGAGCCTCACTCCTCCGTTTCTGCTCGGCATGGCCATAAGCCCTTCCAAGGGGAATGTTGCATGGCAGGCATGTCTCAAGACCACTTCTGTTGGAAAAAAGGTGGAAACTACCATAGTTTTCTATAGCCAGTATTCATACCAGCGCAGTTCTAAGACCTGCATTCTTAATGGAACCCAGTTTTCTGCATGCACCCTAAAGGGAGGCCCCCCAGTATGCTATTATCCCACCTTGCCAGGTTCAGTAGTGCTGTTTTCACTGCTCTAGGGTGGCAAGGCTATCACCATACCCCTAGAGAGGGAAGCAGTTCCCAAGTCCACCTGACCTTCAACACATGTACAGTTTTACTCCCCACTGAATCCAACACCTTTACCAGTGCAGTCCTCCTGGTAATAAATGCATACGAGATTGGGGGGAACTCTTGGCTGTGCTGAGGTAGAGACCTCCTGGGAGCTGATGCCATGCAGTTCGTCTCTTGCCCAAAGCTATGAGCTGGGCCCTCATTAGAGAAAAAATCCCTGGGCTCCCCAAAACATGTAACCAGAGCCAGGGCCCCACCAGCAGATGACGGAGTCCCAAGACAGTAGCTGGGCGTGGAGGCCAGGGGGCATAGGCTATCAAGGAAACAGATCAGACCCTCTTGGGGGGCATTGCCCCTCCCTCACTTGCACACCTCATATTACCCTGCTTGACCCTGGAGGATGGCTGGTTATCCAGAGAAGGGTAAGATTCCTCAGGGAAGGAACAACATAAGACAGGCACAATTACAAAGGGGCCATCAGGAGAAAACTTGAGGCCAACAGAGGTGGGGCACAGACCCTCACCTCCCCCCAAGACAAGCTCAGATCAGGAAATACCAACACCTGCAACAAGAAGAGGACAAGATAGAGGTGATGCTATTGCCCACTGGCATGGGCACGCATCAAAGGGGGGAATGTAGCAGGCCCCTGTTTACTCAGGCCATTTTCCCTTTGAGAAGTCTCAGTTCAAACTGCACGTAGATGGTATACTCACCCTGGGAAAACAGTTGAAATTGCATGTAGGTAGGATAAGAAAAATTCCAGTAGAGACTCCTTCACCTTCTGTACATTGGCCCATAGCCAAGCACTTCCCTTAAAACCCTGTGACAACCCATTGGGAGCTCAGACTTCCAGAGGCTACTCGGCTGACCTTATGGCCATAGACTAATAAAACCTACTTCCTGAAACTTCAGAGCCTCTACCCCAGTTTGTTCTGTTTCCATATAATGTTCCTGGAGGCTTGCAGCATTGTCCCTGGTTTTGTGCAACCAGCTAACCTACCAAATCCTTAGAAATTAAGTTTCCTCATCTGTAAAAACACTTTACTTTCAGGTTGTGGGGAGGAGTAAATGAAAAAATTATATCTAAAGTAATAAGGAACAAAATAGTTCTCACCAAATGGTTGCTGCACATTGTACAACAAATATAAACATGCATCAGTTGTAATTATTATCATGTGTGAAAACAAGTAAGATAATTATTATGGTTGCCAAAATGGAAGTACCCAGAAATGGTTTAAAAAAATAGAACAGTGTTTTTTTTTTTTTATAAAGTCTCTTAATTTCTTAACTCTCTCTGTACCATGGGTTACAAGAAAATATGTTTTGAGTAGGAACTGGCAATCTTTTAATCCCACCGGAAACCTCTCATTTTTCTACATCAACACTAGAAGTAAATCTTCTCTAATGGTAATTGCCACTTTCTAAATACTCCCACTGAAATCATGTCATAAATGGTAATTGTCTGCAGCCTTTCTCAAAAAAAGTGTAGCAGTCATAATTGAAACAAAGGGTGGAAAATTCTATGGCCTGCCCTCTAATTGTAGCCCATTAGAATGGGCTTCCCTTGAATGGGTAGTTCTCTATCTCTGCTGTTTGAGTGAAGATTTTCTGGAAATTAATGCATACAGGAGACCTTAACCTCTGATAGAGATTCACTTCAGGGCCCTTACACTTTCTTCAAGATTTTGGGCAGATGGCTATAGCATTCATGATCCCGCCCATTAAAAGTATATATTTGTCTTTACTCTTTTTTTCTTAAGAAATTCTTTCTATCCCTGCCAGCCATGGTGAAATCAGAGGACACACAGAAAGCAACTAATTTCTTGCACAACTCCCCATCATATAGTTAAGTTCACTGGAACACACTTTATACTGGAATCCTGCAGATGGCTGAACACATGGTATTTAAAATGTTCTTTATATTTTGGAACTAGTCATGAGGACTACACTTGCCTAAATACTTGAAAAGCCTACCCCATATCAAAGTCCATGACCGTCATTCTCAAGTTGCCTCCATTGCATTACCAAGTTAGCAATCATCCAGTTCATGTCCCACTTGTCAACAACTAACATATGTATATAAGCATTGCTGTGTGATATTAACCGTGGCAGGGTGATAATAACTGATAAAATGAAAGTGCTAGCTATTTTTTACCCCAAAGTATATCTTAGTGGTTTAAAGTCTGAATTTTGAAGTCAGTACAGCTGATGAAAGAATGGCCAGTCATTTTACATGCCAAATCCAACCACTTGGTAGTTGCTGTCTGGAAAACTGTCTTGAGAACGAGGGCACATTGAAGTATGCAAACAAAGAATGCCAGAATTGATCAGCAGTGTTTGCCATGGACACAGGAATAGGGGATGACAGCACGTGCACCGTGTATTTGTCTTTCCTGACTTCATGGTTAGGAATCCTTAGTTCTGAGAGTCAGAGAGCCCTGGATTCAATTCCTGACATTACCACATATTAGCTAAGTGATCATGAGGATCTTATTTAACCTCTCAAAGCTTCAGTTTCCTCAAATGTAAATTAAAGAAATTAATATTCTCTCCTACTCTCCGTCTTTCTCTCTCTCCTGATTGTTAAGATTATTAAATGGATGGAAAGCTGTACCTGGAACACAACCAAATAGTCAACAAAGTTAGATAATACTATTATTATTGCTATTAATGATATTACAAAGAAACGCATATTTCTTCAGATTCATCACACAATGAAGAAGTTGTTAGTAAGGACATTAACAACTCATAGCTGTCCTTTACCCATCCCTCTAATCCCCTCTGTTTACTCATCCCTCTAATCCCCTCTGTTTTGAACAGGCCCCAAACTAAGTGCCTGAAATCACAGCTTTCCCTGGAAAAGCTGTGGCATAGTGGAAGGTGTTTGTGCCTCCAAAGAACCTAGGATCTGATATTCTGGCTCAGGAACCACCTTCCTCACCAGCTTATTTTAATATTTAATTGTGATACTGCAAGCAAATTATTATGCTTAACATGTATCAAGTACTACATACATGTAAAAATATGTCACATTTTAATGTCATTTAAAAACTTAAGAAGCACAAAAAGTAACACACATATTCACCCCATATTTGGAATTTCCAAAGGTTAATATTTTGTCAGCTTTAAGCTCATATTATTACTTTTTATAAACAGAATGTAGTATATAACAAAGCACGAAGATTTTATATTAATTGATGACAATAAATAAAATAAATATCTCCACAATAAAAAACACAACGTCTTAAAGAAGCAATTCCTTTTGTTGGCATCCCTAAGAGGCAGGGGTGGAGAATCCTGGATTTGCCTGGAGGCGCAAATACCTTTCACTATGCCACAGCTTCCCCGGGAAAAGCTATGATTTCAGGCACTTAGTTTGGGACTTTTCAAAACAGAGGGGGTTAGAGAGATGGGTAAGGGATAGCTACGAATTCTTAATGGTGGAATTGCTTGTTAGCAACCACTTTGTTCTGGAATCAAGAACAGATTTCAAAGCTGATGGTTGCAGCCTCTTCTAGAATTGGCAGGGGAAGGAGGGGTGTCAATGTCCAAATGGCTTCAGAACTAGTTTATAAGGTTCACTGCATAAGGAGGCTCAGTCTCTGAGCTGTCAACACGAGTCCTAGACTTGTGAGGGAGCTTCTGTGAGAGAGATCTTAATTGTGCTATTTTCCAAAGTAAGTATGGATAGCTAGGGACAACCTCTCTCATGCAAAAGTGAAATTCCCATGATTCCTTTAACACTTTGGGATGTAAAATGATAAATAAATTAGGAAGGGCATTAGCATTCCTCTTGCTAACATCTGCTTTTCTCGGGTTTTTAATAAAAGAAGCTGCATGTTGGAGCCACAGTGCTCTCCTACAGTTTATGCTCCATTTGCAGATGGCAGAAGGAAGTTTTAACTGGAGCGTTCAGACTGCACATCGTTATGATGAGCCATTTCAGCTGGGAGATCGCTATCTGAAAAAGACTGACTTTTGGTGCCCAAAATAAGCCTTTATCCCTTAACATTTTCAAAAAGAAGTGGAACTCTAGGCATCAGTCTCAACGTAGACACATGAAATTGTTAGGTTGAACACGTGACCTCATTATGCAGTTCCTTTCAGGTAAAACGTCTGACTTGGAAACAGTTTATTGACTTTCATTCTTTTCACAAAAACTTCTGCATGATTCTGGCTTTGTCTCTGAATAAGGACACCTACAATAGATTTAGCAGAACAGTGGTTCCCTCCCCGTGACCATTTAGACCACCATTTCTCAGAGAGGTTTCCCTGGCGATATTAGGAGAACTTTTAGTAATGTGTTTTCCCTCAGAGGGTGGGGATGAGGGAAGCAAAGGCTTCTGTGATCAAAGGGGTAAAAATGTGATAAATTATGCCGCTCCTTGGAGAATCAAAATGCACGTTAAAGGACAAAACAATATGGATTAGAAGCCTGTTTAATCCAGTGTTTCACAGATGTGTTTGTTCCTAGAATTCCCCTCACTCCTCACCATGGAACAGCCTATGGGACATTATGAAAAACACAAGTTGAGAAATACTGATCTCAGTCATTTCCTCTCCAACTCTTAAGGATATTGTTTGATTTGTACAGTTATTAAAATTTTATTTGTTTTGTGTACTATGTTATATATTAACTTTAATCACTTATTTTTTTAAAATGTTATATCTACTTATAATGAATTTCAGATTTATTTAATTTGGGTATGTAGAGACCATTCATTATATAATCTCTAAATGTTTTTAGCTAAACATAATCTGCCTGGTTTCCCCCACAAAAAAATAAGTAGAACTAATCCTTACTAAATTATTGAATTTAAGACTGATCATGTCCTTGAAAAGCATAAAGGAATTGAATCCTCTGAATTGTTGAATGTCATTATACTTCTGTAGCAACAATAAAGAAAAAATACTGTATAAATCCTCAGAACATGTTTTCCTCCCCATATGTTGAACGTATCTATGGCCCAAGTCAGATACAGACCTTGGACATTGTCATGGTCAGGTTCATGTGTCAACTTGGTCAGGTGGTGATACCCGTTTGTCTGGATGGGCAAGTGCTGGCCTGTCTGTTGCTATGAAAACATTTCATAGAATTAAATCATGATCATGTCAGCCACATCCACAGCTGATTCTATTTGTAATCAGCCAAGGGGCATGGCTTCTGCAATGAGTGATGCTTAATCTAATCATTGGACGCTTTTTAGGAGGATTCAGAAGAGACATTCTTTCTTTCTGCTTTGGTCAGTGAGCCTCTCCTGTGGAGTTCATCCAGACCCTCCATCAGAGTCATCAGCTTCACAGCCTGCCCTACGGATTTTGGACTCTATGTTCCCACAGTTATGTGAGACACTTTTATATGTTCTATATCTACAGATATTTCCTGCTGATTCTGCTTCTCTAGAGAACTCTGACTAATAGAGACATGTTTCCCAATGGTTAGCAAAGTTTCTGGAATACAATCTGTCAGAATAATGTTTAAGAGCTCGTGTTCTATGGGATCATTTTGTAACCTCTACATTTGTTAAGCATGTGATCTTAGACAAATGAATAAATTCTTCTGGCATTGATAACTACCTCTTCTGAATGGGGTGAGAATTAAATGAGAAACTGCATTTGAAAATACTTTACACAATGCCTGTTCATAAAGAACATTCAAATGGTAGGTTTTATTTTTATTATCTCAGAAGGAATTGAGAAAGTGCCGCTAAAGCTGGTTCCATTCACTTCACTCATGTTCATCCCACTGGAGTTGGTCTGAATTGTGTGCAGCACATCAGGGGTCTTATTTTTGTTTTCTTTTTATCTATTTATTTTCCTTCCTGGCCCAATGAGAGTTTTTTGATCATTTGAAAGTATCCTTTCAGATGATGATGAGCTAATGTTAACAGTGTAAATCACCTGTGCAGTACCATAAAGCAGGCTTCTATTGTACTGAGCTAAATGCTCTTAATTAATTTATAATAATGGAGCAAGGTGTTAAAATAGACCCAAAGCTATCGATTATCAAGCAACAGACATCCAAGAGTACTGTGATAGGGCCCATTTGATAGAACTTGCAAAGTTAGGTGGTCAAGAAGCAGTTAGATGTCTCTAAAACAGTTCAGCCACATTAATATTGTGGAATTCAAAGGAGAGAAACTGAGGCAGGATTATGGAATGTCTTGAATCCTGTGAGTCTCACCTCCCCAAGAGGAAGGGCTGAACATGCTCCCCTGCTTACTTCTAGAGAAAAAAGCTTCAACAGAATCATAAAAAGACCATGAAATGGGTTCCCTGTGGTATAAGAGACACAGAAATTAGTGTCTGATTCCTATCTGAGAAATCTAAAGAGCAAGAGATGGATAATTGAGGGCAAACAGGTTGAAAGAGAGAAACATGCTTTGAAGTCATCTTGTATTCTCAGAGTCTACTGGGGTGAGCAACTGTGTTTTGTGGTCCTGATGTGGATCCTGAGGGAGTGAGATGTGGGATGGGGGGGTACCTAATGCTTGTTCAAGAAGCCCGTCCTGGAGGAATGGTGAAATTGAGCAGAATAAGGCTGGCAGCAGACTTCTGCGTTCTAGGACCTCTGGATTCTAAGGAGCTACTACTGGAGTAAGCGACCAGCAGAAATGAAAATATATTTGAGTAGTCAGTGGAGCTAGAGATTGGAAGAGAGGATTCCCCAACAATAGGAAGGAGTTGGTCTCCAAAACCAACAAAATCCCCTGTATTAGTTTGCTAACCTACTGGAATACAATACATCAGAAATGAAACAGCGTTTAAAAGTACAGTTCTAACCCAGAAAAATGCCTAAACTAAAGCATCCAGGAAAAGACATTCCTGGCTCAAGAAAGGCCAATATCTGTCACATGGGAAGGCATGTGGTTGGCATCTGCTAGTGCTTGTTCCTACTTCCTTTGCTTCTAGCTTCTGATGCCATTGGTTTCCTCTCTAAGCATCTATGGGCCTTCACTTAACTCCTTCAGGACATAACTCTGGGTTTTGGCTTGCTTGGCATTTCATGGGAAGGCACATGGAGATGTCTGCTGGACTCTGCCCATATCTAGGCATCTGTTTTCTCTATCAGCACTCCAAGCATCTCTAAACATCTGTGTCTTTGTCAGTTCTGAAGCAACTGTTCTCCAAGTGTCTGCATCAGCTCTGTCATTTCTCCAAAATGTTTCCCTTTTTAAAGGATTCTAGTAAACTAATCAAGACCCACCTTGATTGGGAGGAGCCATATTCCCATTTAATCAAAAGGCCACATCCACAATTGGGAGCACCCCATCTCTGTGGAGTTAACCTAATCAACAGTTTCTACCCTATGGTTTTCAGTCAGGATGGCTTTCCACACAAGATTGGATCAGGATTAAAAAATGGCTTTTCTGGGGTACTTAATAGTTTTAAACTGGCACAATCCCCCTTTGAGAAGGAATCATCTACAAACCTTCTGAGCTTAGAGAGAAAAATAGAATCAAAGCAGACATTCAATTCCCCTCCCCTCCTTCCAGACTCAGATCCCATATGTTGATTTACCTTAATATAAATATTATCTGGATACAGACATTCTAATTTCAGGAAAAAATGTGTTTTGTAACTTTGCCCCAGTAAACCAAGTTTGAATTTTCTAATGTGTCTTATAAAATAACCCCTGCTTTGGTTTGTTAATGTTGCCAGAAATGTAATTTACCAGAAATGGGTTGGCTTTTTAAGAGGAAATTTATTGAGTTATAAGTTTACAGTTGTAAGGCCATACAAATGTCTGAACTAAGGCATCTAGAGAAAGATAACTTGACCCTAGAAAGGCTGATCTGGGAAGGCACATGGATGGTGTCTGCTGGTCCTTTGGCTTCTCATTTCAAACAGCTTCCCCAAGGGCATTTTCTTTCTGCATTTCCAAAGGTCTCTCTCTTTGTCAGCTCTAAAGCTTTTCCCAAAATGGTTCTCTCTTAAAGGACTCCAGTAAGAGATCCACCTTCAATGGGTGGAGATGCATTTCCATGGCAAAGGGATCCACCCACAATTAAGTGGTTAATATCTCCATGGGAACCACTTAATCAAAAAGATCCTACCAAGCAATATTGAATCAGGATTCAAGAACATGGCTTTTCTTGGGTACACAACACTTTCAAACCAGCACAACCCCCAAACTGATTTGGTAATAGCTTAGTTTTCAGCTCTCCAAAATATAAGATGCTGAATAACAACTAAACTTTTAGAATCACTTCTTAAGAGGAAGGTAAAATTCCCTAATTTTATCATGTATTATTTTATGATTCTTACATTTCAATTACAGTAAGAGAAACCCAACAGCAAGTCACTAGGAAAGAGGGTAATGAACAATCAAGGAGCCAATTAATCTGACTCCCACATGCTTCAGTGAATTTTTATTTCATTCAGGTTTCCTTTATTAAATAAGAAGCAAATGCAGACTTTGGTAAGGAGAGCCTATAGGAAAGGATGATTGCAAGGGTGGAGAATGGGGTATTACAACAGGAGGAGATGCAAGAGAATGCTCCAACTGCGAGCAGCAAGGGACTCAAAGGTTAGGCAAAAGAGTTTTTCTTTAAAAAGGAGAAGTAAACAAAGCCAGGAAATAATAATCAGATGCAAGAAGTGGGAAGAACAAGGAGGGGATGTATAAGTACCCATCAGTCTCACCCCTCCTACATTTTGAGAGCAAGTTACATAGCCGCCTGCATGACCAGGACAGATGTTAGAGGTGGACAGACATTAAAGGTCAAAGAATGTAAACCACTCCCATTCCGTAATATCCAAATCTCATGAGAGTCTGCTGAAATTCCATTGTAACCAAGTCTCAAGAGACTGTTAAACTTTATAAGCCTTTCCCTGGGCACGCACTCTCTCCCTTTTTTCTCTCTTGGTTTTGGGCAGGATGCAGACTTTCACCTTCTAACTGGCGCCATTGGGGGAAGATCTTCCTCCTGTTTATAAGCCCTAATTAAACTCAAGGGTAATTGTCTTTCTAGCATGTTCTTTAGTCGCAGGGTTGTTTGGGCTGGAACAGGTGGTGTGATCCGACGGTGGATCAGAGGAGGCTCTCCCTGAGGTCAGCCTATTCTCCGGTGGGGCTCCTGAGAAGGGGTTCCCTGCTGGCTCAGGCTGAGGCCCGGTTGAAGTTCAGGACCCTGGGGGAATAAGCAAAGCTTACCCCAAGTTGAGTTAACAAGCTTTTTATTTCATGGATCAATGGAGACAAAACCTTTTCAGCCAATCACTTATGAGCAACAAATGGAAATTTCAAGGTTCTTGTCAGCAACAAAAGGGTGCTCAGCAGTCTGGTTTCTCATATGGGGAGGAATTCTTTTAGCACTAAGCCATTTCTCAACACAACACAAAAGGATGGGGGGGTTTCTTCTTGTTGTTGTTTTCCAGGAGCACAAGGCTCAGGTAAATTTCAACATTGTCACCTTTAGATCTGTACATAGATAAGCACCAATCTGTCCTATATAGTCAAAGATGAATTTGTTGTGAAAAACATCTACAAGTGATTTGCAAAAATTGTCCATCCATCAGTTTTATTTTATGTTACAATTCAACTGTTACAGTGTGGGACCTCTCCCACATTAATGGGTTTACTCCTCCCCTCTGAATGCTAACAGATACAATACTAATAATAGCTAATGTTTATTGATATCTTCCTGCCAAGCACTGTTCAAGCTTCACATCTTTTTATCTTCCTTCATTTTCACAGTCTTGCTGTTTCAATTACTATTATCAGAAACTATTTTCAAATATAGGAAATTGTACAAGGTCTCAGAGCTGGTTCTGTAACCCAGGAGTGTTTCAGTCCAAAATCCAGTCCTGAATTACGATGCTTTATTGTTTTCCATAATTCATGGAAAGAGTAGGGGGTCTTTACCTCTCAGATCCTCTATGTTAGAGCTTCTATACTTAAAGGCTCATGCCAATGTGTGAAAAAATTGGGGGGAGACCAAAGGATCAATATGTCAGTCTAATTTATCTTAAAATAATTGAAAAGTCTGTGGAAATAAATGAAGATTACCTAAATGAGAACATGTAAAGGCGATTTAGTCATAGCTTGCCATAGCAAGGGAATCAGCCACCATCACTAACCTGTGGCAGAGATCCAAATGCAGATGGATAGAGGAAAAAGAGGAAGGTTTCAGGTATGCCCTGTCTGGAGATTACTGACATGAGGAATCTGGAAGCAAGTTAAACTAGAAGCAGGGCATCCTATGTGATTGGTTAAGAGAACATATTTGGTTTTCTTTGGTTGGTCCTTAAGCTGAAAGTGGGGAACAAAAATAAAGGAGGTTGATATTTATTAAGTCCCAATCATTTTGGACTGATTGCTACAAGTTGTAGTTTGCCTTCTTGGAATGGCTATTGCAGATTGTGGTTCAGAGTTCTATTTCTATACATGGTATGGCCATTGTAGGTTTGTATATTGTCTCTCAAGCTAAATTACAGCAAATTTAATATGAAAAATTTTAATTACTACATTCACAAATTTCTTTGAATAAAATTAGAAGATAGAACAAACAATTAAACAACCTCACATTACATATTCAGTATCCACCCAGTTAGTTTACCCAAATCAAACAAACCAGGGTTCCAACACACTTTGTATCTGTGTGAATTTTACCAATAATTCCACTTTATACACCTTCTTAGAAAAAAAAAAGTTTTATGTAAATTTAATGAGGTTTCTGGGGAGATTGAGATTGAGTGCAATCATTCTGGCTTTTTAATTTAAAGTGTTCTATTTCTCCATATGATTTGAAAGAGTTTTGACATGAGTATCTATGCCAAAGCTAAATGGGAGCATTCAAAATGCAAAGACTTCTTTTTCATGCAACAATCATTTACTGTGCATGGCTTAGCTAAAGAGCAAATATCTGCCACACACACAAAAAGAGAGGAAGAAATAGTCAAGGGAATCCCAAATCATAATGGTAGAGAAGGGAATTGGAAAGCAAATCAGTTATCAAACATTGTGAGATGAACAGATAGCTTAGGTGTAGGGAGAGACAAATTTAGTTTTACTCTGAATAAAATACACATGAAATACAGCCCTTCCAGGAAGGCAAACCACAACTTATAGCAATCAGTCCCAAAGGGTTGGGACTTAATAAAAATATCAACCTCCCTAATTTCTGTCCCCCACTTTCAATTTAAGATTAACCAGAGAAAGCCAACTTTAAAATCCTCCAACAGGCAAAGGATTCGCTGATGCTCAACTATACTGATTTTTTTTTCACCCTCAATCTCTATTTTCATAATCTGTACAGCATGACAAAACTACAGTGATTCCCTTTGTTCTCATAATCAAGATAATAACCTGTAAAATCATTTGAAAGATTTCTCTGAATTGGAAAATACAGATACATTTTTACCATAATTCTTAAACCTTTATAGCCAGTAATTGCCCACAATTATCCATTTTCAGCTGTCAAGTATATTTTAATAAGTGAGTGCACAGTCCTAGAACTACAGAAACAAACTTTGCTTAATTGGTTCAATTGGCAATAAAGCCTAGTGTCTTTCCTCCATGATATTTTAGTTTTTTCAGGTGGTTAGAGAAGATACTAAAGATTGCTCACTTTTGTAGAGCCTGTGTTCATCAGTTTCTTGGTTCCACCTGAGTTCCTCAGAACTTCTTGCAATTAATAGGGTTTCAGAGCTCTTGAGATCTTTCACCTGCTTTTAGTTACATCTTCAAATTTAATTCAGTACACATTCTTATTTTCAGGGCATCTCCTTTATACCAGAATTGTATTCCTAAAGATCCTATGTAATTCAAACACACCAAATTCAGAACTCATCCTGTTATATATCCCTGTATATCTAATGACCTAGTTTCCATACCCGACACACTGCCAGTTACCTAAGTCCTGGACTATGATGATGCTTACAAAGAAACTGCAACTGCAATGGGAGATGGGAACCAATGCCTGCCTTAGAGCTGAACCACAGCTAGTAACGTGGTCATCTAGAGCCAAGATGGCAAATAACTTTAAATTATTGTGAAAATTCAGATTGACCAGTGGAGGCTATGTTATCAGACAAAGGCTGTGGATTCTTTTTTCCCAATGCACTCTATAACCAATTCCCTAGACACTGGAGTTTCAAAGACAGAAAGAGTTTATTACTTTGCTCGTAGTAGGAGAGCAAAGGGGAGTAGGAGAGCAGACAGCCTATGCGCCCAAAATCTGTCTCTCCGAACTACAGTAATTCTGATAGTTTTATTAGAGATAAGATGGGCAGGGTTTAGGATAATGGGCACAGTGGCCTCAGATGATGTAATTAGAGGCGATCTGATTATTGAGCATGTGCAGATTGATTACATGTTCAGTCACAGACGTGACTAAGAAAATGACAGAATAATGTATAGATGACTTGTTGGTTAAAGTTTATGCTACTGCGTATGTCAGGCAGGTCCATTTTGGTTAGATCCAGTCTTGGTTATCAAGATTACTTTGGACTTGGGGTGGGTTAGTTCTGGTTGACCTAAGACCCTTCATTAATAAACATTAGGGGATGTTTTTAATGATTATAAGACTGTTAAGTTGGAAAACTGGATAACTGGGTGCAAATGAAGGTTAGCCACAAGGTTTTTACAATCACAGGGGCAGAAGATAAGGGCTATACAATCATTATCAGTGATCAAGGCAGCTGGATTACAATTTAGAGATTTCAGGAATTTCCCTCTGTCTACTCCAATACGCCAGAAAGCAAAAAGGAATATCCATATAATGATTCAGTAATCACAATCATCCCTAATATCTCAGTTACAGCTATGTGCAGTGTTTTCTTGAAGATTCTGAGACAGCAAAGTTAAGGGTGCTGTAACTGATAAGTGACATCTTCCATGGGTGTCGAGGGGGTATTTGAGGTACATATGCCTGGTAGTCAACATTTTAATGAATGGTTCACACTATATACTAAGCATTCCTGGTCTGAATGCTTTTTTTTTTTTTTTGCATGGAGAGGCTCCAGGAATTGAACCTGGGTCTCTGTCATGGCAGGCGAGAACTCTGCCACTGAGCCACTTTTGCACCACCCTGGTCTGAACACTTTTGCAGAAAGTACCAGACAACTGCCTAATAAACACTTGGAGAGGAACATCTGACTGTTACGCACCAATGACATGGAATGCTGCGGCAAAATGGTGTCAATGTTGTTTCCACATGTACAACAACAATGATAAAGACAATATAACCTGTCTTATTGTATAGCATGAGCATTCAATGTCAAGACAGGTGAGTAAATCATTACAATGAGGAGTAACTAAGAAGGTGAGGTAGTACTAAAATATTATATTTTTATAGCACTGCCATTAGGTTTGGAATTCCATTATTTTTAATCGATACATTCAGAGTTTCTTTGAATAAAATTAGTAGACACAACAAACTGTACATTCTATATCCTAGCACCAACCCAGTTAGATGCACTTATGAATCTCACATTTTCCATCAGTCATAACCAATGTCCTTTAAGTAAGAGAAATCAATGATTTAATTTAAAATTGCCAAAGATATGCATGGTGATTTAGATACTTCCATCACACGCATACCTACAAATTCATTATTCTATTTAAGTCCTTATGATATTAGCGTGGGCACTGTTACATATCTAAGTATTCTGCTCTTCTTTTCATATTGTGGCAAAACATATGTAATATAAAATTTACATTTAACCATTTATAAGTGTACAATTCAGTGGCAATAATTATCTTTCTAACATTGTGCTGCTATCCCCATCATCCAAAACTTTTCATCTCCCCAAACTCTGTACCCATTAAGCAAAAACTCCCCATTCTCCACCCATTACTGCAGCCCCTGGCAATCTGTGTTTTTGTTTCTATGACTTTGATTATTCTAAATATTTCAGTTAAGTGGAATCATATAATATGTGTTCTTTTATGTCTGACATTTCACTTAGCATACTATTTTCAAAGTTCATCCATGTCATAGCCTGTATCAGAACTTCATTCCTTTTTGTGCAAAAAAGTATTGCATTGTGTGTAAATACTACATTTTGCTTATCCATTCATCTGTTGATAGGCATGTGAGTTGTCTCTACCTTTTGGCTGTCCTGAATAATGCTGTGAGACCATCAGTTTACGAGTAACTGTCAGGCTTTCAGTAAGTGTTTCTTTATTTTTATTTTTTTTTTAAGAGTCACAGTTCCTTATCATTGGTCTGCAGGTTATACCCATGGAAGTTTGCTGACCCAGTTCTGTATTATCAACCTCAATAAAACAGCATCAGCTTTTTGTAGTGCTGAAATACTTCCATGTGGAAATAAAATTTAGTCTATGGTGAAAGGAAAATGGTCATTGTGTCAAACCATAATCAACACACTGGCGGAAATTAAAGCCAATGATTAAAGGGCAACTAAATAATAATAAGAGTGTTTTTTCTTAAAAGCAATTACTTTTGCATGGGACTGTGTAGGATATAGTATTTAAGGTGCATAAGAATTTGCTGCTTTCATGTACTCACATACTTTGAAGCTTTGACTTAAATTTGACATAAGTTTCTTTGTCTAGTTGTAAACTAAAGAAAAGTTAGTTCATAGCCTAAAAAAGAATTACTTATAATTATTTTTAAGTGATTCTTAAAAGGTAGAAAATATTTAGCATTGCGATTCATTTTCTTGCCTGCTTGAGCAAATATCATGTAACGATTTGGCTTAAACAATGTTAATTTATTAGCTCACAGTTTTGATGCTAAATCCAAATCAAGCCTTACACTAAGGTGATGCTTTCTTCCCTAAAACTGTGGTTCAGTAGCTGGTTGCTGGCCAACCTTAGGCCTGGGCTCCTCTGTCACATTGCACATGGCACCTTCTCCTGGCTTCTCTCTTCCTTTCTGGTTTCTGTTCACCATCAGCTTCTTGCTTCCTGTGGCTTTTTCTCTCTCCATCTGAGCTTCATTCTGCTGATAAAGGACTCCATGAGAGGATTAAGACCCATCCTGATTGAGTTATTGAAGGAACTTCATCAGAAGACCCTATTTACAATGTGTTCACACCCACAGGAGTCGATTAAGTTTATGTTTTTCTTGGGTACACAACTCCAAACCAACACAGATGATAAAAATGCAAAATTGTCTTGCAGTCTACATTATCCAGAGGTTCTGTTAAATTTTCTTTGCCTAACTTTAAGTTAGGGAAGGTCTGAGCTAATGTTGGTTATTTTATTAGGCCTTTCTTATTTGAGACGTGGGCTGAAAGGTTAGAGATGGTCTTTAAAAATCATGGGATGCCTGCTAAGACTTCACTTACGGTCTAAGAGATAACTTGTGTTGGTTAATGTCCCTCAGGTCCTCAGCTGGGAAAGTTGATTGGGATATTATGTTTGATTACTCCTTGTACTCACCTGAGGACAGAATCACACTGCCTTCCTTATCAAGTACTAAAGGAGGAAGAATGTGAGTCATTTCCTTCGGGCTCCCTTATCTTTCCGATGAGTCTCTAGCTCAAGCTTGCCTTTCTGTCCCTATAGAGAGGGAAATAAAGCTACGACGCTCTGTAGTTGGAGGTTCTCAGATTATACCTGTTCTTCAATACTGCTGTGTTTCCTAATTTTCTTTTAAATTAGATCCTCCCCTTTTCCTACATCATTTGACATTTTGAGTTTCACTTTTATGAATTTTTATGAAGAAAGGTAATCTGGCTTAATTCTCCATATTATATTTCCTTGTATCTTTTTTTTTTTACTTCATTTGCAATCGAGTGATGCCTTTTGGAGTAGAGCCTGAAAGACGGTGCAAGATTTGCCTCGCAGTTTTACCTAGAAGCTTCCACACCTACTACATTTTAGGCATCATTTCAGCTGTAGCCTCAGAGTTAAGAACTCCGACCGTTAACCAGTATGTAAATCCTGGCTCAGAAAATTCCTGTATGAAGCTATTTACTTTCTGTTTTTCTCAATACCCATACCTTTAAAGTGGAAATAATAACAGCACCTCTATCATATGCCTATTTTGAAGAGTAAATAAGATAAGAATACTTGTAAAAGACTTAGAACAAAGTCTGGCCAAGTGTGAGTTCCGCTTGCATCATTATTATGACTGAAAGTTACCATCATTGATGCAGACTCAACATTGTTATCCCCAAAGCCATTGGGCCACATTTCCCTGTTTGGGAACGAGGGAGAGGAGCAAACCAGTGATTTCAGGAAGGATGCCCCATATCCCTTTTCTAATGCTTAGCATGTGACCTAGTTCTGTCCATTGATATGTGAGGGAATATAAATTGAAAGGTGTTCTAGTTCACTAGCTGCCGGAATGCAACATACCAGAAACGGAATGGCTTTTAAAAATGAGAATTTAGTAAATTGCTAGTTTACAGTTCTAAGACTGAGAAAATGTCCCAATTAAAACAAGTCTGTAGAAATGTCCAATCTAAGAGAAAGATACTTTGTTTCAAGAAGGCTGATGAAGTTCAGGGTTTCTCTCTAAAGTGAGAAGGCACATTGCAAACACAGTCAGGGTTTCTCTCTCATCTGGAAGGGTACATGGTGAGCACAGTGTCATCTGCTAGCTTCATCTCCTGGCTTCCTGTTTCAGGAAACTCCCCGGGAGGAGCTTCATCTCCAAAGATCACTAGCTGGTGGACTCTGCTACTCGTGACTACGTCATTCTGCTCTGCTCTCTCTGAATCTCTCATTCTCCAAAATGTTTCCTCTTTTATAGGACTTCAGAAACTAATCAAGACCCACCCAAAAGGGTGGAGATATGCCTCTACCTAATCCAGTTTAACAACCACTCTTGATTAAATCACATCTCCTGGGAGATGATCTAATTACAGTTTCAAACATACAATACTGAATAGGGATTAGAAGAAATGGCTGTCTTTACAAAATGGGATTAGGATTAAACATGGCTTTTCTAGGGTAGATGCATCCTTTCAAACCAGCACATTCCACCCTCTGGACCAGCACAAAAGGCTTCTGGGGGGAATTTCTTTCCATAGCACTTAAGGAGAAATGCTCTGCCCTGTATCTTTTCCTGTTTCATGCCTTTGAATGTGATGGAAAACTGTGATGCTTGGAGCTGCTGCAGCCATTTTGTGACCAACAAGAGAAAGTAAAAGCAGTCACACACATAACAGCCTCATGTCCTGTCACTTTGGAGCTGCAGATACCATCTTGCAGGCTTCTTGCCATGTGGAAAAAAATGACCTTTTATTTGTTTAGGTCACAGTTTGTCATACTTTTCTCTTACCTTTATCCAAAAATATTCCTATCATGCATGGTCATCTCTGCTATATAGCAACACTTGCTTTGCCAATGCACACATCTCTCCATCTCCAGTGATCAATTTAACCACCAAATAGTAAATATTCTGCTTGGCAGTTCTGAAATATATATTTAATCTCAAAATAAAATTATTACCAGTAGTTTTTAAGTTTCTCTTCAAAATAACAATCTGTTATTTTATTTTTAAATGAATTAAAATGCCTCAGTTACTGGATTAGACAAAGTATTGCAAAGCAAAAGTCAGCAAACTTCTCAAGGGCTGATCTTGGAACAAGTATCTGTGTTTCAAGAACACTGGCTCTATAGTTAAGGGCATATACCACATTTTTGTGGGTCCACCTGGTTTTCTTGGTTCTACTTTCATAAAATCTAACTGGAATTCTTTAAATGATTTGTTTATGTGTGTCTAATATTTTTTAGAGAAAGGAAAGTTAATTTTATTTAACCTGTCAACAAGTTAGGCAAAGAAAATTTAACTGGACATCATGGATGTGTATATACATATGAGAAAGTTGTGTGTATATATGTATATGGAGAGGGGGGGAGAGGTTTATTTACAAGTATGTAATAGAAGAAATAAAATAGCATCTTCCAGTTTCCAGGCTTTACTGAAGGGCCAGATATAATAAGATGCACCTGTAGTGGACATGGCTGTGGGATTATTAATGGTTTATTCTCATCCTCTCATAGAAGCCCTGATTAGAGCCTAGAAAAAAGTCAGAGGCATTTCTATAATTTTTTTTCCTTGAGTTTTTATAAGTTCTATGTATTTTTTTTAAGTTTCTTAAATGCAATTTTATTGAGATATATTCAAAAACCATATAATCATATAAAGTATGACTCCATCACAATTGATTTTTGAATTTTTTCAATACTTCCAAAACAATAAAAATAAAAGTAAAAAAGAATGCCCCAAACATCCCACCCCCTCCCCCATTACCTAGTTTGTCTTTATTTTCTTACTCATCTGACCATACACTGAATAAAGGGAAGGTCAGTTACAAGGTTTTCAGTCGCATTGTAAAAGCTCTACAGTTGTACATTCATCTTCAAGAAACAAGGCTTGATTACCGTTTAACAGTTTCAGGCATTTCCCTCTAACTTGTCCAATTCATCAAAAACTAAGAAGGGTGCTTGCTTTGGCGGCACATATACTAAAATTTGAACGATACAGAGAAGATTAGCATGGCCCCTGTGTGAGGGACATGCACATTTGTGAAGTGTTCCATATTTAAATCAAAACAAAACAAAAAAACTAAAAAGGGTTATCTATACAATGCATACGAATAACGTTCAGAATGACCTCTCAACTCCATTCAAAATCTCTCAGCCCCTAAAACCTTATTTTGCCTCAATTCTTCCTTCCCCCTTTTGGTCAAGAAGGCTGTCTCAATCCCATGATGCCAGGTCCCGGAGAATCCTGGGAATTCTATTCCACATTGCCAGGAGATTTACACACCTAGGGGTCATGTCCCACATAGTAGGGAGGACAGGGTCTATGTATTTTTTAAAGGGATTTACTTAGGAAATACAGGGTTAAGCTCAGTTAATTAATGCTTTACTAATAATATAGGAAAATTGTCTGGTTACAGAGAACATCAAGCAGTGCCACTTAAGAAAAAGTTCTCATCTCTCCTTACTCCCCATTCCACTGTAGTCTCCAAAAGTAGCAAATCTTATCAGTTTAATCAGTAAGCATCCAGATTTCTTTTTCTTATAATAGCATATAGTTATATGTGTTGTGCTTAGAAAAACTCTGTGTATGCTATGCACATGCCTGACTGTTGGGTGGTTGTTTGTGTATTAATATCATCCATTTTCTGAATGTGTATTGCGTTTTATAAGTGTTTTTCCTGAACTGTTTTCAGGTAAGAATATCTTTGAGACATCTGTGTTGATCAGTATATATGCAGATACATGTCACTCATTTTAAAGACCTCACAGTATTTCATAGAACGGATGTGTCGCCGTTTATTTAATTAATCCCACTGAATATACCAATCTCTCCAACATTTTCTGCATTCCCTTCTGATCAAAAAATCTCTGCTCATATTAAATTAAAGCACATTTTCTAAAATTGAGTTTGGAGATGCATTCTTTCCTCCTTCTCAGTTATCCTTTCTCCTGCATTATCAATTTCTCTTTCTCTTTACTTGTGGTAAACATCTTATGGGGTTTCTGAAATATACATTTAATATAGAAATTCTTAGTAATGTTTTTTAAGCCTCCTTTCAGTATGTTTCCTTCTCCTTGCACTCTTCTAGCTTTTTGAAGTTAGATGTGGACATTTGACTCGCTTTGGTTAATCATCATCAGAGAAAACTTTAAAAACCAATGAAAGGGCAGTGTGATGGTGACTCAGTGGCAGAATTCTTGCCTGCTATGCTAGAGACTCGGGTTTGATTCCTGGTACCTGCCTATGCAAAAGAAAAAAAAGGAAAAAAAGAAGCCAGTGAAGGATGTTCCAAATTCTCTGCCTCATTCCAGGTGATCATAAAAGCCAGTACTGAGACGGTGTATTCATTAGCCTATTTTCCTCTATCAGGGTGAGAAGCAGAAAGCTACTGCATGACTATTCTTGGGAAGAGTCACTGTAGTGGAAATTATTTTTCTTTTTTACCTTCCAAGATACCACATTCTCATAGGTTTGTTCTCACCCATTAGCCACACCATCTCAGTCCCTTTGGCTTTTCTCTCACAATGCCCAGAGTGAATTTATTAAAACATTTATTGGACCATATCATGTTTCTGTTCAAAATCTTCCAAAGGCTTTAATAGAAGCTTAAATAAAAATATAGACTCTCTATCTTGGTCTAAACATCTTACATAGTTTGACCTCCACCTACTAATTCATACTCATTTCATGCCACCCTCTCCCCTTCACCCCAACTGCACAATACACCTTCCTCTGTTAAGTGTCTTTGCCCTAGTTGGTCCTTCTGCCAACTGATTTTAATATTCATAGCTGGTGTGGAATGCAGTCTTCTGAGAAGACCTTACACATATTTTCACGCTATTGTGTAATCTTCCCTTGAGTCGAGGGTGGAACTAGTGACTTGCTTCTAGGAAATAGAATATGGCAAAAATTATGCCATGTCACTACCAAGATTAGTTAACAAAAGACTGTGACTTTTATGCTGATAGCAGACTTTCTTTATTGCCTTGTGGCTTAAAAACTTTGTTGAAGCAAGCTGCCATTTTGGAGAGGCCCACCTAGCAAGGAACTGGGCAGCCAGCAGCTGAGTCCAAGTCCTCAGTCCAGCAATGGCAAGGAGCGAATTCTGCCAACCATGTTGTGAGCCTGGGAGCTCAATTTTCCTCAGTAAAACATTGCAATAAGATTGCAGCCCTACCAGCACCTCGGCTGCACAATATTAGAGACCCTGAAGTAGAGAGCCCAGCTAAATTATGACTGGATTCCTGATGCACAGAAAATGTTAGCTAGTAAAGATGTGTGTGCTTATTGGGGAGATTATATACATATACATTTGCATTTTAACTATTTTTAAGTGTACAATTCAGTAGCTTTAATTATATTTGCCATGTTGCACTACTATCACCATCATCCTTTACCAAAGCTTTTTCTTAATTCCAAATAGAAATTTTGACCACTTGAACAATAATTCCTATTCCCTGCTCTGTCTCTATTAATTTGTTTATTTTAGATCTTTCATATAAGTGGATTCATATAATATTTGTCCTTATGTGTCTGGTTTATTTCACTCAGCATAATGTTTTCCAGGTTCATCTACATTGTAACATATATCAAAACTTCATTTCTTTGTACAGCTGAATGATATTTCATTGTGTGCTTATACCACATTTTGCCTAGCCATTCATCTGTTGGTGGATGGTGGGGTTATTTCAACCTTTTGGCTATTGTAAATAATGCTGTGATTGAACATTGGCATACAATTATCTGTTTGAGTCGCTGTTTTCCCCTCTTTGGGGTATATATCTTGGAGTGGAATTGCTGATTCATGTAGTGATTCCATGTTTAACTTTTTGAGGAACTGACAGATTGTTTTCTGCAGTAGCCGCATCATTTTACATTCTCACCAAAGTGTACAAAGTTTCCTATTTCTCTGCTTCCTTGATAGCACTTCTTATCATCATCCCTTCCCCATTTATTTATTTATTTATTTGCATGGGGAGGCACCAGGAATCGAACCCAGGTCTCTGGCATGGCGGCTCCTTTTATTTTTAATAAAAGCCATGCTTTAGTTTGTGAAGTTGTCACACTAAAGGCATTGCAATATTTGTGGCCACTTAATTTATACATTCAGATTCACAGACAACACAGGCTTCAGTGATATAAAAACAGATTTTATTAGGAAAGTAATTAAAAGAAAGTAGTTAAAACAGCTTTCAAAAATAAGGCATAATTACATCACCAGATAAGATGGCACCAACACTTGAAGAGAAAGAAGTGCTGGAGAGTTTCTGAAGCAACATGCAAGTCTCATTAGTAAAAATCCACAGCAATCTTGGAGACAGCATTCAGAATCTCCTCAGTTAAAATCCATAACAGAGCATACGATTCTGATGAGGTGCTCTCCCTCCCTCAAAAGATTCTTCTCTCCCTCTTCTTCTCCTAAGTTTCTCCTCTTTCTTTCTTCTTCTTCTTCATAAGATTCTCCTCTTTCTCTTTCTCTCTAACTGCTTGCATGCAGTTTTTATGATATCTTCACACAATAGTGGCCAAATTCCAATTAGCTTATGTGACCAGGCACAGATGGGTCCCCTGGGAACTGGCTAGGCACTGAGAGGAATTTCCTGGGACCTAGATAACTTTGTCAAAGCACATCTCCTTCTGGGAGGCTAGGCAGTCCTCTCAGCTAGAGTGCACATTTCAATTCTTCCTTACCAAGGTCACAGAATAGCAACATCAGGTGTATGCAATGGCAGCATCAGTTGAACAGAACAGACTCTACAAATTTATCTTTCCCTTACAGAATTCATATCTCATTGTGGTTTTGATTTGCATTTCCCTAATAACTAATGAAGTTGAGCATATTTTCATGTCTTAATTTGTGTTACTTTAAGCCACTATACTTTTGTTTTGTTTTGTTTTTAAAAGTGGGAATTTATTAAATTTCAAGTTTATAGTTCTAAGCCTGTGAAAATGTCCAAATTAAAGCAAGACTATAGAAATGTCCAATCTAAGGCTTCCAGGGAAAGATACCTTGGTTCAAGGAGGCCAATGATATTCTGGGTTTCTGTCTCAACTGGAAAGGCACATGGCAAACATGGTGGCATCTGCCAGTTTTATCTCCAGTTGTCTTGCTTCATGAAGCTCCCACAGGGGCATCTTACTTCTTCATCTCCAAAGGTCTCTGGCTCTATGGGCTCTCATGGTTCTCTCTGTCTCTCTCCAAAATGCTTCCTCTTTTAAAGAACTCCAGTAAACTAATCAAGAGTCCCTGGAATGGGTGAAGGTACAACTCCATGGAAGCCATCTAATCAAAAGTTACCACCCACAATTGGGTGGGTTACATCTCCATGGGAATAATAAAAAAGTTCCCAGCCATCAATATTGAATGAAGATCAAAGAACATGGCTTTTCTGGGGTCTACCACAGATTCAAACTCACACATTCCACCCTTTGGACCCCTAAAAGACATGTTCTTTCCAAGTGCAAAATACAGTCATTCTATACCAATATCAGAAAGTCTTAAACTATTTCAGTAACAATACAAATGCAATACAAATCAGAAACAGTGCAAAATCTCATCAAAGTCAACTATAGGCATTGTCTGTCCTAAGGTAAAATTCTCCTCTGACTCTGGACCTGGAAAACTCAGAACAAGTTATTTCCTGCCAACATACAGAGGATGGAGAGTCATAGCATACATATTTCAATTTTCATAGGGAGAATTTGGAAAGTACACAGGGGTCAAAGGACCCAAGTGGTCTCGTAAACCTACAGGGCAAACTCCATTAGATTTCAAAGGGCTTCTATTTTCAGGGCTTTAGAAAGTGGCATGCCCCCTTTCCAAGGCCCTATGCAGCAGCCTGCTTCTCACTGAATGCAACCTTGGGGGACACTGGGGAGACCACCTTTTTCTTGGCTCCACCATCTCCAAGCATCAGGGCCATACCCAGGCTCTCTGTCATCTCTGGGCCACATGCTCAACCCCTCTATCTGGTTGCAGCCAGGCTCTCCCCAATCCCCAAGAAATGTGCTCCACCATCTCCTTGGCTTGAGATGGCACAACTCTTCCATTGCAATGAGGTGGAAGACCCACTCTCTGCCTTTTGGGCAAACTCACCCTCTCCAAGTACTTGGGTGGGTCCACTCTCCTAGGCCTCCTGACCTCAGACATTAGCCTCCATGGTTCTGCTTCTGAAGACATCCTACCTTCACATTGTCCCTCTCCTGAGTCTTTTAGTTCAGATGGCAGTGTTTCCATTTATTCAGGTCCCACAGCACTTCTGCTGGCTTTCTTTGTAATAAGCAAGGTTCTTGCCCATCAGACAGAAGAAGTTTCCAGAAATCCTTCCTGGATAACTCCATCTCCAATTCTGACTTTCTCTGAAATGGCTGATTGGTTCCACATTTGGTTAAATCCTCATGTGGGTTAAGCCACTATACATTTAGAGATAATCACTCAGCAATAGATATCTAATATAGCTGGTTTCTTCTTCTCATTTAGGTGTCAACCTATATGTCATGTTTTCAGAAATGCTTTCCTTGACAATGCAAAGGTGTTGTCCATTCCTTCACTAGTATATCAATCTACTTTGTTTTCTTTATAATTTATTACTATCTTGTGGCAGAAACTGCTAGTTCTCACCAAATATCTTTCTCGCCTACTTCCTCATCAATATATCAATATAACCCTTATTTGGACACATGGCTACTTAGATGAAATAAAAAAGTACTACACTTTTCAGCTTTCCCTTGCAGTTAGGCATAACTATACACGAGGCTCTGACTAGTTGGATTAAATGAACAAGGTATGTGCATTTTCCAAGCTGCACCTTCTTCCCACCTTTTGCCATTCTCCTGATTGGAATGTGGATGAAATGATGGCTCAAGCTCCATGTTTGGATCCCGAAGATGGGGTTATGCCTGGGAATAGTAGAGTTGACAGCTGGAAGTCAGCAGGCCCCTTATGACTAGTCATCCCTGAACCACAAAGTTAGACTTTGACATAAGAAACAAAAATCCCTTGTTTAAGCCACTGCTATTTAAAGATCTCTGTTACACAAAGCCAAACCTAAATCTAAGGGATATATGCCTTATTTATTAGACTTTGTTTTCTTATTATTTTGCTTGTGGACCCTACCCCCTCAATTTTATACAGCTCTATTAATATAGGCTCCATGATAGATGACACTATATCTTTTTTCATAGTTCCATCTCTTACGAAGAGAGCAGTGCTTGACATACAGCACACATTCAAAAAACACTTATTAAATGAATGAATGTTGATGGCCATTTAGGCTGATTTTCTTACTGGTATTTTTCTATTACAAAGCCCATGGCAATAAAAAAAAAGTACTCTTGTATACATATCTTTGTGCAAAAGTGAATATTTGTTTTAAGACAGAAGCATAAATATTTGTTCTAAGATTAAGATACCAAGAAGTAGAATTGGTGGAAAAAAGAATATGTACTTTTGACTTAATAACTGCCAAATAACCTTTCAAAAAACTCTACTAATTTATACACACATCAATAGTTTATCTGAAGAATTGTTTCTCCATTCTTTTGCCTAGAATAGATAATAAATCATATCAGATTTTGCCAACCAGATAAATGCAATAGAATTCCTTCCAATTTATATTTCCCTACAAAAACATTAATTTTCTGCACATTTATTCAGGTTCTTAATATGAAATATGTACTGAGATTCTCCTGAAGGGATATGCAGTGTTTCTCAAACTAACCATGAGATTGAGACTCTTTTTTTTCCCCCCTTTCTTTCTCAAATCTTCCCAAGGCACAAGAGTTCAAAGTAATAATAGCCTGTGGGAAACTTTATACTTTCTCTCTAAAATACCTGGAAGCAGAGTTGAATGTGCTTGGGACTTTCCTTCAAAGGAATTCACTAAGAGAGGAGACAGTAGGAAAGAGCAAGTTATCTTTAGTTGTAATGAACTTGAGTTCATAATGGCATTTACATTAAGTGGTGTGACTCTTGGGTAAGACAAAGGCCTTCTCTAAGGAAAAGAATCACTTTTCTCACTCTAGAGACCATAGGAAAAGTTTTAGTTTCAGTTACGTTATAGGCTTTAAGGGTTACAGTTTGGGTGACCAACCACCATAGTTTGGCTGGGACTGAGGGGTTTCTGGGGACCTTGGACTTTCAGAGCTGAAACGATAAAGTTCTAGGTAAACCTTGATAAGCTGGTGATGCTCGCTCTGTCTTGATTTCCCTGGGCTGGTCATTCCTTTTAAAGTCATATCCTTAGAAGAGTATTTGCTACAAAAATACTTACCCTCACAAAGAGGACTTTTTCATGCTCATGCTGCTTATGCTAGAATATCGCTGGTCCAATTATCTTGCTGCCTTACAAACTAGTCCAAAGCTTAGTGGTTTAAGACAAGAACAATTTTATATTGACTCATAATTTTGTGCGTCAGGAATCTGGGCACAGAAGAGCTCAACTATATGATTCTTTTCTGACAGTTTGTGTTAGTTTGGGTCCTCTAAGAAGCAGAAGCAAAATGAAAGATAAAGTGGAAAAAGAAGGAATAGGCAGGAAAAGCCTCAGACTGCGATGCAGGTCTGACACCTATGATAGTAAGGGGAGAGGAAGGAGGGTTTGGTGGGAAGAGTCTTGAACAGCAGCGTTGTTCTAAGAAAGTTTTGGCCAGGTCAAAAGTTGCCAATTAGAAGAGTCCTTCATCCTATTATGGTAGACCTAGGAGAGCCCAGAAGAAGCACAGCTGTGGCATAAGCAGTGGTCAGTCTAGAGGAGCTGCTGTCAGCCATCTATGCCCCACATAGCCAGTTATCTTGAAGGAGATCTGATCAGCACATCTCTATGGCTACCACACACACATCATGCTGTGGTGTTCAGCAGGTGCATCGTCCAGGATGGTTTGGCATGCAAGTCTGGTGCTTTGTGGGAGTGGGCGAAAAGCCCACTGGAGCACCTGCAGATGGCCACTCTAGCATGATGGCCTCCGGGCAGTCTGAATTCTAATGTAGCTGAAGTGTGTTCCAACAGGGCAGAAGCTCCATGGTCTTTTATGACCTGGATTAGAAAGTATGTAGAGTCAGTTCTCTCATACCTTGTTAGTTTAAGCTATCAGAAATCTGCCCAGGGTCAAAGGGAGGGGATATAGACCCCATTCCTCCTGAGAAAGATATCAAAATATTTGCAGCCATGTTTTAAAACAGGTAGAGTAGAATACCCAGTTCTCATTAACACCAAAAGGGAATACAATTTTTAAAGGGCACATTATTTAAAATCAAATACACATGGATTTGAATCCAAGTACTATGACTTTAGGTGATTTTTCCCTTCTTGACATAGCTTTCCAAATAAAATGGAAATAATAATATTTTTAATTCACAAGGTTATTATGAAGACTAAATGACTAAATGCATGCAAGCTACCTGGTACATAGGAAGTAGTCAATAAATGTTTGCTTTCATTTGGGTATTTTCCCCATTATTTGCTCTGTGGATTGCCAATTCCATTCTTTTGAGACAAATAATATTGAATCTCTCCTGATCCCAGAGCACTGTCTTTGTGGATACAATTTACTTATTGAACCCTAGCATCACAGACTTTCAGCTTTAGATGGGATACATGGCCATCAATTAAAGCTAATGCACGCAGCAAAGATTTATTGAACAGCTATTCCAAACTTGGCTTAAAGAAGTTGGAATAAAGACTCTAAATGGAAGAGAAAACAAGTTGAAAAAATATGTATTTTGCTTTTATAATACTGTAAATGGACTTAAAAATCTTGGCATGTCTTCACCTCTTCTCTGCCCCAACCTCAAACATCAGCATAGACTGACCATGCTTGCATGCCCAGGTGTGCCAGGCTATTCAACAATGGCAATTCTGTGGACATCCCCTGGTAAGCTCCCTACGGATCCAGGCCTAGAGTGCTGAGAACTGTGCTAATAGTGGCCGAGAACTTCAGACAGGGAGGTGCTCCAGTTTGCACAGACAGAGGTCTGGCCAGGCCTTGCAACCAGATGGCTGGCTGCGGGCCCAGCTACTCTTTTCCTCCATCCAACTTCTGCACTGAGTGTTCCCATTCCCAGTGGTAATCATGGGTCAGTAAATGTTGAACTTTGTTGATGAGTCTGAAAAGTACTGTGTAAATAAATCTTAGAAAATTTATTGAGCTCTTAAGTACCAGCAACAGTGCTAAGTGTTTTATAGTACTATTTCATTTAATCCTCACAACAAATTTTTAAGGTTGATATTATTTTATCTACTTTACAGATAATGCAACTGAGGTTTAGGTACTTGAAGAGAAAAATTAGAAAATCAGGTTTTGAACATTTTTATGAACTTAAAAGTAATGATGTGGAAGGTTTTTTTTCTTAATTAAATATAATTAATGAGCATTTTGTTTTGTTTGTCCTTTAGGGTTTAGTTGGTAAAGAGATGTAATGGCAGACATCTAATCTGACAAAAATCATAACTGCTATTTTGTCACTCAAAATTATCAGTTAACATATAGAATCATACTACAGATATATGCATAAACGTTTTAAGTCTAAAACCATGGTTTTTTTCATTCATCAATTAATGCAAAGCCAAGCTTTTTGTTTATTGAGTGTGTGTGCATCAATAGAGATTCCACATTGCCTTTTATTCATTTAAAAAAATGCTCATGGTGCATCATCTAAAATTTCCAACTTCAGTTTCCTTATAGGAGACAAGCATCTTATAGTTTTATGATTGTTTGCTCCAATTATCTAAAACTGTCATATACCTAAAGCTGTCAATAACATTGGGGCAAGTTGCCCTCATTGAGTTGTTTCCTAGAACATCCATATTTCTTCAGTTTCTAGAGGCTTAAATAAAATGTAAAACTTAAAAGCTTTATATTCAATTGGATAAATGGTTTTGGTAGCAGATGCAGCCAATTCTCAGTGAGTCCATAACCCGGCCGTGGGAACAGTAGTGTCCCAGTGTACAGCAAGTAGCTGGAAGAAGGGCAGGTGGTAGTCGACTGCAACATTGATTAAATGGAGGAGGTGGGTGCAGAGTGGTTACCTCTGGCCACTTCTTACTTACCTTGATGATCACATTTCTTTCTATTGACATCAGCACCATTTGATCCACTGCTTTGGATTTTTCTTCATCCTTATGTTCTTATGTTCTATTATTTTGTTAATAATCCCTGAGTCCCCCTGTCTTATAGAAATTAATAGAGCTACTTTTGTAATTGGGAACAAAATTCAAAATGAACTTCTAGTTCCCCTTCCTTAAAGAAAAATAGATTGTTGAACATCAAAGAAGATGCTACACATGTGGCTTAATTTACTTGGAAATTATTCAAAATTTTAAGGTATGATTTCTCTATATCAGGGCCATTCAACAGAATAGATTATAATGATGGAAATGTTCATTATAGACCATATCTTCGGTCAGACTGTTTTCCTCTTACGTATCTATTCATATGGCAGCTTTATATGCTGTGTCTACACTGTCAATACTTGGCCATTAGCTACGTGTGGCTATGGAGCACTTTAAATATAGCTAGTAAAGCAGAAGAACTGAATTTTTCTTTTTATTTAATTTTAATTAATTTAAGTTCAAGTATCCATGCAGTACTTGTGATGATTACATCAGCCAGCAAAGCTGCATCTATTACCCCAACCTTCACCCATATGCAGATCTAACTTATATGGCTTTCTCTAGAAATAAATAAAGAGATTGTGAAAGTAAAGAGCAGGAATGCTTTAACCTAACCCTGGGAGCTTACCTCTGTTAGATTAAAAGAAAGGGTGTGATGTAAGTACATAGCTGCACACAAATATATGCTCGTTTTAAATTAAAATATTCTCTAGCTTTCTAGACAACTTTTGTCTTTTTGGCTTGGTTTAGTTTGAACTCTTATGACTATACGTGGAATGTCTGAGGGTATATGCCTTCCCGTCAGGATATAAACTAATTACTGCATGGAACGCCATACAAATCTATGTAAATACCCATATTGTTACCAAATCAGCTTGTAAGAAAAGAGAAATCTGCTCTATTATGCAAATATGAAAGTGGATCTAGCAGTGATTACAAACAAATTTATTGATCACTATGATGCTACTTGGGCTTAGGAAAGTTGTGCAAATCACATCTCTGAAAGATCTGTGAGTTTACCTTGTCAGCCTCCCCAGTGCCTGTAGGAATCAGAGCACCCACCAACCCTTGAATTGTATCATCCTGACTTGGAAATGATATGGTTTGTGGATCACTGCATATCATAATTTATATCTGAATCTTGCAAAGAATATAGGAACAATGGACTGAAAGTTTTCAGACAGAAATAACATCTTAATATTCACAATGATACAAGAATGGTATGTAATCAAGCAAAATACAATTAATACAGTCATTTGAATTATTTTACAGATACCTTGGTATTTCAGTGCTTTGGAAGGTATTTAAAATATCTGTTTTTAACTAAACTATTTTAAATAAATATTAATGAAATGTTTACTATACATATTAATAAATATTTAAGTAAATATTTTAAACAAATAAATTGTGAAATTTATTTTACAATGTGAATTGGCTATGTTTTTCCCCAAAATTTAAATGACTACTACTCTGTTATCTTAATTGATTTTAATCATACTTAGGGGCAATTCCCAGGTATTATTTAGAGGTGGAAAGTAAAAATAAGGTGAGTAATGGAAGTTAAAGAACCCTTCTTGATGGAAAAACATAAGGTAATTTTTCTTAAAGAAGATTTAAATACTATCAACAAAATCAAGGCAGGGAAAGTTGTTTTAATGAATACAAATATTAATGTTTAAACCCATCATACACTGGACATTTTGTAGCTTCACATCTCATGGAGGATGAAACATTGGATTTTCATTTCTTGACCTTCTGTTTGTTGCCCGGCTATTAAATTTGATGGATTTTATTCAATTATGTTTAGTCAATTAATATTACACAAAGAATAAACCACTTAAGTTCAGTATTTTTTCTCTTATGAAAATTTCAAGAATAAATACCCTTCATTGGAAGAGTCAGAAACAGTAATTTCTTCATGAAAGCAGAATCGTATTGTGCATTAAACTGAAATGTAATAAAATGCCATAACAGGGAAACACTAAGCTCTGTAGCCTGTGAGACTGAGGAACATGCTGAAATTGGAACTATGATTTAGATTTATGAATCAACAGTTCCCAGAGTGAGTGGCTTGTAGAATAGTCACTTTCCTCAAGAGACATCAACAAGTGTTTGAAATACTTTAGTCCCGACACCAATAACTCTTCATAAGAGTAGAAAACAGTTGCTTTTGCCAAATATTTTTGTCCCTCTCCTATACCCTCACCCTTTTTATGCAGAGTAAAAGTTGATAGCTTTGATCCTACAATATTTACTACAGCCATCCAGCAATTGAAGAACAAAAAAAGTGGTCCATTTAATCCATTTAATATTTTAAATTGAACATCTGTTAGGTGCCTGAATTATTTATTAATACATTGTATCAAGCTTTTGTCAGGGTCTTTTTACTTAAATTACATCACTGAAATACCCATTTCACAGATTATAAATTATGTTTGATGATTGGGCTAAGAGGACAAATTGGTATTATGAGTATAAGATTATTTTAAAGGTATTTTTCTTGGACTTTACCACAAGGCCTATTCACAAATATCTCTCAAGAAAGAATGTCACGGAGATTTTCAGATAAATAAATTATTCTAACCTCATTTTGGCCAAGAGTTTTACTAAGTTATAATGCACCAATGTACATTCATACAAAAATGTATTACAGTTGCACAAAAGCTGCTAAATCATCTGGATCAACTTTTTCCCAAAGGCAAGGTCAGAAAAAATTTCCAGGGGACAATGAAATGACAAAAGAGCCAATGACAGGAACAAGGAAGTGGGAGAAGGGCTAAAACACTTTTCTGAGTCAATGGTAAATCTAGAATTAACTTGATATTCTATCCTGGGAAATAAGGCACGTGAATGTTAAAGCAAAACACAAAGTGAAATAAATCACTTGACAAAATCTCAATATATTATTTACATCAGAATGTTTTGGGTACTCAAACGTTTTGAACAATAAAGAATTGCAATATCTTATTTGCAATTACCAGAATGGATAGGTCAGAAATATTCCAGGCATGGCACTCCATCTATTTTTCTTTGGGTTTTCCTTGAACCTATCTTCCTTCCTGTACTGTATTGATCTTCAGGCTGGTAGCAAGACTCGTAGCAGTTCCAGACATCACACCCAGGCAGAATGTCATCAAGAGCTAAGAAGAGATTTGACTCTTCTGTGTCATACTCATGTGGAGGTGGCTGTCCAAGAAGAGGGTGGACATGTAACAAATACTGTAATTCTCTAATGGGGAAGCATTTTGGGGAGGATTAGACTGTTACATAGGCAACAACAGTGCCTGATACAATATCTTGCTAGCATCCTTCCATCACAAGCTAGGATTGCATGGACTGATACTGTTTAAGAGAAAAGCAATAAAATCTCTGTATTCTTGCAGTGATTTAATTTCAGACCTTCTGTTTCCTTTCCTGACATGAAGACTTTCTTTATGTCAGAAAAAAGTTAAATGGTCAGGAGAGAATAGATTCCAGTCCACAAGAACCAGAACCCAAGAGATGAACTAGTTTCTCGAAATTCTGTAGCTAGAAAACTTCTGGGGAAGATGGCAGGGTAGGGAAGTCCAGGACTCCTACTTCAAAACAGCTAATGGACAGGCAGGAACTGCCTGAAACACTGTTCTGGGGGCTCGGGAGGCCCGGGGAGCACTGTATAGCATGCAGAGAAGAGCAGAATGAAGAGGCTGAGAAAGCACAGCAAAGAACTGTGAGTGGCTCACTCTGCAGTAGCTGCCAGCACCCCTCTGCTACTCTCACAGCAGATCACCCTGGAGTCCAGTCCCAGGCTGGCTGCTGTGGATAGAGATGGATGTGGAAACCCTCTTCCCCAAGAATGGATATGGGTGGGGGCACTGACGGAGCACTGATCAAGGTTCTTAATTGATGAATTCGAATCACCAGGTCCCAGGTCTGAGACCTCCATGGATACTCTTTCAACCCTGCCCTGGACAGTGGTGGAGGGATTGGAGGTTTCATGGCACAGTACTTCCTTAGGGAACAGTTTGCTGAAGAGTCTCATCTGCTTGGCAGACCAGGAAAGGGCAGCTTTGGGGCGCAGTCAAAAAGGCTTTTGGCATCTTTCCTCACCCTCCCTCCAGGGCTCATTTGAGCTGGCCTGTGCCCCACTTCCTGGGTCCCTGGCCTTGTTCTGGCTGTGAAATACTGAATTGAGAAAGTGCTTTCTGGGGAGACCCTCTTCCCAGAATTTGCTCCCCAATCAAAAGCAGCTAGGGACAAAGAAAGGAGTGTAAAAAAAAAAAAACCTAAAAAAAAAAATAAACAAAAAGGACCAAGGCTCCCAGAGAAGGAACAGAGAAAAGGAAGCTTTCTTCTGGGGGTGAAACAATTGCACAAATAGTCAGTCTTAAAAATTGGACCGCAAATCCAAGGCAAGAATAAGATAAAGAAGAGATGAGCAAATCTGATCGGTTACAGACTGGCAATTCCAAAGACATAGAATAAATCGAACAAATTGTCAAAGAAAAGCCTTGACACAAAGCTAATCATCGATAAAACTGTAAGCAAGAGAGAGAAACTGACATTCAGGGTAACTTCAGAATATGGAGTTTATTATAGGGGTAGAGAATGGGGAACTGATGCTCAATTTGTACAGAAATTCTATTTAGGTTGATTATGAAGGTTTGGGAATGGATCGTGGTGACGGCGCACATTATTATGAGTGTAATTAACAGCACTGAATTATGTTTGTGACTGTGGTTGAAAGAGGAAGTTTTGGGTTGTGCATGTTACTGGAATGGAAGTTATAAGATAAAATATGGGACCTATAACAGTGAACCCTGTTGTGGACAATGGACTGGGGTTAAGAGTACAAGTAGAAGAGTGTTCTTTCATGAATTATAACAAATGTATGACACTAATACAAGGTGTTAATAACAGGATGGTATGTGGGGAAAATGCCCCTAATGTAAACTATGGCCTATAGTTAACAGTATTATTTTAATGTTCTTTCATCAACTGTTACAAAAATGCCACACTAATGCAAAATGTGAATAATAGGCAGGTATATGGGAAAGCTATAGTTTTTACATGACTTTTCTGTAAACCTATATACTCCTCTAATTAAAAAAACACATTATGCTAAATGAAAGAAACCAGACACAAAGTACTACATATTGCATGATTCCATGTATGTAAAATATAAATATAAATGAATTTTTAGAGGCAGAATTCGATAAGTGATTATATAGGGCTAAGAAAGGATAGCGTGATTGAGAGGTGACTGCTAATGGCTACAGGGTTTTTCTTTTAAGAATAATGAAATGGATTCTGGTAATGAATGCATAACTCTGTGAATATACTAAAAGCCATTGATTGTACACTTTGGATGGAATGTATGGTATGTGAATCTATCTCAATAAAATTACTTAAAACAAATCTATTCTGAATGGGAGAAATTGGTTGCCCTAAATTAGCCTATTCTATGTCTGACCTTCAGGATTTCTTTGGAACTGCTCCTTTGAAGGAATGGCTGTATAGTCAACCTTCTTATTCTCAAAAGTGATAACTTTTGAGACTCACTTCAGTAATTTCACCATCAATCATCTCAGAATAAAATTTACAGATTTTAGTGGTTAGGTATATGGGCATCTCTACAAGACTGGGGTGACTTAAACTTTTTCATAAACAAGTTTTACATATCACAGTACATATTTTCAGCTTGAAAATGGGTTACTTGTGGCATCACCTTTCCAGGGTGATAATTTCATTTACTTTGTGCTATATTTACATCAGAAGAAAGTATATACATTCACAATGTTAAAATCTCATCATTCAAGCTGCAATTTAGTTCCATTATGCCAGTCCACTTTGTGGGATAATATGAAAAAGTAGATGCTCAGAGTTGGCCCAATTGTGTTGCAAATATTCATTCTCATACAACAGATTAAAAAATATTTGTAAGAAAAATAAATCAATCAATAGAAATAATAAAATGCCATTGTACACACCATCCAGAATTGACCTGTGATAATAGTTTGCCACAATCCTTTGTTTTTTTTGTTTGTTTGTTTTTAAATGAAAGTAGTGAAACATTACAGTGACATTTGGTTTCCTTTTTGTGTCTTATTACCTGTCCCATTTCTCCCTTCCTTTCTAAAAGCAATCACTATTAGGACTTTGGTCTGAATTTTGTTCTGGTCATTTAAAAAATTATTTCCACATACACAAATTTCTCCACGAACCATATTTGGCATAGTTTGTTTTTTTTCTTCTGTTTTCTTTACAGATGATGCAACAGCCATGAGAATGTGCCTCACAGACCTCCTCCTGCAGGAGCGTGACTGATGGCGAGCCCCAGCTGCTGGACTTCACACTCACGGCAGTGCTTGTGTTGAGGTCCTATCTCCTGCTGGCTGCTTCCCCATCAAGGACTGAAGGCTAAAGGGATACGATGGCAGATCAGTTCTTGAAACTCATGCACTAACTTTAGTTCAAGGAATCTGTTGACTTTGCTGAATCGTCCTCAGATAGCAAAGAAGTCCAATTCTCTTCCACCCCAATTTCTCTCCCTCCTTCAGTCATTGTCGGCATAGCATGATTGCTATTCCGTCTGATGGCTCTCCAGACCTTTACCAATTCCTTTCCTACAGACCTTCACACAGGCATTTCCCCTAATATCCTTGAAGGTTTTGTTCTCTGTTGCCGACTGCTTCTCAGAAGACCCAGGCAACAAGGGTGGTCTTATATTATATGAGTCCTTCTTCAGCTTATATAATTTAGTATTATGTTTTTCCTATCTAGCCGTTTTTACATAGGTCTAGTTGACTCTTTTTTTTTTTTTAAAGGAAAGACAGAGAGAAGGAAGGAAGGATAGAAGGAAGGAAGGGAGGAAGAAAGGGAAACATCTTTTAAACATTTTCTTGTTTTATTGTATTTTGTTTCTCCGTTTTTGTTACATGGGCTGGGGCCGGGAATCGAACCGAGGTCCTCCGGCATAGCAGGCAAGCACTTTGCCCGCTGAGCCACCGCGGCCCGCCCTCTAGTTGACTCTTTTTAATGATAGGTTTCAGTCTTATGAATAGATCACATTTTATTTATTTCCCTATTGGTGAATATGTATCATTTCCATTTTCTTGATATTACCAAATGCACTCCAATGGACATCCTTATACCTGCCATATTGTACGCGAGTACAAGGGCATTTCTAGTTCATAAACCTAGAATTGGAGTTATTGAATTGGAGTGTACACACTTTATCACTTTTCCTATGTACAACCATATTTCTTAACCTAAGAAAAATAGGGTGATCCAATTTAGATTTCTTCCAGTGAAGTACGAGAATTCCAGTTTCTCCTACTCTTGCTAACATTTTAACTTTATTAAAGTTCTAAAGTTCTCATTAATGCTTTAATATGTATTTCTCTGATTCTAATGAAGCTCCAGATCTTTTCATATGTTTGTTAGAATCTTTTCAGTTCCTTTCATGTGCCATGCATTGTATTGTTTATGACAGTCTTTGAACTAGAGAAAATATAACTTAATGGTAACCTGATACAATCTCCTGAAAAGGGTGGAATGTTTTACATAACCCTAGGAGAACCATCAGCCACCATCTCTTTAAATATTTCCAACCGAACCAGTTTTACTAACACCCCATGAATGTCTTTTAATTTGGAAGGATTCTTGGCTTAGACAAATAGTCCTATGAAATGTCTCTATTTGTTAATCCTCAATGTTTAAAATCCCTATAATCATTTTCATTATCACATGCTGGTAAGCTTTATCAAGGATGTGTTCAAATATATTTTTCACTGTGCTTTCAAATTGTATATTTAGTATTTCTATTCTACATTGGAGACCACTGAGGATTCATGTCTAGGAAGTTTCCATTTGAGGCTATTTACATTTCTAGTAGTTAGAGTGAAAGTATAGTTATGGAATTTCTATTATATGCCAGACTTTATGGCAATATTGTATTGCGTGGTTTAATATAATAACCCTGTAGGATAATATTACTATCCCTATGGTGGCCACAGAAGTGTACCACTCAGAAGTCCTTCTGAGAGAATCAGCTGCAGGTAGGACTGCTGATTGACAACTTCTGCTTGCCACTTCTTTGAATTTACGCCAGTGTTCACACAAGGTTGCTCGTCCCACCCAGTGACTGAGTCCAGTGGGAATACTAGAACTGGGCCATTCCTGCTTCCTGAGGGATTCTTCTAACAGGTAAGTCTGGCTGAAGGATTCTCCATCAGCCATAATATTTTCTCAAACAGTACTATGGTCTCAGGTTCTTCTGATCTACTTTCCCTTTTTTCCCAGGTGCCAGACCTCCTTTGCTGTCTGAAATTCTGTCTACTTTTGCTCCATCTCCCATTAACATTCACAGGTATCTTCAACAATAAATTCCTTAAATATTCAACATTGTCTTGCTGTCTGCTTCACAGAGAACCCAAACTGATACATTCCCATTATATGAGTTTAAAAACAGTTTTGTAGATAAGCTAAATACCTTTCCCCAAGCCATATACACACTGCTAGTAAATGGGCAGTGCCAGAATCAAAAACAGATCTTTGTGACATTAAAGCCTGTTTTCTTTCCACTGCATCTTGATGCTTCCCATGACAGTCTTAATATCTTCCTTTTTCCCTAAATCTATCTCATCTTCAGTTTTATAAGAGTGTAATCATTAATTTAAGTTGCGAGATGGTTACAACAGTGTATGGCACAGAAAAAGCAAAATGCAACGCCTATTACTTTTGCAATTTTGCCATTGTTCATGTATCGTAAGAAACTTGGGCAGACACTCAGCACAGAAGCTTCCAGGGAGCCTGTATGGTAGATTGTAAAAATGAAGATGAATGAGTCCCATACTGCATCCACACCTTTGTAATGCAACCCATAGATCCTTTCCTTATGACATGGAGTCTATTTTCCATCCCTTGAATAAAGGTTGGCCTTGTGACTTTCTTTGGCCAATAAGACGTGAGCAATCGTGGTGCAAACAGAAGGTGTAAAAAGCACTTGGACTGTGGGGATTCCTCCTTGTGGCTCTGGGAACCTTTCCGTATCTATGTGAATGAGCTCAGGCCAGCCTGCTGGAGGATGAGACAGCATGTGGAGGACAGAAAAACTGTTCCAGCTATGGGCCTCCTGTGGGACAGAATCTCTCCTAGATCAAACAGCTCCCAGCACACCTGGCAGATTACTGCAGTTGCATGTGTGAAAATAGTCAAGACCAGCAGAAAAACCCAAATGGCTGATTTATGGATTAGGAGGTAGATAAATGGTGTTGTTTTAAGCCACTAAATTTAAAGTGGTTTGTTAGGCACTAAAATTCTACTGATACCTGACCTAGTGTTGCTGGAGGGAAACAATTTGGAGGAGCCACTCTTGATTTTCTACTAAATGGCAATTCCTTCTCCTTTTCTTATTTCTATTACAGAAAGGGTCATCAGGAATTGGGTACCTACTTGCTTTATGAACCCCCCCTCAGTGTCAGCTGAGTAAATGTTGATTAGTATCACAGTAATGCCATTTATTTTGTTAGTGACTAGGTAGCAGGTATAATCCTGTCAAATGAATCAGATGGGTAATTTTCTTGAAGGGGCTTCTGGGAAGATTGTCCTCACTCTTAAAAATGGATAAGGCAGAGACATGTCTCATCCTGCTTTTTGGTTATTGTTGTGATAATGTGATGCGTGGAACTCTGACAGCCACCTTGAGGTCCTGAGGTGAAAATTGAGAGAATCACAGAGAAATTGACATGGATAAAAATAATCATTGAGCCAAGAATTAGCCAACCTGGAATCACCTATTCAAGATTGCTTGTTATATATGATAATATATTTTCTAATGTTTAAGACATAGGAATGAGGTTTTTCTGTAACATATCTGATAGCATCCTATCTGCTACACTGTTTCAATTTAAGCTTCTCACAAATTCAACATAAACTTTTGAAATTAACACATGAATATTCATGCCAGGAGATGAAGTCTAACCACTAATAAACTTCACCTTTCAAATATTCTGTTTCCTTTTCTCATCCTCTTCCCCAAACCTACACAGTGCTTTATAAAAATACTAAACAAGAAAAGCAGCAGTTTGTTTTCACACCAAGATAATATTCTCCAATTTTCCCAACTATCGTTGTACATTTTCATTTTCAAAACAGTTTATTCCTTTAAAATGAATTTATTTAAGCTAGGCGTTTGTATGACTTAAATCCAATTGCTAGAAGACAGTTTCCCATATTATGTTTTATCTTCAAGAGAATGATCTAAGAAACCAGAAGACCAGAAACCATGGACTACAATTACCTTTTCCAAAACTGTTCATGAGGTTAGACATCTAGGTAGGGAAATCAAATCAGCTCCCTACTTGTAATGTAAAGCTCCATCCACTAGGATGCACTGTTGCCTCATAGCTTTCCAATAAAATCCCTTGTTTCCAAAGTGTATTCATGAATTGTTCCTGCCAAATCAAGAATGTCTCATCTCTCTTTCTCAAAGCAAGCATGCATGTTACTGTTTCCTTATTTCAGAGCAACCCAGGATGTGTCTCGCTGTAAGAAAAGAAGGATGTTGGAAAGCAACTGACATGCAAATAAGTTTGATTGCTGGCAACATTCTAACATGTGATGAGAGTACTACAGTCACGCCCTGCCAATTATTCGCATCTCCGAAGGATAAATGATTTCCAAAATGGCATCCGTCTACCCAGGCATCCAGGGTGTTGCCTAAATGTTTCTAAATCGTGGGTTTGAAGGGTGACTATCTGAATGGGATGCTAATGGAGCTTTGTGCCCTGGCAAACACTGACACGAGGCATTTAGACACCCTAAGGTTCTTCCTTGGGAATGACAGGATCAGTTATGAACTCCTCAGGTAATCTCATTTGACAGTGAAGATGCAGTCAGTGGGAGAGGACGCTGACTCAGAAGGGAGACAGTTATCAGTCCATCCACAAATAACCATCCAGTGCTTGCAGTATTCCAGCAAGGCAGGTCTGAATCTTTATTATCAGAACTCCTGCTAGAAAATGAGCAGGTCACAGAGGGCACCAGCTTTGATGGAGATAGCCTAGGGGACGTTTTACAATACTGCCTATGCCCATGGTCTCACCAAAATGGAATTGCCCTCGAGGATATGGACTTAAGTTTGACATACTTGGTTGCTTTCAATTTTTTATTTAATACATGAAATTAAACATAAGCACTGAAGAAACAAAGATGAAAAAGCTAGCATGTGGAGGACAGAAAACCTGTAGAGTAATTAAGGAATATCCCTTATGATTTAAATTACAGATTGTGATGGGTCCATTGGCTGTAATGGTCCCATCAGTTAATCCATTTTACCACTTACTTCCATATTCTTTTATACCCTCACCTTCCAGGAATAACTCCATGTCATATTTTTCAGCTTTACTCCGCATCCCTTAAACACACACACACATACCCTTTTACCCCACCTTCTTTCTTAACGCCTGTAATTTGTCGTTGTCCTGCTGTTCTCTCAGCTTGGAATAAACTTGCCCTTTTCTCCCCTGTCTACCCAGTTCTATTAATCACCAATTGCAATAAACACCTTTTGGAGAAGCCATAAAATATCGCCAACACGGCTGCCGTGGCTGATGCAAGGCAACACAGAATGGCTAACCTTAAATCTGCCCTCTGCCCTAGCAACAACGGTGACCAATCCCAGAAATCTGCCCTCTAGCCTAGCAACAACAGTGACCAATCCCAGCCTGACACGTGTCCCTGCATGCTCCCAGCCTATATAAGCCTGTGCACGTCCTCAAAAAAGCGGACACCTTCCACTCATCCCTGAGGGTTGTCTCCTGAGTCGTGTGCTGTGCGCTCTGTGTCTGTGTGACTGACTCAGTATGGCCACTTACCCCCAGCCATCAGCTACTCAACAAACACCAATTCTTCTACAAAGCCTTTATTCATTTTTCCAAATTGTTTTTTTAAGCATTATTTCTCAGGAGTTCAATGAGATACATACTGGTATGTGTTTTAGTTTGCTGAAGCTGATGAAATGCAATATACCAGAAATAGGTTGGCATTTACAATGGGGATTTATTAACTCACATGCTACAGTACTGAAGCCATGAAATATCCAAATCAAGGCATCAATAGATGATGCTTTCTCTCTGAAGACTGGCTACTGGAGATCCTGGACTCCTCTGTCAGATAGCAAGGCACATGACAATGTCTGCTGGTCTCTCCCAGGTTTCGTTGTTTCCAGCTTCTGGCTTCAATGGCTTCCTCTCTTAATTTCTCTGTCTTTTCTCTCGCAGCTTCCCTGGGGACTTTTGTTATGTATCTTCTCTCTGTCTTTTGTCCTTTTATAAAGAACTCCAGTAAGAGGAATAAGATCCACTCTGATTGAGGTGGTTCACATCTCAAGTTAAGTTCCTACTCACCGAAAGATCCTACTTACAATGGGTCTACACCCACAGGAATGGATTAGCTTAAAGAACATGATCATTTCTGGGGTATATAATGATTTCAGACCACCATAGAATAGATAACATCTGGAACAAAGTAGATGCTCCATAAATATTTACTATATTTTTAGTTTGTTTTAACTTTTTTGTTTTGCATCATACATTCTTAGTTACATGGTTCATGCATTCTTAGTTGCTGGGTCTCCTACATTTTCTGATAGATTGTCTGCAAAGTTAGCTATTGACATTTCTTTTCATCCCTCTATTCCACTGTATCCCCTTCCCTCAAATTCATGCTGGCTCTAGGACTTGCTTCAATATGGCAATTCAACAGTAATGTTGAGAATTCTAGGTGTAGGTCTTAAGAGATAGTGCTTTGTCTTTTACTCTCCTGGGATCCAGTTGCCATGCAAAAAGCCTTGTGAAATTAATAGAAACATGGAAACAGAGAGAGGGATGTCAGCCCCTAGTCTTCCAGCCATCCCAGCGGAGGTTCTGAGCATAGAAGTGAATCATCTTGGATGTCAGTCCCAGTCATGCTTCCAGCTAAATGTAGCTGCATGAATAACCCATGTGAACTCCATGTGGAGCAGAGATGATTCATCCCTGAGGAACATGACAGAAATTGCAGACTTGTGAGCCAACAAACGATAATTGCCTTAAATCACTAAGTTCTAGAGTGGCTAGATACACAATAGATAACTGAAACATCAGTAACGTGCAACATGCAGACACTTTGAGGAAGAGTGGCATGCTTTTTCCATTTGTAAATCTCCAAATGCCTACTTCAAAGTCAGACCAACAAGTAGGCATTCAATTAAAGTCACAAAATGAACTAAAAACACTCCAATTGACTACTTAAAGCTACTGTCCACCTTGTGCCATTTACATGATCATGACCAAATTGAATGATCACACTGCAGCTATTGTTAGCCATGCTGCTTATCTGACATCTCACATTGTACCTTGTTGAAATTTGCTATAAAGTGCAATTTTTCTAAGCCTAATTTCAAGCCCAGTGCTCATCGTTCTGTCCCAAGGGTGTTCTGCTGGACAGCTACCTTGGGTTCATCCCAAACTATGACCTCATGAGTTGTCATCTTTAAGTTTCAAAGAAAATCTCAAATTAGCTATAGCCATGGACAAACACTTTCTGAACAATCAGAAGTAAAGATGTATGGAAGTAGTGACCTTTCATATCCTTGTATGATCCACATGACTTCATAGATCTAGACAAAGCAACACTACTAATTTCCAATTAATGTTGAGTCTCTTCCTTCACATTGTCAGCTCATTATGGCCTTCACAGTGCTGTGTCCCAACGGTTTGGTTTTCCCTTATTCTAGATTTTGCATCCCCTGTGAAAATCTCTGTTGTGTCCACTGCCAGTGAATCTTAGTCCTGGCTTCAGTTGTTTTAAAGAAATGCTGGTAGTGGTGGCTAACTAACTTTGATGTTATTCATCTGACTAAAATAAAATATGTCATCATGATTAGTTTCTAACATGGAAGAGAGAATTTCCCATCAAGGTAATATCCTTCATGAAATTTGGCTTTCTAGTATATTTCAATTTTGTCATTAGAAATATTTTTTTCTTCCTTACTTGATAAAAGACAAAAACAAAACTATGAGGCACTTAACCATCTCCACCAACGTGGCAAGTCCTTCTGACCACTCTGACTCTAGCATCTTCTGATGGGCAAGGGTGGTGGGTGGGGAGAAGTGCAACATAAGCACATAACCCAAGGCTTGTTGATCTACTGCAGCCTCTGTGTGATGCTGTGACAAAACCACTTCATCTCCCGCTTAGGAATAGGCTCCCCAGTGCTGGTGGAGGTTTCACTTCAGAATACGAGGTTCCATCAGCGTTTCCTCAGTGTCCTGCTACTCAGGGGATTTAAGTCTTGAGTCAGTTACCTTTCACATCCTGGGTTTCAGTTTACGCCACTGAAATAAGAAATGATGGAGCTTGATTCTAGTTTCTATTTGATGTCACTTCCTTCTTCCTCAATGCAAGTCATACCCTTAATATCTGTCTCCAGCCTAGTGCCCCATTGAGGGAAGGAAAATGGGGAAACCACCCACTGATTCTGTGGGATGGGGCCCCTGTGCTGGGATGAGAGAGGAGAAAGCCTTTTACACATTGTCTTGTTGGAATCTTGTTGGAATCCTCCCACTTACAAGTACACAAACAGAACCTGTTCTCATTCTTTATGATATGGGTACTTCTCCTATCCCATCCCTTTTTTTCTTCTGAGTTTTGTTTAAATAAAAGACATTTTTTTCTGCTCTGCTCCCAAATAACTGGGAAATACATTCTTCCCAGTTTCTAGCTGTGACCTGCTAAATATAGCATAAACTTACATGAGATGTGCATTACACACTCCCTAATGACAGCTAAATTTATTTGAGAGGAAGCAGGACACCATGAACAAAAAAAGCTTGTTTATGGATATACCTTTATTTGCATGATAAGGGGATTCTAAAGCAATTAAGAGGCATTTGTAAACTTCCTGTGTGTTAGCCAACTGTGAGAGTATATTTTTGTCCATGTCCATGTCCATCCATAACTTCCTAATAAAGGTAGAAGGAACTTTACCTGGAGGCTGAAGTCAGCAAAATGGAGTCAAAACAAGGTATATACACACTTTATGGGACACACTATACAGGAAATGCAAAAAGGCTAATATGATGGGTCAAGGTAATTTAGGATGGAGTGAAAGTACTGTATAGGAAGTGCCAAAGAAGAATCTATTTTTATGTGTCTACTTTCTGACAGATTCTCAAATTCCAAAACTTTTGTACCTCCTTTCTTCTACCGAAATAACTGAGATCATTGCTTCTCTTCTTTTTAACATGTTTGGTATTAACCTTATCTAATTAAAATTTGAACTTTTGTTGTATTTAGGAGGTATTTAAAGTGCTATTGCTACAGTGTACATTATTTCCCCTCTTTAATAATTTGGAAGTAACATAATTCCTTAACAATATTTTTATGGAAAGGTCAATAAGGCCCCAAAACATATTTAGCTGACAACACTTGGAGTTTCTGCCTTCGAAAACATGTCCAGCCATTTCTAAGTCCACCCATTTCTTGTTTATTTGGAACTTTATCTTGTGAATTGTAAATGTCACTTTATTTATTTATCTATTCATTTATTTATTTAGGCTTTTCCATAGGTCATAATGGGGACTGATTGTGGCTTACTTACCCTGCCCCTTAGCTTTGATTGTGATTCCTAACTGAAAAATTATTCTGTAAGATTTGAATATGAAGAAAGAGTATCTTCATCTGGAGGTTCTGCTTTAGTATAGATCTAAGGTCTGGTGCAAGAAGAGTCTCTGCTTTGGCAGGAAGATCCTCTAAAGTGCTTTGAAACATATGGTCGGTTGATAGAAACCAGCAACTAACAGTCATCCAACAATACCATCATGTGTACAGACTGGGCTGACAGGTTGGGCGAACTTGTACACAAGCATTTCTGCTGCCAGGTGTACAGATTCTCCTTGCCTCAGTGCTTCTCAATGTGGGAACTAATCAGAGTTGGCTGCAAGGCTTTTTCAAATTGCATATGATACATGTACATGTGTGAGCATATGAAAATTTATCTTTACGCACTGTTACGGATTGAATTGTTTCCCCCCAAAAGTTATGTTCATATGAATCCCCAGGCCTGTGTTGGTGATCCTATATTGAAATAAGATGTTTGAAGATGCTATTATTTAAGATAAGGCCAAACTGGATGACAGTTGGCATTAATCCAATATGACTAGTATCCTTAGGGGAGGAAATCTGCACACAGAGAGACAGAGACAGAGAGAAAGAGACAGCCATGTGACAGAGGCAGAGATTGAGTTTGGCTGTGGATTGCTGTCAACCTACCACTCAACCCTACAGATTTCAGAGGAAGCATGGCCCTGCCATCACCTTGATTTGGATTTCTAGCCTCAAAATAGTAAGACAATAAATTGCTGCCATATTAAGGCATCCAATTTGTGGTACTTTATTATGGCAGCCCCAGCAAATTAATACACCTACCCATAAGTACACACACACACACACACAAACACATTTGCTTCCATGTACAAGTATGCTATAGTATATTGTGCTGATCAAATGCCCATTTGCTCTCTGTTACATTCCTCATAATAGAGGGCAGGAAGAGGGCAGAAAGTTGGGTATCTCTGCTTACTCTCTCCCTCTTCTTTCTGTGGAGCATCTGTCTGCAACTGGGACTCATCCATGGCTCCTGTCCCACCTGACTGCTCCAAAGACAGCCAGCCCCAGCTTCAAAGAGAGCCTCTGCCATGCTTGTGGCTGCTTCATGGAAGTCAGCAATTCTCTGAGATTCTTCACAGACTGATTTCGATTTTCCTCACTGGTCCCGAGTGATCCATGTTCACAAGCTTGTACACTTACAGACACGCTAATGTGTGCAAACATACTCAATGTAGTATGTTGTTGTTATTATTATTATTACAACTCAACAGCCAAATACTTATAAGGTGCTTCCTATGTGCAAGGCATTATTCTAAATTATTAAGTCATTTAATCTTTACCACAATCCTATGATGTAAGTTCTAGGATCATCATTTTCTTTTTACAAGGGAGGAAACTGAGACCAAGAAAGGTTAAGAGACTTGCCCATGGTCACCCAGCTAGGAAGTGCAATTGTACTCACGTGGTCAGGCTCCAAACTTTTAATCCTTGCACAAACTGTACATGCACACGAATGCGCACACATGCATGTGTCTTCATGCTCCCCTTCCCCCACATAAAGTTATAAACCTAGCTAGAGAGACCTGAATTCTCTCAAAGCCCAGTGAATCATAACACAGGGCTATGACCTAGATAAGTATATTACCAAAAGTCTTCCGGACAATCTGATTTAAAACCATTTTTAAAAATTGGTATCTACTATAGCTTTTGTCTAATTGTAAGGCAGAATTGGGAAACTCACAAGGGGGAAGATTTTTTTTTCAACTAGTCCTCTTTCTTTCTTTCTGTTCTAGCAAAGGCCATTCTGATGTAAAATTATTTTGGCTGCCTAAGGGTCTTTCTAGATTTCCTGCACTACAGGCTTTTACTATAGAAAAAAAAACTCCACATTTTGAGTCCTTGCCTCATCTCTCTACTATAAGGAGTTTGTTTATAGCCCTCCTTGATAGTTAGGAACTCCAAACTTTTTTCTCTCTAAACATGATCTATTAAAAAGAATTTTCTGTTAATTTAGAACTTTTTAACGGATGGGTTCCGGACATTCCAAGGCTAACCCTATGGGAAAATTGAAGGTAAGAGTGGCTTGAGGCACCTGAGATTTCTGTAGCCTAATAGTGATGAAGAAGAGAATAAATCAGAGTATTTTCAGGGGTGATGATTGCTCTGATAACAAAGACAGGACAATTGGGAGGGAATGTAGGCAAATATGGACCTTTCACATGCTTAGGGGAAATGCAAATCAATGAATGTCCTGAGGTCAATAAAGCCTCTATTGAGAGTTAAAAAACTCTTATTCTGGCTTTCCCACACTATTTAAGGACCCCAAGAAGGCCTGTCTATAAGGTAGTTGAAAAATGACTTGGATTCTGTTATGAATATAGGAAATTTGTTATTATGCTATAAATAACATCAAAGAAAATCACATTCTAATGAAGTGGTAAACTAGATTCTTCTACCAACTTTCTCCCCAATTAGGCATAGCATATTCTAAACCCCCAAATTTAGGTAATAGTAATTACTATCACTGAGGTAATAATAATTCCACCTTTATCAGTTGGAGAGAATAAATAAGTATTTAGAGTAGTACAAGTCACCAAAGTGCTGAATAAATGTTAGCTCTTAGTACTAGTATTATAATTGGTACTGAGTAATGTAATTTTGACCTAAGGCATCTTTCACAGAGTTGAGGCTTGTGTTTATTATCTGTGAATTACTTAAGAGTTTAATAGAGCATTTTGACATCCATGCCCCATCCCCCAAACTGACAATTATACCCAGTTTCCATTATGATATAGCGGATTACTCAGATACTATTAAAATGTTCTTTTTTGAGAAATCTAAGCTACAGACTTACTCGAGAGACAGAGCCACCCAAGGCATGGTCAGGACTCCAACTCAGGTCTTCTGGCAAATACCTATAGAATAAGACAAACTGCAGTAAATCCCAACAGATGAGAATTAAATTCCATTGAGTTTCAGATGAAAGGGAGAACAGTTTATTGGAAGCTAGGATCAGGTATATGTTTGAAGTTCTGCTCATTTGCTTACATTCTGCCTGGATTTTTCCATAAATTCTACCAAATTAGTCAGTCTTACTGGCTTGAAGTCACAAATGACCACAGAAGTTGGCTCCACAGCCATTTCTCTGTAATCCACTTAGAATTGGCCTCACCCTTTTCACTTACATAATAAATCAGGCTCAAACCTTGCACTTTACTTGAAAGGCTGATAGAAATGTGCTCCAATTCAGAATAAGACCATCTGCCCTTCATGTGGAACAGCCAATTGTGAGCAGCTCTGCCCTGGATGCCAAACTAATTCTGGATATGTTTCAGGGTATAATTTACTGGGCTTAAAATCCTAGATCAGCCAAGTCTTAGTTTATTAAAATCCCTTTAACCTCCTTTTGAAACCAGGAGCCTTTACCTCAAAAGCAGAAGGGAACTTGATATTGTTTCCTGTGTGACTTCTGGCAAATACTAGTCCTTGACGTTCCATGAAGAAAAGAAATGTTTGCTCAGATCGGTTAGTGGGATGCTATATTCATCACTGTATCCTTCATTGCAGGACAAGGACTGGTATAAAGCAAGTAAAGCCCTCATCTTAGGTATAAAACTTAAGCAGGCACTAAAGCCTCAGTCATCAACATAAATGATATTCAATGGAATACTACAAATCAAATTTAATGCAAAAATACATGATGAACACAGTATCAAAATTTTAAATAAAAACAGGATCCCACCCTGCCCTTGCTTCATGACTGCCTTACTCCCTCATCCCCTACTCCTGGCTCCAATAAAACTTTATTTTAAGAAACAGGCAGCTGGCTTGCAGGCGGTAGTTTGCCAAATTGATATTTTAGAATACTCAATTAAAATATTTATCTTGATTACTGAGTCCTTTGGTTCCCCGTTAAATTTTGCACCAGAGGCAAACACCTCCTGTGTTCACACTAATCTTGAATTAGGTCCTGAGATGTCTAGTTAGCTAGTTTTAACCTACTGTTTGCCACATCAATGTTACCTCATGTGCCATTTTGAATCTGTTGTGTACCCAAGAAAAGCCACGTCCTTTAATCTTCATTCAATATTGCTGGATGGAATCTTTTTTTGGTTGTTTCCATGAAGATGTGATCCACCCAATTGTGGGTGGTAACTTTTGATTAGATGGTTTCCACAGAGATGAATCTCCACCCATTGAAGATGGGGTTGCTTACTGGAGCCCTTTAAGAGGGAACCATTTTGGAAAAAGCTTTAGAGCCAACAGAACCCACACAGCTAGAGATCTTTGGAGATGCTGAAAAGAAAACACACCCGGAGAAACCTTATGGAATGAGGAGAGAAAGCTAGCAAAAGTTGCCATATACCTTTCCAGCTGAGAGAGAAATGTCATCAGCCTTCTTGAGCCAAGATATCCTTCCCTGGATGTCTTAATTTGGATATTTTTATAGTCTTGTCTTAATTTGGACATTTTTACAGCCTTACAACTCTAAACTTGCACCTTAATAAATTCCTTTTTTAAAAGCTGCTTTGTTTTTGGTATATTGTGCCCCAGCAGCTAAACAAACTAAAGCACCACATAATCCCACATTTGTATAATATCTCATTAAATTAGTATTCCAGAAGAGTATTGGTGTGGAAAATTCCAAAAAATAAAAATATGCAAGTGCTTATTCATCTCATGCCTGTGAAGTAGGCACTTTTAAAGATGACTCCCATTTAATGGATGAGAAAAATAAAACAATAATGATTAAATAATTTTCACAAGATAAGATATCAAGTAGGGCATGGAGCTGAGCTTCTGACTTAGGAGGGAAGACTTGAGAGTCTACATCCCGAACTATTACACTAGTTATCAGGAAGCAGAAATGATCAGGAAGCAGAAATGAGGATCTGTGTCCTCGCACAGATTTTTTCTTACTCATCTATTCACAAAGAGACACAGGATGGGAGAACAGTGTTTCCTTAGGTCATGTTCGAATTCTATCTTTTGTAAGGCCAGCTACAATTCTGTCCTTGGGTCCCATGAGGTACTCCTGTATCCTTTTATAATTCCCATCATTAACTTGCCATAGTAGAAGTAGATTTCTTCTGCTTTCCATCAAAAGAGTCTTCAATGGATAAACTTCCTACAAAATCTAGACTAAGATGGACTCTTTCAAAACTCTCTCAACAGTATCTATTTGAATTTCTTATTTTGACAATTCTATTGTTTTCACCTACTCAATAAAAAAACATTTTAATTCAATGTTTATAATTTTGTCTATGGGATGTATTACAATTATTTTTATAAATAAATGTTTGTGTATGTATATATTTTTTCAGTTGGATTGTAATTGTGTTGCATTGGTTTTCTTCTACCGTGATATCCAGTTATGTTGTGTACACAGTTGCCACACAATAAATATTTCATTATGAATAAAATCCATCTAATGGCCATTTTTATTTTCAACTAGCTACAAAGATGATCACCATCTCCAATACTTTTAATACATGAGCGTATATTTTAAGCATTAAAAAGATGCTCACTATCAGTGACATTAACCCTGGAACAAACAAGTCTGAGTTATGAGCTGCTGTAATTCCTCGGAGAGCCAATGATGATAATAGAAAACATGAGTGCAAAGCTCAAAAGGTTTGTATTTTCACTGGGAACTCAATTTGAAGTTATGGCTCAATAATTCAATTTCTCCCTATGCGATTGTTTTATTTTTAATCTTATATCTTGCCTTGATCAGACTACCAAGCTCATGATTTACGTGGACATGGTCAAACAGGGCCTAGAAAAAAGAATCAGGTATTTGTAAGCCTGTCATAACTAAGTAGGATGGGAAACTATTTTATTTTATAACCTGTGCAATCGTGTGTGACTCTGCATTGGTTTTATTATTTTTTTATTATTATTTTTTTTTGGCAGAAAAAGTTCCAGAAGTATATGTATGTATTTACTTGAGTTGCAACTAATTTGGCCCTGAAACAAAATGGGGATGTGGTAGATTGGAGTATTTTCTTGCTTTTTCTTCCTTCAATAATTTTTTAAATTGAGTTATAATCATTTAAAGTGTGCATCAGTGGTTCACTGGATGAAGTATTAGTTTGTTCCTCTGGTAGGGCCACATCTTCGTTTTTCCTGATATAAGTCATTATCTGCTCATGTCAAGGGATCTGATTTTCTTGCTTAGTTGATTCCAGAGGTTGTTTAACCTCTCTTGCCCAGGGTTTTCCTGTGGGTTGGATTTGTTCTCTATCTGCTTGTCTCCCTCACCAGTCAGTCGTCAGCTTTGTTCTGCACCCTGGTTTCCCCACAAAGCCTGGCGCCTACAGCAGCTGCCTCAGCGGTGGGAGCAGGCACGGAGCTCCACAGCAATGCCTCTATTTGTGGGTACAGTGAGTCTGTTGTCTCCCAGTGGTGCTCTGTTTTGTCCTCAAAGGCCAGGGTTTGTTTTAGGGCACTGCTTTAACAGGCCATCCATGCTTCTCAGCCAAATCAAGGGCACGTTCCTGTGTAGGGGCTCTAGACCTGCTCCAGAAAGCCTGATATAATTTTATGGTCTATGAAAAAAAACCTTCAATTCTCTTGAACTTTTTGTTCTGCCCAGCGGATGACTCTGTTCAATAACTTAATCGTCCTCAGAGCACTAGTTGCATCTCTCTAGGTCTGGCTGAAATTGCAGTTTTCCTGTTCCCTTTCTTGGCCAGTCAAAATTTGGCTCAACATGGGTCTTGTCCCCCACTTTATTTGTGGCAGAGTGTACCCCCAGCTGCCCCACTCTTCCCCCAGGCAGGGATCAGTCTCTCACTGCCATTTCTCACAGGGGTGGGGGGAAGACTTCAGCATCCCGGTCTGAAACACAGCTTCTGTCCATGTTTCCTCAGACTGTTTTTCTCTCACTGACCTTGTCCTTGAAATGCTCTTCCCTGTCCCCAGGTCTCCAAAAGGTAAGGGTCTGTTCCACTGCTGTGAGAGGGTATGTATTCTGTGTCCCAGATAGGAGGGGTTCCTGCTGCAGTTTCTCTGCCCTTCCCATGCTGTGAGACTGAGTGAGGGGAAGGAGAGAGGACTGGCCAGTCTGGGATGGAAATTTCCTCTCTGATATTCTTCTATTTCTTCAATTTGGGATTTGTAGGTCCCTCTCTAGTCCATATCCTCCACCAGATTTCTGAATATTTCAGAATTATTCTTTCTAATGCTAAATCTCTGAGGAGAGATTTTCAATAGCTATTTATGTTCCCGTGTTGATGATGTCACTCCCTGCACTGGCTTTAGACTATGTTTTCTGAAGTTGTGTCTTGGAGGAAGTATGGACTTGCTCTAAAAATGTCAATGCATGTTTCAGAGTCCGCTTTGTAAATTCTTATGTTCCCAAGGAATAAGTCGGAAATAAGTATACTGAAGTCAGCCAGCCAAATCCATGCTCTCAGAAAGCAGCACTGAAGCTTCTAACAGAAATTGTTGAATGGGCATTGCTAGAAATAACAGAGTTAAATTTACTGCACCAAGACAGACTCAGAGTCTTTGAAGAATTCTATTCTCTCTACTGATTACAAAAATCACATGAGAAGGCTTAGTTGTCCCTTGCTGGTATCAACCTTAAAGGGTGAGAAATACATCCTTATATGACCTAGCATACCTTGATTGGATTTCTGGGCCTTAGTTAACTCATCTGGAAATTGGCAATGATAGTACCTAATTCAAAAAATAATTGGGAAGATGTAATCAGTTAATGTATAAAGTGTGTATTGGTTGTATTTGAAATAAACAATAGAGCCATTTTAATCATTTATAATTTTATTGTACTTATATCTTCCTGCCATTAATTAACTAAATCTTCTTTAAAGCTATATTATAAACCTATGATTTAAACTTTTGACATCTTTGGGGTTAGCCAAAATATCATTGGATTTATTACTTGCTATGGAAGTTATGCTTGATTAAAAAATCAGCTAATTAAGTTTCAAAAGGCATATTTTATTTCCTGTACTAATGTCTGACTAAGGATAAACCTTGCTCCCGTACCTCAGAGCTTTGTCACAATTGGAATTTCCTGGGTCACAGTTATATGTCTCTTTCCCTCTGGAAATGATTTTACTTTGGTTTGACTAAAATGACACCCTCACTCTTTACATGACCAAGACTTTTTTCTTCTTCAATATTGAATGCAAACATCATCTTCTTGGAAAGACATTTTGAGATATCTTACCATCTAACTAAAAATGCCTCTCTTTTTTGTCTCATCTTTACTTTGCACTTATTTGACTTTACAAATAGACTTTAAGCCCCAAGAGGACTGGGCTATTTCATTCAAATTTGTATCCCTAATTCTAGATAAATGCCTGGATATTAGGTCTAAGACATGAATGAATGAATGAATGAATGAAAAAAAAAAGTAAGATATATGAAAACTTTTTCATATGTGCCTGTACTGGCCTGAAACTGTTTATGTTCTCCAGAAAAGCCATGTTCTTCTAATCCAGTCCTGTGGGGGCAGACCCATTGTTAGGTGGGACCATTTGATTAGGTTGTTACCATGGAGATGTGACTCCACCCATTCAAGGTGGGTTTTAATCATTTTACTGGAGCCCTGTGTGAAGAGAATAAAAGACAGAAAGCATAGACAGAGCTCAGGGCAGACGCAGATGTCTGGAAATGCACAGAGAAAATGCCCCAGGAGACACCAGAAGGACCCAAAGGACGTGAGAGAATCATTTGAACCTAGAAGTCAGGAGAGAAGGACAGCAGATGTCACCATGTGCCTTCCCATGTGATGGAGAAACCCTGGACATTATTGGCCTTTCTTGAGTGAAAGTATTATCTTGTTGATGCCTTACTTTGGACACAATCATGGCCTTAGAACTATGAATTTGTAACTTCATAAATCCCTCCTGTAAAAGTCAACCCATTTCTGGTATATTGCATTCAGGCAGCTTTAGTGCCTAATGTACACATTTGCCTGGTTATACTATTCTTTAAACTTTTTTGGAAGGTTTCAGTAGCAGGCATTTGCCACTTAATGGCTCTGGTTACCAAATGGGATCCTGATTGCCCAAAAGAATGATCCTTCTAGTTTTTAGCAATTCTGTTTTGTTGTAAAGAATTCAGATATATTTCAAGGGGATATGTTCAACAATTATGTGTATTGGTTAAATGTTATAATGACAAATAGCAAGTAGATGGATTTGATACATATCCTTATTTCATTCCGTAGCTGTTAAGTTTATATAAAATTACAGAAGTTTTTCATTCATGTTAGGGAACTCTAACAAAGACAAAAGATAACATATTAAATCTCAAAATTAGTGAAACACAGATATATTTTCCAGGCTCTCTTTCACCAACTTGTCTTAGGTATAGATTATTTTGCCTAAAACAAATTGAAAACGTAGAGGCTATATTCACCAGAAATTCCAGTCCTTCGGCTAATGAAAAATATTATGTTAGACATTAAAAAACCGAAGCAACCTTATAATTATTTCTAATCTAATTTGTGACATTTATATAGACATAACCTACAAAGAATTGTATTCTTAAAATGCTAAAATGGTGCTTGCCAGATTTAAGTCTAAGCTTATTTGAGAAGCATATTCTTGATCAAATATGAGAGTTTAGCAAAATATAAGAAGATCATATGGAAGCATCTTCTTTTTTGACATTCTTTGGGCATGTATTTATGAGATAAATCACCTGAGATGTCATGGACCAAATGTCTGATAAATGACTATGCCAAATTCATAGAAATTCCAAAAATGAGATTTCCAGAGGATAAGAAAAGAACTTGGTTTACAGCATAATTTGTCATTATACCTGATTGTAGTTTTACTTATTTCCCTTGCTAATATTCTACCAATGACAATCAGAAATTATCTGCATTATTATTTTTTAAATATCTGATATTTATAATGTGCCTTAAGTTATGTGGAGGGCACTTCTGGACAGTTTTATGTCTACTCAATTGAGCTAATTTGATAAAAATGTTTTCTGTGTACATGATCAATTATCTCAGTGTGTTTAGAGAAGTGCTATGTACGGTATTTTAACAGTTTGTGTATTTGAAGTTAGGAAGTGGTCGAGTTACTGCCCTTATTACTTAATTTTCATTGTTAATAACTTATTTCACAAATAACATGGATCACAGATGCTCATTAAAGCAACTAAAAGCCGAGAAATGAATCTGGAGTAAGGAGGTTCATGTTTTTTCATTAATCTTCATCATAATCATTTTAGAGAAATTAAGTTTAATTCTAAAACTTAGGAGCCTGGAAGTAAGTCTTGAGTGTCCTCCAAACATCCCCATGACCAAAGGTTTGCAGAATGGAAATGCTATTCTTCTTCATGAAAAGGCTACCACAAGCCCTTAATCCACAAGGAAATACTTGTCCTTGAGAGAGGAGAAAAAAACAAAATCACCTAAGACATTTAGATTCCAAAACAACTTTCAGAGGGAATTGTAGAAATACCTATATTCATTCTTTGTTTCCTAAATTTAACCAGCAAATTCCTAATCACAAATAGCTAATTCTCTGGTTTAATAGCTTGAAAGTGAAATAATACCCCAGGACATTTTCATCTCAGATTAGTTGAACTCATTGCCCACTTTTAGTCTGCATCCAATGACTGTTCAGGGTTAGGTGACCAGTTTTAGGTCCAGGGAGGTATTTACATATTTTGTTGATCATTGTCACAGAATTTTTCCGTGTTTTTCTAAAGATTATATACATAATCTTTAAAAGCATTTGGAAAGGGAAGGAACCTCAAACACACATGTATATTTCATTGCTTACCAGAGACTGTTTCTTAAAGTGTAAGAATTGGAATAATAACCTGCAGACTATCACTTTGTGCATTGCTGAAAAGGAAGACAGGGTTGCCACCAAATCCCTAATTGAGACTGAATTAGAATAAACGGGTGTTAAATTCTCCAGCCTAATTGTCAGTAGTGTGTAGTTGACATTTGCTTAGATAGAAATTAAAACAAAGAGAACATTTTCAGAGGCAAGGAAGAGCTCTGCATTAATGATAACCTCCCTTGCATTGCTGACTGCATTATTCATGATGTCATTATCAGGACTATTCGGTGCCGAATGATTTGTTCCCCTAGAAATTGTACAATTTGACCAGATAAGTAACATCCGTAGTTTGTATTTATTCTTATGACTGCTTACTTGGGTAGGACTTCTTTTATCTCTGTTGTGAGCTTACTTACTGCTGCTCAGCAGGACATAAGCTTTATTCATTTACAGATCCAGAGTGCTGCATCAAAGTATTAAATCCTGCAAATACGGGGAAAGCTCAAAGGCTTTAATCCTCAGACTGGCAATCGTCATTGTACTGCTGCCATATGTCAGCACTGAAGTTAACTTTCGTGCCTGCGCTCTCAGGAAGGCATGCAGCCAGGTGCCGCCTGCTTGTTTGTTTAAGATAGAGTCTTCCCTGCCATCGCAATAACTTCTCCATTCAAACCCCTTTCATCCGTGCAGAATGAAGTAACCAGAGCCATACAATGAAATGCCAGCATGTCCTTTCAGAACTGATTGGTCTATTTCATAACTCCTTTCCTATTCTAATTAAACCAGCTTGGGAGATGGCTATGTTTTAGCATCTTCCGCTTCTAGACGTCATGGAAAGACAGGAAAGAATCAGAGCATTTAAAAATCTCTCTGCTGTGAAAGCAAGGTTTAAAGGTCTAGAGCTTTCCCTGCCCACCCCCCTTCCAGCCAAAAGATCATCTTTTGAAATCTTCTCCATCAGCTCCCCTGTATACATATCAATTTCAATTTTATAACACCCCTTGCTGTGCATCTCTTGGCAGGAATCTTGCCCATCTTGCAGAGTCTTGCATGAATAATTCATTTAAGTGTCATGCTGACTCTCAAAAGCCTGGATTACTGCTTTGGAAGAAATGTTTAATAGGATTCATCCAAACAATCCAAAATATAGCTCAGAGTTCTATGGGTTCTATCTCTTGGAAGGCTGGAGAGCAATAAAGGAATTAATGTGCTGAAATGCTCTGGAGGTCTTCAACCTGTGTCTCATTGGATTGTAACCTCATAATGGAAGGTTAGTATTTTAAATAAGGGTCACGGTTTTCCAGAGACATGAATCTTAAGTGCTGAGTTTGAGTTCAAGACATTGGCACAATTACTTTTTGTTAGATCTTGGGGTTCTGGCCTCCCTTAGATAATATTGAAGGACCTTTGAGAAACAAGTAGACACGCAGCTGAGAGAAGTACTGAGGAGTATGTGGGCAAACAAAACCTCCCCATAGCAGCCGGTGTGGCAGCCTGCTGCTACCCAATAACACTACTTCAAACAACCTTGCTGCTCTCAGCAGAATATTCAAAGATATTCCTTAGACTCCAAAACTTGTCTCTTTTAAGCCCTGTCTTAGTGATTTTATTGCTCTCTTCACCTTTTCCTCTTCTTCTATTTTCCACAAAGGCTTCCCTTGAACTCCCATCAAAACCTGCCTTTAACAAAAGTCTTTACAATATTTTTATACTAGCCTATAAATGACTGGTGGCATAAATTTTAACCCCCTCTCAAACTCACTTATCCAGGATGATTCTCATTTTCCAGGAAGCAGAGAATCAGAAACTTTAAAGAATCTCTCTGTTGAGGCTTTTTATTTAATAACTTTGAAAATAGCTAAAATAATGCTTGATTATTGTAGAAAAACAAAACAGATAAAGCAAAAGAAAGTTTTAAAATGACAAGTCACAAATAACATCTTGACATTGTTATGTATTAATCCATATTCACAATTTATATCTATATATTATTTACCTGTAGGTCTACTTTATATATGCATAATCCATCTATATAACCTTACAAAGATAGGAAAATCTACAGCAGAACTTTAGACTGCAATGGAATTCTTGAGGAGTGTCTATTTCCCAGAAGGTCCCAAACTAATCATCTAGGTCAGAGGGTTTTTAATTGTGTTTTGCAGATCCCTAAGTATTGAAGAGGTGGAATTGGGTAGCTTCCTTTTGCCTCTACAGATGTATGTTCACCTTTTTCTACATGGTTCTATTACTCATGAAGCTTTCTCAAATGGATTATATCAATAGGGATCCTTATCCATTGGGTTCAGCCAAAGAGAGAATGAGCAGGAGATCAAGAGGAAGGAAGGGTGTGAGATCAGGCTATTTATACTCCCCAGTTTCCTCTCTTGAGAGTGAGAGCTAATAACACACATCTCTTTCTTCTTCTAGGCATTAGTAACCAGTATCTGGCCTCTCTGCATGAGGCTCACTGACAGTAACTTCTTCTTCTAGTTATTATTGCTTCCAAACAAAACATCTCAAAACTTAGTGTCTTAAATATATAATCAGCTCTTTGTCAAAGAACCTACAATATTTTCGGGGCAGATAAGAAAGGCTCACTTCTGCCTGTCACCATAGCAGCTGTGATGGCTCAGTTCAGGGATAGAGGATCTACTTCCAAGAAGGCACCCTTACAGGTCTAAGGTCCAGGGACTCTGGCTTTCTCCCTATATGGGCCTCTCCATGGGTTGCTTGGACTTTTTCCCAGCTAGGGGCCTGGGTTCCAAGCACGAGATTATTGAAGAAAGCCAGATGTATCAGCTGCACGACCCTTTAGAATGCAGACATGGTAGTCACATAGCATCACTTCCTGCTATAGTTACAAATGCTCTTGAGAGTAAAGCGAAGGGAACAGAGACACCACCTTTCAAGGAGAGGAATAAAATGACATTGTTAGAAGAAGATATGGGATGAGAAATGTTGTGGCCATCTAGAATAACGTAATCTGTCACACAGCTTCTACCTGTTATTAAGCATAGGGCAGTGAGCCAACTGTTGGGTTTCCTCACATCCTGTCTACACCTTTGTGAATGATCTTTTTATTAAATTATCCTCAAATTACCAAATTTGAGAATGTCTTGTTTCCTTGCTATGAACTTGCCTTACACAGGTCAAAGTGGGTAAATGCAAGGGGGATATAAAGAAGGATGGTTCCAAGCAGCAAGACGCTAGGTCCCAACTTCCACTTCAACTTCTACAGTGCATCTTTATTTTTACCCTTTCATTGCAGTATATTATATATAACATGAAATCTGCCATTCTAACCATGCTTATGCATGAATTATATTCATGATAGTGCGCTACCATCACTGCTATTTCCAAAATTTCTCATCACCCAAATAGAAACTCAATGTTCATTAATCAATAACTTTCAATTACTCCCTCCTCCCAGCCCCTGGTAACCTCTAATCTACTTTCTGTCTTGATGAATTTACCTATTTTAGATATTTCATATAATTGGAATCTTACAATATTTGTCTTTTTGTATCTTTCTTATTTCATTCATAAGATATCTTCAAGGTTCATCCATGTTGTAACATGGACCAGACCTTCAGTCATTCTTGCAGGTGAATAGTATTCCACTGTATGAATATACCATATTTTGTTTATCCATTCATCTGTTGTTGTAAACTTGGGTTGCCTCCATTTTGGCAATTGTGAATAATGCTGCTATGAACACTCACGTACAAGTACCCGCTTGAGCTCTCGTTTTCAATTTTTTTATGGTTGTACCTAGAAGTGGAATTGCTGGGTCATATGGAAGTTTAACTTTTTGAAGAATTACCAAATTAATAGCCACAATGTCTGCAGCATTTCACAATCGTATCTGCATAGTATGTGAAAGTATGAGGGTTCTAAGTTATCTGTATCTTCACCAAAACTCATTCGTTTTCTTTAATGTTAATATTATGGTAACTATCCTAGTGGGTATGAAGTGGTATCTTATTTATTGTGGTTTTGATTTGCATTTCTCTAATGATTAAGGATGTAGAATGTCTCTTTATGTGCTTGTTCACAATTTTTATATCGTCCTTGTAGAAATACCTATTCAAGTCCTTTGTCTATTTTTTAATTGGGTGGTTTTTTAATTGGGTGTTGTTGAATTGTAGGATTTCTTTATATAGTCTGGATATTAGATACCTGTCAGATATATGATTGGCAAATATTTTCTCCCATTTTGTAGGTACTCTTTTCAGTCTTCTCTTAGTATCTTTTGATGCACAAAAGGTTTTAAAATTTTCATGAATTCCAATTTATCTTTTTTTCTTTCATTACCTGTGCTTTTGTAGTTATGTTTAAGAAACCAAAGTTTTATTTTTTAATGTACATATTTTGCTACTACATAAGATTTCATTTGCATAAAATGTCTTTCAGCTAAATGAATATGTTTTAACAATATTGCTTTAGGTCCTTGAGTATGTTGTTACCAGTTTTAAAATTTCCGTCCTATTTTACTGTAATAACACCTAATCAAACCCTTACAAATCTGTACATCTCACCATGGAAATTAGTTATTGCTCTTTGGTTAGTCTCTAGATATGCACAAAGCATGTGCAATGTTCAATGTACTGTCAGATGCTTTAGTAAAGCATTGTCATCCCTAGATTCCCTGACCTATCCATGGTGACACTCAATGTGCCAACCTCAAACTTGAATGAACTGTTGGAACAGCGGTCTTCCACAAGAATAGCTTTAACAAATGGTTTTAACAAGGCTTTTATCTCCCCTTTCTATAATACACCTCTTCTCAGTTGAAGCCCTCCAGATGCCACTGGACCTTCACAAGGAAATAAGATGGAAAGACATAGGATCTATTCTTCTTTTCAGAACAAATAGAATAGAATAGAATGGGGCTGCTGTACTGTTCATCTGGTAGAACTGAATTCTCTTGGAAAATAAAAATAGAAAAATTCAGTATTTTGGCCAGAGGAGTATAAATTGGAAGTAATAACATTTTTTTCCCCTCTCTTTCCTTTCTTGCTTATAGGAGACTTTGTCCACGTGAGACCGAAAGTAGTAGAATTGGTTAAGTTAATGAAGTGGAAATAAAGGAAGAGATGTGTGAATAAATCATAGGAAAATTTAAACCTCAGGTAAGTATGCATATATCTGCATTATTATTTTCAAGTAGACAGTTGAAATACTGTCACAATAAATTATAATACAGAAGAACAATCTAGAGAATCCCTTCCCCAAAATACCATTTTTAACTCATCCATAAATATTTTGGTTTGAAATATCCAATGCTTTTTCCCATTATCTCCTGTTATGTTAGGATAGCGTTGCCATTAGATCTTTGTACGAGTTATGGCCAGTAAAGAGAGAGAAACCAATATCTCTTATTGTAACAAATAGAATGTGATGTGAAGAATTTTTAATTACCTTTAAAGTTATCAACTAGGTAACTGAAAAGGTAAAAACAGAAACTAAGGTATCTTGGAGATGGCAACTGCAGGAAGCAGCTCTCACTCCTGGGAATGGAAGAACCCAGGGAAAGGTTGGGATTATGAGAACTCAGAAACTTGAAAGAGGAGGTCTGTGGAACTGACACACAGGCAATCCCCTTCTTCCGAGGAGAGGGCATTGCTTAGCTAGTGTCTCTCAGCTTGGAGAGGGATCCTAGTAAGGCCAGGGCACAGACTTCTGAGGAGGGTGCACTGAAAACTCATGCTAATATTTCTAAAGGGGATATATGAAGCTGATTCTACAGGTCTGGAAAAAGTTTTACAACAGAAACACTGTTGCTTCTGGCCTAAAGAGATATTGCTTGATATTTCCTAAGAAAAGGAGGCCTGCAGAAGGGAGCATGCCCCTTCTCCTCCTCCAATACTCCATCTCTCTTTATTGGAAGAGCCATACAGTGAGCTGCTGACAAAATAGAACTGTGGTTTGCAGGGTTCCAACCCCAGACCATAGAGGAGAGTGTAGAAGGATGGGTTTGGACAACAATTTAACACTTGGCAAAATCATTCCTTATAAAAGTCAGGGTCTATATTATTTATTTAGTGTTGCATAGAAACTAACACAAAACTGAGTAACTTTAAAAAAATCAAGCATTTATTACCTCAGTTTCTGTGGGTCAGGAATCTAGGTGCAACTTAGCTGACCACTTTTGGATCAGAGTCTCTCACAAGGCTACAATCAGGATGTCATCTGAGGCAGAAGTCATCTCAGAACTTGGCTGGGGAGACCTTCTTCCAATCTACTCACATGGCTATTTGTGGGCCTCAACAGACACACTTCCAAGCTTACTCTTTCGAAGCAGGTCTTCTGTTTTTGATGGATGTTGGCTGAAGACTGGAGGGCAATAATTCTCCTTTCTTCTTGGGAATTTTTTTTTCCCTGATATCTCTACTTTTGATGTGACAATAGTTCCAGGTGATGGCATTCTGATGCAGAAGACCAAAGAACCAGTTTTACCCTCCCTTTTACAGTCCTGCCACAGAAGACACTGTTGGATGTTGAATCTCGAGCAAATGAAAAAGGAGTAAGAGGAAATGATTGTAGGTAATTCATTACAGTGGTGACTGTGACAAGGATGGCAAGTCCTGCCTATGATGTCTCACCACTGTTCTTCCTAACTTCCCCTCATTGCCTTTCAGAATTCCCTTGCTGTCCTAGTTTGCTAGCTGCTGGAATGCGATGTACCAGGAACAGAACAGCTTTTTTAAAAGGGGGATTTATTAAGTTGTAAGTTTACAGTTCTAAGGCCATGAAAATGTTCAAATTAAGGCATCCATGAAAAGAAACCTTGGTTCAAGAAGGCCAATGATATTCGGGGTTTCTCTCTCAATTGGAAACACACATGGTGGCATCTGCTAGCTTTCTCTCCAGGCTCCTTCAATGGCTTCCCCAGGGCTCTGTCTGTTCTGCTTGTGCTTATTGGGAATAGATGTCTCCTCAAAGTGGGCAAAATCCTATAAGTACATGCCGTGGCAAGAGAATTAAGTATTTGTGCTGGTTCTGTGGATTCTGGTGGCTATAAAGCTTTTTTTTTTCAAAAATGGTTCCTCTTAAAGGGCATCAGTAAGCAACCCTACCTTGAATGGGCAGACACATCTCCCTAGAAACCATCTAATCAACAGTACTACCCACAATTGGGTGGGTCACGTCTCCATGGAAACAATCAAAATGATACCACTCAATACTGAATGAGAATTAAAGGCCATGGCTTTTCTGGGGGTACACAACAGATTCAAACCAGCACACTTGGTTACTAGCCCTAGTAGAATCAATGAGCAACATCTCTTATCCAACACACTCCTAGAGATATCCTTCGAATAGATCAATTTCACTAAAAATAATTTTTTTCAGTATTTGTTGCCCTAATTAAAAATACTAAATTATGAACTAGGGCATATTCTAGTCTTTCTTTTCCATTTTCCTCCCAATATGGTAAGATTAATTTCTGCTAATACAGATAGATTCAATAGAAAAGCCTCTTTTTTCTTTGAGAGCTTTGTCCTCTCTTAGAGATTGTTTTTAAGACTCTTGAAGTATATGCAATATTATATACAGGAAACTTTAACTAAGACTATTGAACATTTGTAAACCATGAAAATTGTTTTCCCTAATAATTTTAGGAGAGGAAATCCATTGATTAGATTATCTAGAGAAATTTTTCCTAGTGTCTTATTTATTAGAAACCTATTACATGATAGGGGAGTAATGTAGCTCAGTGTACACACACACATGCACACATACAAATATGTGTTCTCTCTATCACTATCTCCTATCTATCTATCCATCCATCCATTCACCTATCCATCAGTCCATATCTCCCATGGCTATGATACTGATAGTCAATAGTTCAAGATATCTGATGAATATTCCCTTAATGTTTCTCTCAGTGATTTATACCATAGAAAACATTCTGAATTTGGAGTCCTTGGGCAGTCTTGCAATTTTTTCCATAAACAGCATTTTTATCCCAACTAAATACAAACAGATGTAAAAAGGTAGGAAAGCTGCATTTATTGAGCACCTACTCTGTACCAGCTCATTGAACTTGGTGCTATTTAAAAATTATCTCATGTGATTTTTTGCCATAATCCAATTACATAGATATTATCGTTCTCATTTCTCATTTTACTATTGACAAAACTGAAGCTATAAAACTTTTTATAAAGATATGCATAAAATAAATGAGGTAGGTAGGATTTCATAAAGGACAATCTCTTTCAAAAAGGTTTGAATCCTCTTTCCTCCCTCCCAGCATCTGAAGCACTGCTAGCCCATATTGGGTCTCTGTGCTTCTTGGGAAAAGATATCTACTCAAAGTGGGCAAAACTCTATAAGTACATGTTGTGGCAAGAAGATTACATGTTCGTGTGAATTAGAAAAAGGCAACTCTACTTCTGGTAAGAGGCAACTCTGAGCCAGGTCACAGAGCTTGGAGAATAGAGCAGGGGCTGCATTTCAACCTCTGCTCACTAGTTTGGATGGGCATTTCATTAGGTTTATAGAGTATAACCAATAAAACTAAATGTGATGATCTTTTCTCAGCATTTTCACTGGGGAAAAAAGTCCTCTTTAAGATCTATTCTTTATTCAGATTTCAGCAGTAAGAATGATTACACACCTTTCTGCCCTAAAATGTTTTGTTTTTCCTCTCATTTCTCTTTTATATATTAATTACAATTATATAGTATATTGGTAACCTATTGCTGCAGAACAAATTGCCCCAGAACTTAACAACCTAAAGTAACAAACATTGTTATCCCACACAGATTTTGAGTATCCAAAATCCAGAAACAGCTTAAATGGATGGCTCTGGCTCAGGGTCTCCCATGAGGTTACAGTCAAGCTGTCAGCTGGGACCCTGCTCATGTGAAGCTCTACTTGGACCAGAGGCTCTACCTCCACACTCACTGATATGGCTATTGGCAGGAGGCTTCAACTGCTCACCACATCAGCCTCTGCATAGGGCAGCTCATGACATGATCTCCCCCAGAGAGAGTTATCAAAGAGAAACAAGGGAACCGAACTGAGAGCTGCAGTGGCTTAAAACCTAATATTAGAAGTGAAGTACCATTACTTCTGCTCTATGTCATTGTTCACATAGACCAACCCTGGTGGAATGGATCAGTCATTGGGGGTTATCTTAGAGGATGGCTATCGTATATGGCTAAGATTTATGGCCTGATTTTATGTACCAACAATCTGATGAGATAAAAATGGCTGATATTCAAGTCTCTGTAGAAAACGGTTTAGTGGTTCTTCAAAAAGTTAAACATAGGATTGCCACATCATCTGGCAATTCTACTACCAGTTTATACCCCAAACAACTGAAAACCTGAACTCGAACACCTGTACTCATGGCAGTATTATTCACAGTAGTCAAAAAGTGGAAGCAACCCAGATGTCCATCAACAGGTGAATGGATAAACAAAACATGGAATATACATACAATGGAATACTATTAACTTGGGAAAAGGAATGAAGTTCTGATACATGCTACAATACAGATGGACCTTGCACTTATTAAGTGAAATAAACTGGACACAAAAAGACAAATACTGTATGGTTCCACTTACATTAAATATCTAGAATAAGCAAATTCACAGAGATAGAAAGTAGATTACAAGTTACCAGGGCTAGGATGGGAGTAGGGAATGGAAAGTTATTGCATAATGAGTGCTGAGTTTCTGTTTGGGCTGAAGAAAATTTTTGGTAATTAATAGTTGTGATGGTGGCATAATATTGCGAATATAATTAATATCACTGAATTGTACACAGGAAACTGGTGAAAGTGGGAAATTTTATGTTGTATATATGTTCCTACAATTTAAAAATGGCTATTATTTGATTGACACTCAGTGGTACATTTATTTTATCAAATGCATCATCTTGTTTGTGGCCAGCCCATTGTTAAAGATTTTCTTCTGTTTTTTGCATGGGCAAGCACCAGGAATCGAATCCGGGTCTCCAGCATGGCAGGCTAGAACTCTGCCTGCTGAGTCACCGTGGCCTACCCCCATTGTTAAAGATTTTAAATACCATTTCTTAAGAGGGATATCAATATTATCCCCATTTTATAAATTTTGAATGTGATGTTTCTGGACCTCAAATCACTCCTTAGCTAAATGGCAGAACTGGGCTTGGAACCCCCCCAAAAATCTTAATTAGCATAGTATTACTTCCTCTATTGTATTCCATTTTAATTTGAATTCATCACTGCTGGAAATAAGCTGGTGTGACATGAATACCAAATATGTTTCTACATGGGTCAGTTTCAGTAACATATTAAATATAAAAGGTTTGTTTAAAGCTAACTTGATGGTAAAAATCCAAGGAAGAGATTTTATCATTAAATGGGTCAGAGGCTGATTTCAACTTTGTGTTCAAAGAGCAGAGCCCATGAGTCATATAATGAGCTTATCTCATTTTGAAGGAGGCATTCTATATTACTGTTTTCTTCTGGCTTATATAACATTCGGATTTAAGTTTTAAGGGGACAACCTTCCTGCAAAATATTTATCTTAAAAGTGCCAGTTCCATGTGATTGCATTTAGGGAGATGAGTGAGGGTATTTTTACAGCCCACAACAAAAAAAGTCTCCATTAGATTTATAAATATTATCAGTTGAAACAGGTTGACAGAAAAAAAAAAAAGCCAACTTGGTTGAATCTTTCAATTTTCAACAGATGCTAAGCACCTTATATAAATGCTGCCTGAAGTCTGAGTTATCGAAAAATGGCAAGTAATACCAAATATACTTCATGATAAAATAATTAGTACACGCGATTACTTTGTTTTCAGAATATAAATGCATGCACTTATGAAGAATAAGCATAAGTAATTAATAGCAACCCATTTATCTCATTTTTAGGCAACTTATATAGCCCATGGGAAATTGAAGCTAACGCAAATATCTGGATATAAGTTCAGGCCAATATCCCAATAACTGTTGCTTTCTGTAGAGCTAACCAGTACCAACCCCCCAATATATCAGTGACCCTTAGCTTTGGGATAACATAAAGTCTATTTTATTGGCCATATGGCATCCTCCAAGCTATGGAAACCAAGCTACGTCCAGGACCAAGTTTGACTCAGAAAACTCAGCTATCACATGATTTAAGGAAGCTCACACCATTTAATGGCACTTCAAATCCACTTTCGATTTCTCTATTCCCTAACCCATAACCAGTCCCACCCTCAGAAGACAGACATGAGAGGTGGGGGGTAGAAGTGGAGAAAACCGCCAGTTCTTTTTTTTTTCTGGAGAAATCTTGTTTTATTCTCTTAAGCCATAAGTATACAGAACAACCGCATGTCACACCACAAAAATCCTAAACAAATATCCAGTATATATTCTTCAGCTTTCCCACCTAATCATTTCTTCAGCAGCTTTTCCTGGATCCACCTTCTGGGAACTTCCTGAGTCGCAGAAGTATTCTGATTCAATTATCTGTAAAGGAATATATCAAAGGGAAGCCATTGTGGAGATGTCTGCCCTCTCAAAATTGTGTTGCCTTGAGGAGCTCATGTTAGAAGTGTAGAAGATGAAGTTTTCTGTCTGAATTCAATTTCAATTAGATTTTAATATCAGACCTCTCTGTGATTAATATTACACTACACAATTTTCAAAACATTTAATTTGCCCTCAACTACCCTTGCTGGCTCTGTATTTCCATCACAGCATTTACATTCTCTCCACTTTCTACATTGTCTGTATGAGCAGCTTTTAATCAGAATCCCATTCCACCTTTGAAAGTGTAATATTCTCAAATGAAGTTTATAAAACCAGAACTTTCTTCAACCAAGCTTTTTGAATTAGAGTCTTCTTAACATCAGTGTTTCATGTATAATGGTCCTTAGAATGAAGAAAAAAATGGAGAGGAGGATTACCAATTTTAGTAACTCTCTCCTTTTTCTTCTTCTAATGAAGATTTAGATTATTCACCACTTAACAAGACAGTTGTCTACTATCCGACTGGACTTCTACACATGTTTTCTGGGTAACACACAATATGGGCATCTCTACAGAATAAATAGGAAGTTATTACCTTATATTTAAATAGCATGTGATATTAAGTAACCATGAATTTATAAGCCACAGTGGAAATAAGTTTAGTATAAATGTATGTTGCAGTTTCTTAAGTTTTGACTACCTTTACAGAAATTGAACTGACTCATCTTTTTTCCCTTTAAAGGCAAATAGGTTTGACTAACTTTGCCAAGTTTAACTGGTAGCCACATATAGTATTTATAAGGAAGATTTTGAGAGTACCTGAAGTTATTGGGAAAGATCATCATGATCAATTAACGATGTCAGTCATGAGTTTGGGAGGGAGAAGTGGTAGCATATAGAGCAAGATATATTGCATCCCTGATGTACATGAAGTCAAAGGGTAAGACTGACAAAAGTTCCTATTATTATTCCTATTACTCAACTCTTGTGCTGGAGAGAAATGTTTCCTATATTTTTGGAATTAGAATTGTTAGTGCTGGAGCTTTGGGAATGCAAACTCTTTAAAACTTCCTCCAAGTATTCCTAATGAGGAGCCAAATTTGGGAACCATTACTTCAGGGACCTGACAGATCAAACATATCTTGCAACTGAGAGGTAAGTGGTTGGCAGTAAGTATGTGAATCCGTGGGGCTGAAGAGGGAGGAGATGTTATAGGAAATCAAGTAATCATGTTCTTGTTTTATAATAGAGGCAAAGCAGTACCTTAGGGCTTTATATTTTTTCCATGTGAGTTTTATTTATTTATTTTAGAGATAAAAAAGATAGGACAGACAGACTTTTCCAAGAAAATAAAACAGAGATTGAGAGAAAGAACCTCCATCTAGGGTCACAGGCCCCTCTATTCCTCTCAAATTTACATTAAGAAGTTAGAATGGTTCACCTGCATTAGATGCACATCAGTTTATGTCACTGGAGACGAAGAATTGTGGCAATTATTTGAAATTCATTGAATTACCTGTAGTTGTTATTAAATTTCCATTTCAATCAGACTTTAGAGACCTAACCATAATTTAACTCTTGGTTAAGTGATCCTAATAATAAGTGCACTTCTCTCTCTTTTTTTTTTTTTTTTTATTAACGGAAAGAAAAAAAAGAAATTAACACAACATTTAGAAATCATACCATTCTACATATGCACTCAGTAATTCTTAACATCATCACATAGATGCATGATCATTGTTTCTTAGTACATTTGCATCAGTTTAGAGGAACTAGCAACACAACAGAAAAAGATATAAAATGTCAATATAAAGAAAAGAAATAAAAGTAGTAGTAATAGTAAAAAACAACAACAACAAACAAACCAACAAGCAAACAAAAACAAAAAAAAAACCCTATAGCTCAGATGCAGCTTCATTCAGTATTTTAACATGATTACTTTACAATTAGGTATTATTGTGCTGTCCATTTTTGAGTTTTTGTATCTAGTCCTGTTGCACAATCTGTATCCCTTCAGCTTCAATTACCCATTGTCTTACCCTGTTTCTAACTCCTGCTGAACTCTGTTACCAATGACATATTTCAAGTTTATTCTCGAATGTCCGTTCACAACAGTGGGACCATACAGTATTTGTCCTTTAGTTTTTGGCTGGATTCACTCAGCATAATATTCTCTAGGTCCATCCATGTTATTACATGGTTCACAAGTTTATCTTGTCTTAAAGCTGCATAATATTCCATCGTATGTATATACCACAGTTTGTTTAGCCACTCTTCTGTTGATGGAGATTTTGGCTGTTTCCATCTCTTTGCAATTGTAAATAACGCTGCTATAAACATTGGTGTGCAAATGTCCGTTTGTGTCTTTGCCCTTAAGTCCTTTGAGTAGATACCTAGCAATGGTATTGCTGGGTCGTATGGCAATTCTATATTCAGCTTTTTGAGGAACCGCCAAACTGCCTTCCACAGTGGTTGCACCCTTTGACATTCCCACCAACAGTGAATAAGTGTGCCTCTTTCTCCGCATCCTCTCCAGCACTTGTCATTTTCTGTTTTGTTGATAATGGCCATTCTGGTGGGTGTGAGATGATATCTCATTGTGGTTTTGATTTGCATTTCTCTAATGGCCAGGGACATTGAGCATCTCTTCATGTGCCTCTTGGCCATCCGTATTTCTTCTTCTGGTAGGTGTCTGTTTAAGTCTTTTTCCCATTTTGTAATTGGGTTGGCTGTCTTTTTGTTGTTGAGTTGAATAATCTCTTTATAAATTCTGGATACTAGACCCTTATCTGATATGTCATTTCCAAATATTGTCTCCCATTGTGTAGGCTGTCTTTCTACTTTCTTGATGAAGTTCTCTGATGCACAAAAGTGTTTAATTTTGAGAAGCTCCCATTTATTTATTTCCTTCTTCAGTGTTCTTGCTTTAGGTTTAAGGTCCATAAAACCACCTCCAGTTGTAAGATCCATAAGATATCTCCCAACATTTTCCTCTAACTGTTTTATGGTCTTAGACCTAATGTTTAGATCTTTGATCCATTTTGAGTTAACTTTTGTATAGGGTGTGAGAGATGGGTCTTCTTTCATTCTTTTGCATATGGATATCCAGTTCTCTAGGCACCATTTATTGAAGAGACTGTTCTGTCCCAGGTGAGTTGGCTTGACTGCCTTATCAAAGATCAAATGTCCATAGATGAGAGGGTCTATATCTGAGCACTCTATTCGATTCCATTGGTCGATATATCTATCTTTATGCCAATACCATGCTGTTTTGACCACTGTGGCTTCATAATATGCCTTAAAGTCAGGCAGCGCGAGACCTCCAGCTTCGTTTTTTTTCCTCAAGATGTTTTTAGCAATTCGGGGTACCCTGCCCTTCCAGATAAATTTGCTTATTGGTTTTTCTATTTCTGAAAAATATGTTGTTGGGATTTTGATTGGTATTGCATTGAATCTGTAAATCAATTTAGGTAGGATTGACATCTTAACTATATTTAGTCTTCCAATCCATGAACACGGTACGCCCTTCCATCTATTTAGGTCTTCTGTGATTTCTTTTAACAGTTTTTTGTAGTTTTCTTTATATAGGTTTTTTGTCTCTTTGGTTAAATTTATTCCTAGGTATTTTATTCTTTTAGTTGCGATTGTAAATGGGATTCGTTTCTTGATTTCTACCTCAGCTTGTTCATTACTAGTGTATAGAAAAGCTACAGATTTTTGAATGTTGATCTTGTAGCCTGCTACTTTGCTGTACTCATTTATTAGCTCTAGTAATTTTGTTGTGGATTTTTCTGGGTTTTCTACATATAGTATCATATCGTCTGCAAACAGTGATAGTTTTACTTCTTCCTTTCCAATTTTGATGCCTTGTATTTCTTTTTCTTGCCTAATTGCTCTGGCTAGAACTTCCAACACAATGTTGAATAATAGTGGTGATAGTGGACATCCTTGTCTTGTTCCTGATCTTAGGGGGAAAGTTTTCAATTTTTCCCCATTGAGGATGATATTAGCTGTGGGTTTTCCATATATTCCCTCTATCATTTTAAGGAAGTTCCCTTGTATTCCTATCTTTTGAAGTGTTTTCAGCAGGAAAGGATGTTGAATCTTGTCAAATGCCTTCTCTGCATCAATTGAGATGATCATGTGATTTTTCTGCTTTGATTTGTTGATATGGTGTATTACATTAATTGATTTTCTTATGTTGAACCATCCTTGCATACCTGGGATGAATCCTACTTGGTCATGATGTATAATTCTTTTAATGTGTTGCTGGATACGATTTGCTAGAATTTTATTGAGGATTTTTGCATCTGTATTCATTAGAGAGATTGGTCTGTAGTTTTCTTTTTTTGTAATATCTTTGCCTGGTTTTGGTATGAGGGTGATGTTGGCTTCATAGAATGAATTAGGTAGTTTTCCCTCCACTTCGATTATGTTGAAGAGTTTGAGGAGAGTAGGTACTAATTCTTTCTGGAATGTTTGATAGAATTCACATGTGAAGCCGTCTGGTCCTGGACTTTTCTTTTTAGGGAGCTTTTGAATAACTAATTCAATCTCTTTACTTGTGATTGGTTTGTTGAGGTCGTCTATTTCTTCTTGAGTCAAAGTTGGTTGTTCATGTCTTTCCAGGAACCTGTCCATTTCTTCTAAATTGTTGTATTTATTAGCGTAAAGTTGTTCATAGTATCCTGTTATTACCTCCTTTATTTCTGTGAGGTCAGTAGTTATGTCTCCTCTTTCATTTCTAATCTTATTTATTTGCATCCTCTCTCTTCTTCTTTTTGTCAATCTTGCTAAGGGCCCATCAATCTTGTTGATTTTCTCATAGAACCAACTTCTGGTCTTATTGATTTTCTCTATTGTTTTCATGTTTTCAATTTCATTTATTTCTGCTCTAATCTTTGTTATTTCTTTCCTTTTGCTTGCTTTGGGATTAGTTTGCTGTTCTTTCTCCAGTTCTTCCAAGTGGACAGTTAATTCCTGCATTTTTGCCTTTTCTTCTTTTCTGATAAAGGCATTTAGGGCAATAAATTTCCCTCTTAGCACTGCCTTTGCTGCGTCCCATAAGTTTTGATATGTTGTGTCTTCATTTTCATTTGCCTCTAGGTATTTACTAATTTCTCTTGCAATTTCTTCTTTGACCCACTTGTTGTTTAAGAGTGTGTTGTTGAGCCTCCATGTATTTATGAATTTTCTGGCACTCCGCCTATTATTGATTTCCAACTTCATTCCTTTATGATCCGAGAAAGTGTTGTGTATGATTTCAATCTTTTTAAATTTGTTAAGACTTGCTTTGTGACCCAGCATATGGTCTATCTTTGAGAATGATCCATGAGCACTTGAAAAAAAGGTGTATCCTGCTGTTGTGGGATGTAATGTCCTATAAATGTCTGTTAAGTCAAGTTCATTTATAGTAATATTCAGGTTCTCTATTTCTTTATTGATCCTCTGTGTAGATGTTCTGTCCATTGATGAGAGTGGTGAATTGAAGTCTCCAACTATTATGGTATATGTGTCTATTTCCCTTTTCAGTGTTTGTAGTGTATTCCTCACGTATTTTGGGGCATTCTGGTTCGGTGCGTAAATATTTATGATTGTTATGTCTTCTTGTTTAATTGTTCCTTTTATTAGTATATAGTGTCCTTCTTTGTCTCTTTTAACTGTTTTACATTTGAAGTCTAATTTGTTGGATATTAGTATAGCCACTCCTGCTCTTTTCTGGTTGTTGTTTGCATGAAATATCTTTTCCCAACCTTTCACTTTCAACCTATATTTATCTTTGTGTCTAAGATGTGTTTCCTGTAGACAGCATATAGAAGGATCCTGTTTTTTAATCCATTCTGCCAGTCTATGTCTTTTAATTGGGGAATTCAGTCCATTGACATTTAGAGTTATTACTGTTTGGATAATATTTTCCTCTACCATTTTGCCTTTTGTATTATATATATCATATCTGTCTTTCCTTCTTTCTACACTTTTCTCCATGTCTCTCTCTTCTGTCTTTTTGTATCTGACTCTAGTGCTTCCTTTAGTATTTCTTGCAAAGCTGGTCTCTTGGTCACAAATTCTCTTAGTGACTTTTTGTCTGAGAATGTTTTAAATTCTCCCTCATTTTTGAAGGACAATTTTGCTGGATATAGGAGTCTTGGCTGGCAGTTTTTCTCTTTTAGTAACTTAAATATATCATCCCACTGTCTTCTAGCTTCCATGGTTTCTGCTGAGAAATCTACACATAGTCTTATTGGGTTTCCCTTGTATGTGACGGATTGTTTTTCTCTCGCTGCCTTCAAGATCCTCTCTTTCTCTTTGACCTCTGACATTCTAACTAGTAAGTGTCTTGGGGAACGCCTATTTGTGTCTAATCTCTTTGGGGTGCGCTGCACTTCTTGGATCTGTAATTTTAGGTCTTTCATAAGAGTTGGGAAATTTTCAGTGATAATTTCTTCCATTAGTTTTTCTCCTCCTTTTCCCTTCTCTTCTCCTTCTGGGATACCCACTACACGTATATTTGTACGGTTCACATTGTCCTTGAGCTCCCTGATACCTTGTTCAAATTTTTCCATTCTTTTCCGGATAGTTTCTGTTTCTTTTTGGAGTTCAGATGTTTCATCCTCCAAATCACTAATTCTATCTTCTGTTTCTTTAAATCTGTCATTGTAGGTATCCATTGTTTTTTCCATCTTTTCTACTTTATCTTTCACTTCCATAAGTTCTGTGATTTGTTTTTTCAGTTTTTCTATTTCTTCTTTATGTTCAGCCCATGTCTTCTTCATGTCCTCCCTCAATTTATCGATTTCGTTTTTGAAGAGGTTTTCCATTTCTGTTCGTATATTCAGCATTAGTTGTTTCAGCTCCTGTATCTCATTTGAACTATTGGTTTCTTCGTTTGACTGGGCCATATGTTCAATTTTCTGAGCGTGATCCGTTATCTTCTGCTGGCGTCTGGGCATTTAGTCAGATTTCCCCGGGTGATCGACCCCACAGGTTGAAAGATTTTTCTGCGCAGTCTCTGGGTTCTGTTCTTCCTATCCTGCCCAGTAGGTGGCACACGTGGCACACGCCTGTCTGTGGGTTCCACCAGCGAAAGTTGCTGTGGGTCCTTTAACTCTGGAAAACTCTCGCCGTAGGGGAGGTTCGGCAACCAAAGCGTCTTGGAAGAATGCCAGCCGGCCCGGGGTTCCAAACGCGGGGAGGGTCGCCGGCTGTCGCAGCACAGGAGAGCGTTCGGCCAAATTAGCTAGTCGGCCCGGGGCACCAAGCGTGGCGGGAGGGCGCCAGCTGTCGCAGCCCGGGAGAGTGCACTGCTCCCAGCCGGCGGGGGAGTCACGTGTTTGGAAGGGATCCCCCGGTCACTGTTCTCCGCAGTCTGGGGATTTCCGACCCAACTATCTCAGTTGTTCCGGGGGGCCTCGTGTGGTGGGGGCACCAGCCGCCGCGGCCTAAGGGGACCGCCTGTCCAATTCTACCAGCTGGCCTGGGAAGGTGGAAGGGAGGGACTCCGGTCGCTTGCTGTCCCACCCAGGAAAGCCCGTGCCCCTTGGTGATCTCACCGGAGCTGGTTCTCCCAGATAGTCCGCCGTTCCAGGATGGGGTACGCTGTCCCTTTGATTTCCCTCGTGGCTCCGGGAGCTGCTCTGTATTATCTCCACTCCCCCAGTAGTTGTTCTGGAGGAGGAAAGGTGAGGGCGGCAAGGCTGTCGAGGCTGGTGGCGGAGGAGCACGGTGAAGGCGGGGGAAGAGGGCACCGTGTTGGTTGGAGAGCAGCCGGAGCAGGAGGGGGAGGAGGGGGGTAGAGGGGGGGGTAGGGAGGTCGGGCGGCTCGGCTGCTGCGGGGCGCGTGCGCCGCGCGGCGGTCCGGCGGAGAGAGAGAGGGGGTAGGGAGGTCGGGCGGCTCGGCTGCTGCGGGGCGCGTGCGCCGCGCGGCGGTCCGGCGGAGAGAGAGAGGGGGTAGGGAGGTCGGGCGGCTCGGCTGCTGCGGGGCGCGTGCGCCGCGCGGCGGTCCGGCGGAGAGAGAGAGGGGGTAGGGAGGTCGGGCGGCTCGGCTGCTGCGGGGCGCGTGCGCCGCGCGGCGGTCCGGCGGAGAGAGAGAGGGGGTAGGGAGGTCGGGCGGCTCGGCTGCTGCGGGGCGCGTGCGCCGCGCGGCGGTCCGGCGGAGAGAGAGAGGGGGTAGGGAGGTCGGGCGGCTCGGCTGCTGCGGGGCGCGTGCGCCGCGCGGCGGTCCGGCGGAGAGAGAGAGGGGGTAGGGAGGTCGGGCGGCTCGGCTGCTGCGGGGCGCGTGCGCCGCGCGGCGGTCCGGCGGAGAGAGAGCACACTTCTCTCTCTTAATTTACATTCAATTTGATCACAAATCATATAAATAAGGAATTACAGACATTCCCTTACCGTTCCTCAAATACTCAGTGTTTCTTAGCTTTGAAACCATGGGGCAAGAATATCTAAAGTCATTCTCTCAAAAATGTCTGTGAATCTCAGTTAGGAAAAAAAGTAGTCTCTTCAACGAATGATGTGCGAGAACTAAATATCCATATACAAGCAGACCCCTATCTCATACCATATACAAAAATTAACTCAAAATGGACCAAAGACTTAATATAAGAATGAGGACAATGAAACTCCTAAAAGAAAATGTAGGGAGGCATCTTTAGGATCTTGTTTTAGGCAATGGTTTCTTAGGTTTTACACCCAAGGCACAAACAATGAAAGAAAAAAATAGACAAATGGGACTGCTTCAAAACTAAAAGCTTTGTTCATCAAAGGATTTTGTCATAAAGTGAAAAGACAACCTACTCAATGGGAGAAAATATTTGAAAACCACATATCTGATAAGGGTTCAATATTCAGAATAAATAAATAAATCCTTAAATTCTATGAAAAAAAGGATAAACAGACCAATTTAAAAATGAGCAAAAGACTAGAATGGGCAATTTTTCTAAAAAGGAAATACAAATGGCTAAAAAGCCTATGAAAGAATTGCTGGTGGGAATATAAAATAGTGCAGCTGTTATGGAAGAGAGTTTGGCAGTTCCTCAGGAAGTGAAATATAAAATTACCATATGACCCAGAAATCTTGCTACTAAGTATATACCCAGAAGACCTGAAAGCAAGGACTCAAATGGATATTTGCCACCAATGTTGATAGCAACATTAGTCACAATTGCCAAAAGATTGAAGCAAACCAAGTGTACATCAACTGATGAATGGATAAACACAATGTCATATATACATACAATTGAAAAGTATTCAGTTATAAAAAGGAATGAAGTCTTGATGCATGTGACAATATGGATAAACCATGAGAACATTTTACTGAGTAAAATAATCCAGACACTAAAGGACAAATATTGCATGATCTCATTGATATGAACCAATTATAATAAGCAATTTTTTTAGGGTAAGAATCTAGAATATAAATTACCAGGGAATAGATTGAAGGTAGAGAATGATGGGGAGCTGATGCTTAATTTGTACAGAATTCTATTTAGATTGATTGTGAAGGTTTGGAAATAGATGGTGGTGATCGTAGCAATTATCATGATTGTAATTAACAGCACTGAACTATGCATGTGAATGTGATTGAAATGGGAAGATTTTGGTTGTGTATGACACAAGAAGAAAAGTTAGAAAATAAAACATGGACTGTATAACACAGTGAACTCTGTTATAGACAATGTACTGGGTTAATAGTACAAGATTGTTCTTTGAGTATAAAAATTGTATGACACTAATGCAAGATGTCAATATTAGGGTGGTATATAGGAAAAAATACACCTAATGTAAACTATGGACTGTAGTTAACAGTAACATTTTGCTATTCTTTCATCAGTTGTAACAAACATACCAAACTAAAGCAAAGTGTCAACAGTAGGGGGCAATATGGGAATGCTGTATTTTTTATGTAACTTTTCTATAAAACTGTAACTTCTCTAAAAAAAAGTGACAATTTTTTAGAAAACATTATGCTAAGTGCTACATATTGTATGACTTCATTTATATAAAATGTAAATATAAATAAACCTTTAGAGACAGAAATGGATTAGTGATTATGTAGGGATGGGGTGGGAATGAGAGGTGACTGCTAAGCAGCAGTTGGTTTTACTTTTTAGAATAATGAAAATGTTGTAAAGTTGATTGTGTTGATGAATGCACAATTCTGTGAATATAGTAAAAGCCACTGATTATATACTTTGTATGGACTGTATGTTATGTGGCTATATTTCAATAAAACTGCTCTTTAAAAAGAGAAAAAAAATGTGTTATGCATTTATTTATACATATGTATGTAGCATTCTCTCCTCTCTGTCTTTGTCTCTCTCCTTGATACACACACATACATACTGAGGCATGCACATATATATACTATTCATGTTAATTAATTCTAACAGAGGAAAACTTTGAAAAAGTCTGCAGAAATTAAACAAACTTTCTCAAGATGCATCACGATCTGACGATTAAAAATAACAATGTTTTATAACATGCAAAATCACAACATATTGCAAAAGATAATTGAAATTCTTGCATATGCCTAGGATATTAATATTTTTCCCTGCTTTTTTGTAATTAGATTGATGTGGGAATTTAAAAATCTGCTCCCCACGTCTGCTTAAGGATGTTAAGTTTTCCTGAGTCATTTTGCCAACTCAGATACTGGGTTCCAAAATGTCTTCTCTTCCAGTGGTAGTACATACACATGTGCTATTTTAGCATCACTAGAGCATACTGTGGTGCTGGAAATATCAGCACAGATGTAAAAATGGTCTATCATTCTGAGAATCATTCATTTACTGGGTACTTTTAGCTTTCTGCTGACAACAGGAGCTATTATAATCCAATCTGAATCGTATCCTCAACATTTACCGCTCAAAACTGGTAAGCTTCTGGAAAAAGGAAAATTTCTGAAGTGTAGACATTATCTTAGGTCAGATTCCCCAGAGTAGAACTTGAGACATGGATTTGGCTGTTCTTAATTTACGGAGGGGGTGTCCTCAGGAGAAAGGAAGTGATGGAAGCAAGAGAGGGAACAAAGAAAAGAGGTTGGGAGATTCGCACCCCCTTGAGGCAAGATTGTCAGCATTTTGTGCCCCTCAATAGTCTGTCAGTTACTGGCTATAGGCCACCTCTGGAGAGGAGAGTGTCAACATTCCCAGAAACAGTGGGAACACTTGTAGCAGCTGGGGGATGAACAGATATACAGCTGGAAAGGGGGTCTGGGCCCCCTTTGTCTACAGCAGAACTCATAGGCAGTAAAAAGCCAATGTTCCCTGAGTCCTTAATAACACAGTTCATCAGCTCATCAAATCTAGAACTCTGTCAAGAATAATAAATACTACTATTTAAAATACTATAAAGAAAAGAAAAGTATACCCAAGAGGGGCATCTGATAGGGAACTTCCACATAAAACTGGGACATCAAAGAGCTGAACCTTCATTGTCAGGGTAAATGAACAATAATTCCACCATATAGAAAAGGATAATGAGAAACTTTCAGGCCTTAACCTAGGTGTGAGTTTCGGAGGAAGAAACAAACAATTTCCTTGAGAATTTGGACTACAAACCCTTACTAACATGGATTTTTGGAGTGGTCCAAAAATCCTGGATTTTGTCAAGATGGTCCAAAAAACTTAGGCAGAAGATTTATTTTATAGTAGTCTTGGGCATATGATGCCCCCAGATGACTGGCAAAAGCAAACAAATTTGGCTAACCAGTAAAGTAAGGAGCCACTTATTATAACACATTTCCCTGCAAAATGTAAAATAATAATAGGACAGCTGCTAGAAAGGATTGATAAGATTTAGTATGTTTCAGGGTTTGCTCTTTAGAGTTTGGCAAAGTGGGGCCTCTACCAAATCTGGCGGCCATCTATTTTCATAAATACAGTTCCACTGCAACACAGACACTCCCATTCATTTATGTATGGTCTACAGCTTCCTTCATTCTACAGTGGCAGGGCTGTACAGCTATGACTCTCAACATATGACCTGTAAAACACAAAATTCTAACTGAAGCTTCACAGAAGAAGTTTGCCAACCCATGAACACTTCCATGTATCAACAATTTTTTTTAGTTATGTGGTAAACAGTTATCACATCTTCATTTTATGAGGAAATTGAGGCACCAAGAAGTTAAATAACTTACCCAATGTCAAATAGCTAGTAAGTAATAGAAAAAAGATTAGAAAAAGGTGTTTCACTCTCATCTTCCAGGAGTTGAATATGTAGAAATCAAGACCTGCAAAGAAAAATGATTGTTCATAGGAGCACAGAAGATAAGCACAAATGTATGAATGAATGAATACAGCTAGGAAGTGGCAAACCAAGTGTGCTGATTTGAAAGGATTATGCACCCTAGAAAAACCATGTTTTAATCCTAATTCCATTCTGTGGAGGCAGCTGTTTCTTTTAATCCCCATTCAGCACTAAAGGGTGGACAGTTGATTAGATTATCTCTGCAGGGATATGACACTCAATTGTGGCTATTCAACTTGGATTAGAGAGAGATGTGACTCCACCCATTCCAGGTGGGTCTTGATTACTTTCCTGGAAAGAAAGTAATTTTCCTCTTTTTCCTTCAAAAGAGGAAATATTTGGAAGAGAATGATGAGAGAGCCACAAGAACCATGAGAGCCCATGCAGCCAGAGACCTTTGGAGATGAAGAAGGAGAACACCCTTGGAGGGGCTTCATGAAACAAGGAGCTTGGAGAGAGAGCTAGCATATGTCACCATGTTCGCCATGTGCCTTTGCAGTTGAGAGAGAAACCCGGAACTACACTGACCTTTCTTAAGCTAATGTAACATGTTGTTGGTGCCTTTATTTGGACATTCTTATAAACTTGCTTTAATTTGTACATTCTCATGGCCTTAGAATTATAAACTTGCAACTTAATAAACTCCCTCTTTTTAAAAGTCATTCCATTTCTGGAATATTGCATTCCAGCACTTAGCAAACTAGAACACCAAGATTTAAACTCAGAGTATTTTGAATCCAGAGCCCAATATCTCTGTGAAATGAGTTACAAAAATTTCATTAGCAACAGAATCTTCTTTAACCACTTCACGTAACTAACATGCCATACCTAAGCCATAATTACCATTTCATTTGATAAAAACGTAGTTATTTATGCATCCAATATAGGCCACTCCAAAATTCTTTTGCTCCTAGCAGTTGAGGTGTGTCAATTTCACTTGAGTCAGTATCTTTAATTATATGATCTACTATGGCCCTGATAACACTGAGTAAGAGACTTTTTGTTGTACTAGGCACAGAACTCTCTTCATGTTAATGGAAGAATCAAATGCAGAGATTTTTTCCCTTGATAAATTATCTATTTTGTTTCCTAATGTACACCAGACAAACCACTATTTCTGTTAACAATTAAAATTAAATCCTAGCTGTTTGAATTTAATATCAATATAACTGTAAAAATCATTAAAAATGAAATATTTACATCCATGTTTACAAGTATTTCTTAAAATATTTTACATAAAAATTCTTTTAAAAGTGTTTTTTCATTTATAACTTTTTTTTAAATAAGATAAGCAGGACTATTCTATATGGTGGTGATATTAGAGAAAATAAATGACAAAGCTCCTTCTCAAAAGGAGTCCTCTCATGAGGGAACCTACATTCGACCCAGGCAGATCTGGCTCTAGAGACACGGCTTTTAAATGATATACTCTGCTGCCTCTTCATGGGAAGCACCATTTTGTAGAAAGGACTATACAAAGTGCTGAAGGAGTTGTCCAATCGGAGCAGAGGGTAGAAGACATTTGAATTGAGTTTGACAGGCTCATGGGACCTTACAAAGTGCACAAAGGGGAGAGAAGTAATGGCAGAGTAGGCAAAGAAAAATCATGTGCAGAGGCCAGAGGCATGAACAGCAGAAAAAAACTCAGAGAGTTCAAAGTGGGTCAGTATTGGTAGAGGGTAGGGTGAATGTTGGGACATGGTAAAGCATGAAGCCATGGAAGAAAATACATGCGAGGTCTGGAGTGGGAAAAGCTTCAAATGCCGAACTTAGACTTGATCCAATGAGCCCTCAAGCTCCACTGAAGAATTTAAACAGTGGAATGAGGAACTCAGATGCTTATTTTTGAACAATCATTTGGCCATGCTATAGGAAATGATTTGCAGTGGGAAAAGAAGAGTTGTTTTTTTTTTTTAACCTTCCCCTTCAGGGTTTTTGCTGACTTCTTTTTTGTCTATTCTCTTTAAATATTGCCACGACCCAGGAGCTTGTCCTTGGCCTCTTCTTCCCATTCTCTACACGCCCTAGACAATCTCATCTACTTCCATGGCTCACAAATCTCTACAAACAAATTGGATCTTTCCCTGAGAAACAGTCTTATACTGCAGACTAACAGCAGCTTGGAACAAGGAATCTCAAACTCCATGTATTCATATTTAATTGGCAATCTCCCAATGCATATCATCATCTCAACTGAGTAATTGGCCTTATTGGCAATTCCATCAAACAGGCAATCCAGAAAACTGGAGGTTTAAAATCTTCCCTTTCTTTCACCATCCCTTCCACTTTATCCTTCAATTTCAAATTGATTTGCGAGTTCTGTTAATTCAACCTATTAATAGTCCCATCCCTGCCTCTTGATATGGGAATTTATTATCTTTCATCTGATGTGTTGTTGCCATCTCGTAATACATGTCTCTCTGTCTATTCTTGCCCCTCTCCCATCTATCTTCCACCCTGTGATAAACAAATTTCTATTTAAAAAATCGCGTTGCCACACCAAAATTTCTTCTATGGTTCCCGATTGCCTACAAGATAAAGTCACCACAGTATGTCACCCAGTTGAAAATTAGAATCACTTGAGATTTTCAAATATGCAGATACCAGGTTTCCAACCCTAGAGCATCTGAGCTGCAAGGTCTGGAATGAGGCTGGTAACTGACTTTTTAAAGCTCCCCAGGTAAGTCTGCTGTGCAGCCGCAAGTGAGGATTGCTGCCGGGAGCCATATAAGCTACCAGTGATTTGCCCCTTGCCTACATCTCAGTTACATCCCACTCTCAGCTCAGACCTTGTCCTTCAGTGATATTGAACGATCTTTTACTTCTTGAGTATGGAAATCTATTTTGAATATGGAAATCTATTTCAAGTCCCCCTGCTTTGGCTTACTATGTTCCCTGTGCCTGGATTGCCCACTCTTCCTCCACACTCTCTACCTAACACCTTTCATCTCAAGTAGACCAGATTATTCCCTGCTTTTGGCTTCAACCTATCATATTTTAAGGCCTCTATCACTTTACTTAGTCTTTACCTATTTGTCTTCCCCCACTAGAATTAAATCCCTGAGTAGAAGAATCAGAGCTAATTTAATTCTTGATTTCAATCCAGAACCTTAACTCTAGGACAGACGGTCTTAACCTCAGCATTACTGACATCTTGGGCCAGGAAGTTCTGCGGTGGCAGGATGTCCTGAGCATTGTAGGATGGTTACCAGCATCCCTAGCTTCTACTTGCTAGATGACGGTAGCACAGCCCCTGCTCTTTGTAACAGTCAAAAATGTCTCCAGATATTGTTCCCATTTGGTGGAGGCAAAACCACCATCACAGCAAGGCAACTGCGTGTATCTCAGTTGATTTTCTATCTGGAAATTGTTGCTCAAGTCTTGGCCAATGTCAACAGTGATAGAAGTTGTCTTTCTCTGCTGTTTGAACAGCAGAGGGCAATGATCAAACATCGGTGGTTTTAAAATCAGGAGGCTAGCTCACTGAAGAGTTTATTACTGTCATTAGATGATATTTCTCTTCAAGTTAATTTGTAACAAAAAGCAAACTTTAAGATAATGTGTACACTGGCCTTGGTGAATGGTTTATGGATTTAAAATGATCAATTTAAACTTAACTGAAAGTTGAATTTTCTGTATCAATGCTGTAAAATATGGTAGCCACCAGCTACAGGGCTACTGGGCACTTGAAATGTGGCTAGTCTGAACTGAGATATGCTGGAAGTATAAAATTCACACTGGACTCTGAAAACAGTACAAAAAAAAAGTAAATTTTTTTTTAAATATTGATTGCATGCTGCAATAATATTTTGGCTATATTGGATTAAATGAACTATATTGTTATAGTGAATTGTAGGTGTCTCTTTTCATATTTAAAAAAATATCTACTACAAATTTAAAATTGCACACATGGCTTGCATTATTTTTCTATTGGACAGCATTGTTTCATATTCTTATAAAACTCCTCTTCTCCAAGAGGAAAATGTTTTTCATTTATACTGCTTTTTTTTTGCTCCAAATCTGTATTTTTGCTTTTCCTTGACATTTCTCATCTTCCCATGGGAATCAGGGCTTCCAAATGATTATAGGAATTACCTGAGAACTAACTTTTAAACACTGAAAGCACCCTCAGAGCTCTTGTCCTCACACAAGGAGAAAGCACTGAATTCAGAGAAGTCACTGAACCCAATAGTGTACGAAAATAAGAGGAAAGGTTTGTTTGCTAGAACAGAAATAGAACAGTGTTCACGGTTAAATGCCGAGGTTTTGGAATTACAACTTCGTGAGGACGATATACTCTCCAAACCCTCATTCCATACCTGGGTCTTTGACTTAATTATCTTGTTTAATTGTCACAAAAGCTCCGTAAGAGCCATAATTATTCCCAAGCTACCCATGCGAAACTGAGACTTAGAGAGGTAAAGCAGCTCTGCTGACCCCCCACAGCTGGTAGGTGGCAGAAATGAACCTGCATTTGTTTTGTGTGCTTGGTGCCCTGTGCACAATGCCGCTGGGCTGGTACATCTCGGGCACCCTGGCTAGGGGGCAGCGACTCACAGGCAGGTGGTGATGGGCTCTGCTTGCTGTCAGGTGGTGATTAGCTGTATCACTGAGATAAATCAGGGAACTGGCGGCTGGGGAACATGAGACGGCGCATTGACAGCCATTGGACGCTGAATAAATCACAGTAACTGCAGCCAAGAAGAGAGCACAGAACAGACAACAGTCTCTTCCTTGTGATTTTAGCAAGATAAATGCTTCATTGTTCTCACCTCTGGTGGACACCTATTTTCAGCAACAAAAGAAATGCTTTCAAACTATAATCATTCTGCTGATTAGCCAAACTGGGTTCATTGGAAATATCAGCCAGGAAAGAAAAGTTAGGGAGAAAGCAGACTTTATCAGCATAGTTCAAACTCTGGGCTTACTCACCACGGTGTCATTCATTCTCTCCACAACTGGATTCCCGAGAAAAACAGCAGAGCCCTCTTTCCTGTCATCCAATGTTCTCCAATGTAAAAACCAGAGAAGTGCTGTATTAATTGTGTTACTGGAATCTTTTGTGATTTTCAGGGCTTTAAATGAGCCAGCCTCAAAGCAATGCAAATCAGTCTGCTGAGAAGAATACATATTTGCTAAAGGCCAAGCTGATCATAATAGCTAATGTTTATTGAGCACATACTATTTGATAGGTGCTTACATGCACTATTTCATTTAATCTTCATATCCTTAAGAGAGCAGCACTGTAATTAACCCTACCTTAGTGAAGAGGATCTGAGGGTCAGAAAACTTATGTAATTTGTTTCAAACCATAAAACTTCCTAGAATTGGGATTTCAACTAATGACTCTATAATTCAAGAGTTTTAACTCATAACTATTACATCAGTCTGCCTACACCATACTGTTAGAGAACATTTTACTATTAGGGGGAAAAAGTTATTTTCTTCCTTTGTCCCATTTCTTGAAAAAAAAAAAAATCTATATTGGAGGCACTTGTAATGCACTGGATGCTTTTATCCATTTTCATTCCCTCACTAACAAGAAATTGATACCAAATGTAAGCCTGTGTATTTATGAAGGCAGTTGCTTCCTGCTCACCTCATTTTACAGTTTGCTTTGACTTGAAGGAAGAAATAACGGAGAGCAACCTTTACTGCTATAATTGGATTTTGGCCGTCAGGTATAACTTGGTACAATTGTATCCTAGTAGAAATAATACACATTTTGGGTTTAGTTTTATAGAATCTATTTTCTTTAACCTTAGAGGTCTTAAATTTTATCTAGGAATGCATCGTATTCAAAATTTTAACTTGCTTATAGCCTGCTAAGAAAAAAAAGAGGCAAATTTAAGAAGATCTTTCTAATCTTGTCTCCCACCTTCACGATGAAACTTCCCATCTGAAATTTACATTTTTAGTAATCTTGAACTCCGCATAAAACTTCTAAAAATGCTCTTATCTACAAACTGCAGGAACCTGAGGGATAATTTGGTCTCCAATATTATTAACAAAGCACTTTAGTGTGCTTGGTGTTGTTTAGAGATTTTGTCATTTCTTTTAGCCTGGTGGATTTTTAAAAAATTGTGTTTAAGGCCTTAAAATTTCGTGCATATGGTATTAAGTGAAAACAAAAGGCTTAGGGAAACTATTTTATTATTGTTGTTATTATTAACAACAGTATAGAAAAACATGGACTTCAAATTGGCCATAATTGTGGAATTAAAAGTTTCTAACTTGTGTAAAGAAAACAAAAAAGGCTGTTAAATTTACTTTGGGAGATAAAACAAGGAAGGATAAACCTGCTGTTGGCCTATTAGTACTAGTGAAAGCAGCATGTATCTCCTAACTCTGGAAATGCAACATACTGTGGTTATCAGGATTCTTAGGAAATTATGCTGTGCTCTTCAATGAATAAGAATCCAAAACAGAAAATGCAATTCAAGGCATGGACTCTAAATATACTTTTTAAGAAAAACCCAAATTCTTTAAAAACTGAGTGACAGATAATCCTCCAAAGGAATTATGGCTGATCCTTCTAGTAATAGAGGGTAGTGGGTCTGTATTTGGTACCAACAATAATTCTGGAGCTACGTAGTAACTATCATACGAGTTTGAATAAAAGCCTGTTTTGTCTTGTTTTTCACAAATGTGCAGGCTTGAATGAATATATGAGGGTCAGGCTTGCATAATCAACTTACTACCTTAATCTGCATATGAATCACCTGGCAATATTTTTAAAATTCTGACTTAATGGAACTGGATGAGGCCTTTCTGACAAGCTCCTTGCTGATGCTTATGCTCAAAGGTGAGTTAGCACACTACCCTTTGAGCAGAAAGGTGGAGAACCCCGTCAGGTTCCTCTTTACTTTCCAACTCTATTCTCATTCAAACCACTGCAAACCTATTGACTCTATCCTAAAAATCTTTCCCGCATATGACCACATCTCACCCAACTGCATACTAAAACTCTAGGCCAAACCACTATTTCCTTCTAACTATTGTTCATGCTTTCTAAATGACATCACTCTTTGGCTCTTGACCTTGCTCTCGTATATTCTTAACACAAATGGCAGAGATCCTTTATTAAACAGAAATTATGTCACATCAAACCTATTCCTAATTACCCTTCAATTGTTTCCCAATCCATTAATAAAATCTAAACTCGTTGTCAGCTGTAAGACACTCCATTATCTGGTCCTGTTCTTTGTTCTTCCTCATTTCTTACTTTTCTTCCACTCCAGTCACACTGGCTATCTTGCTATTTTTTCAAACCACCAAGTGCATTTGCAGCTCAAGAACTCTGCATTTGCTATTCTCTTCTCCTAGGAAGTTTGTCCCCTAGAAATTGAATGCTCATTGTCTTACGTTATCCAGGTAATACCTGTTTCCAGTATTTGCTCTTGTTAAAAATACCCTCTATTGCAGTTATTACAGTTGCATAACTAGATTTAGTGGCTTAAAACAGCAGCATTTATTTTACCATCATTTTGCAGACTAGACAGGCCTTGGTGGGGACAGCTCATTCTGCTCTACTTGGCTTTGGCTGAGTCAGCTAAAAGGTGGCTGGGGACTGGAATCAGCTGAAGACCCACCTGCCTGACACCTGAAGCAAGAAGAAAGCAGCTGGGGCCCCTCAGTTATCTCCTTCTATCTCTATGTTAGTAGGACTTCGGGAGTCTAAAAGTACATGTGGAGACAGAGAAAGAAAGAGAGAGAGAGAGAGAGAGAACCAGGTGGACGTCAAATCACCATTTGACCTTGCTTCATACATTATTATTGCTGTCACTTCTGCTGTATTCCTGTCTGCTAAATTCTCTTTGTTGGAAGCAAGTCGCTAAGGATGGCCCATATTCATGGGAAGGAAAGTTAAATGCCATCATTATGAGGAAGAAGAATGTCAAAAAATTTACAAATATTTTGTAAAAACTATCACATCGTCCAAATCTTAATCTGGTACCCTGCCTCACTCTTCCTCCTGGAATTGTCACTTTATGGAATTACACTTAATTACCATCTGTTTCCCTTATTAGAATTTAAGTTCTATGAAAGTAGAGACCTGATCTTCTTTACTGCTGCAGCACCATCACCAGTGACTCAAAAACAGCTGAGCCAAGACTAGGTACTCAAAAGTACTTGAGTTGATTTTTAAAATTTTAATAAACCTGCTTTATCTGCAGAACTCACTTGAATTCCCATAACACTATCACTAATTAATTGACTAAATATATGCAATCTGCTTAGAATAGCACTAGCAGCACGTGTGTAGGCAGTTGATACTGGGCATTGTTGTAAATAATAGCTAACGTTGATTGTGAGCTTAACACATGCCATCAATTCATCTGGATTATTTTTTAATCTCTCCAGAAATATGTAAAATGGCACTGTTGTTACACCCTCATTTCACACAGCTATCTAGTGGCAGAGCTGAAATTAAAAGCCAACCCTGTCTGATTCCCAAGCACACACTCACTCTTCTTCTATGATGTATTTTCATTATTCATAGGGGCAAGGTGGCAAGAACAACGGTTTTGAACCGAGAAAACACAGTGCATATTTCTGGCTCTTCCATTTCATTTCTGTGAGTCTCAATTTCTCCATATGTAAAGTGAGAATGATAAAAATACGTTTCTGAGAGTAATACTTAAGGATCAAGAGAGCTATGTGTGAGAGTAATTTGCTATGAGTGTAGTGCTAAAGGAAGATAATATGCACTTAATATTTGAATTTGTGCTCTGATCATTGCTACAGAAATTTGTGTGCATTTTTTTAACTGACTTTATGTTAGTTAAACCCAGAATTTGGGTTCTCAAGACAAGATTAGCTGTGCTTGCCTATCCCATAGTGTGTTATACAGCCCAAGAGTTTGTTAAACATTTGAGGAACTAATGAGCAGATCTCCAAGTCCTGGTGTGTAGGTGCCCTTAAAAAACAAAAAACTAAAAACAAAAAACTGTGCTTACTCTTTAGATATATTTGGAAGTCAAATGCTTCAAATTCATTCATAGGTCATTAGGGTATTTGCCATAAACAACAACAATAGCAACAGCACTTAATGACTTAGCTTGCTATGCATGGAATCAAGAAAGTAGTAAGATGCAAAGACCAGAAGGGTTGGTTCAAATTTCTGTTGTGTCTCTTAGCAAAATGGGCAAATTCCTAAACTTTATTGTAAGTTCCAATTTCTTCATTTGTAAAATGGAGGTGAGAATTCCAACCACATGGGACTGATTAAATAGTATACCAGACATTTGTAAAATATAATGTACTACGCAAATATGAGAAGTTATCCTCTAGTATTTCAAAGTCTAGGTTAATTTTTACTTATCCTAGAGAATGAGTGGTTTTTTTCCTTGATAATTCACAATAGAAACCATTTAGGATCTTTTTGGAAATTCATGAAAACCTGTATTTTAAAATCATAAGACATTAAATCACAAATTTTATAATGGAATACAGGTTGTTGTTATGTACGATAAAGAACATTGTTCTGTTCACCCACAATCACACACAAATGTGGAAATGGGGGCTCCGCAAATCATTGATAATTCATGCCTTCTTCAGAAACAGGGCCTGCCCTAGTAGTTGTCTCCCAAGCCACAGTTTCCAGAGGTTTCTTTTCCAGAGGTGTTTGATTTCATTAGCAATTGCAAAGTGACCAGCTCCGCAGGGAAATTTGGGGGGTTTCAGCTTAGGGTGCCTATCCTGTTTTCCTTTGCTATCTACGTGATATCACAGTCATGGTCCAGAAGTGGCCATGAAAAAAGATATTATCAGCAAAATATAAGTGAAGTTTTGCTGGGGAACTTCTGGGGAAGGGGTGCTTTCTGATAAGAGACACTTAAGAAAATCGTGCTGGCTACGTTTCTTTACATTCCTTCCTGCTTAAGACATTGATAACTCCTTTGTATTTGCCGCTTTGAGAAATAGGCCAAGGAATTGAAATATATCCTGATCTAATAGAAGCCTCATTTAATCGAGCCTGTTAATAATCCTTATACAGTCTACCTACAGATGTCTTCAGTAAACAATAAGATTCAATGATCAAAGCCACTCTTAGTCATTTGGTTGTTGTGGTTACTTAGAGATGACTCTGTGCTGACTGATATATATTACTCTGTCTTCCAAATCCAGGAAAGAATGGTCTGGTCATAAAGCAAGGGCTTTACCCACTATGTCACACAGAAGCATCTTGAAATAAGATGTTTTGATTCTTGCAGAAGTTGAAACAAAAAAAACCACATAAGCCTAATTAAGAAAACACTAATTCTAATTTCTCTGAGCTTTTCTCCAATCTTCAGACAGCCAAACAGTACCCACAAGAACTTATTCTTTTCATAAAGGACTTGAGTATAAGTTTCACTGGTTACATTGGGTATGAACAATTGAGAATAAGAATAGTGAAAAGAACAATTTTCAGATTATTCATCATCAATCCCACTTATTCACACGTTTTGTACTCTGTTCAGTGTTATTTAGGAATCTCTTCTTTTGTATGAATTTGACATTTCAAGTTCTGTGAAGGAACTGAAATCACTGTGAAGGAAGGGAAAGAAGTTTTGGGATATCTGGAACCAAGAGAATGAAAAGTTAGGGGCAGGGAGGCCCAGCGGAAGAGAAAAGCAAGTGTACGGCCATGTAAAGCCAATTTAGGGAGTTAGGACTCAATGGCAGGAGTGGTAAGGAGCAATTGCTGTATCTTCCTCAGGAAGGCACCCAAAGAAATGCGCCTCTTAAAGAAACCATTCTGACTGGAGCATACAGACTAAATCAGATGGGGCAAGGGTGAGGCAAAGTGACCTCTCAAGTGGTTGTTATGGCAATTTAGGGATTGATGACGATAATGTAAATGTGGTACCAGAAAGGGAACTGGACAGAAGTGGTAACATCTGAAGGAGATTTAAGAAAGTACATGGATTAAACACAAACACACAGGAGTTAGTGCTAGCTTTTAGATGAACATGGAGTAAGTGTAATTACAGACACCAGAAGTGCTTGAATTTCTGGTTTAAGCAACCCAGACAGAAGACCATTTGCTGGGATTGGTTAAATCAGCCAAATGCTGCAGAGAAATAAAATTTTAGAAGAGGGAAAGAGTATAGAAGGCCTTGGTGACTGTGTTCAGAATATTTTCATATGCATAGAAAGAGAGGGAAGCCAGATGGTTGGGGGTGGAAGAGGGAGTAAACAGTGAGTTGGCGGAGACAGTTAAGGCAGATAAATCGTGAAGAGGTGGAGAGAGAGAGGGGTTAGCTGAAGAAAATAGAAAAGTATCGTTCAAGGAAAAACTTTGTTTGAGTGGGAGAGAGCTGAGCAAGTTTTATGGATCTAACCTGAACAACCATTATCTTTACTCTCACCTCTTGCAAATCATATACTAAAACAAACAGTAAACACCTATTGTTTTTCCCCCCTTTCGTTTCACTCTGTAGTACTGCAGATGATATGAAGAAAGATGGTTAAAAACTACAAGAATCTGAATCCCCAAAGCAACACTGACTCAGTAAGCAACAGGGACCATTTTAAATTTGAAAATAACAATAACAATGCAAACCCACTGAGTACTACGCTATGCCTCTTCCACAGCATGCTTTCCTAGGGGGTGCTGCTTATCAGGGTGCATTCCCCTTTGACCAAAGATCTTCCTAGAAGACAGAGTTCTTTCCAGTGTGCAGGCTTCCTTCTCAAAGGTTCCTTTCTGACTTCCATAGAAAATCATTTAATATTTTGTTTAACTTTCTGTTCATGACAGGGGCATTTTGACAAATAAAGAGTCAAATAGTTTATGTATGGAACTGTACTATCAGCTTTGGAAAACCAGCTATATTTGTGGCAGAGATGGTGTTCTAGTTTGCTAGCTGCTGGAATGCAACAAACCAGAGATGGATTGGCCTTTAATAAAAGGGGATTTATTTCATTAGTTCTTCAGAGGAAAGGCAGCTAACTTTCATCTGAGGTTCTTTCTTATGAGGGAAGACTCAGGGTAATCTCTGCTGGCCTTCTCTCCAGGCCTCTGGGTTCCAACAACTTTCCATGGGGTGATTTCTTTCTGCATCTCCAAAGGCCGGGGCTGAGCTGCGAGTGCTGAGATGAGGTATGCTGAGCTGCATGGGCTTTGTGACGTTGAGCTCTCTCATTTAAGCACCAGCCATTTAAATCAAACATCATTCATTGAAGCAGGCACGCCTCCTAGCTGGCTGCAGATGTAATGAACAACAGATGAGGTTCACCTACCACTGGCTCATGTCCACAGCAACAGAACTAGGTACCTTCACCTGGCCAAGATGGCTATGTGTTTGTTCACAAAACACTATTTCCACTTTTTCCTGGGTACTTAGCTAGACTATCCTTCCCAGCCTCCTTTGCAGTTAGGTAGGGCCATGTGCAAAATGGAAATTGTGCTGAAGTAATATATGTCATTTAATCTCCAAGTGTTTTCCCTTTTAGCTAAGCTGAAATGGAGACAACTCTCAGGACAAATTTGGAAGCCACTTGTTGAAGATTATGGAGGAACAAGAGGGAAGTAGTCTGAGTTTATGATTCACCACCTGCCAATCAAAATTTGTATCAGTGAGAAATAAATTTTTATTGTGTTAAACCACTGGGATTCCAGGGTTTATTCATAACAACAGCTAGCCAGAATAGTAACAAATATAGTGTTCATTCATGGTTATATATACTGCCTTACAAATATGAAGCACTGTATGGCTGTTACCTTATTTGATTCTCATATCATCCCCATGAAATGGATAATATTATCCCCATTTTACAGATAAGGAAGGAGTCTGAGTTTCAGAGGGATTAACAATAGGTCCTCATGACCTCTTGGGACACCTAGGGATTCATAGAAATTTCGTCAAAGTTGAAGAAAACCATAGAAGACTTTCCTCTACCCAATAGTTTCAGCTTCACGGTCAAAGGCAGCTCATTGTTCATTTATAAATAAGTAAATATAAAACCTACCAAGTACGCATCATAAAGACATGATAATTTGTGATACTACAAGTCCTAATAATATTTAAATTACCTGAAAACTCAGATGTTCTGATGTGTATTTGCAAGATCAAATTCTACAACACCTTTTAAAACAATAAAAATGGGAAGGGGTCCCAGCGCAGTCCCAGATCTGTCTCCTGTTTGAAAGGAACAGACTGGGGGACTATTCCCCCACCTCTTCAGCCTTGACCACCCTCCAATTGCCTCTCCAGCTGCAACCACCAGGACCATCTTCTCAGCCACCCCCTGCTTCCCGAACCAGCTAGCCCCATTTTTGTGGTTAGCTCTTCACTTCCTACCCACCACGAGCTCTCAGATCTCTCAGAATTATTCCACCAAAGTGGAAGTGGGTCTCTTACACTCACTTCTCTCCAGGCGTCTATTTCCACTGTGACAATGTGGCCCTGAAGGGTGTGGGCCTCTCATTTGGTGAGCTGGGGTAGGAGAAGCATGTGAGGGCGGGGTGTCTCTTAAAGATACAAGCGACAGCTAAGTCCTCTTCCAGGCTGGGCAGAAGCCCTCTGCAGGTGTGTGGGGTAAAGCCACAGGGCTATGGAAGCTGCCATGGGCCTGGAGAAGAGCCTGAACCAGACCCTTTTGGATCTGCAGACATTGAGTTCCGCCCACTCAGACCTTCATCTCTGTGGCTTTCTGGAGAAGCATTTCCTAGATGAGGAGGTGAAACGCATCAAGAAGATGGGGGACCACCTCACCAATCATCACAGGCTGGAGTGGGTGAGTATCTCTTTGAAAGGTTCACTTTCAAGCATGACAAGGAGCCTCAGGTACGCAGAGGCCTTAGGGAGATAGGGGTTCTGCATTTCCCTGACATCCAGGCTTCTGCCTGCTCCCTTTTCCACCCAGCCATCTTTTAACCAATACCTTGCAGCCCTCTAGCAAACATGAACTAAGTGTAAACAATAAAGTTTTTGCAGCAAAAAAGGAAGAAAGAAAATGGAAAGTTTCCTCTTGTTCAAATAAATATAAATTATAGAATGATAGAAATCTAAACTATAGAAAGACATCTAATAAAAACTCTCTAGGCATACCTTTATCTTGGCCTAACCTATTTAAAACATACAGCTTAATGCCAGCCTGGCTTGGCCTAAGTGCATATGTTCGAGCACTGCACAATCCTGAATATTCACATTATGGTTCATTGAAAAGGCAATGGGCTTTGCAACGAGAATGACAGCAAATGGAAAGATTATGAGGAAAATTGTCTTACTTATCTGCTACTGTACTTTTGATTGCCAACTGTAATTTTAAGGTTCATTATAAGAGGGGGAAAAGTTTTGACCATTTACTCGTGTATAGTATTGATACAAAGTATAAGTTGCTTGAAATACACTTTGCTTTTAATGAAGCTACTGTAATTATATGCTTTAAAACATCATCAATTTTCATCAATTTTTTGCCCCTGTTGAAGTTACATGCAGGTAAAATATTCAAAGGTCATCAGACCCTGTGGAACATGAATCAACCAGAAAAGTGAAGCTGTTAAAATTACACAGGGATGACACAAGCTATTTTCTGAGTCATCGCTTGACATAGCATGAGATTTGACTGGGTAATTGAGGTAAATAGCGTGGCTGTTATAGATGTCATGATAGATCAGATAGGGGTCAGAAAACATAACAACTTTAATCACCCTTTAACATGGGAGACCGCTGTTCTGGAGTACTGTGGGGAATGCCCCCATATAAAACTGTTATTTACCCATTCTACTAATGGTCCTAAACTTAATTTCTCTAAAGAACAATCCCCTGCTCAAAACACTTTAATAATTTCTTATGTTTAGAGCTCTGCTGTCCAATGCTCTAGTCCTCGCCACATGTGGCCATTTAAACATAAATGAAAATTTATTAAATTTAGATTAAATTAAAAATTCAATTCCTTAGTTACAATAGCCCATGGGTGGGTGGCGGAATAGGACTGATAGCTATTATCTTCTACAAAGCCCCACCACAAATCCATTAACTCAGCGAGTTCTATTCAATAATGCAGCTATAGAGCTGGGACATCTGATAGTTACTAGTCATTTCTAGATATTGAGCACTTGAAACATGATTAGTCTGAAGTAAGATTTGGAAGAACGTAAATACCTCATTAATAATAATGGATGTTGATTACATGTTTCAGTGACATTTTATATATAGAATCACTTTTTTGTTTTTTTTAAAATTTAATTTATTAAACATAACCACATACAAACACAAACATTCTTACCATATGATCATTACCATTCTTGATATATAATCAATAACACAATATTGTTGTGAATATACATAGTTGTATATTCATCATCATGATCATTTCTTAGAACATTTGCATCAATTCAGAAAAAGAAATAAAAAGAAAACAAAAATTCATATATACGATACTCTTTACCCCACCCTTTCATTGACCACTGGCATTTCAATGTACTAAATTGATTTTAACATTTGTTCCCCCTATTATTTATTTATTTTTAATCCATTTGTTTTACTCGTCTGTTGATAAGGTAGATAAAAGGAGCATCAGACACAAAGTTTTCACAATCACACAGTCACATTGCAAAAGCTATATCATTATACAATCATCTTCAAGAAACATGGCGACTGGAACACAGCTCTACATTTCAGGCAGTTCCCTCCAGCCTCTCCATTACACTTTAACTAAAAAGGTGATATCTATTTAATGCATAAGAATAACCTCCTCCTTTCAACTCCATTTGGAATCTCTCAGCCATTGACACTTTATTTTGTCTCATTTTGCTCTTCCCCCTTTTGGTCGAGAAGGCTTTCTTAATTCCTTGATGTTGAGTTCCAGTTCATTGTAGGATTTCTGTCCCATGTTGCTGGGAAGGTCCACACCTTTGGGAGTCATATCCCATGTAGAGAGGGGGAGGGCAGTGAGTTGGCTTGTCATGTTGGCTGAGAGAGAGATAGGCCACATCTGAGCAACAAAAGAGGTTCAGAGGTTCTCTTGGAGGTGACTTTTAGTCCTAATCTTAAGTAGGCTTAGCCTGCCCTTTGTGGGGTTAAGTTTCATATGTAAAAACCCCAAGATTGGGGGCTCAGTCTATTGCTTTGGTTGTCCCCACTGTTTGTGAGAATATCAAGAATTCTCCACTTGGGGAAATTGAATTTTCCCCCTTTCTCACCATTCTCCCAAGGGGACTTTGCAAATCCTTTCTAAGTCACTGTGAAAACACATTCATTTTATTTTATTTTATTTTGTGTGGTACTAGAAAATGTGAATTTACACATGTGACTTGCATTATAGTTCTATTGGATGATACTGATCTACAGTCTTGAAATCCATCTGATAACGACCACCAGGGTCATGCTTGTAGACCAAGAAAGTTATATTTATCTCTTTTTGCAGGCAGAAGTCTGCACACCAGAGGAACCGTGAGGGTCTTACCAAACAGAGGAAGACACCAAGTTAAAACACGAATCTGGGGCAAGAGTGGAGTTTAAGTAGAATTTAAATGATGTAGCACTTTGACAGGGTCAAGGCAAAGCAGGACTGTGGTAAAAATTGAACTTCAGCTTTAGCTTTGGAAACTACAAAATTAAGTGTGGAATATATCCCCAAACTACTATTTCTAAGTTGAAACTACTATTTGGTGTCAAGGTTAGTAATTCGGTCTGGTTGAAAGTAGGATGTTCCTTTCTGACTATGACTTCCCAACATTAATGCTCTTCCATTAATTATCTTAAAGAGGTTCATAATAGAATAAAGTTCGTTTTTCTTGGTGTTCTAGTTTGAAAGCTGCTAGAATGCAATATACCAGAAACAGAACAGCTTTAAAAAGGGGGATTTATTAAGTTGCAAGATTACAGTTCTAAGTCGGAACATGTCCAAATTAAGGCACCAACAAGAGGTTACCTTCACTCAAGAAAAGCCAATGAAGTTTGGGGTTTTCTCTCTCAGCTGGGAGGGCACATGGCGACATCTGCTAGCTTTCTCTCCTGGCTTCTTATTTCATGAAGCTCCTCCAGGGGCGTTTTCCTTCTTCATCTTTGTTCTAGTTTGCTAGCTGCTAGAATGCAAAAAATATACCAGAAATGGAATGACTTTTAAAAAGGGGAATTTAATGAGTTGCTAGTTTACAGTTCTAAGGCCAAGAAAATGTCCCAATTAAGTCTATAGAAATGTCCAATCTAAGGTATCCATGGAAAGATACTTTGGTTCAAGAAGGCCAATGAAGTTCAGGGTTTCTCTCTCAAGTGAGAAGGCACATGGTGAACACAGTCAGGGTTTCTCTCTCAGCTGGAAGGGTGAACATGGCATTATCTGCTAGCATCCTCTCCTGGCTTCCAGTTTCATGAAGCTCCCTGGGAGGCATTTTCCTTCTTCATCTCCAAAGGTCACTGGCTCATGGACCCTCTGCTTTGTGGTGCTGCAGCATTCTCCTCTCTCTCCGAATCTCCTTCATTCTCCAAAATGTTTCCTCTTTTATAAGACTCCAGAAACTTATCAAGACCCACCCAAATGGGTGGAGACATGTCGTCACCTAATCCAGTTTAACAACCACTCTTGATTAAATCACATCTCCAGGGAGATGATCTAATTACAGATTCAAACGTACAATACTGAGTAGGGATTATAAGAAATGCTGTCTTTACAAAATGGGATTAGGATTAAAAAAAGGTTTTTCTAGGGTGCATACATCATTTCAAATGAGCACAATCTCCAAAGGTCTCTGGCTGCATGGGCTCTGTTGGTATTTGTGGCTCTGTTGGTTCTGGTGGCTCTAAAGCTTTTTCCAAGACCATTCCTTCTTAAAGGGCTCCAGTAAGCAACCCCACCTCGAATGGGTGGAGACACATCTCCCAGCAAACCATCTAACCGAAAGTCACCAACCGCATTTGGGTGGGTCACATCTCCATGGAAATAATAAAAATGATTCCACCCAGCAATATTGAATGAAGATTAAAGGGCATGGCTTTTCTGGGGTACTTAATAGCGTCAAACTGGCACACTTGGCTTAGCATTTAAACCCATCTATGGTCTGATCCTGTCATTCTCAATAATATCCCTTACTGTTCTGCTCCATACACTCCATGTATGTTCTCAAATAATGGCTTATTATTTTTTCTCTCTGATTTGTTCATATTATTCCTTCTACCTACAATGCTTTTATCCACTTTTGCTGCAATCCTTCAAGACTTGATTCAGGTATCACAGTTTATTATAATACCTTCCGAGATTTTACTCCATACAATCACATAAGCGTCAAGCAAATATTCTGCAGCACTTGACTTGCATCTTCTCTGGGCAAGTGATGGAGACACTTTCTACTTTGTTTTATGCGTACTTCTCCATGCACTTTCTCTTCCCACCACTTATCCAGCTCCCAAAAGGAGAGGCTGGGCTCTACCTCTGTATCTCTCCATTTTAAACCATCCATATTACACAGCAAGTGTGGTGGTATGAAGCTTTATATAACCCAAAAAAGACTATTCTTAAGTGTAATCTGTTCCTGTGGGTGTCGACCCACTGTAAGTAGGAACTTTTAAGGAAGCTTCTTCAATTACCGTGTGACCCACCTCATTCAGGATTGGTCTTAATCTTCTTACTGGAGGCCTTTATAAATGGTATGAATCCAGAGGAAAAGAAAGAGAGAGCAGCATGGAAGCAAGAAGATGAAAACAGTATAACCCAGAAGAAAATGCTGCCCTACTCCTTGCCATGTATCAAAGGAACAAGAATCAGCAGCAGCCGGTCTCGGGGAAGAAAGAATTGCCTTGATTTGGACGCTTTCTTGGCCTCAAACCCTAAGCAGATATATTTCCATTGTTTAAGTCAAACCATTTCATTGTGTTGCTTTAAGCAGCCTGAGAAACTAAAACAGCAAGTTCTCAAAAACAATCCAGTACATGAATGCGTATTTATTCTTCTATACGTGAGAAGATGTAATTATGAGTAAAAATCATTCTGTGTATGTTTGGCCTACTGTGGATGCTATGACCTCAATTTTTCTTTGCAAACACAGCTCCAGATAATTCAGTCATTACACATAGACTGAAGAAATTATGACTTTAAATCCTGCTTTGTCAGCACTTGAATGCCTTCAGCTGCTTGGGTGCCTGCCCCTGCACTTTAGTGTGCCTGTATAGAACAAACACACATGTACACATGAATGCACACACACACACACACACACACAAGCTAATTCTGTGCATGCTAGAGAGAAAAAAAGGAAGAAAATCTGACCATTGCTTTAGAGATTAGTGCAGACTAAATATGTCTGTATGGTTTCTGTTATACCAACCAGCCTATATTTGGTAATATCTATCAACATCCATACCAATATAAGATTGGTTCAGGTGCCATCTCTTTTCCACTTATTTATTCATTCATCCAATCATTTACTGTCACTCCAATTCATGCCAGACATTGCTAGGCAAAGCACTTATACGATGGGAAATTATACTGAACATCTTTTGCAGGCCATATATAACCATAGATGGACTAGGTAGATAATCTTTCTCTGTAATTATACAACATGGGAATGCTAGTTCTGAAAAGAGCAATGAACTAGGAAACAGAAGGCTGGTGGCCAGCCTGATTTACTAGATATGTGACCTGGGAAAAATCACTCTCTTGTTTAAAAAAAAATTTTTTTTTAATACCTGGGGACACAAAGACAACCTGGTGGCTATTTCCTCTTGGGGCAAAAAACAAAAAACAAAAAACATATCTTCTCCAAAATTATTAATGATAAGAATCACCAGGGATGAGGGTTTACAAAAAGACAAAAATAGATTCCCAGGCCTGGTTCCTGGAATTATGATTCAGTGAGTCTAGAAATCGATTGTGTTTTGTTTTGTTTTTATCAAGTGTCCTAATGTTTACAGCAAAATTTGAGAACCTATCTGATATAGATCTGTTTTCACACTTCAAAGTGGAGGCTTGTTTAAAATGCAAATTGTGGGGTCTCACCTCTCTGAATCTGATTCAGCATATCTGAAGTACAGTCCAGGAACCCAAAATTTTAATGAGCATTTCCAGGTAATTCTGATGTAGTTCCATAAAATGCAATTTGATAAACACAAATCTCAACTGTGAATTCTGGGTCATTAGGGATTTTCTCATTCATGACTATGTTTCCAGCACTCAGAAGAGAATGGGTACTCAATAACTCTTGCTGACTTGAATGGGAATGTTCTATGATGTGGTATTATTGCTTTGTCTAGATAAAATAATCATCTTTGGAAGTGGTAATGAATTGATTTGCTATTATAACAAAGATTGATCTATTCTAGCCCTTTCTCAGTCTCTTCAGTACTTTGATTTTTCCAATTCATTCATTCATTCATTCATTCAACAAACGTGTATTGAATTCTTGCTACACATCAGGCATGTGTGACACACCTGTAATGTAGTAGTGGACAAACAGACATTGGCTCCTGTATCATGGAACCTATGGTGTAGGTAGGTTTTCTGGTTATCTATTGCAGGATAACTAACTATTCAAATTGTATTTGCTTAAATTCACACCAGTTATTTACTTTGCCCACAAATCTGTGATTTCAGTAGGGGCAATGGGATAACTTGTCTCTATTACATGTGGTGTCAGCTTGGGCGACTCAGTTGTGTCTGGGAAATACAGTTCCAAGGGACTGACTGATACCTTAATACTGACTGACCCTTGGGAACTCAACCAGGGCTGCCAGCCAAGTCTTGGTTCCTCACCATGTAACCTTTCCAGAGGCTGCTTGGGCTTCCTCAGAGCATGGAAGTCTCAGAGTAGTTAAACTTCTTACATGAGGCTGGTTTTCCTTACAGAGAATCTTCCAGTAGAAAATCTAAGCTGTAATATTTCTTCTGGGTTAGCCTCTGAATTCATAGATTATCACTTCCATTAAACGGTATTGGTTAGTCAAATCACTAAGCCTATCTCAGATACAAAGGGTGGGGACTTACTCTCTACTTCTCAGTGGAGGAGTAGCAAAGCACTGGAGCCACCTTTAATTTTACCACAGGGTGACAGGTACTTCACAATTAACTAAACACTCTTGCAATAAGTACTGCTAAGTATGTGTAGTGTATGTGATACTATGAAAACATAAAACAGAAGGAGGTAATCAGGAAAGGGCTCCCTAAGGAAGTAATATTAAAGATGATGCAGGCTTCAAGTCATAGCGCTACATAAAATGCAGATAGATAATAATTAGAAAGCAGGTAAAACAATTAGGCAAAGGAAAAAAGGGTAAAAAATGATAATAACTAGCTTTAATTGTTTCCTTTGTGCCAGGTACTGTTTCCAGACGTTACATGCATTATCACAGTTAGCCCTCACAAAAATCTTGGGTTTTAACATTTTACACAAACAGAAATAAAGAGTTCCCTGAGTGCTCTAAGTCAGAGCCAGAGTCAGAGCCAGAGCTTTAGGGTCTTGCACTGCTGAAGTCTGAGAGAAAGGATAGCCTTGTACCAAATGCGCTCCCGGTGAGGGGCCAGGAGTCGCCGGGAAATTCTATGGGGGGAGCGAGCGCCTGAGGAGAAAGTTATGCAGAGAATAGAATGAACGGACACCAAAGACAAACTTCATCTCCTGCCCACCTGGTTCTGGCAGAGTGTTGTCATTTTCTCACACAGCAGAGTTTTAGAAGGAGATTGAAAAATAGCAGCTGGACCCTAGGTTTTAAGTAGGGAATGGGAAACCTTCCCTTTGATTTGGCTCAGATTTCCCACTCAGAATTTCTTTTTTAATGCCCGAAAGACCCTAACTAACTCTCTCTCCAGGGTTCTGTGGAAACGGATGCTCTTCTTCAGAACTGGACAGGATTTGCTAAATAAATAACATCCCCTTACATCAACTTTGGAGGTGTAAGTCATCTGTGGAGGTTTCCACGGGTCTGGTGTCACTGTAGTGAATGCATTATCTGAGTGATGAGGGCCTGTGATCTATGAATGCAATACTTCATCCCGAACGGTATAATATACTACCGGTTCTGTGTGGCTTTGATGATGTATTACTTGGTAAAATAAGGTTAGTTGTCAAAACCTCATTCCAGGGAACTGAAAGTTTGGTTGGGGGAAAAAATTCATTTTGGACCTTAAAAAATACATTCTTCATTTCAGTTGAGGGAAAGATGACACGGCTCAAGTTCAGAGGCTTGAAGGCCTCCTGAAACCCAGTGAAAACTGCATCTTTCAATAAAGACAGCACAGGGGAAAGGAGGGGGCCTATTCAGGGAAGCCAGAACTCTTTTGGTTTGGGTTTTTTTGTAGGAGCCAATCACGTGCAACTGGGGAGCAGTGCAATATGGGCGATCTTTTGCAACTTCCCACTGCTATGTCCTTGAGAGAATATAAGTGTTAAAAACCGTTCATGAGCATTCTGAACATAATTAGCACTGAATTGTATATTTGAATGTGATTACAAGGGAAAATTTTACATTGTATGTATGTTACGAGTATAAAAATCTGTTTAAAATTCCATGGATCTACCCTATACCAACAATGAACCCTAAGTTAAACCAGGAAGATATATATATATATTATATATAATAATATAATTATAAAAATGTGCTTTCATCGATTGTAAGAAATGTGCCATACCAATGCAAAGTGCTAATGGCAGGGTGGTATGTGGGAACTCTATATTGATGCATAATTGTTCTGTAAACCCAAAGCTTAAAAAATAATAAAATTAAATTAAAAAAGAAAAAAGTTAAAGAAATATCTTAAATGCATCAACTACACAAAATAAATGAAATGTACAAATCTATTGGAGAAAAACTGGGAAGAGGCAGCTGTGCAGTAGAAATGAGGCAGGTAACTAGTGGAAAATATGAGTCAGAGAACATGGTTAGAAGCCTGTTTTGTGATTCATCATGTGTATAATTTGAGTTAGAAACTTAAACTTTTTAATACAAAATGTGATAATATTATATAACTCACAAACACATTTAAGCTCAAATGTAGGTAACTAATGAGGAAAGTACTTTATATTGTTACTGGTATGGTAAAGAATTATTAGTAGAAATATAGTCCCTGCCCTGGAAAAAATATAGTCCCTCCCCATCCCTTTCACAGATTCAAACATTGAAAACAAAAAAAAACCTATTGGGTGAGGGTTTCTAAGGACTAAATTTTCATATAAAACCAGAACATCTGGAATGAGGACTAGAATATGTTTTATTATTGCTTAGTGTATCCCTATTTATGGGTGCTTTAACAACTGCTACTTTACAGAGGGTGATAATGTATTCTAAAATGATCTTTAATACTGATATTTCAAAATCTGTTCTTAAATATGTATGCATCATCTGAAATTAAAAAAACTGTCTCCTAATGCTTTGTTTGCTTTCAGATGTGCTGACTAATCTTGGAACGGAATTTGCACTTATAATTAAACTCAGCTTGTCGTTCCACCTATTTTTAATTTTTATCTTTGCCTAATATTTTCTTGATGATATGAAAATTCAGTTATCAATTTCCAGGGAAAGGAGGACCTAAAACAACAACAAAAAACAAAAATCAAAAACAAAACAATACCTTTGAAGGGGCGAAATGTAAGAATTATTTATTTTAAACCAGCAAGCAAGTCATTCAGAAGTTTTGAAGTTTTAGAGTTGGGCTCTGAATTTTGTAATGGTTGTGTTTTCTTCTCTAGATAATATAAGAGAAATGAACAACATCTATTAATCTCAGAGGTAAATTTCACTCCATGATATCAAACAAGTCCAAGGACTATCAGACTTGAAAACAAAAGAGTTAAATGGTGATAGCCAAACCAAATCATTTATATTAATTGATTCATTCCCTTTTTAAAGCACAGGAGCGATAGAGAAGGAGTATACAATAGTGTTCTAGTTTGCTAGCTGCCAGAATGCAACACACCAGAGATGGGTTGGCTTTTAATAAAAGGGGATTTATTTTGTTAGTTCTTCAGAGGAAAGGCAGCTAACTTCCAACTAAGGTTCTTTCTTATGTGGGAAGGCACAGGATGGTCTCTGCTGGCCTTCTCTCCAGGCCTCTGGGTTCCAACAACTCTCCCTGGAGTAATTCCTTTCTGCATCTCCAAAGGCCTGGGCTGAGCTGCGAGTGCTGAGATGAGGTATGCTGAGCTGCTCGGCTGTGCTACATTGAGCTCTCTCATTTAAGCCCCAGTCAGTTAAGCCAAACATCATGCATTACAGCAGGCAAGCTTCCTAGCCAACTGCAGATGTAATGAGCAATAGATGAGGTTCACGGACCATTGGCTCATGCCCACAGCAACAGAACTAGGTGCCTTCAGCTGGCCAAGTTGACAACTGAATCTAACTACCACAAATGGTATTTCATTTTCCAAATTTAGCGAACGAATCAAAATGTTTTCAAATTTTTCAGCACCAATTTGTTCTTAATGCCATCATTAGGTCTACATGACTCCAGCGTATCTTGGTATGGGGATAGATAGGAGTGTTTAAGATGGTTTGGGGGAGGGGGACGGGTCCAACTAATTATCTGACGATTGGTACAGAGAATGGCCTCATAAGCCACAATGGTTCATAAGTAAGTTCATATATTAACATTAGTTTATTCCTTAAAATAACTTTGCAGTAAATAAGAACAAAAATTGTAATTGTACTGCCAAATAAAAATTGCAATCACTCAGATAACTCCTCCCTAACTCTTTGCCAAAAAGAATTACAGCTTTGGGAGAGGATGACCTTTAAATACTGACCAATATATATATTTTTAATTTCCGTTTTAATTTAAATACACCATTTTTTTTCTAAAATATGTTTGAAAGAAAGAGTCAAGAGGGTCTATAATACTGTATCACAAATATTTTGCTTTTAAAATCAATGTGATGAGTATTTAAAAATCATTATTTAGTAATTATTTTTTGCTGAGTTTAAAGCTGGCAATTTGCTACCTGAGAAATTAGGATGGACTAAACTTGATTTATGAAGTCGATGGTGATGATGATGATGATGATGATGATGACGTTGTTGATGGTAAAAAAATAAATTTGTTGTTGATAGTAAAAAAGATAAATAAATCTTTGAGTTTAAATGCCCAAACCGAAAAAGCATAGCTGAGATAAAGGAAATTCAGGATGCATGTATGTATGTATGTTTGCATGTATGTATTTATATATATATATATATGTGTGTGTGTTTCTCCTTTTTTCTTTTTCTTTCCTTTTCTAAGTTAAGAGAGAATATATGAATGTAAAACATCAGAATTTTTATAATTAGGCATAAAGGGAGTGAGAGGAAAGACTTTTAAATTGTGAAAAACAAGAAAGGGCTAATGGAGCATTTTGATCTAATTGGAGCCCCAAAGTGTGGAGGCGAAGAGGTCGGGGCGGGGGTGGGGGGGGAGACTGCACTGCAGCCGACAGGATGGAGGCTGTAGGACACCTGATTATCTGGAATTTTGGAAAGGAATTTTGGGCAACATTGAGAAGGAAAGAGGGGGGATGGGGAGAAAGAAAGGAGGAAAGAACGAAAGAGAGAGAGAAGAAGGGAGGGAGGAGCTTACATAAAGCTGGTTAGGTGGTATTTGAGATTACAGCAGTGATATAGTAAAAGTATTTAAAATGCAGGCTAAAACTGGGTGTGAGAACTGCCAGAGAGAGTGGGCTCTGCATGTCTTGAGCTGCTTAGCTGAGACTGTGTGATAAATTGAGCTGTATATGCTAGAAAAAATTATGCTCTTCATCTTAATCCCGTTCTTCTTCCTCGTCCTTTTTTTTTTTTAATTCTTTAAGCACCGCAACCACATCACAAATGCTAATTCTTTTTAAAACTATATGATAAGTAATTTTAAGTATGGAGAACAAAATAGAGAACTAGGTAACAAACAATTCATCACTCAGGTCTATGAAGCCCTAAGTTTTCCACACTTTGTATTTTCAGTTACGAAGCTTTGTATAAGTTTGCTTAATGCTCCTGCCCTCTCTTTCCCTAGAAATAGCTCACTACACAAAACTCAGAGTTTATCAAGGCACTAACAATGTTTTCTAGCTTTTGTAAATTGATGCTTTAATACCTATAGACATTCCCATGAGATCAAGCACCAGCCATACAGATGTTACTCTTAGATCATTCTGACCCCAGCCTGCTTACACATAAACAGCTCAAACCCTGGGGGCACCATTTTAAAATTTAGCCAAGCAATCCTGCATTAGTATAACCCTGCCTCTTCCTTGCAGCTTCCTGTAGAAACCACAATAAAAGCAGGTGGTTCAGCCTGGCTCTCCTTGTCTTGTGAGTGACCCTGGTGTTTTCTCCCAGTGGCCCTACCTGGCCTGCGTTGTTTTTCTGAAGGAACTATGAGTATAATAAATCTTTCGAATTCTTCTGGTAGTTCTCTCTTGATTTGGAACTACTGTTACCAAACATGCCTCATGCAAAGTAATATGAAGAAAACAGTCGTTCACATGTTTGTTTTACTCCACTTCCATAAATAATATGTTTTTCATGCTTTGAAACTCTTAAAAATGAAATCATTCTGTATGTGTTTTCCTATAACTTGCCCTTTCCCCTTATAGTTATAAATAAATAAATTAAATAAATAAATGTTTCAAGCAGTTTTAGTGAGATATATTCACATAACAGTCAGTGACTGTTACTATATTCACAGAGTTGCTCATTCCTCGCCACAGCCAATTTTAGAACATTTTCATTACTCCATAAAGAAAAACCCCATCACCCTTAGCACTCATCCTCAATCCCTCTATCCTTCCCTATCCCTACATAACTACTAATCTGATTCTGTCTATAGATTTATTTACATCTTATACAAATGGAGCCATGCAATGTGTAGGAACTTGTGTCTGATTTCTTTCATTAGCATAATGTTATTTTAGAAAATTATTTTTTAAATTAGAGAAGTTGTAAGTTTACAAAACAAGTCATGTAGAAATACAACGTTCCTATATACACCCCTAAGGGTGACACTTTACATTAGTGTGATACCTTTGTTGCAATTGATGAAAGAATACTAAAATAAATACTATTAACTATAGTCCATAGTTTACATTAGGTGTATTTTCTTCCAATATAGCACTCTAATATTGACGCCTTGTATTAGCATCATACATTTGCTATAATTCATAAAAGAGCATTCATGTACTTGTACTATTAACCCTAGTCCATCGTTCACATCAGGGTTCATTGTATTAGACAGCTCCATGTTTTATTTTCTGACTTTAATTCCAGCAACACACCCAACCCAAAACTTCCCCTTGGAATCACATTCAAGCAAATAAATCAGCCCTGTTACTTATGCTCACAATAATGTTCTACCACCATCCATTTCCAAACCTTTACAATCAACCTAAATAGAAATTCCATACAAATTAAGCATCAGCTCCCCATTCTCTACCCCCAGATTTTCCCCTGGTAACTTGTATTCTCATTCTCTATAAGTTCATTAATGATAATTAGTTCACATGAGTGAGATCATGCAATATTTGTCCTTTTGTATCTGGTTTATTTCACTCAGCATGACATTCTCAATGCTTACCCATGTTGCTGCATCATGCATCAGGGCTTTTTATAGCTGAATAATATTCCATTGTATATAAATGCTATATTGTGTTTATCCATTCAGCAATGATGGATTCTTGGGTTGTTTCAATCTTTTGTCAGTTGTGAATAATGCTGCTATGAACATCAGTGTGCAAATACCTGTTTAAGTCCCTGCTTTCAGTTCTTCTGGGTATATACCTAGTAGTGGGATTGATGGATATTATGGCAATTCTATACATAACTTCCTGAAGAACCACAAAACTGTTTTCCACAGTGGCTACACGATTTTACCATTTCTCTACATCCTCTCCAACACTTGCAGTTTTCTGCTTTCTTAATAGTGGCCATTCTAGTAGGTGTGAAATTATATCTCATTGTGGTTTTGATTTGCATTTCCTTAAAAGCGAGTGATGTACAGCATCTTTTCCTGTGTTCTTTACCCATATGTATTTCCACTTTGGAGAAATGTCTATTCAACTCTTTTGCCCATTTTTATAACTGGGTTGTTCATCTTTTATTGTTGAGTTGTAGGATTTCTTTCTGTATTCTGGATATCAAACTTTTATCAGATATGTGGTTTCCAAATATTTTCTCCCATTGTGTAGGTTGTTTTACTTTCATAATGAAGTCCTTTGATGCTCAATTTTCATGTTGTCCCATTTATCTATTTTTTTCTTTGGTTGTTTGTGCTTCGGGGTGAAGTCTAAGAAACAATTTCCAACCACAAGATCTTGAAGATGCTGCCCTACATTTTCTTCTAGGAATTTTATGGTCCTGGTTATTATATTAGGGTGTTTGATCCATTTTGAATTAATTTTTGTATGTGGTGCGAGATAAGAATCTTCTCTCATTTTTTTTTTTTGCATATGGATATCCAGTTCTTCCAGACCATTTGTTAAATGGTTCCTTTTCCAGCTGAGTGGACTTGGCAGCCTTGGTGATAGATGGGAGGGTCTATTTCTGAACTCTCAATTCTATTCTATTAGTCTATATGACTTTCATTGTGCCAGTACCATGCTGTTTTAACCACTGTAGTTTTCTATACTCTCCTCCAAGCTGCTCTCCTGTCTTTTCCTATCAGTCAGCCGCACTACCTTTAGTATTTCTTGGAGGGCATGTCTCTTATTGACTAACCCTCTGAGTTTCTGATTATCTGTGAATATTTTAAACTCACTGTCATTTTGAAGGATAGTTTTGCCAGACAAAGAATTCTGGCAGTTTTTCTCTTTCTGTACCTTAAATATACCACTTCCTTCTCACCTCCATGATTTCTGATGAAAAATTGGAACTTAGTCTCATTGTGGTTCTCGTGTATGTGATGAACTGCTTTTCTCTTGCTGCTTTCAGTAATCTCTCTTTATCTTTGATATTTCAGTTTCTAATTAGTATGTGTTCAGAGCAGGTCTATGAAGATTAATTCTGCTTTGAGTATGTTTTGTTTCTCAGACATTCATATTTAGGTCTTTCATTCATAACTATTGAGGAATTTTCAGCCATTATTTCCTTGAATATTCTCTCTGCCCATTGTATCTTTTTTTTTCTCCTTTGGGACACCCATGACGTGTATTTGTGTATTTCAGCTGTATGTGTATTTGTGCTGTCAGTCAAATCCCTGTGACCCTGCTCAACTTTTTCCATTCTTTTCTCTATCTATTCTTCTGCCTGCAAGATTTCAATTGTCCTGTCTTTTAGTTTGTTGATTCTTTCTTCTGCCTGTTCAAATCTGCTTTTGTATGCCTCTAGTGTATTTTAACTGCTTCTAGTGCATTTTAATTGCTTCTATGTGTCTTTCATTCCTATAATTTCTGTTATGTTTATTTTCATACTTTCTAATTCTGCTTTATGCTCACCCAGTGTCTTCTCAAGATTCTTTTTCTCTTCATCTCCTTAAATTTAATTAAGAGATTTGTTTGAACATCTTTGATTAGTTGTTCCAAATTCTGTGTCTTCTCCCAAATTTTAATTTATTCCTTTAACTAGGCCATATCTCAGTATGGTTTGTAGTTTTTTGTTTATGCCTAATATGTGATTATCTTTGTTGGTTTACTGTGAACTTCAGTTTCTCTGTCTTGCCTAGGGTTTTATTATTGATTGGCTTTGTGCTAAAACTCTTCTTTGACTCTTGGTTCAACTTATTGTAGACCTCTAGAATAGCCCATGTATAACTGAAGAGACATCTTCAGCTCTTTTCATCTGATTTTTGCCCTGGATATATGCTAAGCAGTGCCAGGGTAAAGTTTCTTTTTCTCTTTCCCTTCCCCAGAAATCGTGAGCTGTTCTGTATGTTTTTGTTTTGCCTCTATAGTTTTTTATTACAGTGCTTTCATTGCCCCTAGCTGCTTTTGTCTGTAATGCAAATTCTGGGAGAATGTTTACTCCAAAGAGGACTTTTCCATGTCAATATTTCCCAACCAAAACTGGGCCAGGGACCCATGGAAGGCATGCAGACACACTGTGAAGTTCCTTTGCAAGAAGTTCACGAATGAGGCCTAACACCTTTTTGATGGTTCCCCAAGCTGTGCTTTCCTGACCTGCCCAGCAGATGGCACTCTTCAGCAAAATGTACCCCACAGTCCTAAGGGGTGCTGTGTTTTTAAACCTCCATGGTTCCCATCCCTGTTGGTAGCAGGGTTGAAACAGTGGCTGCTATCTACTTGTATCTGGGGTGGGTTGAAACAGTAGCTCAGACTAGGACCCCGCAATCTGAATACTCTAATCATAAGTGCTTAGCCGCATACCACTCAGTTCTTGGGCCAGAGAATATTTATGTCCCTTTCTGACAGCAGCAGGTAGCCAGAGAATGGGGGTTGGGCACTGGCTGCCACCGCTCTGAGGCAGCTACTCATAGTGCCTTTACTGTAGTTTATTTCTCTTCCTCCTACTCTTGCGTGATGCTGTGTAGTGGTCTTCTTGCCTCTGGAGCCCCAGAAGTGTTGTTTCAGACAGTTCCTGCTTGTTTATCAGCTCTTTTGGAAGAAGAAGTGAGTCTGTATCTCCCTATCCCACCATCTTCCCCAGAAATCTCCCTTATAGTATATTTTGAAATTTGTCCAGTTGACATGTGTAAGTCTATTTCATTCCTTTTTCGTGACTATGTTGCGTTAATTTTTCTCCAGAATATTGTAGTACAATTACACTATGACCTCATTTTCATTTTTAAAAACAATGGTTGATATTTGTATATCCTGTTTACTTGCACACAATCTTCCCTTTGGGCAGTACTTCCAGCTTTTGTTTTTGTTTGTTTGTTTATACCATAGTGCACATTATGAAATGGACTATATTTTGCTATATCCTGGTATAAACAACTCAGCTCACCAGGATACATGCCTTTGGGAGTTGCGTTACCTCATTTCCTACACCGCTACTCTGAGTACTGAGATCACGTTCTGAACCTCACTTCCAACTCATCACGGTTAGGAAGTTGCATGGTGGGATATAGATAGATGTGCTAGTTTTTCACTATTTGTATCTTCAACAAGCTGATTCATATCAGCTTCTAAAAAGCGACTTTACAAGTGGAGTGCATTGTTAGATGGAGGGTTCTATCTATGTATCTATCTGTGATAGATTAATATTGCTGTTTCTGAAAGTTTCTATAACTTTATTCATTTTTGGTTTGTTCTATCGTTCACTTTCTAATAGTATCATCAATATCTATTTTATATTGTGTCCATTTTTACTTTATTAATGTCTGACATATGTTTGTTAGGTGCTTAATATTACATAATTGTTATGCACTCACTTGATTTTTCACTTTATAATTGTGTGATGACTTCTTTGTTGTGCCTTAAATTCTTTTGTGTCTGATAAAACAGCCAACTTTATCTTGGCTGAAATTTGCAGAGCATATTTTCTATCCCTTTATTGTTAATCATTTAGCTGGATTTTAAAATTTTACTATGTCAGAAAACATGTTTTTAAATGCATGACTTTAAGTGGTATTGCATGTGAGTTCTTATAGTTTTAGACTCTATTTCCATCATCGTATTTTGTGTTTTCCACTTTCATTCTTCTTTGCCTTTTTATTTTAGTCTTTCTTTCCTGCTATTTGTTGATTTGTTATTTCCTATATTCTTCATTTTTTTCCTTTTTATTGGTTCGTAGACAATAGATTAATCTTTGCCATTATCTTTAAATATTTAATATACATTATTAACTATCTGTTGTTTTAATAATGAGGTTATTCAATATTTTCATGTTTCTCCCAAACATGACAAGAATTACTATGATTTAAGCCAGTGTTTCTCAGTTTTCATTATTACCACTCTCCTAGCAAGCAGTCTTTGTAGACATTTATTTCGTAATCATTCCCATGAAACTTTATTACCCCAGATATACGTATATCTGTTTATGTACTACATGCACACTGGTTTTTCACATAAACAAAAAGGAAACTATTTTGTCTCCTCAAGAATTGATTTTCTCCCCATTGGAGGCAAAACTCCTTCCCTCCCCCTCTGGCCTTGTACATTGCATACTCTTAAATTTTTATTAATATCCAGAGTTTTGATTTTATCTTGTTTTTAAACATAACATCAAATTTTATCATTCTTCTTAGTCTTTACAACCAAATACATTTTATTACTGAAAGAAATATGTAGTTCTATGCCCTTTATTAAAAGCAATCTGACAACATCTGTTAAATTAGAAAAGGGAGAGCTCCTTTGACATAGCCATTCCACTTCTGGGAATGCATTTCAAAGCATAAGATCTGTGTGTAATGTTTATTGCTACAATGTTTATACTGAAAAAAGTCCTATAATAATATGTTTGCCTTCCTATTGGGGAAGACTAAATAAATCCATACATTTCCTCCATGGAATATTATGCAGTCAGTAGACTTAGTGCAGAGTTATCAACTGATGGAAAGAATGCAGGAGACATAGCGATATCTGGAGGCATTTTGGGTTATCACAATATGGAAAGAAGGTTAGGAGGTGTTACTGATGTCTGGCAGCCGGAGGCTAGGGAGGTTGGTAAACATCCTACAATGCACAGGACAGCCCCCCACAGCAAAGAATTATCTAGCCGAAAATGTTAATCATGCTGAAGTCAAGAAACCATCCTTAGGGTAATTCCCAGGAGATGCTGTAGTGTGCGATGAAACATAGGAAAAAGTGTACACTATAACCTCATTTTTGTAAAACCATCAAAATACCCTTCCTTCATTCCTATTATAATTACATAGGTATAATCCTATTTTATAGTAATATTTGAATGTAGAAAAATTGAGAAAGTTGTATTTTAAATTGTTAAGATAGGCTACCTGGCCTGGGGTAGGAGAAGAGACAAGGAATTTTGTAAAAAGGGAGAGCTAGGGAACAGGAAAGGGAGGGTAGGGGATGAGAGGGAGATAGGGGAGGGGATGCTGTATATGATCATATTTGTGTAAATTATATGTGTTTGGAAATTTATACAGAATTTCAGAACAGATGATAAAGCTGTTTTATACATTTACTTGAATTAACTATAACTAACCTATTTCAACAGTTTCTGAGCTTATTATTTCTCTTATGTTCCGTCCAATGAGTCGTGCCTTCTTCCTGTTTCATTCGGAGAATTTTGGTTCTTAATGCAATGAAACTCCTGGCCAACAACAGCTGTTTTTGAAGGTGAGGCCTAATAAACCTCAGACTTTGGGCCTATATCGTTCTCTGCTTATTCTGATTTGTGTCTACCAGAAATTTTTCTTGTTTCTGGACCCAGCTATATATTTACGATTTTCTCTCTTTTTCCTTTATTTGACACTGTTTTGCTCAAGCTGTGATACAACTTTGTATCAAGTTGTATCATAGCTTGAGCTCACCAAATCAACTTGACCAGAAGTTGAATTAGCTTAAAAGTTTTATACTCTGGCCCTCCTGTTACAGAGACTTCTTTGTGGGGGTGGGGGTGGGTATGCATGGTCCAGGAATCGAACCCAGGTCTCCTGCATGGGAAAGCAAGCATTCTACCACTGAACCAACCATGCACCCTAGAGAGACTTGATTTTTGTTGCTGTTATTTTTCTTTTACGTGAGCAGGCTCTGGAAATCCAACCCTGGTCTCCGGCACAGCAGATGAGAATTCTGCCACTGAGCCACCGCTGCACTGACCTGTTTTTAAATCTCAGCTTCAGAACTTACCTGCCTTGCTTGGGTTAACTTCTTTGACATTGCTAGAGCTCAGTTTCTTCATCAGAAAAATAGGGATAACAATAGTGCTACCCTCCTAATCAATAAGATAAGACTCTCAATACAATGCCTGATGCACAGTCCATGAGGAATGTTAGTTATTATTACCATTCATTCTTTTATGGACTCCTACTCTCTCAAGTTTGCCTGTCTCTTTCCTTAATAGATTGCAGGCTCCTTGGTAGCAGAAACAATCTCAAGGTGATCCCCACCCCCTCCCCATTTCCTCTCCAAGGATTAGTATATTCCAGGGTTTCTCAATAGCTGCACTATTGATATTTCATGGGATAATCCTTTGCTATGGGGGCTCAACCAGTATTGTAGGGTTTTAGCATCTTCCTGGCCTCTGCTCACTAGAATTGAGTAGTTCCTTTTGGCCTCCAACTTGTGACAAGGTAACATGGTCCAGAGGTTGCCAAATGTTCCCTTGGGGTGAGGGATACAATTGCCCTTGGTTGAGAATTGCTGGTATAATGCCATATATGTAGCTAATGTTTAATAAATACTTATTAAGTCAACTCCTAGGAACCTGAATTGGAGGATCTAGCATCTTTAGAATTTGTAGTAGCTCAAATTCTTTAAACCTGAAGCAACAGTCTGGGTGAGGGATGCCTGTTGGTGGGTTGCCATTATTATCTAGGAAAAATTAAAATGAAATACTTATGAACCTTAAAAAAAACCAAAATGCTTGCTTTCCAACTTAAGTAGGATCTTTTAGTAATGGGAACACACATATATAGAAAATATATACACACACGCAATTTATTGTATATACAATTTATTAAATGTACACCACATATGTTTCAAACCTTTTACATCATTATCTCAAACAATCCTTACAATCTTATGAGGAGGTATTACTATGATCCTCATTTATAGATCATAAAACTAAGGTTGAAGCTATTAAAACGAGACTGAAGCTTGTAACTAAGGTCACAACGGTAACTTTTGAAGTGAATATTTACTTTGGGGCATTGCAACTCTGAAACTAATTTGCCTTATTAATGCTTACCTAAAGATAGGCAGTAGTGTTACAAAACTGAGGAGTGGGAAGTAAATTTATATTTCTGTCTATGTTTCTTACCAAACTGAAAATGAAGATAACAAATAGTTATTAGCAGAAATCCAATAGCAGAGATTGTTTCAAAGGATCAATGGAGGAGTGTTATAATATAAGGGAGTTGTTATAATAAAATTCCTCTACATTTTAGTAGTTTTTGAAACATAGTAGCATTAAGAAATTAGTTGAAGGATTCCATTGATCTAAAGCCACTATACACAAACATTCCCCATTATCACCACTCCTCCTCATTTTCCCATTCAAAACACATGTCAGATATAAACATAAAGAAAATAATTCTACTATGTCACCTTAGACGTCCTTAAAGAAGAGTTATACTGAAAATAATTCATCTTGACGAAAGTTTTAACTATAAACACCAAGGCAAAACCTGTTGGTAGAAATTTTGGGCTTGTGGAAAAAATAGGACTGAAAATTAAAAAATCTGTTTTCAGTTGGGTTTAAAATATATATGTAGGAGATAGGATTAACATAAGACCTGTGGAACTACTTGGGAGTAGATGGCATTAGGGTGGTGGCGGCAGTAAGCTGCTTTATGTTATCTGATTTATGTAAGACAGTTTCGGAGGAAGAGAATGTTTGTTTACCCCAAATGGTTATTTTAAGTAGGAAGGAAGAACACTGAAAGATAAGAACTTTGTTCCCTCAGGAAATGCACGCATGCCTATTGTCATCCTGTGGTATATAACCAGGATCTGGTTAAGAATAAAATTGAAGTCTGTCTGAAGTAAACTCAAGCTTCAGACCCCCTGAGCCCGTCTGTGTCTTTCTTTCTCTCCTTCTTCCTTTCTTTCTTTCTCATCATTCCTTAATATCCTTCGAGCTCTGTTCAAACAGGAAGCAACATCTGGCGCCCAACGTGGGGCTCGAAGAAGAAGACTCCAAATCAATATTAAGGAACCAAGGAAAAGTCTCATTAGAGGCACGTGTGTCCAGCCGATAGAAGAGGACTTGAGTCATATTGATAAAGTAAGCATTTTCCTTGGATCATCAGGGTAACGGGTAATCATAATAGGCGGCTGGAGAAGTATGGAGTAAGTATGTATGTATGTATGTATGTATGTTTATGTGTTGAAAACATCATCAGCGTGTCATTACTAAAATAAGGTTCTAATAAAGTTTGAGTTATTTTGTATTTTAAAGGAAAAAAGACTTTGTGGATAAAGCAGAGAAGAGTCTAAAGCAGACTCCCCATAGTGAGATGGGAGACATTGAGGGAAAAGGAGTGAAGAAAGTTCTGAGTTGAAAACAGTTTTCCATGACAATACAGTGAGGCCACATGGGGCAATAACAGAAGGGAGTTTAGGAAAAATAAAGAAACTGTGTTCTTGTTGTTAGAAGAAAATAGTAAAGGGAAATAGTTAATAGCATAAAGATGACACAGCCAGGAAATAATTGCCAGGGACAAGGTAACTCTAGTTGGGAAAAAGAGGTTAAAAAAGCTTCTTCAAGAAAGAAGCTATTTCTTAAAACAAAACAAAACAAAACAAAAACTTCAAAATAGAAACACAGAAGTGTAAACCTGAGGCAAGGGAAAAGGAAAGCAAATAAATAACTTAAGATGGGATGCATAATTATAAAAATTTTACATCAATATGAGCTACCTTTATATAAAAATTCATATACACCTGAGTCAGAAAATATTCAATAGGAACAATGCCATGCTGAGCAAAAGTCAGTACTAATTAATGGTTCCTGTAGAATTATAATGGATCGGTCCCCTAAGGGGTATGCAGTTCAGGATTGTAGTTCTGACTCAAAGTGTTCTGTTACGTTACCTTGGTTTAATCTAGATAATTATTCTACTGAGATTATACCTATGCTACAAATAAAACCTTGTGACCAAGAACGGGAGTAGTAACCCCATCTCCTTTTACAAACAGCAACTTGGAAACTGGCCATGAGTTTAGCTCCTACTCATATTTTAAAAAGAAAGATATTTTAAGAACTTTAAAATGAAAAATTATTGTTAAAAACTATATATTGATAGTTAATGCATATTTGAAACATTAAAGTATTTTAAGTATTTAACATTATTCTAACAAATTTAATTTTGATGGTAATTATATGTGGTAAAATATTTGTTCAAAGTAATGATTTAAGTATGAAAAATATGAAAGATGTATTTTTATTAATAGGAAAACAGAATACTTTTATCCTAAAATGAATAACTGTTACTAAATGACGAGCCTAAACTAGTATAATAAGTGCTGAGAGTTTGTAAAAATGGAAATTATGGTTAAAATCAAGAAAGACTTAATGAGTCTAAAATGACAATGTTTTCTTGGACTCTTAGCCTGTTCTAATGAAAAGATATTAAAAAAATTTTTTTTCTAAATAATTAGTTAAAAAGCAGAGTCTGTGTGTTATCAAAATAACTTATGTTAACTTTTATCCTGTTGTTATCTGTATAAAAAATACTGATTTTCTCCTGGGTATCATTATACTGGCAAAAACTGCTTCTTTTCTTGCCCTAAACCAGGTGGCTTAATCTATTAATCTAAATACTATTACTGTAAATGAATCTATTACTGGATAAATCATATTCAAATCATATAAATACCTATATTCCTTTAAGCCAAAATATCTTAAGGCTTTGTCCAGTCTTTATATAAACTACATATGTATAAACTAAATTTATCCTAAAATAACCATGGCTTATTTTGGGAGCAGATCAGATTTGAGGGCTGAATGCAAGGAAAAAATATACTTGTGGGATCTTTTTTTTCACCTGATGTTGCCATTACATGCAACTGATGTTGCTATCACATGACCTTGGTAAGGAATAATTAAAATGTACATTCTAGCTGGGAGGACTGGCTATCCCCCCAGAAGGAGGTGTACTTTAATAAAGATATCTTGGTCTCAGGAAGCTCCTCTTGGTCCCTAGCCAGTTCCCAGAGGACCCAACTGGGCCCGGTCATGTAAGCAAATCAAAATTTGGCCACTATTGTGAGAAAATACCATAAAAACTGCATGCAATAAATTTAAAATTAGAAAAAAATGCACAACCAATTATAAAGAATCCACATTCCTGCATTCCTTTTAAATCAATCCAATGAATTCAATTAAAAAAAATCTGGTCATTTACTATGGGTACACGTCACTATTGGCACTCTGCATTCATTTTTGCTACCTGCCACCTTAGGGATTCCTAATTATATGTTACAAAACTTGTTTGATATTTTACAAGGAGATTCTGATTTATTAAGCAAAAGGCAGTTAGCTGCAGCTGAAAGAGAGTTACAATTAATTGAACAATGCATTAAAAAAGGACAGCTTGTTCAAATAGATCTAAAAAAGCCTGTTTTTATTATTTTCTTTACCTTGCAATCTCCCACAGGCCTATTTTAGCAAGATGGTGTTTTAAAATGGATTTTTTTACCAAACAATTGACAAAAATGTTTAAATACATATTTGCAAAAGATTATTTCTTTAATAGCCAAAAGTCACCAAAATATTATCAATTAAGGAGTCATAATCCTAATCGCATAGTGTGTGATCTCACAAAGGAAGAGGTTCAAAGTATATATATTTTCAATACCTCTTGGCAAATAGCATTAAATAATTTAAAAGAACAAATGAATAATCATTTGCTATATCAAAACTTTTACAATTTTAAAAATGAACGCAATGGATTTTGCCTAAAATAGTTCTAGCTTCCCGCTAGCTATTACTGTCTTTACTGATAATAATATTAATGGGAATATGTCACCCCAGTGGAAAACAAGTTAGAAAATGCCTTATACCTCAGCCCAGCGTACTGAATTAGCAGCTGTAATTCAAGTATTGCAAAGTTTTCCACAATCTCTTAATATTTTTTCTGATTTTAAATATGTTTGCCAAAAAGTTACTCACATTGAGACAGCTTCTTTGTTTGAAAGAGATGAACTCTCCTGAATGTTTTTACATTTACAAACATTAGTCAGAAGTCAAATTAATCCTCTTTTTATCATGCATATAAGAGCTCATACCAATCTTCCGGGTCCTTTTTCATTACAAAATCAGCAAGCAGATAGTCTTGTGAGTTTAATTCAAGATCCCACAACACTTCACAAATTGACATCAATAGCAAAGGGCTGGGAAAGAAAGTTCCATCTTTCTCTAAACAGCAAGCTCAGGACATTGTCAGGACTTGTCCAACCTGTGGAACTTTGAATGCACTCCCATTTGCATCAGGGGTTAATCCTCAAGGTCAAAAAGCAAATAAATTATGGCAAATGGATGTTACTCATGTTTCATATTTTGATAAAATGCAGTATGTACGTGTTACCATAGACACTTGTTCTCATTTCATCTGGGCTACTGCACAATCTGAAGAGGATTTCTGCCATGTTAAATCACATTTACTTAATGCTTTTGCTGTTATGGAGTGCCCCCAATCTATTAAATGGACAATGGTCCTGCTTATACAGGAAAATAATTTCATAAATTTTGTACTACTCTTAATATTACTCATATCACAGGAATTCCACATAATTCCTCAAGGAAAGGAATTATTGAATGAACAAACCAGACATTAAAGTCTATGCTCATAAAACAAAAAGGGGGAGATCAGGAGGATGATGTTATGAAAATATGTACACCAAAACATCAATTAGCAAAAACCACTGTTTACTTTAAATTTTTTAAAAACATTTTTGATAATTCATCACAGACTCCTGCAGAACAACATTTTAGTACTTTGGGAAAGAAAAATGATACAACCCAAACAGAACTGCAGCTGTAGTCAATCTATTGGAAAGATGTTAAAGATGATTTATGGAAACCAGGAATGGTAAAGGTGTGGGGTAGGGGATTTGCTCTTGTCATTGCAGATGATGGAAGCTCGGTTTGGATTCCCTTGAAGAGAATAAAACCCAGACATGTCAATCCAGACAAAAATAACTAAATGGGTAATGTATATCATAGGACATATAATTTTAATTGATGAAGGACAGGGACATATTTATACTTATAGGGTTTATCTGTGAGCCCTAACATGGGCCAATCCAACTTTACCAAAATAATCTGAATACAAGTTTAGGATTCCCAGGTCCAGTAAGAAGAAAACTGGTGTCAAATTTAATTCTTCCATTTTTAGAAAGACCTGTATGCATAACTCTACGGATACAAAGGATACTTGCCTGATAGATGGGAAAGAAAGTTGGAATGGATGGCAGTCATGTCATATGGATCGAGCAGTTATCATAATTAATGATTCCTTTGGAATTGTAAGATTCCCCTGTGGAGTTGAAGATAACTGAGACTATATGGATAGGCAAGCTAAACCAGAGTTATTACATAGAGGATGATTTGTGCCATGATTTGGGATGATAAATACATTATTCAGAGAAATTTATGGGGAATTTTCCTAGGACTGGGACCAATTTTCATAGTGAATTCTAGTAACTATAACTTCTCTTTAGCAGCCATAAACGCTATATACAAATATGTATTAGAAATCCATATATACTTGCTAGAGTTCATATGCATATAAGAAATCAAACTTCTAATTGTGAAAATTATTCTCTATTCACTTGTCCCCAAGCATTTATATTGCAGGAAAATGAGACGATTATAGCAGCAAGGAGAAGAAGAGGTATTTGGCTGCTGGTGCAGATGTCAAGATCCTGGCAATCCTCTCCAGAAACAAAAGTCCTGATCCATTTGGCAAAAGAATATCTAAAAAGGACTAAGAGACTAATTGGACTCATTATTGCAGCTGCCATTGGAATCATTGGAAGCATCACAGTGGCTGCAGTTGCTGGAACTGCATTGCAACAAACTATACAGATGCAGCATTGTTAGAAAAACACCAGTGAACTGTGGCATAGACAATTGCACTGATGAGCAAATTAATAATAGACTAAATGATATAGAAATGATATTGGTTCATATTGGAGATCAAATGTATAATTTAAATTTTTTACAAAGTTTAAAGTGTAAAAGGAATGAGAGCAATTTTTGTATTACCCTCTTTTAACATATGGCCTGTCTGAAATTGAATGGGAAAAGAGAAAAGGCATCTTTTAAGGCTTTCAGATCTAAGTCCTGATATCTTAGAATTACAAAAAAGGGGTATTAGAATTTTCTCAGAATAATTTACATGTAGCCTAGGGAGGTGATATTACACAATCACTTACCCAAGAGCTAAATAATCTTAGGTTTGGGGCTGTTTATACTTCGCTTCCTCCTCAGCTGTGTTTAACAACAGATAATCAAAGTTAGAGAGCTTGAATGGCAGCCAATGACGGGTAAGACCCTTCAGAGCCTAAGGGCAACCTAAGACAGGTGCGGTCACCTCCACTTATAAAATAAAAAGGGGGAAATGTAGGAGATAGGATTAACATAAGACCTGTGGAACTACTTGGGAGTAGATGGCATTAGGGTGGTGGCGGCAGTAAGCTGCTTTATGTTATCTGATTTATGTAAGACAGTTTCGGAGGAAGAGAATGTTTGCTTACCCCAAATGGTTATTTTAAGTAGGAAGGAAGAACACTGAAAGATAAGAACTTTGTTCCCTCAGGAAATGCATGCATGCCTATTGTCATCCTGTGGTATATAACCAGGATCTGGTTAAGAATAAAATTGAAGTCTGTCTGAAGTAAACTCAAGCTTCAGACCCCCTGAGCCCGTCTGTGTCTTTCTTTCTCTCCTTCTTCCTTTCTTTCTTTCTCATCATTCCTTAATATCCTTCGAGCTCTGTTCAAACAGGAAGCAACATATATATGTCATAAAAGTTGCATGGTCACTATTGGACCAATACATTAACATCAGAATGAAATTCCTTTCTGTCTTGTTCCTTAAAGGCTCACTTGTATCTTAAATAACTTATTATCCAGTAAAATGACTGACAGCCTTCTGTTAAAAACCTCTGGTAAATATTGCTTACCAATTACCACATTAACACATGAACTTTTTAGAAATGAAGTCCACATTGTTCTCTGACTGGAAATTTGAAGTTTATGAAATAATTGGTAGTTGTATTTGCTAGTGGTTAAAAGCTTGAACTTTAGAGCCAACCAGACAGACATTAATTTGTAAGAACTATAATTTTTATTAGCTATGTGACTTTGGGAAAGTTACCTAATTTCATTGACCTTATCAATAAAATGTGATTAAATATAGTTGCTATTTCGTGGTCCTTTGAGGAAACAAAATGAGACAAAACATGTAAAGTGAATAACTCAGAATCCATCATGTAGTAAACAAAAAATATATTGGCTATTTTCATTATCAATTGTCATGGTAAAAATGATTTCAAATGAGTGTTGTATGAAACCTATATTGGGGCTCAGATATCACAATAAGAAGGTAAAAATCTTTTAGCATGTTATACATTTATTTTTGAATTTTTGAAAATTTTATATGCTATTGAAAATTGTCTAGGGTGGGCCATGGTGGCTTAGCAGACAGAGTTCCCACCTGCCATGCCGGAGACCCAGGTTTGATTCCTGGTGCCTGCCCATTGCAAAACAAAACAAAACAAAACAAAACAAAACAAAACAAAAAAGACTGTCTCAATTCTAAGTAAGTTAAATTGAAGTATAAAACAAAATGCTGTGAAACTGAAGTGAACTGTCAGGGATGGAATAGGCTGGTTTTGAATATTAGCCATCTGTCATAGTTTCCCAGCTGCTGAAACAGATATCACAAACAATGGGAATTTACTGGCTCACAGTTTTAAGGATAGGAGAAGTCCAAAATTGAGGTGTCAGCAAGGAGATGCTTTGCCCTCAAAGACTGTGGTGTTCTGGGACTGACTGCTGGTGATCCTTGTGTCCTTTCCATTCTCCTCTGGGCTTCATTTATTTCTAGCTTCTATTCTTCTGTGTGGCTTTGTCTTCATAAAGCCTCCTATAATAAAATTAAAGCTCAACCTCATTCAGTTGGGTTATCTAAAAATTACAACTTCAAAAGATCCTATTTACAATAGGTTCACACCCACAGGAAGGGAATAAGTTAAGAACATGTTTTTCTGGGGTATACAATTCAACCCACATACCATCCCTACTCATATTATCTAAAAAAATTAATATAATCAATATTTGGTGGCCTAGGAACTAAGGGCATGTGAATCCACTCTATCAAACATAGAATCAGAATTTGCTGTCTCCAAGCCAAAATCACCAGTCAGCTTGAGGTGAGTGACAGTGTAATATTTGATCAAACCATGAATTCCTTTAGAAGACAAAACATATGTGAGACAAAATTTTCACTTTTTCTTTTAATCATTACGTGTTGGGAACCGTGAGAAACCTTATCCTTGCCTTGTCTTCTTTGGCCAAATGTATCTACGTGTCTTCATGTGTAATCTGAGCCAATAAACACTCTGAAATTAATTTCTGCCCTCTGAAAAATGTGAATAATAAGCACTGCTTCAGATGTACTATTCTGAGAGCGATGTTTCTATTGATTTGGATTCTTGCCATGTCATTGAGATATATTAATATTTGAAAAGATGTAAAATATGAGCTATTTTTAAACTATCAGATTTATAAAAGAAAATATGAATGTTTTTATTCAATTTTAGTGAAAACATTTCAAGGGAAAGGGTCTCTTATGACACCAACGTTTTTACTTAGATCATTAGGCTGGCTAACTATGAATTGCTCTTTTTTAATTAGATAAATTGTAGGTTTGCAGAAAAATTATGCATAAAATGCAGTTCCCATATACCACTCTATAATTAACGTCTTGCATTACAGTGCTACATTTGTTGCAATTGATGAAGGACATTTTTATTATTAGCTATATAGTCCATGGTTCACCTGAGGATTCACTGTGATGTAAAGTCCTATGGAAATGTTTTTAATTTTTTTTTTAGTACCATATGGAGAACCCAAAATTTCTCCTCTCAACCACATTCAAATATGTATTTCAGTGATGTTACTTACATTCACAAAGTTGCACTGCCATCTCCACCATCCGTTACCAAAACCTTTCCATTATCTCAAGTAGAAATTGAACAATTTAAGCCTTAATTCCCCATTCTCTTCTGCCAGTTCAGCTCCTGGTAATCTACATACTAGTTTCTGACTCCATGAACTTCCCTACTCTAGCTATTTCATGTATTTATCCTTGTGTGTCTGGTTTATTTCACTGAACCTGATGTCTTCAAGGTGTGTCTATGTTGTTGCATCTGTCAGAACTTCATTTCTTTTTCTGGTTGAATAACATTCCACTGAGTATACATACCACATTTTGTTTATCTGTTTATCCATTAATCAGTTGATGGACACTTGGGCTGCTTTCATCTCTTGGCAATTGTGAATAATGTTGCTATGAACATCGTGTCCAAGTATCTGCTTTGAGTCCCAGCTTTCAAATCTTTTGGGTATATACCTAGTAGTGGGATTGTTGGTTCATATGGTAATTCTATATTTAACTTTCTGAGGAACTGCCAAAATGTCTGGCACAACAGTTGTGCCATTTTACATTCCTTCCAACAATGAATGAGTATTCCAATTTTTTCCATAACACTTATAATTTTGCATTTTTAAAATAGTAGCCATTCTAGTCGGTATGAAATGATATCTCATTGTGATTTTAAATTACATTTTTCTAATGACTAATGATGTTAAGCATCTTTTCATGTGCTTTCTGGCCATTTGTATGTCCATTTTTGGAGAAGAGTCAATTAAAGTCTTTGCCCATTTTTAAATTGGGTTGTTTGCATTTTGGTTGTTCAGTTGAAGGATATATCTATTCTGGATATTAAGTACTTACGTGGTTTCCAAATATTTTCTCCTGTTGTGTAAGTTATTGTTTTACTTTCAGATGAAGTCCTTTGATACTCAAAAGTTTTTATTTTGATGAGGTCACATTTATCTACTTTTTTTTTCTTTTGTTGCTTATGCTTTTGGTTTAAAAAGAAACTATTTAGAACTAAATAGAAACTAGTTATTCTAAGAAAGTATTGCCTATCACAATGTTCTGAAGATGTTTTCTTCTAAGGGTTTTATAGTTCTGGCTCTTACATTTAGTTATTTGATCCATTCGGAATTGATATATGTATATGGTGTGATGTAGGGGTCCACCTTCATTCTTCTGCATATAGACATCCAATTTTCCTAGTACCATTTGCAGAAGAGGCTATTCTTGCCCAATTGAGTGGTTTTGCCACCCTTCTCAAAAATCAGTTGGCCATAAAGGCAAAGGCTGGTTTCTGAACTCTCAGTTCTATTCCATTGGTCTATATGTCTTTCACTTGCCAGTACCATGCTGTTTTGATTATGGTGGGTATGTAATGAATTTTAAGATTGGGAAGTGTGAGTACTCCAACATAGTCTTCTTTTTTCAAGATGGCTTTGGGTATTTGGGGCCCTTCACCCTTCCGTATAAATTAGATGATTGGCTTTGCCATTTCAGCATGGAAGGCTGTTTTGGTTTGCTAAAGCTGACAGAATACAATATACCAGAAATGGAATGGTTTTTAAAAAGGAAATTTTTAAGTTGCAAGTTTAAAGTTCTAAGGCTATAAAACTAAGGTATCCAAGTGTGGTAGTTAGATTCAGTTGTCAACTTGGCCAGGTGAAGGTACCTAGTTCTGTTGCTGTGGACATGAGCCAATGGTACGTGAACCTCATCTGTTGCTGATTTACATCTGTAGGCGGTTAGAAGGCATGCCTGCTGTAATAAATGACGTTTGATTTAATTGGCTGGTGCTTAAATGAGTGAGCTTAACGTAGCACAGCCCAAGCAGCTCAGCATACCTCAACTCAGCACTTGCGGCTCAGCTCAGGCCTTTGGAGATGCAGAGAGAAATCACCCCAGGGAAAGTTTCTGGAACCCAGAGACCTGGAGAGAAGGCCAGCAGAGACCATCCTGTGCCTTCCCACATAAGCAAGAACCTCAGATCAAAATTAGCTGCTTTTCCTCTGTAGAACTAATGAAATAAATTCCCTTTTATTAAAAGCCAATCTGTCTCTGGTGTGTTGCATTCTAGCAGCTAGCAAACTAGGACACCAAGGAAAGATAACTTGACTCAAGAAAGGCCAAGGTCTGTCACATGAGAAGGCACATGCCTGGTATCTGCTGGCCCTTGTTCCTGGTTCCATTGCTTCTAGCTTCTGATGCAGTTGGTTACGGAGTGTTCCCTCCTCTTCAATTTTTTGGAAGTTTTTGAGCAGCATTAGTGTTAATTCTTCTTGATATATTTGGTAAAATTTACCTATGAATCCATCTGGTTCTGGATTTTACTTTCTTAGGAAGTTTTTGATTAACGATTCAATTTTGTTAGTATTTATTGGCTTATTGAGAACTTCTGTTTCTTCTTGAGTCAGTGTAGGTCATTTATGTGTTTTTAGGAATTTGTCCATTTCACTTAGATTGTCTAATTTTTTGGTGTACATTTGTTCATTGTATCCTCTTATATTCCTTTTTATTTCTGTAGGGTCGATATTAATGTCCTCCTTTTCATTTCTGATTTTAGTTCTGTCCTCTATCAGTATAACTAAAGGTTTGACAATTTAAGGACCTTTTTAAAGAACTAACTTGGATTTGTTGATTCTGTCTATTGTTTCCTTATTCTTTATTTACTTCTCTCTGCTCTATCTTTCATTATTACCTTCTTTCTGCTAGTTTTGGTTTTAATTTACTCTTCTTTTTCTAGATCCTCCAGTTTTAAGGTTTCTGTTTTAAGATCTCTCCTTTTTTAATGTAAGTGTTTGCTGCTGTAAATTTCCATCTCAGCACTGCAATTGCTATATCCCATAAGTTTTGGGAGTTGTATTTTTGTTTTGATTCACCTCAAGAAATTTTCTAATTTCCTGAATGATTTTTTCTTTGACACATTGATTGTTTAAGAGACATTGTTTAATTTCCACATATTTGTGAATTTTTCATTTCTCCCTCTGTTATTGATTCCTAGTTTCATTCCATTGTAGTTGGAGAAGATGCATTGTATGATCTCAGTATTTTTGAAATTGTAAGACATGTTTTGTGGCCTTATAGCTGGTCTATCCTGGAGAATGTCCATGTTCATTAGAGAGGAATATATATTCTGCTGATGTTGGGTGAAATATTTATATACGTCTATTAGGACTAGTTGGTTTAGAGTTGATTCAAGTCTTCTATTTCTTATTGATTTTCTGACTAGATGTTCTATTCGTTATTGGAAGTGTTGATTTAATATCTCCTCCCATTAATATAAAACCATCAATTTCTCCCTTCCAAACTGCCAATTTTTTTTCATTTATTTTGATGATCTGCTGCTAGGTGCATATATATTTATAATTGTGATGTCTTCTTTTTGAATTGAACCCTTTTTCAGTATACAATGACCTTCTATGTCCCTTGTAAGAGTTTTGGATTGAAAGCCTGTTTTACCTGATATTAGTAGAGCACTTCCAGCTCTCTTTTGATTACTGCTTCCATGGTCTATTTTTCTATCCCTTTACTATCAACTTGCTTATGTCATTGAATTTAAACTGAATATCTTGTAAATAGCATATAGTGGAGTCATGCTTTTTTTGTTTATCTATTCTGCCCATCTCTGCCTTTTGACTGGAGAGTTTCATCCATTCATATTTAATGTCACTGCTGTTAATGCAGAATTTTCTTCTGCATTTTGCTATTTGGTCTTTGCAAGTCTCATTTTTTGGTCCTCAATTCTTCTGTTAAGTGTATTTTAATATTTATTTGATTTTTTGGTATTGTATCATGTTGAGTCCCTTCTCATTTTTTTCTGGATATATTTTTTTCATGTGTCTTTTTTTATGGTTACCATAGAGTTAAAATTTAACATCATAAGCATATTGGTCATTTTAACTTTAATATCATTTTAATTTCAGTAGCATACACATATGCTATTCCTAAACACTTTTGTGTCTCCATCTTTTTTGGTACTTTTTTAGAAATTCTGTCCTTATATATTATATGCTCAAAACTATAGATTTACCATTACTTTTTGTGCATTTTCATTTTCAAACCTGTTAAAAAGTAAGAAGTGGAGTTACATATAATAAAATGCAATCTATAGTTCTGGCATTTATAATTACCCAAGAGTAATTTACTGGAGGTCTTTATTTCTTTATGCTGCTTTAATCTACTGTCTAGTGTCCTTTTCTTTTAGGCTGAAGAACTCCCTTTAGTACTGCGTTTAGGTCAGGTCTAGTGGTAATGAACACCCTCAGCTTTTGTTTATCTGGGAATGTCTTTATCTCTCCTTCATTTTCTTAACCTTTTTTTAATAGTGAAATATAACATATATACAAAAAAGCAATAAATTTTCCAAGTAAATTTTAGCAAGTAGTTATAGAACAGATTTTGAAGTTTGGTATGGGTTGTAGTCCCACAATTTTACAATTTTTCTTCAAGCTGCTCCAAGACACTGAAGAACAAAAGAAAAATCAATATAATGATTCAGCAGTTATACTCATTTGTTAAATCCTATCTTCTCTGTTACACTCTTCTTTTTTTTTCTTTTTTTGTGAAAAATAGCATATATACAAAAAAGTAATAAATTTCGAAGTACATTGCATCACCTAGTAGTAGAACAGATTTCAGATTTTGGTATGGGTCACAATTCCACAATTTTACGTTCTTACTTCTAGCTGCTCTAAGGTACTGGAGACTAAAATAAATATCAATATAATGATTCAGCAATCATATTCATTTGTTAAACCCTATCTTCTCTGTATAACTCCATCATCACCTTTGAGCTTTCTTCCACTCTTTAGGGGTATTTGGGCTACACCTATCCTAACTTTTTTATGTTGGAAGGGGCTCTTAATAATATGGGAGGGATGGAACTAGTTGATATTCTGGAAAGGCTGGCCCCTCTGCATTTCAAGACCCATCTGGAGGTTGTAGGTTTCTGGAAAGTTACCATAGAAACTTTCTGGAAAGTCACCATAGAAACTTTCTGGAAAGTCACCAAAGATTCTACACAGGAACCTATGTAGAATCTATGTAGAATCCAAACTATGCCCTAGGTGTTCTTTAAGATTGACAGGAACAGTTTTTATTGGGGTTTGGCATGTTATGATAGGTAGCAATGTCTAACTGAAGCTTGCATAAGAGTGACCTCCAGAGTAGCCTCTCAACTCTATTTGAACTCTCTCAGCCACTGATACCTTATTTGTTACACTTCTTTTCCCCTTTTTGGTCATGATGGCATTGTTGATCCCACAGTGCCAGGGCCAGGCTCATCCCTGGGTGTCATCTCTCATGCCACCAGGGAGACTTTCACCCCTGGATGTCATGTCCCATGTAGGTGGAAAGGCAATGATTTCACTCGCAGAGTTGGGCTTAGAGTATCACTCCTTCATTTTTGAAAAACTATCTTGCTGATTATAAAATTCTTCTTTGACACTTGTTTTCTCTCAGCTCTTTATTTCAGTTCATTCCTCCTTGCCTCCATGGTTTCTGATAAGAAAGCAGCACTTCAGCTAGTTGTGACTACCTTGTGCATAATACATGGCTTTTTTCTTGCAGCCTTTAGAATTTTCTTCCTTGTCCTTTGCATTTACAGTTTGGCCAGCATGTGTTTGGGTGTATGCTCTGCAAGTTCATTCTGTTTGGTATTCACTGAGATTCTTGATTATGCAGAGTCACATCTTTTTACAGCATTTGGGAGGATTTCTGTTATTATTTCTTTCAATATTCCTCTGCTCCTTTCTCTTCTTTTTATTCCTCTGTGACTCCCATAATGAGTATATTGTTAAGTTTATGCTGTTCCACAGGTCTTTTAGGTTATTTTCACTTTTTCTAATTCTTTTTTTCTTTCTGATCCTCAGCCTGGCTTATTTCAATTGTCTTTCTTTGAGTTCAGTGATTATTTCTTCTGCCAACTCCAATCTGCTGTTGTAACCCTCTTGGGAATTTTTTATTTCAGTTATTGTGGTCTTCTGTTTGGTTTCTTTTTCAAATTTCTAACTCTTTATTGAGATTCTAATATTGTTCATTCATTTTCCCCTGATATCCTTTTGTTCTTTCTTTGTATTTTCCAAATGTCTTTGAGCATATTCTGGATCACTTTTTAAACTCTTTGTCCAATGTATCCACCATCTGGTTTTCTTCACTGATGTGTTCTGGATTTTCATCCTTTTTTCTTTGTATGGGCCATCATATCCTGTTTCTTTGTTTGTTTTGGAATCTTGCTAAACTTTCTGCATTTTAATATTTTAAAATATTAACTCTGGGATTTGGTCTCTGAGCTGTGTGCTTCTTCATTTGTATCCAGCTAGTACTGTGACAGAGATTTTCCTGAGTACCAGTAACTGTCAAAACTAAACTGTCTGGTGCAGAAAATACATTCACAGCCTTTGCAAATTGTCCTTCCTTTGGCTGGTGTCTCCTTCAGAGTTCAGCCTCCCTGTCAAGAAGGTGACCCCAAGCAAAGGCAAAGTAAGGACAATTTGCAAAGACTGTGAAAAGTCTTTCTGGGCCTCTGTTTTGACCTGGGCTTATGCTTGATAGTGGCGGAATTCCCCTGTGTGCAAAAATTTAAATGCCCCCTCTGCTTCCCCAGAAAACAGTTCTTCCTCTCCCTTTGTTCTGCCACAGGACCTAAAGCAAATAATCTTTGCCCCAGACCACCGGAGTCAGTTGTTCTTTTTTTTCCCTTTTTTTTTTTCTTACATGGGCAGGCACAGGGAATTGAACCTGGGTTCTCTGGCATCCAGGAATTGAACCTGGGTCCTCTGGCATGGCAGGCAAGCATTCTTGCCTGCTGAGCCACCGTGGCCCACCCATCAGTTTTTCTTATACTGCTTTAGCTGTCTAAGCTGTTTTTGCCTAGAGGGCAAATTCTGGGAGGGGGCCCAAGCTAGAAACAAATCAGTCTTTGCCAGCAGGAATAAGGCCAGGAACTCACAAAGCAAGCAATTGCTCATAACACTCCCCTGAGGAAGGGGTGAGGGAGAGGCCAGGAAGGGTGCCAAAGCATCTCCTATGGCTCTTTTAATTTTTTTTTAATTTTATTATTGTTTTTTGTACGCTATATGGTAGGAGTCACATTTCATTCTTTTTCCATGTGAATATCCTGTTATTGCAGCATCATTCGTTGAATTTTTGGTTTTTATGTTTGTTTTCTTTCTTTCTTTGCTTGTTTGTTTTTTGGGGGGAAGTGCATTGGCTGAGAATTGAACCCGGGTCTCCCACATGGCAGGCGAAAACTCTACCACTGAGCTACCCTCGCACCCCCTCCCCCACTGATGGCTTTTTGAGGCTTTGTTTTCTGGATCCAGTACTTGTCTACTAAAGGAAGCCCTTTAAATCTTTTCTGTAGTTTTGAGGAAGGTACTGTCTGCCACTCTTGCCCAGCGTGGGACCCCAGCAATCTGAAGTGGCTAATCAAAAGTAGTATATAGAGACTGGACCACACACTCTTAATCTTGGTGAACTAGGTCTTTATATCCAGTCCTGGCACTAGCGAGCTGGGGTTGGGGGATGGGCGATGGTAGCCACTGCACACAGAGTGCAGCTCACCACTATTTGCACAGTTTATTGGCCTTATCTTCCTCTTCCCAGGATACTGCACAGTATACTTCTAGATTACAGAGTTTCAAAATAGTTGGTTCAGACACCTCCTGCCTGTTTAATAGTTGTTCTGGTGGAAGGACTGATTCTTGGAGCTTCCTACCCTGCCATCTTTCTACAGTTCTCAATAGATTGTTCTCTATAGAAATTTGAAAAAGGAACCAAGCAGAAGACGACAATAACTGAAATAAAAAATTCCTAACAGGGTTACAACAGCAGATTGGAGCTGGCAGAAAAAATAATCACTGAACTCAATGAAAGACAATTGAAATAAGTCATGCTGAGGACCAGAAAGAAAGGTTTGAGGTATATGTCTTTTAGACATCTCCAGAAAACCTCTCCTCTTATCTTAATGGTCCAAAATGGCTCATAACTGCCATTCTTGAACTAATCTGGGAGACAGAACTGTAATAGTTGGTTTAAGCACATCAAAATCCTTTTGGAGCTTGGGTCAATCCCACCCAAATTACAGGGCTTTTATAAAATGGGAAGTGGTTTAAATGGGTTCTGGGGAGGCCACAATGCAAGGTCCACTACTTGGAGTGGACAGTTTTTTTGAGGCCTGCTCAGCTTTTCCTTTCTGAGTGTATCAAACTTCCCCCCCTACTCCCACCATTTGATAACACTGGACAACTGAATGCAAACTGACTCCATCCCTTTACCACAGTTAATTGATTCAGAAATGGGCACCTTCATTCCATTTAGCCAATCACAGTCCTTTCCCTGCAAATTGTAAACTAAGATAAGAGAGTCCCATCCAGCCTGGATATTTTCTTGAAGAAAGCAGACAAAAATTTAGGAGATGAAGCCAATAACTTCAGACCAGGTAGCAGAATAAGTGACTAACTGGAAAGAGAGAAGAATAAACTGTGTGTACAGAAAGAAACAAAATGAGAAACACCCAAAGGTGATTTCCATGATTCTCCACAGCATTCTAGTCCTTTGCTGAGGTCCCAGGTCATTCCAGTATACTTATTCTAAATCTCTTTTCTTGCTTAAACTAAATTTAGGGGAATTTCCATTGCTTGCAACCCAAAGAAAACTCAGGGAAACAAACCACCTTTGTTTAGAGAATGGACTTACTTTTCCTTCCTGAAAATTATACTTATTTCCAATTAACATGTATATATATATATGCATTCCTATACACACACACATATATATATACTTATACATTTATATAAATATTCAAAGTACATGCAAATTAATTTATTGCAGGGGGCTGGGAACCTTGGCAACATGTCATACTTAATTTACCCATATGAGGGTTTTATTCTTCTTAGTATAACAGAGAATGTAGAACCCAATAAGATAAAACTATACTTTTCAATATTCATAATGGGTTATGGTATGGTGTGATGATAACAGAAGCTAGATTTGGAGGAAACTGGCAAAGACATTAAAGAAATGCTCTATACCCACCCGTAAAATCCTTACAAAAATTTTCCATTGGAGTGAGACTTGTAATCTTTTTTTCCTTCATTTGAGGTCAAACTTAGTTCCCACATCTGCTACCTAAAAGGGCCTCTGGCTTCTTCACACCCTTTCATTCTCCTAAAGTCACAGCAACCAGAGGAGTAGCTATGATAAGAGCTATTTAAATTCTTGGCCCATAGAATGTAGTCAGTAATATTTTGTTTAATGAATGAATGATTAAATAAATAAATCTAATTCATATGTACCGTAACTCATATTTTGACTTTGATAATGTAGGGAAATATTTCTTGTGTTTTTAAGTCTTAATCCTATACTTATATTACAGAACATAGAAATTGCTGATTATTAAACTTATGGTCATTTGCCCTAGGGTCTTTTAGATCCTTGTTACTCCAGCCATTGTCAGTAGCATCCACATCATCATCTTGGTAGTTGTCGAAGTCTGGAATCTCAGGCCCCACTTGGACCAGCTAATAAGAGTCTGTATTTTAACAAACTCCCCGTGTGTTCTAATGCACACTCAGGTTCAAGAAGCAATGGGTTACATAACATGTTTTCTTTCCACGCTGCTTTGAAATTATGAAACAGAATAAGCTAACACTTGACAAATGTAATGTTATATTTTCCACTTAAGTGACATCATTTAATTTTTTTGCCACAGATATTTATGACCAATTTGCTGTGCTGAATCACAGGAATTTTTAATCAAATGATATTGACTCTAAACCTAAAAATTGACAAAAAGAGTTGTTTTAAAACATAATAAAGGTTTTTAAAGAAATAATTCTCAACTTTGGGTAACACTTAGATCATTTATATTATTGGGATTTATCTGCTAGAAAAGCAGGATTGCTTAACTAAATGAATTATAGAGACTTACAAAGCTACCAGATGTTTTGTTTCTTAGTTTTGTTGGTATTTTGTATATAGCGTAGGCATTATTCAAGGCACATCAGTTGGTTTAGAAGACTTTAGGATTTATTCTATTGTCAGTAGTATAATAGCTCTTGATACTAACTGGCATTATACCCAGAGAAATCACCAACTGTATCAGCAGTTGTACATGAATATCTGAGACTGCTGTTATATCAAATCTGGAAGTCATCATAAAAACATTTCCTTTCAGAATTAAAGTTATGCATTGTGCTACATGGTTGTTTATGCCTGTGAGGGGAGGCTTTATCAATCATTTAATTATAATGAATTAAAATGTATATGTAATTATATGTACTATATTAAATTTGGACAGGTTTATGAAGAATTCTAGGTAAAATATTAGTTTTAACACCTAGCAAACTAGACTCTGATTATGTAGATTTCCCAGTTAACCCTACGGGATGAAACAAAAATTCTTCTGATAATTAAATCCAATGGGAGTTGAGTCACATTCTTTTTTTCATAAAAGGAACTCCACAAACATTTATTGAGCCCCTATGTAAAGAATATAGTTCTGGGTACTGCATGAGGTTAAAAAAAAAATTACTAAGAAACAATCTCTTTTCCCTATAGATTACTAAATAGTATACAGGATACATGTGCATATTTCTGAGTTTTGCATGTGGCCATCGCTGGAAAAAAGGTTAATCATTTCATCTTAATGCCATTGTTCACGTATTCCAAGCACTATATATATATATATATATATATATATATATATTTTTTTTTTTTTTTTTTTTTTTTTGTGGGGGGGTGGTGCATGGTCTGGGAATCGAACCTGTGTCTCTGGCACGGAAGGTGAGCATTTCTCCACTGAACAACCCATGCACCCATAGATATATTTTAAAAAATAGGTATTAAAATAATAGTAGGTTTTACTAATGTTTGCTAAACATTTCCATTTCATTATCTCATTGAACTTATTAAAAATCCTATGAATTAGACAGTATTTATTATTCCATTTGGCACATCAGTAAACAGAAGCCTGGCAAGTGTTCTAGTTTGCTAGTTGCCGGAATGCAATATACCAGAAACAGAATGGCTTTTAAAAAGGAGAATTTAATCAGTTTCTAGTTTACTGTTCTAAGGCCAAGAAAATGTCCCTATTAAACCAAGTCTTTGGAAATGTCCAATCTAAGGCACCCAGGGAAAGATACCTTGGTTCAAGAAGGCCGATGAAGTTCAGGGTTTCTCTCTCAAGTAAGAAGACACATGGTGAACACAGTCAGGGCTTCTCTCTCAGCTAGAAGAGCACATGGCAAACATGGCGTCATCTGCTAGCTTTCTCTCCTGGCTTCTGGTTTCATGAAGCTCCCCGGGAGGTTCATCTCTGAAGGTTGCTGGCTGGTGGACTCTCTGCTGTGTGGTGCTGCAGCATTCTTTGCTCTCTCCAAATCTCCTTCATTCTCCAAAATGTGTCCTCTTTTATAGGACTCAAATAAACCAATCAAGACCCACCCAAATGGGTCGTCATCATCTAATCCAGTTTAACAACTACTCTTGACTAAATCACATCATCTGGGGAGATAATCTGATTACAGTTTCAAACATATAGTATTGAATAAGGATTATTCTACCTTTTTGATTTAAAACATGGCTTTTCTAGGGGGTATACATCCTTTTAAACCAGCACAGCAAGGTTTTGGATATCTTGTTCAAGAGTGTGGAGATAGTAAGTGATGGATTTAAGAATCAAAACTAGATCACAACCAGTTTATATTATGTGTGTGTGTGTTGATGTTATTCTATAGAATAACAGTGAACAAGCACCAAATAAGGAGGCCTTCTAAATAGTAGGAAAAACCTTGTTCTGGAAGCACTAGCCTTGGCCAAAGTAGCACTTAACCACCTGCAAAGAGATAAAACAAGTGAGACCAGCCTCGGTGCTTTCTGGCATGCATGAGATCCTGATTTTTGCCTTCTTTGAAAAAGAGGATGTGGCAATACCAGCCCCAGAACATAAGTCACTATACTGTGACAGTATAAAAATTAATTTTTCCAAAAGGGTAGAAAATGAAAAGAAAGCTCAGGATGCCTTATAATGTGTCACAGTTCTGCCACTGCCACTTTACGTATCATTTTCCATTTCCTGGACCCTTTTTCCCACTGGATAACTGAGTGTTACTTTCTGACTTGATTGTTCTTGAAAACTAATGCTCTTGCACACCAAAGATGGCAAAGCCTGCTTAAAGGTAGCCAGTGGTGCTGACATTGCTGGCTTTTTCGATGTGCAATGCAAAACATTCAAAGGAGAGAGGAAGGCAGACCTATCTTGGTTGCCCCTGAGGGCCTTCGAAGTGACTCAATTTTTCTTCGTTTCTCGATCACTTGGCCCCTGTTAAAGCAAAGGAGGGACTGTTTTTATCTATTTGTCTTAGATAAAAGACAATGGTTCTTTCCTAAGAACCATAAAGTATGGGACTCTAGAACCTTATTTTGAATGTGGTTTCCATGGAAAAAATGGAGACTTCCTATAATCAGAATAAACTCAGAAGGAAATATAATTCTTTCTGGAGACTTAATAAGAGTCACCTTGGTATCAAAGGACTTGGAGACTCTGCTGTAGGCTCTACCTGGAGAATTCTGTTGGGTTTTTGTTGTTCTTGTTAAATAATACAAAGACTACTGATTGTTACTGTATATGTGTCTTTTTTTTCTCTTGTGATATAATGAAATTACACTAGTCTGAAGTTTTATATTTCTGAGTGGTTTCTACAGTTTTGCAATTATAGACTTATTCATCACTGACCACTGCCTACTCTACAGGCAGTGGTCAGTGATGAATAAGTCCTACCTTTTTAAAGGTAGTCCTGGCTACCTTTAAGCAGGCTTTGCCATCTTTGGTGTGCAAGAGCATTAGTTTTCAAGAACAATCAAGTCAGAAAGTAACACTCAGTTATCCAGTGGGAAAAAGGGTCCAGGAAATGGAAAATGATACGTAAAGTGGCAGTGGCAGCACTGTGACACATTATAAGGCATCCTGAGCTTTCTTTTCATTTTCTACCCTTTTGGAAAAATTAACTCAGAAACAGTTAACCCATTTGTAACTGGGAGGAGCTTGTTAATCTAAAGCAGATTAATCACATTCTGCCTGGATTAATATTCGTTAGTGTAAATTATATTGATGGCTAGTTTGCTTCACTTCTCCTTCCTTTTTCCTTGTTATCATAAGCCCAGTTGTGGTTCAGTATAAGAACAGAAAAGAAAGACAAAGAAAGGCAAAAAGCCCAGAGCTAAGTGTTGATGATAATGACAACCACAAACTAAAAGACTGACATTTTCCATGGAATAATGGACATCTTTTTTCTGAAACAGACTCTTTGTAGATTAATAGGCTCCTGAATGCTAATGAAAAGATCAAAACAATACACCAATAACTTAATAGAGTACACCACTGAGAAAGAGTAAGACCCATATTCTCTCAAGTCCCATCATGAAATGATAAACCCAGTGGATAATTAGGTATTTAAGATTTAACTTAATGAATATGCATTATGAACTTAATTATCAAATAGTAATGTCTATAGCTGGCCTACACATTATTTGTATCTCTTCCCAATTCCATGTTGAAGGACATCAAGTTGTTGACTTGAAATCAGCCTTAGTAGGAGTATTTACATCATGAGAATCAACAAGAGCTAGAAATCATGGCTTCCTCCATGAAAGAAAGGGAAGGAGAAGAGAGAAGGAGGGAAGGAAGAGAATGATGAAAGAGAGGGATTAAAGGAGGAAAAGAAAGGGGAAAAGGGAGGGGAAAAGATGGGGAAAGAAGAAATATTTTGGGAAAGAAGGAAAATCTTTCCTTCTGAGTTTATTCTGATTATAAGAAGTATCCACACACTGCCTTTTATTGTTATTTTTTTCTGAGTCTGAACATTTGAGAAATAGATTGAAGATTTACATTGATGCAACTTAGGTAGAAAGTTATTCATTAGGTAGAATGAATAAGAAATAATTCTAAGTCATTCTTCTGGAAATGTAGTCACAGGTCAAAATAGTAGTAAGTCAATTATGGTTTTCTGAATGAAGCAATAGTGCAATCCAGAGGAACATCCCAGGTCAGATTTGATATAAGCAAAAGCACCGCCCTTAATCAATTGCAAGTAATGAACTTACACAACTTAAAGTGTTCTAAAGGGATGTAAACTGGCTAAGCTGTGCCATGGAGTCACCAGTGACATACAGTTGAACTAGATCCAATAATTCGAGTCCCATTATTAATGCAATAAGTCATAATAAAGGAAAGCTATTGGTATCCTTGAAGTAAAAGGACTTGACTCTTTGAGGAAAATTGTTGCAATTATTTTTAGGTTACTCTGGGAAGATAGGAATCCTCCAGTAGTTGTTTTGACTTCTGGATATCTCTCTCTCTCTCTGTCTCTGTCTTTCTTTTCATACAATAAATTCCTTTGGCCCAAGCTGTCAGAATTGAAGTTTGTTAGTCCTGATGACTTGGTTAAAGGGAGTTGACGTTAAACCTAGATCGTAGTGATGCTCCCAAAGATGTTGATGAGGATGAGGATGATGATGCCCAATGCTTCTGTAGTACTCACTATATGTCTGCTATTATGCTAAGAGTTTTGCAAAGATTAGCTCCTTCAATCTTAACAATAACCATATAGGTCAACATTAATATTGCTCCTATTTCACAGAGGGAAAAACTGAGGACCAAGTTCCCATAGCTAGCAAATGAATGCATTGGGACTGCAATTTAGGCAGTCTGACTCCAAAGCCAGATTTCTTACCACTGTGCTACAGCTGGCTCATTACATTATAATTGGTAGATTTGTCAGAAAATTCTTCTTGTGAACTTTATAAAATTATTTTAAGATAAATTATACAAATGAAAGAAAAATGTTGCTCCTCCTGCTAAATTATAAGCAAATGTTTTTGCATTTTTAAGCTAGTAAAATAGATATATGCCATACACTTTGGGTGGATGCATAACTTCCTGGAAAGTGCACAAATTGAGACATATTTACTCCAAAGTTATGAATGTTTGTTTTGTTTTGTCATTGTTATTTTTTATAACTATGTATTTTTAGAAGATTCAACATTTAGTCTGGAATGATGGTCAGATTTAAAAACACTTTGAATTGAAGTTTGCCTTGATTCCATTGACTCAAGAAGACTTCTGTCTTAAAAGGCCGACATTTTAAAAAATGACATAATGGTGCATTCTAAATCTCATTAGGGCACAGTCTTTCAATGAATTAACGTTTGAATATACTGTGCCATTACAGAATCACATAAAGAATAAAGCATTGATCAGCTTGATCCATCCATCCAGACCCAGAAACCTTTCTAAATATTTTAACTGATAGTTCAATGCAGAAATTTTATGACAGAGGCATTAAATTCAGTAAAAACTGAGAAATCAGAAGATGGGGAAGCAACCCAGAGATTAGCAACAGCTGGCTCAGCTTCCATGTCTAGGGCAGGAGACCCATCAGCAAATGATTGGCCCAGGCCCCAGGGTGCTGTCTGGCAGGCTGGGTGGGCACTGCACCCACCCAGGAGGTGTAGCTGGAACACATAAATTTGCCCAAGGTAAAGCAAGGTGGGGAGAAAGCCAGCACTTCTGCCTGCCTGGGAAGTGCACTTTGCAGGAGAAAAAGGAAGATTGGATCTGAGAGCTATATGGCACAGATCATGTTTCCACATATGTTTTCTTCTTTAAAGTTATCCTCTTGGAATTCTTCACACTTTCTCAAATGATGATGCCATTGCATATTTTTATACTTTTATATCTCTACTTTCAGAGTTTTTATTCCCCACTGAAGAAATCTGCCTCTCACAGAGCCCATGAATAGCATAAGTTCTTTTATGTTTGGCTTACAGTTATAATTACTGTACATGATAACATGGCTGTAATTCGCCTGTGCTGTAAAATGTAAAATCAACCAGATGTTAATTTCCAGAAGATGAGATCTGTCTCTGCTCGCAAGTTGCAAGAGCTTTCCCATTAGGAAAGTGAAGGATGATGCACTTTTGACTATGCTATTTTGAAGTGCAAACTTTGTGAAAGGCAAATAGAAATTGATAACCACATTATTTCTAAACTAGTAACCTTTAGTGGGGCTGTATACCAGTACTTTAAGGCCAGTTACCAGTGACTTGGAAATCCCGCTAAGGTTTTTGAATATTGACTGGGGTCTGAGTGCTATGTAGGTACTTTGTACATATTATTTTTTTAAATTATGAGATATGTATTATTTTTAATGTAATCCAAAACCCATTTTCTCTTCCTTACAAACATATGGCATGAATATTTTGAACTGAACTCATTCTTAGCTATATTTTATGTGACCTAAGTTTATCTCATTTCCCACTTATATTTTCTCATTTATTTGCAATTTTCAGTAAGCAGCTTTTAAGCTTTGGGAGAATGACATAGGCTATAAAGAAGTAAATGTCACTCCATCTTGAAATATATTTGTGGATTCTATATTAGATTGTGAACTCTTGTAGGACAGAGACTATCTTAGTAACCTCTGTCCTCCCAAACCCAGGTGCCAGACAGAGAGTGACTTGTATTTTTGTACGTGTACGTGTGTGTCAGGCATGTGTGCTTGCTTTTCAATTAAGGTTATTCGAATTTCTACAATTGGCCAGATGCCCTGAAGATATTTTCATAATAGTTACTAAGTTTTCTTTTAGTTCTTCGTCCTTAGTATAAAGACGAATGGATGTATAAAAGAAAGTCTGCCTTTCCCGCTTTCCTTTTTCTGCATCTTCTCTTAAGAATGAGGTTTCGTTCACTTGAAAATTATTATATTTTCTCAACGTACTATAGCCTTGTTAGTTTAAATTACTAATTACTAAAGAAAGATTAACATATTCTAATGTTAATTTAAAAATGTGTGTATATACTTTTTTTTTTTTTTTTTTTTTGCATGGGCAGGCACTGGGAATCGAACCTGGGTCTCTGGCATGGCAGACAAGAATTCTGCCACTGAGCCACCATTGCCCACTCTATACTTTGTTTTTTGAAATATTTGTTACAAATTTCTGTATTTCTATTGCCTTGTTCAGTCTATAAGACAATACATATACATTGTAGGATAAAGCATTCTTCAGAATACCCCTGGGATGTTTCAGTCTACCCACATCTGACAATTCTGACAATTCCCCTTGCATTTTTCAATAAAGTGGGATCTCTAATTTATACTAATCTTTCTTTGTCTTTGAACAGTAAGGTTGTGAGTGGCATCAGCTTGGTCTCTCAGCAATTCTTGTCAGTGTAAAATGTGTTTATGTGTTGCTAACAGCATTATATGTTGCTCACTGGGAACCTTAGCTGATGACAATGGGGTTTAATGCCTGAAAGTCTTAATGCTTATTTTATATGACTTGGATTGGGAACATGCTAAGGAACAAACAACTTCTGAGGGCTATTTTGCTTTGGTAATTTTGTGTTGTTGGGATCACAGGGAGAAGCAGGCAGTTCTGCAGAGTGATGGAGCAATGAGATAGCATACATATAGCTGAACTGATTCCTTGAGGTAATTCTCCTTTGCAAACTAAAAAGATATTCGGTAATCAGGTACTGCTAATCTCAATGATAATATATTCTTGTCTTGAACACAGCAGTTTTTTTTTTCTGCTAACATATTCCTTTCAGCACTTACGTCTCTATCTTCTGCTCAATTATATATGCATGGGTTCATGTTTTCACATTGTGTGCTTTATTCACGCCCTTCTCTGCACTTGAAACACTTAATCCAACTGTGTATTATTTATCTGTGCTGAGCATTGTGTTCATGCAGGTACAAGCTTAGCCAGGAACTTCTGAAATGCAGTATAATTACGGGTCAACAAGCCCACTGGTTTTGTATGCATTTGACAAAATAAGTATTCAGTTCATGGGAAGGAAATGTCAATAAAGCAGTTTTTGTTTTAAATTTAAAACAAAATTAAATTTGAGTGCATGACTGGCTTATCCATTGAGATTGGCCAAAATACCACTGAAAGTAAAAGAGATTTGGGGGGACAAAAACACAAAAATGTTGGAAGAGTACTTTTCAAACTGTAAGTACATGCGGCATTCCTCTACCCAGACACTAAAGAAAGGGAAGAGTGTGGTATACCTAAGAGATTGTCATCTTATTCTTGAACTTCACAACGTCTGATACTCTGTCTGTACCCCTGGATTCCGTTGAAGAGGCATCTGGGTGCAAGGGGAGCTTCTGGCACTCTCCTCTGCATGCTTACCACTTAATCTTGTCACTCTGAGGCAACTGTGATACCTGACAAAGGCAGTGAGTTCTCTGCCTGATGGCTTAACTGACCAATTGCTGAGAAATTGGGTTTCAAAGAGAGAAAAAGTTTATTACTAGGCACAAAGTAGAAGAACCTAGTAGCCCAAAAATCTCTCTCCCGTAGTCTAAGGGATTCGAGGGATTATGGATTCTAACAAAGGGAGGCAAAGTCATTTCAATTTCAAATAGCAAGCGTAAGCGGTAAGGAAGGGAGACAGAGTTATCATTTCAATAGCAAACCTAACGTAAGCAGAAAGGGAGACAGTGCTATTATTTCAATAGCAGGAATTGGCAGAAACAATTTACAAAAGAAGTGAAGCTTGGGCTGGAACCAGTTAATGGTTGACTCAAGTTCCTTTATTAGTATTAGGACATTTGCCTTTACACATTTCTAAATTAAAGAAAAAAAATTGGACAAAGGTACAAGGTAAGGGCTTTTACAATCATTCTCAGGGATCAAGACAGCTGGGACTTCAGGTATTTCCTCTCTGTCTACATTACTATATCAGAAAGAAAAAAAAGAATATTTATATAATGTTTCAGTAGTCATAATCCTTCATTAAATCCTAACTTTATGGTTACAACTGAGCAACCCAGGACCCTAAAGAGTCAAAATGGAACATCTTTGTAGCTCCTAAACTCCACGCTACTACTGATTTGCTGTTTCTTGAACCAGGACCTTCACAGAGAGTTACTAACTCCTCTTATTTGGCAGACACTGCGCTGGCAACTTATATTGATTCTCACTAGTTCTTGGATCTTAAATCTTTTTAAACCTCATGAAAGAAGTGTGTTTCTGGAAGAAAAATCCCAATATATCATCACCAAAATTAGACATAGGAGGAAGATAACTTCTCTATGTAATTCAGCAATATTCTTTTTCTCTTTAGTGGGGGATTAAATCTTTTGTATCCTTCTTAAACTTTTGTTACCTTTGTAATTTAAAGTGACAAGTTAAATGCTAATGCAATTGATAGGGGTGAGCAACTGGTCAATGACTAGCCTGATCAGACTACATAATGTGGCTGAAATTGCTAAAATATGCAGGCTCATTGTAATTTTGACAGAAAACAGTTTTCTGCCTGGCTTTATATCTCCCTGGGTGATATTAAAAACCAAGACTGTTTTAAGTACCACATTTCTTTGGAGGAAGGTCGGGTGATCCTAACAGCCTAAGCTCCACGTGAAAAAAGAAATCAAATTCTGAGTTTCCTAAGATTTCACGAGAGATTTTTTTTTCTTTCTTTTCATTTCGAATAGGACATTTGTTATTAGAATATACTACTATAGTTAAAAGACTCTCATTCATTTTACTTCCACAGTGAAATTACAAATGAATAAGTAAGAATCTGCTTTTTCCTCTTAGGCCTAGGTCCCCTTTGGCACAATAAATTGGACATTCTGAGAAACTATTTAGTGATGTAGTGGTAGGAGATGGGAGTGGGGAGCACCGTGTGCATATTTAATGTGGATTGTATAAGGATCCAAGTCAACACTTATTTCAGTAACTTTGGTGGGGCCTAGAATGTCTGTAAATGACTAATGTGATAAATATACATCTGTCTTCTACAAGTGGCTCCTTTCTTATCACCGTAGACTTTTGCTTCCTCTTAGATACTTGTCCTGGCTTGAATTGCATCTCCAATAAATATATGTTCAAATTCTAATTCCTGGTCTTTTAAATGTGATCCTATTTGGAAATAGGATCCCTGAAGATATTATTGAAGATGAGTCCAAACTATATTAGGATAAGCCCTAACCCAATATTACAAGTGACCTTATAAGGAGAGGAAATTTGGACACAGACAGAAGGTGAGAGAGTGTGGGAAGTGGGGAAGAAAGAGGAGATTACTATGTGATGAAGTAGAGATTGAGTTATGACACAAGCCAAACAATGTCATGGATTGCTAGTAAGCCACGGCCCAAACTCTGTAGACTTCAGAGAGAGCATGGCACTGATGACACCTTGATTAGGACCAGATTTGTGAGCCAATACATCTGCTTTAAGATATCTAGTGTAAGGGTGTGCAAGGGTAGTTCAGTGGTAGAATTCTTGCCTACCATGCAGGATACCTGGGTTCGATTTCTGGTCCATGCATGCACTCCCGTCACCAAAAAAAAAGACAAAAACAAAAACAAGCAAGCAAATCAAGCAAACAGACAACAAACAAACAAAAATTCAACAAATGGTGCTGAAATAACGGGACACTCACATGGAAAAATAATGAAATGTGACCCCACCACACAGCATACAAAAAAACTACATAGTGTGCAGGTTTGAAAGGATTATGCACCCTAGAAAAGTCATATTTTAATCCCAGTCCATTTGTGGAGGCAGCTGTTTCTTTTAATCCCTATCCAGCACTGTAGCCTGGAAACTTGATTAGATTATCTCCAAGGAGATGTGACATACCCAATTGTGGGTATTAACCTTTGATTAGAGGGAGATGTGACTCCACCCATTCCAGATAATTCTTGATTAGTTTTCTGAAATCCTTTAAAAGACGAAACATTTTGGAGAGAGCTTCAGAGTTTTGAAAGAGCCACGAGAACCATGAGAGCCCATACAGACCTTTGGAGATGGAGAAGAAAAGCGCCCATTGGGGAGTTTCATGAAACAAGAAGCCTGGAGAGAAAGCTAGCAGACATCGCCATATTCTTTCCAATTGCAAGAAAAAACCTGAATTTCATTGGCCTTCTTGAACCAAGGTATCTTTCCCTGGATGCTTTAGATTGGACATTTCTATATCCTTGCTTTAATTGGGACATTTTCTTGGCCTTAGAACTGTAAACTTGCAACTTAATAAATTCCCGTTTTTAAAAGGCATTCCATTTTTCATGCATCAAATTCCGGCAGCTAGCAAACTAGGACAGATTTTCATGGCAGCCCTAGGAAATTAAAACAGTGCTCTTCATGCTTGGTTTCCACTTATAGGACTAGATCACTGTTAGCCTGTTTGCACAATAGAATAAAAGGCACCGCTTGCTCTGGGCACGTGCAGCACCTCACCAGACCTCATGGCAGGACTCACTACATAATTTGTGGGGCCAAGTACAAAATGAAAATAGGGATAACTTGTTCAAACAGTTGGGAATCAACAGATTCCCAAGTTGGTGACAGTAGAGTATTAAACCAAATGCAGGGCTGCTCTGAGCTTGTGTGTTATGTGACTGCACAGTTAGCCTGCCTGTGAAGCTGGCTCTGCCTCACGGTCAATGGAACAAAAGTTGGATTTCAGCCTGTACTTGTCCTTTCAAGGCAGACATCCTCATTTAGGGACAGTGTAGGGCCAAGTAATCCAGACTGGGCTGGATGTCTGCAGCATCAGGAATTCTATAAATTAACTGTGTCATATTCTTAGTTGTCATATTTTTCAGACTCTCAGCCTGAATTTCTCATTCTGTCCAGTTTCCTATTGTGCTCTTAGGTATAACAGGTCAATAATGAATGGAGAACTCAGTAAATTCTCTTGCTTTCCAGTTGAACGGAGCTGTAAACACCTCATAAAATTATGAACATTTCATCTACTTGTGATCAACACTCTTTTCCATTGCTTTATCCAAAAGGGGATGTAATTTAGTAGGTTAGGCTAGAGAAAAGTCAAATCTCTTTCTCCAAAATTGTTTTGGGGAATTTGACCAAATTAGTTAAATTCATTGAGTCCCTCATCTGCATAATGGGTGTTCTAGTTTGCTAGCTGCTGGAATGCAATATACCAGAAATGGAAAGGCCTTTAAAAGGGAAATTTAATAAGTTGCCAGTTTACAGTTCTAAGGCTGAGAAAATGTCCCAATTAAAAACACAAGTCTGTAGAAATGTCCAATCTAAGGCATCCAGGGAAAGATACCTTGGTTTAAGAAGGCCACATGGTGAACACAAGTCAGTGTTCCTCTCTCATCTGGAAGGGCACATGGCGAACACAGCATCATCTGCTAATTTCTTCTCCTGGCTTCCTGTTTCATGAAGCTCCCTGGCAGGCATTTTCCTTCTTCATCTCCAAAGGTTGCTGGCTTGTGGACTCTGCTTCTCGTGGCTATGTCATTCTGCTCTGCTCTCTCTGAATCACCCTCATTCTCCAAAAATGTTTTCTCTTTTATAGGAATCCAGTAAACTAATCAAGACCCACCCAAATGGGTGGAGACATGTTGTCACCTAATCCACTTTAGAACCACTTTTGATCAAATCACATCTCCAGGGAGATGATCTAATTGCAGTTTCAAGCATACAACACTGGATAGGGAGTAGGAGAAATGGCTGCTTTTACAAAATGGGTTTAGGATTAAAACATGGCTTTTCTAGGGTACATACATCCTTTCAAACTGGCATAATGGGGAAAAAGTTACAACCTAGAATTGTGGTTAGAATAAATCAGATATGAATCTCTGTGACAGGAACTCAGTAAATAATATCTCTGATTATGGTAAAATAAAATCAGGTTGTTTTTCTTAATGACAAAAATCTATGTTAATGACTATTAGCCCTGGTTAAGGATCTCTCAAGAATTGCAAAAGATGTCTTGCATGTCTAAAATAGACTCTCTGAAGCAAAAACGCTTTAAACCCCCTTTTAAGGAGAGAAGGGGTATGAAATTAAACAGTGAGATAATATAAAATTATAAAGGTCATGAAGACTTTCTTCAATAATGCAGTAATGGAAGCTTAAATGAGGATTTTAAGCATTTCATGGAGTGTGACTTTAAGGGGGGAAATTATCTTGTTTTAATTGTGCTTTCATTTAGCAGATCAATTTTTTAAATAAACATCACTGAGAAAATTAAGGGGCTTAGCATGTGTGAACAATACAAAGGTAAATAACTGGTACTCTGTGGAGAAAAAAAAGAAGGAATTTAATCTGGAAAACCTTGAGTGGTAGCTGTTAAAATATTTGCATTGTGTAAAATGATTTCTATAGCAATGGGAATTTGGAGGTCTCAAAACAATTTATTCTAACATTTCATCCCATTTCCTAATATACTTCTTCTTGATGAGAGGCCAAAAATTCTTGATATATCAAAAGATATAAATACCAATGGATAAATTTTTGCCAGAAAAACACATTATAAGTTTAGAAAACATTACATATTGGATATAGCAAAGGATTTGGATCCAAACAGACCTTGTTAAAATTCTAGATCCCAACACTCAATAATATTTTGGTGACTTAGCAGGCCATGTAACCTGTCTGACTCCAGGTCCTTCATCCATAAAAATTGGGTAATAATGCCCTCCTTACAAGAATTGGTTTAAGAATGTGGTATAATATATGTAAGTGGACATCTAACATAGTTATACTAATTAACTGTTGGTATCATTATAAATACTAAGAATACTGAATTTAGAATATACTTTTAAAATATTTTAATTTTATCTTCCCAAATAAATTATTAGTTATTTCTGAAGAGATGCCATAGTAAAATTATTTTGGCTTGCTACACGTTTGACAAGCTGGCAGCCACCTGGTAAAGGACTGCTAGAAGAAGAAATTATTCTTTCAACAAAGAATCATTCTGTTTTTAGGACATGGATTGAAAATCGAAATGTCTACAGGACAAGAGAGGAGGTGGCATAACAACTTACTCTCTTTTGACCTGGATACGCATTGTTTGCAAGTCTACCTCACCCAAATATTCTTCCATTGCTCCAAGATGTACTTTGTCATGTTTTTTTATTTCATTTCAAACTTCAGAGTCTTCTCAGTCTGTTTTTATTGCCTCTTCTTCATCCCAATCCCTCTGGTGAAGGAGGGATTCCTGTCCTAGGGTTATGGGGATGACCTGACACTTGTCCCCTGATACTGGACTCATGAACACAACAGTTTGTTAGTCACATATACTCAGAAACTCATGGCTTGGAGGAAGAATATACCCCAGGCCACACAGGGCCACATGGGTTGCATTCAGGAACCATCAGGGGCTATGAAAGGCAACCCTGGAGTATCAAAAGGGTAAGGTGCCTCCTGGTTCCCAGTGGAGGATGTAGTTGGCTTGTTTGACTAATCCCACAAGCTTGCCGGGAACTTGGGTTTGTTGTTTGGGTATAAGCAGGAACTGTGCCTAGACCCCTTGATAAGGAGGGTTTTGTCGCTGGGGGACCTTATCTGTTAGGAGCACAGTGGGGAGGGGAACTTTCAGTTATACCATTTGAGACCCTCCCAGTCTTAAAACACTAAAAAAAGTTAATGTATTTAGGTCTATCTTTCATTTTCCCACTTTTAAAAGAATCATAGGTTCAAAAAAGATCTCCTTTTCTTTTTTTTTGGGGGGGGTTGCATGGTCTGGGAAACGAATGTCCTTTTCTTTTTAACTCTAAGACTGAACAAGAGCATATGTGCAATGACGAGAAGTAACTGACAATCTACACCAATGTTAGGGGCAAAGGGTAGTGGTTGCAACTGTAGCAAATGGGAGCACTCCTTTCCAGTGTGGGGGTATTGCCACACGCGGGGGTACTGACACACATGGGGATACTGCCACACGCAGGGGTAATGACACACACGGGGGTATGGACACATGCGGGGGTACTGACACATGCGAGGACACTGACACACACGGGGGTACTGACACACGCGGGGGTACTGACACACTTTGGCTCCAGCAATTATTACGTGAATTGGGGGCCCAGTATTGGTAGGTTAACTTATTTTACAAGAAAAAATTGAAATTCTAATTTTTGGAAAATTTCTCATTTGGAAATGAATACATCTTCTTTTAGTTGCTAGTTCACCGTTCTGAGGCCAAGAAAATGTCCCAATTAAAACAAGTCTATAGAAATGTCCAATCTAAGGCATCCAAGGAACAATACCTGGGTTCAAGAAGACCAATGAAGTTCAAGGTTTTGCTCTCAAGTGAGAAGGCACATGGTGAACACAGTCAGGGCTTCTCTCTCATCTGGAAGGGCACATGGCAAGCACAGCACCATCTGCTAGCTTCTTCTCCTGGCTTCCTGTTTCAGGAAGCTTCCTGGAAGGCATGTGCTTTCTTCATCTCCAAAGGTCACTGGCTGGTGGACTCTGCTTCTTGTGGCTATGTCATTCTGTTCTGTTCTCTCTGAATCTTTCATTCTCCAAAATGTTTCCTCTTTTATAGGACTCCAGAAACTTATGAAGACTCACCCAAATGGGTGGAGACATGTCGTCACCTAATCCAGTTTAACAATCATTCCTGATTAAATCACATCTCCAGGGAGATGATCTGATTACAGTTTCAAACATACAGTATTGAATAGGGATTATTCTGCCTTTATGAAATGGGATTTAGATTAAAACATGGCTTTTCTAGGGGACATACATCCTTCCAAACCAGCACACAGACTCTCATATAGGAATCAGTAGCTCTTTGCTGGGAGTATCTTATAGCCAGTACTCCTGAATACATGACTTCATGGCAAGCTGAATGGGCTGCCGGTCCAGCAAGCGTTTCTGTGTAGAAAGGAGTGGCAGTGGCAAGATCAGCAGCCACAAACTTCTTTCCAGATATAAATCCTAACATGAATATTCCCAGTTCCAAACTATATTCATAATAATAATTTATGATCATTGAATAACTGAAAAAGGCTGTGGATAGGTTGCCTGCCTATTTCCCCTCCCAATCCTTCTTTTCTCTTTATTACATGTTCTCTATATATACCACTTTCCCCTCTTTAGAAATTAGAAACAGGTGTAAAAGAAGAGTAAGTCAAAACACAGACACAAGTTAAAATCTGATAAAAGTTTTGAACTGTGTCCTAATTTTCCCAGGATTCAAGATTTTTGTGACTACTCCTCACTGGTTGACAGTGGTTCAAAATGGCAATAACTTGATATATTCCTTAAATTCCAGGTTGCAAGAAATAAGGAAGTAGTCTTTCTTAGTTCCCTCCAAATGGAGGTGTCTTGTAAGTGTACATTACAAGATAATGTAATAGATATAAAGAAGGCAGGAATGAGTCTCAATAGCTGAACAATAAATGCTTTGCAGATGAATGGAATGTTGCTCCTCTGGCTCAGAAAGCAACAGTCAGTCTATGTTTCCACCAGCACTTCTGGTGACCCCCCCCTCCCCACGTCTGTTAGCATGCTCTCTGAAGCAGGCATTCAATTCTCCCCACTACAGTTATGCCATCCAAGCTACTTTCCCTGCCTTATTCTTAGCATGTTTTTATGCTGCTCCTGGTTTTTCCATGCTTCACTTTCCATTTCATAAATGCTACTGTCCCATTAACTTAAAGCATACATACAAACAAACAAACAAACAAACTCCTGACATCCTCTATCTCAGAGTTTCTGCTGCTTGCTCTACAGCCAGATTGCCCAAGGGGAAAGACCTTACTGGGTCTGTCAGTCATCATCTAATTTATTTGGTAATCTCAGTAGTAGAGCTTTGGTAGAGAGTCTATAGAATGTTCCCATATAGCAGAGCTTTCAAGCCAGTTGCCTGCTCAGCCTGCAGACACCAATCTACAGACAGATGCCCATCTTCAGTCTGCTAGTTGTGGAAAAAGCTGGTGGAGTCTGAGGAGTTCTGCGGGAAGGGGAGGAAGTCATGGCAGAACCTCTGAGACTCCTCAGAATGAAATAAACTAGCATTTAGCATTTTAGGTGGCCAGTAAAAAAGATTGATGCTTCCTCTTCTTCTTCAGCTCAGTTGTAAGTCAGTGATTCAAACACGCTTTCAATTCAGTGAAATGGTACATATTTGATCTTCAGTCCAGTAGATTTTGTCTTCTGAACGTAGAGGGTGTCTCGATGTACGTTTGGCTCTGAAATGATTTATGCCTTTTAATACTAAGACTCTATTACAACTTTGTTAAGTTTAATATAGAATTGCCAATTTCCATGTTGCTCTCTACAGAGCTCATATGCATAAAAGCTCACTGATAACGTGAAGTGGAACTGCTTCTGCAGCATAATTCTGAACAGTGGGTTAGTAAAATATCAATCAATTATTGAGATAGATATATATAAAGTGTCATTCCTAATAGTGTCTTGAACGCTTGATTTCTAATCAGCTAAGAAGTTCTAGCATTAGTGAGTTATGCGGTTATTCAGACAGGAAGGAATCCTTTGAGGTAGAGGTAGAAATCTGGATGAATAATGCCCCCCAAATATTCATTTCTCTATTTTGACTCCCACTTCTACCTCTACCTGTATCTGTTCCTATACCTATACCTGTACTTATACCTATCTATATAATTTCCTACTCTCCTTGAAGTGAAGTGCAAAATTCTGAACAAATAATAACTTTTAATTCTGAACATTATAATTGTAAAGCCATCTTAGTTTTTGTTTAAATCCAAAGTCAGATTGGTTTTATGGGTAATAAGGTCCATTTCCTCTTTAGGAGGATGTCCAGTTGTTTTGCACACATGTAAGCTGGGTGAACACAAACCACGTGATACGTGGGAAATTGGAGTGTCTCATTACAAGTGATCAGAACATTCCACAAAGGAGTAGGTTTTCCACTCAAGTTTTAATTTAGTGAGACACCAAAATTTAAATTCTTGTCTGTGGTGCTTAACAACTTAGTGAAAAGTTATTTAAAAAAAAAAAAAGTGATTGTAGGTGGGCTACGGTGGCTCAGCAGGCAGAGTTCTTGCTTGCCATGCCAGAGACCCTGGTTCGATTCCCAGGGCCTGCATATGTAAAAAAAAAGTAACTGTGTTAGGATTCTCTAGAGAAACAGAACAAACAGGAGATATCTGTAAATATGAGATTTATAAAGGTGTTTCACACAACCATGGGAATGCTAGAACACAAAATCTGCAGGGCAGGCTTGGCAGCTCTGATGAAGGGTCTGGATGGACTCCATCTGAAAGTCTCACTGGCTGGAGAAGCAGTGAAAGAGTATCTCTTCTTCCTTAAAAGTCTTCAGCTGATTGGATTATGTCCTTTGTGGGAGGCATACCTTAGTCGATTGCATATGTAATCAGTCACATATGCAATCAGCTGACTGATGATTCAATATGCAACTCTTCCAGATTATCAGTCAACCACAAAATATCTTTGCAGAAATAGTCAGACCAGCACTTATCTGATCAGAAAACTGGACCTCATCATTTAGCCAAGCTGACACCAAAACCTAACCTTCACAGTGATAAGAAATAAAATGAACAAAAGAGCCATCCCTGGGAGATCACTATATGATATGTTAACCTACAGCAATGCCCAGTAATACAAAGACTACTGTTTTTTTTAGTCTTCACATCATTTTCTTCTAAGATTTTGAGTCAACTTCAATATGCACTATAGTAAATAATGACCTCTTGGAGAAAAAACAAAACCCAGACCACTAATAGAACATTCACTTTTTGATTTTTCCTTGTTGAAAACATTAATTAACTAATGAAATAAAAACAATAATGTAAGAATGTGATAATGCTTGCTCATTAATTTAAAGGTTGAAAGAATCATGGCTGAAATATATGGCTCACACTGCACAGAGGTACCCAGCTGGGAGTGGGGAGCAAGTGGGAGATAAATCCCAGCCTCCTGGGTGTGGGAATGTTTCACTCCTCAGAAGAGAGTAGCATTTTCTTTGCCCCAAATCATTCTTTACCATATCCTGCACCATAGAGAATGCATGTACCAAAAAGGGCATCTTCTTTGATGCAGAAGCTACATCAGATAAAACCAGAATGTTCTTGGGTGTTCTTATCATTCATCTTTTACAATGACTTTGGATTTGCCCAGATTTTCTGAGCTTTCAGCGATTCCTAGGGCCACCAGCATCTTTCCTCTATATGTCATTGATTGCTTAAGAACTTAGAATCATATGTTATCTCAAACCAAGAACCATGGCATTTTTTTGAGAATTGACAGTCAGATCTTTCCCTGTACTAAACTCTGATGTTGAGGTGGATAGACGGGCATTAATGGTCTAATTTTTCACTGTTCTCTGTATTGCATCCTTTGTTGAGTAACCTCAGAGTTCTTCCTATAAAGGTAGGGATCAGCTGCATGTCGTAGACATGTGCGAAGCAAACGCTTATTGTTACACGACACTAAATTTTGGGGTGCTTCTCAAGTAAAAGATAACCAATACAATTTATCCTATGTTATTAAACCCAGATTTACAATTGAGTTACAGAGGCTTAAAAAAGTAAATAGCTGGTAAATAAATGTTAAATAGCTGCAAATAGAATAACAAAGATTTAAAACCAAGAGAGATCACCACAAAGTCTATGGTCTTTTCACTCTTCTGTGAAAACTCTAATAAAGCAATATTTAGATGCATTCAGTAGCCTATGTAGAGTATGGGTTCCAGCAAGAAAGATGAAACACTTTCATGATTCAGATTTTTTTCATGATGATTTGATTTTTTTTTTGCAACTGAATCCAGACATCTTCCCTTCAAGTTGACTATTAAATAAGAACCAACTGCTAGTGATATTGCAGTGCTCTGTATTACACACAGCTTTCAGTTTTGTTTCTAAAGTTTTGAATCAATTAGAAAGGCTTGATACATCACTGAACACTACTGTGACATGTAGCATCATGCTCAGAATGAAATTTACCTCAGAGCCAGTTAGGTAGATAAACATTTTTCCCACACAGGAAATGTATTAGTTAGGGTTCTCTAGAGAAACAGAATCAACAGGGAACACTTGCAAATATAAAATTTATGAAAGTGTCTCACGTGACCATAGGAATGCAGAGTCCAAAATCCAGAGGGCAGGCTGCGAAGCCGATGACTCCAATGGATGGCCTGGATGAACTCCACAGGAGAGGCTCACCAGCCAAAGCAGGAATGGAACCTGTCTCCTCTGAGTCCTCCTTAAAAGGCTTCCCATGATTGGATTTAGCATCACTAATTGCAGAAGACACTCCCCTTTGGCTGATTACAAATGGAATCAGCTGTGGATGTAGCTGATGTGATCATGATCTAATCCTATGAAATGTCCTCATTGCAACAGACAGGCCAGAGCTTGCCCAATCAGATGAACAGGTACCACAACTTGGCCAAGTTGACACCTGTCCCTAACCATGACAGGAAAATACGGCTCTAAATTTACCCCCAAGAAAATTCAGGAAACATTGAAAAACAAGCTAAGAGGCAGCAGAGGTAAAAAAATAAAATCAACCTATACAAAAATATTTAACAATAATAATAATTTGTAAAAGCCGGCTCTACCAAAATCTCTCTCTTTGAAGACAATTGCTAACATTTCCTTTTATGTTTACCCAAGTAAAAAGTTTTATTTATACATCAGCATATACCATGTGTATCTATATTCTTTCTCCCAGCATTTATTTTCAACAGCTCCAAATTAAGGATCATAGAAGTTTTTTTCCATTCATTCTTAATCCTTGTAAATATGTCTTTGAGTATTCTGTAGTGATTCATCTGCAGAGTAAAGTCAAAATGAGTTCATGGATATGTGCAAAATTTTGTTAGATAGTGTCAAATTTCTGCCCCCAAATTTACATCAATTTGCATCTCCATCCAAAAATGTACCGTAATTTGAATTCCCATAAAAATATTCTCACCCTTGCCAATCCTAGTTTTTGACAGATAAGGAAATATAGCATCAATTTTTTTATTTGCATTGCTTTAATTGTGAGGTTCAACATCTTTTCATATATTTATTGACTATTTCTTTTTCTGTATCTGTCCATATCAGTTATCCATTTTTTAAAATTGAGTGGCTTTTTAAAATTGATTTGAATGAAATGTCCTTAAAATTAAAAAAATAAAGTCCTTGTTCTGATGTATCTATATAAGCCTTGAAAGCAGAGGGTTTTCTTGTTACCTGTGGCTCAGGTTAATGTGGACCTGCTCTAAATTAGAGGAAACCCATTTGAGGTTGAACAAGACAGATTAGGAGCAGATGACTTTTGTTACTTGGCTGCCGCCTTTGCTCCCGGACTTTGGTCATATGAACCTCTAATTTCTATTTCACTGGGCCCATGTGGTGGTTTCAAAATGACCTTCTGAAATCAGACCTTTTTATATGCCTGGGAATTGAAGTTGCAGTAAAGCTTTTAAAGTTTTATTTTTCTATAAATTACATTTGTTATGATGTGTTTCCTTATATTCTGGGCAACTTTTTGTTCCTAAAAGGTGCTGTAAAAATAAATGTGTTAGTTTATACAAATGCAATGCATATTTTATTATTTTTGTTCTCATAATGCTTAATTTCTCTTGGTTCCTAAGAGTAATGTATTAGATGAATTCTTCACATACACCATTTTGATTTTAACTTGTTAAGCAGGATAACCATAAATAGTACAGTAAATAACTGCTTGTTAGAAATGTGATTCCAAACTGCATCTAATTTTCAACATGACTTAGTGTTTATCATCTAGAATATTTGATCCTCAAAACACTCAAATGTATTTTGAAGGCTTTATAACATTTCTATTATCAGACCTGGAAACAACATATTATAATAAAGAACTACCATATTCTAGAAACCGTTAAACACATGTAAATTAATACATTTAAACCTTATCAATTTAAATAGAATCTTAACTGTTATTAATTAAAATACAAAGAGCCATTTATGATGGTGCTGCACACAACTGATGATTGACATTGAAAATAATTTAAAACTTTGAAAATGTATTGAAAGCTGTTGCTTCACCTATGGATTTTTAACAGTCAATTACTTTTTAATATTCATCGGTAAGAGATGGCTCTTTAAAGAGATTCCTTTCCACTTTAAAGGAAACTCTGTGGGAGTCCACATCATTCCTTGTATGGAAGTTGAAAAAGAAACGTATATAAAACTCAATGTTGAATATATAAATATATAAGAGTATGGTGTTTTGGTTTACTAAAGCTGCTGGAAAGCAATATACCAGAAATGGAAAGGCTTTTCAAAGGGGATTTATCAGGTTATAAATTTACAGTTCTAAGGCCATGAAAATGTCCAACTTAAGGCACCAACAAGAGGATACCTTCTTGGAAGGAAGGCTGCCAGCATCTGAGATCCCTCTGTCAGCTGGGAAGACACATGTCTGACTTCTCCTGGTCCTCTGCTTCTGATTCCAGTGGCCCTCCAAGCGCTTTTGTCTGCCTGCTCTCCATATCGGCCTCCTCTCAGCACTGAGTGACCTTTCTTAAAGGACTTCAGTAAATGGATTAAAACTTACCTTGAATGGGTGGGTGGAGTCACATCTCCATGGAAACAATCTAATGAAAAGGTCCCACCCAACAATAGGTCTGTCCCCATAAGATTGGAGTAGAAGAGCATGACTGTTCTGGGCTACATAACAGTTTTAAACCAGCACATACGATGTTGAGAGTCTGGAGACCCAGAAGTTATTCTCAGTCTTAGCTCTAACTTAGTATGTGAGAAGTTCGCCATAGTCTTAGCCTTTTTGGCCTCCATTCATTATCCTCATAAAGGGTGGTTGGAATCACTGATGGGTTTACTATAAACCTTACTCTGGGCCACAAAAGGAGCAAATAATTTTGGATTCATACTTTTTATTCTTTTTCTTAAGAACCTCCTCCACCCTGCCAAATGGTATATTTTCTGGGACCTACAAACCTGGATTCATACATCCTTTAAGCTTTCGTCCAGTTCTATCGTTCTCTGCTGCTACATGAATGCTTAGCAATTGTTTGCACAAATTCTCTACTGTTTGTCAACAAAAGTTTTTTTCTTATAAAGATGTTTGCTGCTTTTATTTTTATTTTTATAATACTTTGTGCTTCTATGAAGACTGATTTCACTGGGATGTTGTAAAACCCTGGAGCTATCTTCTTACCTTGAAAATTTCCCTTTCTGATTTTTCATGCCTCTTAGCTCAGTAATTTACAAATTTTGACCCTAGCATCATGTGTATCAAAATCACTAGGGGTGTTTCTAAAAGTACTGATTTTTAAGACTCTATCTAACTCAACCTTACTGATAAGGGAAAAGAGAGGGAACTTCAGATACAAGAAATAAACATTTTGAACAAGCCCTCCAAATGACTTTGGGCCAGCTACTAATCTGTAAGAGCTACCTGTTTATTTATATATTCTGGAGAGGGTGTGTGAGTATGTTTTTTAGAAATCAGGATGAGATGGCAAGGTGAATAAGAATGCAAGAAAACTAAATCCAAGTGAAAATTTGTGACACTATTCCCCAAATTAAGATGAATAAGATTATCATATTATATATAAATATAGTGTCATATCATAACATTTCACTCAATCTCCTGATTTATATTTCTTTTTCATTATGCCCTTTTCCCCTCCAAATCTCAGTCCTTAAAACTGGACTAAAGAAAGGGGAGATAAGGGTAACAACGGAAAGTTTCCCTACTTTCCCTTGTCTGATTTCTTGTCTGGAGGTTTAGAACCCAGAATACAGGAGCTGTACGCCAAGAAACTTGGTCTTGTCCATCCGCCATTTCTCTGGAGGAAAACCTTTGTACTGATCTGCCTTTCACTAAAAAGTAATTGCCCCAACAAAGGTAAGGGGATACAGACGCATACACAGAACTCTTCTGGGCTCCACATGCTGCAGATTCTTAACTGAGAGCTTGCTGCCTGCCTTGGATCCCTATGATGGAATTCAAGATGAGTTACAGCAACGAGAACATAGGGATACATGGGCAGGGGCCATGAATGAGGGGAAGATGCTCCAAGGGTTCTGACAAATTTCAATGCTGAATGGGATGATCGTAGAATGCTGTAGTAGGTTTGGCTGGTCTGACATCATCACCTTTGGGAAAGCCCTGAGATGCCACCAAAGAAAACAGTTTAGAAACACAATTTCCAAAGTCATCAGTGCTAAAAGATGGAGGACAAAGGTGGCATTTACAGAGACCTTTTCCTACATCTGTAACAATGTTATTCAATATTTCAGAATGCAGAAGTATGCCTGGAAGATAGGGTAGCCCAAAGGAAAAACAAAGATATGTGAAAATTATTTGCAAATGATGTCAGTTGTTCTGATGTATTCCAATTTCATGATAATTAGCAGGACTTCCATGCTGGACTTTGGAAGACGCAATCACATTTAATATGCAGTTAGCATAGGTTTGAGCAAATGTAAATATATGTATTTCATTTGGCCTGGTATTCCTGTTGCTCGATTGAAATGTTAAGCTGCCCCAACAGTTCAGATTGCACATAATCTTATTCAGAAGGCATGCTGTTTTGTGCATTTAGCAAGGTAGAGTAGATTCAACTCAAATATCCTTTGCAAATGAAAGTCCCTGCACCTAGTTGAAAACTATGTTTTCATAAAGTTTGTAGTGCTTTTTCATTTCTTTTATCTTTATTTTCGTGCACCAGAGGGTATAACATAGTTGAATGCCAATAATTACCATAAAGTGTAAATGAATAATATTTTGAGGACAATAAAAAGTATTTTCAAAATAACCCTTGTGAATTTTTTTTTTTTGTAAGGAAAACAAGGCAAATCAAGCTGAGTGTTGTAAAAAGGTATCTGAATATGAAAAAGGACTGGTGGAAAAACATTAAATGAAGTGATCAAATGCGTTTCTATTCATTATTCTTCATGAAGGTTCATGCTACCTGGACTCTTCCTCTTAATAGCTCAGCCAATAATTTGCTTTTTTTATGGCCACATTTAAAGGAATGATGGATCTATTAATTTGAGGCTTGACATTGACTGTCACATCTAGAGGACATCTCTTTATGATCATAACCTTCTTAACCATCTTCACAGTCTCATCTTAGACTTTGAGTTGCTTTTGTTGAAAATACTGAGTGGTCAACTTAAAGATACAGGAATAATATGTAGAAGTCAGGCCACTCATGTTTATGAACTATTGATAAACATGTTGAAACATATCGCTCTTTATTTCAGCTTGACTTTCTATATATCCACATTTATTTACCTGGTATTCCTGAGAAACAAGCATTCTGTTTCATAAGGACGCAGAGGAATGCAAAAAAAAAAATGGCAGATATTGTTCATTTCCTTAAACGACTGGTTTGAATTTGGGAGACATTCATTTAGGATGTCTAGCAAAGGGAAATTTTGCCTTAAGAAAGAGGCCAAACTAATAAGGAAACTAGAAGGAATTGTCTTGGGAAGACTGTTCTATTAAAAGAGCTTTTTGCTGCTGGGGATTTATTTATTAATCCTCACTTTGGCGTATTATAGAATTATCATTGTATTTGATAACATGGCAAAAATAAGCTCAAACTTATGGGATCAATTCATGTATTAAGGAATTAGCTTCATATTATTGCATTGTTGGTTTCAGGTAAGACCCCAGGAACTTTTGGAGAATTATGGGATGTTCATCACAAATCCATTCCCTCTACTAAGGAAACACCTGTCTGCACATCAGTGATTGCAATGACTGATCCTAGGTATATAGCAAATGATGGTGTAGCCTTTAAAAATTTTTCATTCATTTATTCTTGAGCAACAATATAATTCTTAAAATTCCTGAGCCAAGCATATCCAAATTATAGTATGTTTCTGACCAAGCATCCAATGTCCATCAAACTTTTCATATCATATTTTCTCCCAAAGATTCCAATTACATTGTTGCTTATTCTAGCCACCATTTTATAATTGTCAGATTTTTTTCACATGTAATATCAATATTATCACCAAATATTTGTTCAGAACTATGCATATCTAGCTTGCTTCTTCAAAGTTAAGAATTATTGCTACTGGCCAGCTCTCTTGTTCCTATGAAGCAAATGACTTTCTGTTTGCTCAATATGGCTGCATGAATCATATTGAGAGAAGATACTGTTATGCTAATGTTGGTTCAATCCTGTAGACAAAAAACAACATATTTTATTTAGTGGTGACTTTCCCCCACGCCTGAGGAGTATTAAACTCTTCAGAAGAAAAATAAAGTAACTTAGCTACATATTTCTATAGAAACAGGAAAGCATACTATAATAAAAACTATAAATTTGGATACTTGTTAAATGGCTACAGAGTATATTTGGTACTATGATAGCTATTAAATGCATTTTAACATCTATAGTAATTGAGAATAGCAGTAAAGCAATCATTATAAATAATGAAACAAACATAAACTAAAAAGATATTGCTATTCATTATTTTTTTGTGTGGCTCTTTCTAGTGCCAGAGAATTCTCCCCTACTGTGATAATGGTATGAAACATCAATGTAGGCTATAAAATATGAAGCAATTTTCAAAATATTTTCATAATTATTTCATTACCCATAGTAACGTTTTCAAAAATATCTCAAAATAAGGCAGTGCTATAGTTGGAGTTAATAAAACTGGACCTTCCAAGAAAGAGGCTGTATCCTTTAAAAATAATTATTGCAGTGACATTTATTGTGGACCTGTTGTGTGCAAAGCTAAGTTCTAGAAATACCAAGGGCTACCCTTAGATATTAAAATAATGTCTTATTTCAAGAAGCTATGAATTAATGACAGTGAAAAGCATTAAAAGTGATATGTACAAAGGACTCTGAAAGTACTATAGAAGAAAGATGACCCAGAATTACTTGGGAGGGGACCAATAAAAGCACATTATATATTTTTATTTTCTCCAATTACAAGTAACATAAACTTGATTCAATTGACTTAAGCACAAAAGGGTAGAAGTAATTTGACATAACCAAATCCAGAAATGATATCACTAGGATTCAGATTTTCATTCCATCATCTATCTGTGCTTTCTTTTGTGGTGTTTTCACATTCAGTCAGGCCTGTTCTAAATGGTAGCCTAGGGTAGTTTCAGACTTCAAGTCTTAGTGGTATAAACTCATGGAAAAAACACCTTCTTCCTAACCCTTCCAGCAAATGTCCTGTGGTTTTGTGTCATTGGACTGTCTTATGTCACAGATCCATTCATGGAACAATCATTCTAGACAAAGAGATAGAATACACTGAATGAATATACCTGCATGTGATGTCTACCTCAAATGCTGGAAAAATGGGTATAACTCTGCCCAAAACACATGGTCTGAGCGTGAGTGGTGAGAGGGATGTTTCCCAAAGTAGGGAAGTATAGGTGATGAGCGGGTGAAATAGTAGGTGCTCACTAAAGAAGATTTAACGAAGGAGTTAACTTTCCTCTCTTCCTTCCAACCTTCTTCTCTCCCTCTTTCCCTCCCTCCCTTCCATCATTCCTTCATTTTTCATCCTCTCTGTCCCCTTATCTCCTTCATCCCTCATTCTTCCTCTCTTCCTTTCTTTAATCCCATCTTCTTTCCAATAACCTTTTTTTGGACAACTACTGTTTGCCAAGTTTAGTGTTCAACGCTGGGCATGAAACATAGCCTTGATTCCTATTCAATCAATTAAAGAAAATGTCCAAAGTGAACAGTAGCATGGTCTTTAGATATCTTCCTTAGTCACAAAACCTGTCCCTTCTCTTCTAAGTGTTTTCATCTCTCCCTTCTTCACTGACCCTTTTCCTTTGAGAGAGGAGCTTTAAAGTAAAGGGTAGATGTATATTGTATATCATTTCCTATGTTGGATCCTGCAAAAGTAATTCATTTTCTAATGCTGTATCTGGAAAATAGTGACTTCCCTGATTTAATTTAGGCATGATAACAAATTTTGTGACAAAAGACAAACCTTCAATTTCATATGTAGAGTTCATGGCTATGGCACAACTGAATAGACTTGTACTGAGACCTGCCTGCATTTGGGATGGGGTAATTGAGTCCACAGATCTGCATCTAATATCTGCTAGGCTGGCAGTTCATTCTCCTTCTGATGTATCAATATACTACAAAATTAATATTCATGAGAACTCAGAGAAAACTAAGGTTTTAGCTAGCATAAAACATTTAGGCTTTGTCTACAATTGTCTTTTACTTGAAGGAAATAATTTCATAGGATACCCAAGTGCCCTAAAAGTTGACAATCTGGCACTATCTTACATTTTTCAAATTCTATAGCCGCCTCTTAGATTTTTTGAACAAAGATGTTAGATTCTTCTTGGTACTTATGGCTACATAGCAGAAGTAACATCTGGGAAGGAAATAAGTAGTTCAAAATGGGTTTGGACATCTGTTTTCTAACAAAACTGCTTCTGCCCCATAAATATTTTATGGTAATAATGGACGATGGTGTTTTTGTTTACTTGGCAATTTATTTATTTATTTTTGTTTACTTTTAACTTGAGGACAGGGAATTTTCCTGAACAATATGTGTTTGTAATGTTCTGCCCCTGGAGAGCATTTTACCTGATGGCAAGTCTTCTTGTCTGTAGTGACAATAACAACTGCTGACTGTGGCACAGTGGGTTTTGGTGTTGGAAGGACTGATTCAAATCCCAGCATTTAGAACAGGAACTCCTTTAAATTCATCCCCCAAGTGGGGGGAATATAAAATTTTACTATTCTCTATCTACCGTTTATCGAGCAGAAGAAAGTCAGTCATTCTGTCCTCGAACCCTACTAAATAGACTGATCTGAGACCAATTAAAAGAAAGTTAGGGTTCCTCTCTGGCAGCCACAAAGCCCTATAGTAGGAAAGGAGGCAATATAAAAAATCTCAGTGGAAACAGTTGGCCACAACCACATGGTAAGAGACAAGGACCCAAGAGAAAAGCCAGAAAGAGGTTCCCTATAACAAGGGTTGCTGACCTTTGTCAATGTTGTTTTTTTGTGGATCTCCAAGAAGCTGCCAGTCCATTGACCTTGATAGTGGAGACCCTAAGAATAACTCCACTATAATTGGCTTTTCTATTTCTATTTCTTTGCCATTACTTCCCCTCTACCACCCCCATACCTCAATCATCAAAACTTTGTAATTCTCCTTCCAAAATATCTGTTGCATGCATTGAGCTTCTGTCCATTCCTGCCCTCCACAACTATTTTTCTCTGCCTAAAATCTTCCAAAGTCCCCCAGACACAGACTTCAAGCAAATTTCCATATGCATGAGAGGCTCATCTTTGTTAACGTCTCGATCTTTAATTTGAAACAGTTTCCTTCTAGTTATTTTAGAGTGAAGACATTTGGGATTTCTCATAGCTGTTCACATAAGTCATGATTGTTCAAAGCCAAGAATATGCTCCCTCCCACCTTTCATTTGCCTTGTGCCTTCAACTGAATTTTCACTTTTTCATAGAGACCTTTCCTGATTTCACGGATTTCTGTTATTCTCCCTGCTATAAGCTGTCACAGAATCCTGTATTTTCCTTTATATCACAGGTATCATACTCACCTAATGTGTTGGTTCTCCACATAGTGCAAGCACTATGCACTTAGAGACCAACTATTTTCGTTTCTCTTGTATCCCCAACACCATGCCTGTACATGATTAAATAGATGATAAAACTGACAGTCTGTACAGGAGTCAGCCATCAACACCAATTTACTTTATAAGACATCACCGAATCACCAAAGACATTAATTAGTATATTCCAAATAATTTTAAGTATTATATGCAGAACAGGGTACCTTATTTATTCTTTAATCACTTAGTCCAAATCGAATTGTCCAAAACAACTCTAAACCCCAGGAATCAGTATTATGGTAGAAATTGTTTTGTAACAGTGCTCAAATTAGAATTGTGCCAATAAAGACGGTTTTCAAGATTATGGATTGTATGGCTTTGGTTTTAAAAACGTCATTTTATACAGTATAGTGTGGTAGAAGCAATTATTATTCTAAAATATTTACTCCTTTCCTATTTACTTCCACCTCATGAGTATACTTCCCTGAATCATGACTCTGGGTTTGGCCATGCCACTTGCTTTGGAAAATTGGAAGTTAGAAGATGGTACTATGACACAGACAAAGGCTTGTTGTGTGCTCATGCAATGCAGATTAAACCACTGTGACTCTACCATTTTCTATGAAGAGTTTGTCCTTGGGAGCTGCTCTCCCTTGAAACTTGGCCCCAAAATGAACACCCACAGAGTAGAGCCAATCCACACCATTTGTAGACCTGAGAGCAATTAAAAGCCACTGAGATTATCTAGTGGTCTGTTATGCAGTAATTGTTGGCTTATTTGTACCCAAAATTCACACGGAAACTTATAGAAAGGATGGTATAAAGTAGAAGATCAGTTGTTCCCTGAGCACAAGAATGTAAGTGAAAACTCCTTGATTATTTGAAAGTAATACAAAAAGGTAAATTTTATAGAGGTATGATGTACTGTTGTTAAGTAGAGTGGTATGAACTAACTAAATTGTCATGTGAGTAAACAGTCAGAGATGGTCATGCAGCTTCCAACTCCGAGGTCCACCAAACCCCAGGATACTGCCTTTTAATGCTAGACTCTGGCTAAGCTTTGTGTCTTACATGTATTTCTCAATATATACTTTCTAGTCACTTGAAATTATATGAATACCAGTAAATCCTTAACTAATAGAAGCTAACTAGATTTGTCTCTAAATTATTCTACTAAAACATGCAGAGATTTTGTCAATCCTGTAACTAATCATTAAGACATAGATGTGTGATCTTCTTTTCACCATCATGAAGCATCAAAAGGCATTTTTTACATGAAATATAACTCATGATCAGTAAAAATTTTCCAGAATGTTAGAAACTGAAGTATGCTTTCAAAAAATGAAATTGGTACTCTATTTCCATTAATGGGTGCTTTGAAATATGTATGCAGATAGCTCTCTCATTATCAATAATTCTTCCTGTTTATTACAGCATTTAAAGGGGTAGATGGTGGGGGAGTAAAAATACCATTTTGCAGGCACAGAAATTTTAACTAGTAGCAGATGGTGAGACTGTAAAGAAACTGCTCTTCACATCAAGCTTATGGAAATTGGTCTCTTTCTCTCATAGTCACACATCATTTAGTTCTAGAATCAGAGTTCAGGGCAATACCACCATATGCTGAGCCCAATATATCTACCTTTTGCTAGTATAGATGCTACATAACAAGGAATTGGATTTGAGTAAAGTATATTCTAATTTTTATAATAATATTCCATGGCCTTTGCTGAATTTTACCGCTGCCCAATAATGAGTTCTCTGGAGACATGAATCTGTTTTTTTTCTGTTGTTGTTGTTGTTTTGTTTTAATTTGAAATAAAGTTGGATCTTGTTTAAGTGCTTTGTGGAACCAAAAGATTTATTCTCATTCTACCTGCAATCTGGTCTTTTCCTCTGAGGACAAAGGGAAAATGGAAATGTGGTGTGTGGGTGTGTGTGCTGTTGTAGGAGTGGAAAAGTCAGGAACAAAAGTGTATGCTAAGGGTAGTTCAGTGGTGGAATTCTCACCTGCCATGCAGGAGACCTGGGTTCGATTCCCAGTCCATGCACTTCTCCAAAAACAAACAAACAAGAAAAGCAAACCAAAATTCAACGAATAGTGCTGCAATAAGGAAATATGCACATAGAAAAAATAATGAAATGTGACTCTGCCATACAGCATACAAAACAAACAAACAAACAAAAAAAACGTATGTTAGAAGTAGTGGGAGAAGCCCTGGGAAGGGCAGAGAAGTGCTGGTGGGTGGGTGATCAGTAGACTGGGATTTTCTACTGGGCAGAATGTACAGTCAGGGGTCTAGTACTGAGGGAGATATTCCCCTTCTTTGGAACTAAGGAGGTTAGATGAGAGTTAGGTGGACACTCCTTGGAAAGGGGTGGGAGATAGTCTTTCTCCTGGAGGAGGGGGAGCACATGGAAAGTGCGGAGACAAGGTGTTTGCTTGGAGGGTATTGTGAAGGAATGGCCAGAGGAATTTGTGTGCAAAAGGGGTTACCTTACAGTTTTTATCTATTAATTTAAAAGTATGTCCACAAATTCTTGGATATGCTTCCCTTCAAAAGTTGGAGACTAATTCCCTTGTCCTGAATTTGGGCTGGACTTAGTGACTTGTTAGTAGTGGATGGAATGTGGCAGAAATGATGCTGTATGACTGTGTTGACATGAAAGGATTTATGTACCTTGGAAAAGCCATGTTTAATCCTACTCAATCTTGATTATTTTACCTCCACAGAGATGTAACTCACCCATTTGTGTGTGGGTATTAACCTTTCATTAGAGGGAGATGTGACTCCACGCATTCCAGGTGGGTCTTGATTGGTTTTACTGGAATCCTTTAAAAGAAGAAGCACTCTGGAAAAAGCTTACAAACAACATAGCCACAAGAAGCAGAGAGTCCACCAGCCAGCGACCTTTGGAGATGAAGAAGGAAAACACCCCCAGGGGAGCTTCATGAAGCAAGAGGTCTGGAGAGGAAGCTAGCAGACGTCACCACGTTCACTATGTGCCTTTCCAGTTGAGAGAGAAACCCTGAACTTCATCTGCCTTCTTGAACCAAGGTTTCTTTCACTGATGCCTTAGATTGGACATTTTTATAGCCTTGTTTTAATTGAGACATTTTCGTGGACTTAGAACTATAAACTTGCAAATTATTAAATTCCCCTTTTTAAAAGCCAATCCATTTCTGGTATATTACATTCTGGTAGCTAGCAAACTAGAACAATGACTTCCAAAATAGGTCATGAAAAGGATAGCTTCTTCTAGCTCTTTCTTGGATTGCTTGTTCTGGAGAAACCTAGTCACAAGGGAGACTGAGCTCATTGTCCTCTGGGAAAAAATCTGGGTTATGATTAGAAGTAAGGGATGAATAATGGATATCACTTGGCAACTAGCTGTTTCTGCCCTGGTCTACCACTTTGACTATTAAATATTCAGATACCCCTTTTTTCCTCTTTTCAATTTTGCAGGCATTCTCAGCCCAGAGGAGATCACCTCCAGTCCCTGTTCAGTCATTGAGTTTGGCTCAAAGTCAAGAAACTCTGAATGGTGTAGATGAGTTCATCATTCACAGATCTAAGAGTAAAACTAAAATAGTATGCCATAGTTGGCTGTATGGTTAGAAAAGAAATAGATTTTTAAACGTATTAGCAGTCAAGTAATCAATTAAAGTCGTAAGTTAAATAATTTATATTGTCCATCAATGAACGAAAATGAGTCATTCAAGAGATAGAAAATTATTCTTGTTCCAATGGTCAAGTTTTGCTTTGATATAGATCAGATTATGTGGAACCCAATTTTACAATATTTTCAAACTTTCATTTATGTCCAGTTTTTTTAAGCAAAGCTGGTGAATAAAAGGTAAAAATTAAAATAGCCCACTCCTCATATGATAAGTTCGAAGTTCATTAAAATTCACACTTCATTTTCAAGAAACAAATATGTACAATTGTTGTAGAAATGATTCAACCTTTGTAAGATTTACCTTAGTTTAATTGAGTGTAAATGGTCCAAAAAGCTGAATATGCGTATTTTCCCCTAATTGATAGTTAATAAGCTCAAATCAATTGTTAGTAGATATTTTTTATGAGAAATAGCCTATTATAAGCCTAACAGTATTAAGAAAATCTGTGTAAAATCATTTTGTTCATTAACTTCAATATTGTGGATGGAACACATGATTTAAGTCTTTCTCCAAATTGTATTGAATGCTCCTCCCTCTGAAAAACAGGAGTTAAAGAGGAAAAAGTCCTTAGCAGAATAGAGGGAATGAGAGTGAAATTTGAAGAAGTAGACCCAAGGCTTTATAAGATTTCTCAATGATAGATAACATATATTATTTTGAAAATAGAAGAAAAGGAGGAATAATACTTGAAAAATTATATAACACATCAAAATATAAAGAACAGTAGAACTATTGAAGGATTAAATGAATAAAATTATCCCTAAGATACCACAAGAAAACAAAAAGAGAGATGCAAATGTTAAATGATATGATGTCTATTTTAAAGGAAAAAATGTGAAAACAGAGTGAAGGGAACAAATAAATGAAATATGGAGAAAAAAGCATTAAAACTGAAAAGAAAAATCCCAAAATGCTGCCTTTAAATTGAAAGAGTCAACTAAGGGTCAAACAGGGTAAAATTTTAAAAGTCTCATAATTAATATATTCATGCCAAACAAAATTTTCAGGGAGCAAGTCTTGAGCATATATTCTAACAAAATGAAAAGGGAATAAAAAAGAAGAAAAAGATATGGCTCCAGTAGACAATACAATTAACACAAATTTTCAGTAAAATGAAATCCTTTAATGAGATGTATATAACGTATGTAGAAAGCAAACAGCTTAAATGAGAACAAAAGTTCTATAAAAAATATTTTCAAGAAGAAATAGGTTTCTATTCATCCTATATTATAATTATGATTTGTAATCTCTAATGACAAGAAAGTTGTGGTATAAATGTGAGACACACTAAAATGTGTGTACAGTTGATAGACAAAGAGAATGCATCTATTTGACTGTCACACTTGAAAAGCTGCCTAGACATAATAAAAGAGAATTATGCTACATTCTGTAGTAGTCTAGTCATACTACTTGTTTCTGCAATAAATAATAATCAAAAAGTCACAATATTAATAAAATTATAGTGTTGATTATTAATCTCAAATTTTAAAATACATTCATAGAACATTCTTTGGGGGATATAATTGTGGTGGCAAAATCATGCTAAATGTATTGAAAAACAAATGTGAAGCTATTGTTGACAGAGGACAGAAGAGGTGGGGGGTGTAGTTCAGTATCGGTTGGGTAACTGATCTTTCATATTGAAAATTGAAAATAACACTACTGTCTCTTAAAGAACTAGCAATAAATTTAAAGTTAAAGAAACACAATTGAAAATTCCTGTCTAGGTCTTAAAAATCCTATGTGGTTGCAAATTTGTTCATCATTTTGACCTTACTGCTGGAGCTGAAAACAATTTTTTTTTCCTACCTTAAGCCAAACTCTTTCCTGCCTCTGGTCCTTTTCACTTGTTTCTTTGGCATGAAAAAAATCCTTCCCAAAGTTTTTTTGAATATTGGCTTCTTATAATTGTGCATGTTTACTTCAATTGTCACTTCTCACTATTTATAAAGGAGCTCTCTCCCCAGCTCCTCGGTCATTCTGTTCCATCACATTATATTATTTTATTGTCTTAGCATTTACCACCACCTGAAATTACATTATTTTTTGTTCATTTTCTCTCATCTCTTACTTAGATGTGAACTCCAGGAGAGCAACATTATTTTAAATCTCCATTTCATTCTGGTTGCCCAGTGAGAATTTGTTGAATGAGTAAATTGAATTAATAACAGCAATAGAACTACCACAACTCAAGAAAAGAATTGTGTGAGATATGCTAAGTGATTTAAGTGAGCTAATGACCTCAAAAGAAAAATAAAACTTGATGAAAAAAGAAAAAATGGTATAAACATATAATGAAGAAAATTAGTAGTCAAATGAGAATAATTTAAATGGCTTAAAAATATTGCCTCTTTGAAGCAGGAAGCGAAATAGATGGGAGATGAAAGGCATTTATTTATTTACATCATAATAATGTATACTCTCTGATTTCTTTGTGGATTAACTTTTATTAAAAAAGAAGTAACATGTAATGAGTTGTATAGTTTTAAATTATCTATGGAGAGATACCTTAGACTTCCAGTGTAGTTCTGTATCAAATTTTTCCTACTATATGTTTATTTCTTGAGATGTTTTGCCTTACTGAGTATGAAAAATAAATTAAAATGGCTATGAGCAATAATTAATTTATTCTCCGATTTCCTAAAATGGGGAATACATTAGTGACAATAAACAAGAGAAAAGCGTAAAGTAAGAGATAGACTTCAAAGAAGTTGCTACTCAAAGAAGCAGACTGAAAATAAGATACAACATAGAGAATGTTTATAAATTATAACAGACAGCAGCTATTGAGGCAGATGGAGTAACAGGTGGGGAAACAGATGAAATATTGAATGCTGATGGTAAAGGGGAGTGGGATGGGAAATGACCACATTCAATTCTCTGAATGTTCTTCAATTCAACACAATAATCCTTGAGAAAGTCGATGGTATTTGAAATAACTGAGGAATGGTTACATTGTATCCGTGTATTGATATCCATTGATATCAAATGTGTTCATTCAACTTTTAAATTACTAGAAAGTAAGTAATGTGATAGTAATTGCATCCAGTTAGTCCTTTTAGATGAGATTGGGGGTCATAATCAGTTAACAAAGGAAAATACAAAGACTATGGAATCTGAGTCAAGCTGTTTACTACAATATTTCTTGGGAAGGATAACTTGGATCAAAAACTATTTTTTAAAAATTGGGGGTTTCATAGATTCTTCTAAAGGTGAAATTCCTTTTATGAAGAACAAATATTTTTTTCACAAATATCAAATAGTTTGTTTACTCAGTTTTATTAAGATGGAATTCGAAGATTATTTGTGGACAAATGGCACTTGAACAATAGATTGAACAACAATTAGGCAATCTCAAGTGTAAGTCATAATTCAGATAAATATTTTAAATTTTTACTTTAAAAAAATGGCCAGAGGGTGGGCCACGGTGGCTCAGCAGGTAAGAATGCTTGCCTGCCAAGCCTGAGGACCTAGGTTCGAGTCCAGAAATTTTCTTCTTTGTGCTAATAATAATAATAATAATAATAATAATTCACCTCAAATGATTGCCACTGTTCAGCTTCCCATCATGTATATCATTTGCCTTTCCTTTATAGCCAAATATCTGATGTGAGATTCTACATTTATTTTTTCTACTTCACACCTTCATTATTCAATCCCTCAGAACCTGGATTTGACCCTCATAATATGTCTGAAACTATTCTCAGTAGATGAACATGGACTTTTGTGTGGTTAATTCCTCATTTTATTTGACCTCTCACCAGCTCTGAGCCCCAGACTCATTTATCTAACGACCTACTAGGGGTTAGATGAAACTCAACCCCTTTCTCTACATTTTCCACATGCTGGCCAGTTGCTCCCACCAGAAATATATGTAACTGTTGTTTCTTTTGTTCTCTTTTTTGACCCCATGTATTGATCACTGAATAAAGTCAATGTTACCTCCTAGGTATTTTTTTTTCTAATCTATGTTTCCTTCCATCTATGTGTCCTTATTCTAGTGAAGGCTAATATATTTTGCTTGAACTGTAACAATATTGTTCTAAGCTTCTTGCCTACATCATTTGGGAACACCATTCCATTCTCCACATAGCTAACAATACCATTTTAAAAAGCAGATAATATGCACATGCAGGTGTGCATGCTCCATGCATTATATATATGCAGTGTATGTTTATACATGTATACATTAGATACATGTGTGTGCATGCATGCATAACTCTACAGCTTAAAGCTCATTGTTTCCCTTCAAAATAAGGTACCGAATACTTAAACTGGCTTACAGAACGTTTATGGAGTTACTTCTGCCACTACTTTTTTCTGTTTACTTACCCAAAGTCGTCATTTATTGAATCACTCTCAAATTTTACAACCTATCCATATTGAATGACTTTCAATTTCAGAATAAAGATGAAATGTTTTCTTCTTTTGGATTCTTAAACAACCTTTCACTTCCTTCTGCAAATTTTTTTTTCAAACCATATTTCCCCACATTCCCACTACCACTTCTGGATAATCACATGGACACAATCCTGTGGCCTTTCCCCTAGCTTCCCAGGTTCCAGAGATTTGCTAATGGTTAATTCTTTTTGTAACCTTAACTCAAGATCTTGCTACTAACTTATCTTTATTAGATCAAGATAAGTTAGAATCTTATCTTGGCAATAGGACTGGTTGAAGTACTTGTTTGGGGGATAAGAAATGCTGATAAGATGCCACTATTCCAGAATATGGGGGCAAGTCACATATGCCAAAGTGAATTCCTAAAGAACTAGACATAAAAGGTAAAGTGAGCTCAGAGCTGGGTTTTTCCAAAGATGAGGTTCTGCATACACTTCTCTCTTATGAACATGATCATACCTGCTTGGGAGTCACAGAACCCTACAAGGCTGTTTTTGTGCATGCTATGTTGTTTCTTTCTGTATCCTTAAAGCTCAGTAAACCTGGTGGTACTTGAAGTGGGTGGAGTATCATGAGTTAGATGATCAAGCTAAACACAAGACCACTGGTGATGGTAGAGGAGAAAGAGAGTTACATCTCTAGTCATTTTTAAGACTTTGTTAATAAGTCACTTCCTCCAGGAAGTATTCCTGATTGATCAGCTAAATCAAGGATTGATAACCTCATGTGCTCATAAAATATGCACCCTTCTTTCCTCAAAACCTATCAAGCTATATTATATTTATTCCCTATTTTTAATCCCTCGCTAAATTACATGGACACGGTCTCAGTCATTGGTGTATGGCCAGTGTGTGATGAAATGCCTATAACTTGGTAGGTGAGTAATAAAAAAAACATTGAATAATGAATGGCTAAAGATATAAGGATAAGTGGGTGCCATGGGTGAATAGGGAAATAATAAGGTTTAGGCAACTAAAGCTAAATTCTATTTATTTTCCCATCATATCAGTTCATTCTTTCCATGTAATAAACCTCTCCAAAATGAAGTGGCCCAAAACTACCATAATTATTTATTATTGGTCAAGATGGCTGGGAACTGACTGGTTTAGGCTGGGCTTTGCTAGAACACCATACTAGCATTGGCTAGATAGCTCTGTTTTCCAGTACAGGTCTGTGAGTCAGCTGGGACAGCTCTACTTCACCTGGTTCTTGGACCACCTCAAGGTCCCTCATGGTTCTTGGACCACCAAGCTTGCCAGGGCATGTTTCTCATTTGGTGGTGGCAAAGGTGCAGCAGAGCAAGTGAAATCATGCCAGGCCTCTTTCAGGAAAGGCTTGGAACTAGCACACTGTTATTTCCTACCATCGATCATTGGCCAAAGCAAGTGATGTTGCCCAGCCCAAAGTCAAGTATACCAGGAAGTTCTACCTCACAGTAAGGCCATGGTAGGGCAGGTGAAAGACAAAATCCCAACTCTCTCAGGAAATAGTTTTTATGACTCTATCTCATGCAAATTGTACGTGGGGATGTGTCTGTGCTTTTCTCACTGTAAGCTGGATTTATTTCAACCAATGAAAGTATTAATAATGTCAAGTCATGTTTCATATTGGCTCAAATTTCTACTATTCTTATTTGACCAGGAAAAATAATATTAAAAAAAATGTTTAACCTAAGTCTAACAAAATTTAATCCTTGAAATTTTAAAGAGCAAATTTAGGGTTTATCATCTTTGACTCAAAGGAAAAGGTAAATCAGGGATCATTCAGAAGCCACTGTCGTAATTGTCTAGGCTGTTATGACAAATACCACACGATGTGTTGATTAAAACAATGGGAATTTATTGGCACATGGTTTCAGAGGCTAGAAGGTTTCCTTCCTCCCAGGGTTGGTAGCATCCCAGTGCTGCCCTGCTGCAATCCTGGGCTCCTTGGCTTGAATCTCTTCCCTCAGTTAAAAGGTAATGTCCTCTCCTTTCTCTTTTGGTTCCTGCTGACTTCTGGCTCTCATCTACTCCCCATGGCTTTCTCTTACTACATCTGCCTTTCCCCTGTTTATAATGGACTCCAATAACCTAGATTATTTCAAATTAAGAGCATGTCTAGATTGGAGTGCATAACGCAATCCGCCACAACTGCCGTTTGTAGGTAGCTCCCATCCAATGAAGATCTCCAGTTCTGTCTCTGTCCATGATCTTTCTTGTAAGCCCATTTTATTCCTTTTGGAAAATTAAAGTATCATAAATTAACTTATCTGTGACTCATGCTTTGTTTGAATCACCTGGTCATATTTTTCATGTTTTTTTCCTAAATCCAATCAAAAGGATCAATGAAAAGTTTCACATCTTTGCCAGCTGTGGCAGATAGAGTCATGTACCTCAGAAAAACAAAAATAAAAATACATTCTTAATCTTAACCCATATTCCTGTATTGCAAATAAGACCTTTTGAAGTTGTTATTTTTAGTTAAGTTGTGGTCAACTGAATAAGGATGGGTCTCAGTCCTTTTACTGGAAGCCTTGCAAAGAGAAAGCCATGGGGAAAAGGCAGAAGCCAGAAGTCAATGGAACCTGGGAGAGAAAGGAGAGGACATTCACTGACCCTGAGAGGAAGCAAGCCTCCTAGCTTCGGAAACTGTGCTCTAAAAAATTCCTGTTTATAAGCCCACCCATAGTATGGTATTTTTCATAGCAGCCTGGAAACTAAGACACCAGGTAATTCTTATTCACATACAGTTTCTTTCAATTAGACAGTCTGGATCTTTTTTTTTCCCCTCTGATTCTAGAAAAACAGCATTGTATATATTCTCCTGACCAAGTTGGTTTCTGCTGCTGAAATGAAGAGTAGAATCTCATCTGCTCAATTCTTTTTCATATCAAAGTGTCATTGTTTTTTTTTGTTGTTGTTGTTGTTGTTTGTTTTGCATTATGTGGCTACTGTTCTAGATCTTTAACTGGTCTTGTCCTGCAAATACCTGTCTAAAACTGTATCGCTTTCTGCTAAACAGTTGAAAAAGTCATTAGCATTACTGAATGTGTTTTCACCTTTTTTGCAATTTATTTTAGTCAAAGGGAAGATAGATTACATTTTGAAAAAACTGTTCAGGTTGTTAGAAAACTTCCAATCAATCCAAGCAGGGAAGATGTAGATTCATTATTCTATAATCTAGGTAGTATCTAAAGTAATGATAAATGCCTTCCTCAAAATAAAAACACACATTTATTTCTCTCTAACCTACAAATTGCTTGTATTACTCAATATTTTATCTTGCTTCCAATATTTAAAAAGTAGGTGATTGAAGGTAAATCAGTGAATTCATTCCTCTTGACTTTAAATGTGTCTTCATTATATGCATTCCAAAGAAAAATTATTTTCTAATCTATAAAGACATATTTTAATCACTAAATAATCTGCTGGATGCATTTGTAACTGTAATTTTGTACATTGTGAAGCATTGTAATTATTCAATGTTATTGACTCAAATGCCTTCAAAAAAAGTCAAGATAAGAAGTATTCAGTATATAAACTAGTTCCAAGTAAGCAAACACATTGAGGGGAGAAAGAAAGAGGCAGCGTTTTTAATATAGTCAAGTTCCTAGTTCTTCAAGCTTTAATGCTGGTTATGGAGTTGCTTGGGGTTATAAAGTATTGTGGAGTTTTCCACTTTCCTCCCCTATTTTGACATTTCCTTCCTGGAAGGAGCGATAATAGGATGAAAACTATTGAGAGCTGAGCCATTTTGGCAGAATGGCATCTAGAAGCCTTGGAAATAGTAGGTGTTCAACAAAGAAGTCAAATGAATGACTTTTGTAAATCTTTGTTGTATTTTACGGAATATGTAGCTAGGCTTGTGAAGGGTGTTCCCTTCCCTTTACAGTAGCAACTTTACAAATGTCAAGCTGTATATTTGTGTTTATGTGTGCATGTGATTATTTAATATCTTTAAAAGAAAGGTCACCATATTTAAGAAAGATTAACTGAATCAGAAAAATGCATGTTATAAATCAGTGCTGATATTTGATTCTAATTACGTATATTCCTACACATCTTTGGTAAAAACCTCATCCAAGTACATGTGACTCTCTTACTATTTCATAGATAATGCACATTGATTCATATAAGGGCTTTAGATGATGGCAGAATGCAGAATGCTTGATGGATAAGAGATGAAAAATTAATAAGACTATTTGTCTTATTTGTCCTAGTAACTCCCTCTTTAGTGCATGGCAACACTTGATGATATTTTTTGAAAGAATGAATAAGTAAATGGTACATAAGTCAGGAATTACAAATTTAGAACATAGAGCATAAATAGAAGAAAGATTGATGTTGTAAGATAGATGAACTTGTGAGAAAGTAACAAGTAAAACCTAAATGAAGAAGGTGAAGGAGATAAACTGGGGAAGATTTTTACCTCAAAAGCAGAGAGAATGAAATCATTTCATGGCACCTGGCTTCACTTGACCTGACCACCAACAGATAGGCTGAAATTAAGATTGATGATGGAGCCTAGATTTGGTATCCATATACTCAAATTTAGGCTTGCAATAGAGAGTCAACTGGAGCTCAGCAAGAAGTGATCTAATAATAATAATGCCCAACATTTATGTATCCTTACTCTTTTCCAAAATCCACTTTAAGCATCTTATATGAAATATGCATTCCTTATAACAATCCTGAGAGAAGTATTTTATGAACAGTCATTTGCAATGGAAGAAGTTAAAATGGAAAGAGGTTAAATAACCTATCCAAGATTCCCACACCTGGGAATGGAAGAAGCCAGGATAGGAACCCAGACAGTGTTTTCAGAGCTCATGTTCATAAACCATGAAGGGTCCCTAGAGAAAGAAGGGAACAAAGGGTTGCAGCTTCTCACCTCTTCAGAAAGGATTTGGAGCACACTGTGAGAGGAGCCAAGTGGGTGAAGTCTAGAAAACACGTGAGCCTTCATGAAGACCAGGACACCCATCAGTGAGTTTCAGAAGGTGCAAAGCCGGGAGCACCAAATGAGTGGGTCCGGATGCCCAGGGCAGCGGGAGAGATGGCCTTAATCCTCGTCATCATGAAGCTGGGCAAGCATAGCTCTGACAGTGGTGGGAGTCAGGCTGTTGCCTCACATAAGAAGATGCCACACCGAGGCCAGAGCCACATTCGATGCTTAGAGTTTCCTGAGAGAAGGGAAAAGATCTCCATAACCCCTTTGAACATATAGCTAAAATCCAGTTAGGCCCCTAAACATTTCAGAGAGCATTGGTGCCTAGATTTAAACGGTGAATTCAATTGTGTTGTATCCTCCAGCTTTATAGCAAAGACTTACGTGTTCTCACCAATTTAGGGGACAGTCTGGTGACCACAGAAAGAAAATTTCTTTTCAACATGTTATTTGCTTGAAAAGGTTCTAGCCCCCAAGGGTATAATGCTAGGCATCCATAGACAATAAAATAAATTGAAATTGGGATACCAGACACTGTTAAGTCATACTTGGTTATGAATAGATAGTTTTGCAGCAAAGCACTGAATTCTAATACAATGACCTACTAACTGTACAATAAATGCAGTACGTTCCCAATATTGTAAAACTTTTTGAACAATCTTCATTGTATATTTTCATGCTATTGACAATTGGACTCGTTGCTTTAAACTTAGAGATTTATCCTGAAAAAGATATCTGGGGGGAAAATGTATTGGAAGTACTATTTGACAATGAAATTTCTATGCCCCTAAAAATAAGTTTACTTAATGTTTCCCAGTTCTTCAGACAACTTGACATGTGTATAGTGCTCAATAAGTAATAGTATATATTATGATTTCCAGTTCAACTGTAAACAAGTTTTCATTTATTTGCTAATAAATTTTATACTCTTTTAATTGCAGACCTTTGTTTTCCCAATTGCTGGAGGTTAGAGTACTGGAGCAGGCACTGGGGAATAAGGCTGGGCTTCTAGGCCTGTTGTCTCAGGGCCTAACTCTTTCCTAGGCTGGAATTTCTCTTTATTTCCTTGGCTAGTAGTAGGGGAATGAATGTCTTTTCCCTCCCATAGGAAGGAAAAGTCCTAGCCATGATACTCATGAGAATTTCCCTCTTTACATTCTTTTGACTTTTAATAAATCCAAAAGCAAAGCCATAGAAAGAAATACAAAATGAAGATATAGATTTTGAGATCTACACAGCAGAAAAAGAGAAGCTCCTGTAGATGGGCATGGCAATCTTATGTGAGTGTGCTTGTGCTCTGCATTCTATCCTGTTAGCCTTCTTCAGGCAGCCTGACTTGCTTTCCATTGGGAACACTCTTTCCTTTTGCACATGGTCCTTGTGCTGGTTTGAAGTGATGGCTGTCCCTTAGAAAAGCCATGTTTTAATCAAAATCCCATTTCGTAATGGCAGAATCATCCCTATTCAGTACTGTATGTTTGAATCTGTAATCAGATCATCTCCTTGGAGATGTGATCTAATCAAGAGTGGTTATTAAACTGAATTAAGTGACAACATGTCTCCACCCATTTGGGTGGTTCTTGATCGGTTTACTGGAGTCCTATAAAAGAAGAAACATTTTGGAGAATGAGAGATTTGGAGAGAACAGACAATGTTGCAGCACCACGAAGCAGAGAGTCCATGAGCCAGTGACCTTTGGAGATGAAGAAGGAAAACACCTCCCGGGGAGCTTCATGAAACCGGAAGCCAGGAGAGAAGAAACTAGCAGACCACACCATGTTTGCCATGTGTCCTTCCAGATGAGAGAGGAACCCTGATCATGTTCACCATTTGCTTTTCCAGATGAGAGAGAAACACTGACTGTACTTGCCATGTGCCTTTCCACTTGAGAAACCCTGAACTTCAATGGCCTTCTTGAACCAAGGTATCTTTCCCTGGATGCCTTACATTGGACATTTCTATAGACTTGTTTTAATTGGGACATTTTCTCGACCTTAGAACTGCAAACTAGCAACTTATTAAATTTCCCTTTTTAAAAGCCATTCTGTTTCTGGTATATCACATTCCAGCAGCTTGCAAACTAGAACAGTCCTGATAGGGTTGGAGAGACAATGCCTTGTAGTGGTAAGAGCACAAAGCTTTGGCTGGACTGGTTTGGCCAATATCCAAATTTTAATATTTACCATGTGAACCTGGATAAGTTTATAACTTCCCTGTGTCTAAATATCTTCATGTTAAAATCGGGATAATAGAGTACTTAGGTTATGTAAGGATTTGTTTAGCCTCTGATTGCATTTAAAGCAGAGACCAAGACAAGGGCTTAGGTTTTAGTGGTTTGTTATGAAAAATAATCCCAAGGAGTACAGGCCCAGGAAGTGCGAAGGAAGAAAGGAAGAAAATCTAATCCAGGGGTAACTTTCCAAGCTGGCCACTGTAGTGAAGACAGAGGGGTTTGACTCTGCTGCAGATGCTTTGAGCCGTTGCTGTAGAATTGTCCGCCCAAGGGGTTGAGGAGAGCAGTATATATCTAATACCCCTCATCCTTTGTTGGCAGAGATTGTGCTCAGGTAGTGTTAACTCCTTCTCACGTACAGTTTTGCACACACATCAGACTAGTTCCATAAGGGGTCACCGTTAGCTCTGGTACAGAAGCTCCAAGACAGAAGCTGGGAGTTCTATCGTGTGGCAGAAATGGGATGTTGACAGATTATACTTGGAAGCCACAGCAACCGGCTGGAGTTGAACAGTGATCTAGGAAATGTGAGGCAGAACAAGAGAGAAGTTGGCATGGGGATTCAATGAAAAAAAGTGTGCAAAACTTCTAGGTCATTGCTTGACTCAAAATAAGCATTCAATAAATGTAAATTAGCGAACATGCACAATTTTCTGGGTAGACAGATACATAAAAATTTAACAGAAAGTCATGTCTCAACATTTCCTTCCCCTATTGTAACAGATATACATTATGCCTGAAGATAAACCAGTCAAGCCTTCACTCTATCTTGTTTCAGGAATAATAGTGAGTCTGTCATTCCCATTTCTTCCCAGAAGAAGGAAGAATTGATTGTAACTTGACCAATATCCAGAGAGTTCCTAGGCTTACAAGCAAGATTACCCATGTAATGGAAGATTAATGAATTCTTATGGACCAAATGGTGCCTGATCAGTGTGTGTGCTTGTACAGGACCCCTTCCCACTCCCAACACACTTGAATGGGCACACACATGCACATATACGCAAAGTTGAAGTAAGAGACAGTATATAAGAGTATGAGCTGTTTCGCAGATGAGTTTTAGGTCTCTGTCAATCCACAAACATAGCAAGCAATTTGCGTTAACATTTGGACGTGCTTGTTTCCTCAGCTTTCCCTCGCTTCACTGAGAACAATGAACTTTTCCTAATCATTTTGGATTATTAATTAGTAAACTTGGTTTTAAGCCATTCATTCCTTTTTCCTTAATCCATAATTAAAAAAAACTGTTTCCTTTTGTCTTTTCCTATGTTTCCCTTTGATGCTTTCTCATGATATTTTAACTTTTATTTCTCGGGCTGATAAAATATGTAGAAGCATGGAGAGTGTTGCATTCAGCAAGATTTCTGTAAGTGAAGACTTTTTAACGTTTGCTTTTCCTAAAAAAGTGAAGGGAATTGGACTTAGTATCTGAGGCATTAAACAAAAGGAATGTAGAATATTTTTATTAAAAAAATATAAAGTATTTTTGGGAAGAAAAACAAAATGCAAGTGACTATCAGCCTTTCTTGCCCACACACACAAAAATGTTCATGTGGGATTGGAGATCATTTTAAATTTAACTTTTTACATTATTTATACATTTCCTGAAGAGTCTGTCTGCTATGTGTTAAACACCTGCTTTATAACATAATCAAGTCAATTTTTTTTCTTTTTACAACCGCCCCTTTTCTCTCCCCGCTCACCCTGACCCCACAGTTCTCTGCTAGTCTCTAATCTGCTTTCTATCCCTGAATGTGCTATTTCTATTCAACTTCTTTGAGTGATATCATACAATTTTTGTTCTTATGTATCTTGTTTGTTACACCAAGCATAATTTTTTAGGGTTCTTTCACGCTGCCGCATGTCTCATAACTTCAGTTTTTCTTATGGCTGAGTAACATTCCATTTGTGCCTATCTACCACATTTTGTTTGTCCATTCTTCTGTTAATAATTTGGGTAGTTTCCAGCTTATGTTTATTGTAAATAATGTTACTATAAACATCATTGTAGAAGTATCTGTTGGCAACCATTTTTTCTCTCTATTTAGGCATATATGGTAATTCTATACTTTTTTGAGGAACCACTATATTATTTCCTACAACAGCTACACCAATCACGTCAACAGTGCACTGGGGTTCTAATTTCTCCACAACCTCTCTAACACTTGTTATTTTTATTCTTTTAATAACAACTATCCTTGTGGGTGTGAAATATTACATTATTGTGGATTTAATTTACATTTGCCAAACGGGCTAATGATGTTAAGCATCTTTTCAAGCGTCTATTGGCCATTTGTGTATTGTTTTGTTTTCTAATGCTATAGGAATGCAATACAACAGAAATGGACTGGCTTTTATAAAGGGGATTTATTTAGTTACAAATTTGCAGTTCTTCGGAGGAAAGGCAGGTAGCTTTCAGCTGAGTTCCTCTGTCACATGGGAAGGCACAGGGTGAAGTCTTGCGGGTTTTCCCTTCAGGCTTCTGGGTTCAAATGGCATTCTCTGGGGCAGCTCCAAACATCTGGGTCTGAGCCAACTCTGAGCTCTGAGCTGCATTGTGCTGCTGTGGTGAGCTCCTCAGAGCTGTGCTGAGCAATCTCTCTCTCTCTTTTCTGAACTCTCCTTTTATGCCTCACTCCTTGTGGAAGGCATGCCCCTAAGCTGACCGTGGATGGAATCAGCCATAGAAGAAATTCACATACTGATGATTTAAGTCCATACCAAGGGATCACTGGGCATCATACCTGGCTGAGTTAACGCCTGAACCTAACTACTACATATATCTTTGGAAAAATATCTATTCAAATCCTTTGTCCATTTTTTATTGAGTTGTTTGTCTTTTTGTTGTAAAATTCCTTATACAGAGAGGAAATCAAGTCCCTATCCGAATGTTTTAATTTGCTAAAGCTTCTGAAATGCAACATACCAGAAATGGGCTGGCTTTTAGCAATGGGAATTTATTAGTTTGTGACCTTACAGTTCTGAGGCCATGAAAATGACCAAATCTAGGCATGATCAAGATGATACCTTCTTCCAGAAGACAGAATGCTGGTGATATCCTCTGTCACGTGGTGAGGCACACAGCGGCATCTGCTGATCTCTTCCTTCTCTCCCAGGTTTCTTTGTTTCCAGCATCTGGCTTCAGTGGCTTCCTGTTTGCTATGGCTTTCTCTTTGCCTTTTGTGTCTTCTCTGAATTTCATCCTTTTTATATAAAGGGCTCCTTTATATAAAGGACCCTTAAGACCTCCCTGTGACACACATCAACTGAACTACCCTGATCCACAGGTCCCACCTACTATAGGTTTACACCCAAATAAATGGATTCACTTTAAGAACACCATCTTCTGGGGCCCAATATATAGATTAAAGTTTCTCTCATTGTGTAGGTCACCTTTTCACTTTCTTCATAATTTTCTTTGATGCACAAAAGGTTTTAATTTTGGTGAAATCGAAGTTATCTACTGTTTCATTTGTTGCTCATGCTTCTGGTGTTATCTAGGAATCCACTGCTGAATCGTACATCATGAAGTTTTACTTCTATGTTGTCTTCTAAGAGTTTTATAGTTAAAGCTCTTATACTAAGCTCTTGATCCATTTTCTAAAACTTTTAGATTGAAATACTTTCAAATTCACAGGACAGTTACAAAAATAATGCAAACCCCATACAGAGCGTTCCAACATTCCTCTAACCTCTAGATACTTAGATCCCTCAATTTTGACATTTTGCCACATTCGCCAAATCATCTTTCCTTCCTATATATCTATCATCTATCATCAATCCGTTTCTAAACACTTGAGTGTAGGTTGTATATGCGCTAACAACAAGGACATCCACTTTTTTTAACAGGTTAAGAATAGTTATCAAGTTATGATATTTAACACTGATATGAAATTTATAGTCTGTAGTCCAAAATTTTCATATGTGTCAATAAGGTCCCTTTGAGCCTTTTCTCCTCCCTAACTAATTCTATCCAGAACCATATGCTATATTTCATTGTCATTGTCTCTTTACTTGCTCTTTTTTTAAATTTTGGGAGCATGCAGACAATATAAGTCTTCTTATTCCAACCACTCCTAAGAATAACTTTCAATGGGATTAATCACATTTTTGCAATATTGTAGTACACTCACCACCTTCCATTACTAAACGTTTCCCATTTTCCCAAACAGGAACCCTACATCCTTTATATATTAACTCCCCACTTCCCCCTTGGAAATCTGTATTCTAATTTCAGATTAGTTAGAAGTTACAGCTTGCATATTTTCTGATGCTTTCTTTTTAATTACCATGGGGTTTAAATATAACTTCCTAAATCTATAACAATTTTGTTTGCTTTGATGTCAACTTAACTTCAGTAACAAACACAATATTTATACCCCTTTATCCCCCATCTTATGTAGTTCTTGTCACAAATTGCATGTTTATACAATGAGTCCAAAGCCACAGATTTGTCAATACCTTTTGTGCATTTGCCTTTTACATTCTGTATGAAGTAAAAAGTGGAGTAACAAACTCAAATTACAATAAATAGTACTGGCATTTATATTTGCCCATGTCATTGCCCTCACCAGAAATCTTTATTTCCTCATGCAGCTTCGATCTCTTGTCTATTGATCTGTCCTTTCAACCTGTAGAATTCTCTTTAGCATCTCTTATAGGGCTGCTCTATTAGCAACAAATTTCCTCAGTTGTTTTTCTGAGAATGCCCTAAACTTTCATTCTTAAAATATTATTTTATTAGAGAAATTGTACGTTTACAGAAAAATCAGGTAGAAAATATAGAGTTTCCTACACCTCACCCCACTATTAACAATTATTGGTGTGAAACTGTTATTATAATCAATGAAATAATATAATTGTACTATTAACTATCATCCACAGTTTACATTAGGGCTCACTGTGTTGTACAGTTCTATGTTTAAAAATATTGTATAGTCATATATACAACCTAAAATTTCCCCTTTTAATCACATTAAAATATGTAATTCCTTGGTGTTAATGAAATTCACGATGTTATGCTACCTTCACCATCACCCGCTACCAAAATGTGTCCATCACTCCAATCAGAAACTCTGTACCAATTAACTATTAACTTCCCATCCTCTGTTTCTACTCTAGCTCCTGGTAACCTGTAATCTAGTTTGTCTCTATAATTTTTGCTTCATCTAATATTTCCTATCATTCAGTGAAATCATAAAATATTTGTCCTTTTGTGTCTGGATTATTTCACTCAACATGATTTCTTCAAAGTTCATCCATGTTGTTGCATGTACCAGAAATTCATTCATTTTTAGGGCTGAATAATATTGCATTGTGTGTACATACCACATTTGTTCTAGTTTGCTAGCTGCCGGCATGCAACACACCAGAGACAGGTTGACTTTTAATAAAAGGGGATTTAATTTGTTAGTTCTTCAGAGGAAAGACAGCTAACTTTCATCTGAGGTTCTTTCTTACGTGGAAAGGCACAGGGTAATCTCTGCTGGCCTTCTCTCCAGGCCTTTGGGTTCTCACAACTTTCCCCAGGGTGATCTCTTTCTGCATCTCCAAAGACCTGGGCTGAGCTGCGCGTGCTGAGATGAGGTATGCTGAGCTGCTTGGGCAGTGCTACATTGACCTCTCTCATTTAAGCAGCAGCCAATTAAATCAAACATCATTCATTGCAGCAGTCATGCCTCCTAGCCGACTGCAGATGTAATCAGCAACAGATGAGGTTCATGTACCATTGGCTCATGTCCACAGCAACAGAACTAGGTGACTTCACCTGGCCGAGTTGACTACTGACTCTAACTACCACAACATTCATCTGTTGATGAACATTTTGGTTGCTTCCAACTTTTGGCAACTATGAATAATGCCACTATGAACATTGCTTTGCAAATATCTGTTCATATCCCCATTTTCAATTCTTTTGATTATGTATTTATAAATGTTATGTTAGGTCATACACTAATTCTATACTAAACTTTCTGAGGAACCACCAAACTGCTTTCCATAGTGGCTACACCATTTTACATTCTCACCAACAAGGAATCAGTGTTACTATTTCTCTATTTCTTCTCTAACACATATTATTTTCTGTTATTTGGCTAATAACAATATTCTAGAGGTATGAAATAGTATCTCATTGTGGTTTTGATTTGCATTTCCATAATGGCTAATTATCTTCAGTATCTTTTCATGTGCTTTATGTCCATTTGTATATCTTCTTTTGAAAAATGTCTATTCAAGTCTTTGACCCATTTAAAAAATTGGGCTGTTTTTATTGTTGAGTTGTAGCAGTTCTTTATATATTGTGGATATTAAGCCCTTATTGGATGTGTGGTTTCCAAATAGTTCCTCCTATTCTGTCAGCTTTCTTTTTACTTTCATGATGAAGTCCTCTAATGCCCAAAAGCTTTAAATTTTGATCAAGTCCCATTTATTTGAGTCCAGCTTCCACACTGATCTCTCATGGATTCCCCAGACCAAACTTGATCCTCAACTTCAACTTTTTTTTTTTTTTTTTGGATTTCTAAAGTCTTATATTAAACAGTAGAAGCCAGACTGTACCCCCTCCAAATATTGTATAATTCCATTTATATGAATTTTTTTTTATTAATTAAAAAAAGAATTAACAAAACAATTAGAAATCATTCCAATCTACATGTACAATCAGTAATTCTTAATAACATCACATAGTTGCATATTCATCATTTCTTAGTACATTTGCATCGATTTAGAAAAAGAAATAAAAAGACAACAGAATAAGAATTAAAACAATAATAGAAAGAAAAAAAAACAAAAAAAACAAAAACAAAAAACCTATACCTCACATGCAGCTTCATTCAGTGTTTTAACATAATTGCATTACAATTGGGTAGTATTGTGCTGTCCATTTCTGAGTTTTTATATCCAGTCCCGTTGTACAGTCTGTATCCCTTCATCTCCAATTATCCCTTCTCTTTTTTTTTTTTTTTTAATTAATGGAAAAAAAGAAATTAACCCAACATTTAGAGATCATACCATTCTACACATGCAATCATTAATTCTTAACATCATCACATAGATGCATGATCATCATTTCTTAGTACATTTGCATTGGTTTAGAAGAACTAGCAACATAACCGAAAAAGATATAGAATGTTAATATAGAGAAAAAAATAAAAGTAATAATAGTAAAATCAAAACAAAACAAAACAAAACAAAACAAAACAAAAACCTATAGCTCAGATGCAGCTTCATTCAGTGTTTTAACATGATTACTTTAAATTAGGTATTATTGTGCTGTCCATTTTTGAGTTTTTGTATCTAGTCCTGTTGCACAGTCTGTATCCCTTCAGCTTCAATTACCCATTGTCTTACCCTGTTTCTAACTCCTGCTGAACTCTGTTACCAATGACATATTTCAAGTTTATTCTCGAATGTCCGTTCACATCAGTGGGACCATACAGTATTTGTCCTTTAGTTTTTGGCTGGATTCACTCAGCATAATATTCTCTAGGTCCATCCATGTTATTACATGCTTCATAAGTTTATCTTGTCTTAAAGCTGCATAATATTCCATCGTATGTATATACCACAGTTTGTTTAGCCACTCTTCTGTTGATGGAGATTTTGGCTGTTTCCATCTCTTTGCAATTGTAAATAATGCTGCTATAAACATTGGTGTGCAAATGTCCGTTTGTGTCTTTGCCCTTAAGTCCTTTGAGTAGATACCTAGCAATGGTATTGCTGGGTCGTATGGCAATTCTATATTCAGCTTTTTGAGGAACCGCCAAACTGCCTTCCACAGTGGTTGCACCCTTTGACATTCCCACCAACAGTGGATAAGTGTGCTTCTTTCTCCGCATCCTCTCCAGCACTTGTCATTTTCTGTTTTGTTGATAATGGCCATTCTGGTGGGTGTGAGATGATATCTCATTGTGGTTTTGATTTGCATTTCTCTAATGGCCAGGGACATTGAGCATCTCTTCATGTGCCTTTTGGCCATCTGTATTTCCTCTTCTGAGAGGTGTCTGTTCAAGTCTTTTTCCCATTTTGTAATTGGGTTGGCTGTCTTTTTGTTGTTGAGATGAACAATCTCTTTATAAATTCTGGATACTAGACCTTTATCTGATATATCATTTCCAAATATTGTCTCCCATTGTGAAGGCTGTCTTTCTACTTTCTTGATGAAGTTCTTTGATGCACAAAAGTGTTTAATTTTGAGGAGTTCCCATTTATTTATTTCCTTCTTCAGTGCTCTTGCTTTAGGTTTAAGGTCCATAAAACCGCCTCCAGTTGTAAGATCCATAAGATATCTCCCAACATTTTCCTCTAACTGTTTTATGGTCTTAGACCTAATGTTTAGATCTTTGATCCATTTTGAGTTAACTTTTGTATAGGGTGTGAGAGATGGGTCTTCTTTCATTCTTTTGCATATGGATATCCAGTTCTCTAGGCACCATTTATTGAAGAGACTGCTCTGTCCCAGGTGAGTTGGTTTGACTGCCTTATCAAAGATCAAATGTCCATAGATGAGAGGGTCTATATCTGAGCACTCTATTCGATTCCATTGGTCGATATATCTATCTTTATGCCAATACCATGCTGTTTTGACCACTGTGGCTTCATAATATGCCTTAAAGTCCGGCATCGCGAGACCTCCAGCTTCGTTTTTTTTCCTCAAGATGTTTTTAGCAATTCGGGGCACCCTGCCCTTCCAGATAAATTTACTTATTGGTTTTTCTATTTCTGAAAAATAAGTTGTTGGGATTTTGATTGGTATTGCATTGAATCTGTAAATCAATTTAGGTAGGATTGACATCTTAACTATATTTAGTCTTCCAATCCATGAACACGGTATGCCCTTCCATCTATTTAGGTCTTCTGTGATTTCTTTTAGCAGTTTTTTGTAGTTTTCTTTATATAGGTTTTTTGTCTCTTTAGTTAATTTTATTCCTAGGTATTTTATTCTTTTAGTTGCAATTGTAAATGGGATTCGTTTCTTGATTTCCCCCTCAGCTTGTTCATTACTAGTGTATAGAAATGCTACAGATTTTTGAATGTTGATCTTGTAACCTGCTACTTTGCTGTACTCATTTATTAGCTCTAGTAGTTTTGTTGTGGATTTTTCCGGGTTTTCGACGTATAGTATCATATCGTCTGCAAACAGTGATAGTTTTACTTCTTCCTTTCCAATTTTGATGCCTTGTATTTCTTTTTCTTGTCTAATTGCTCTGGCTAGAACCTCCAACACAATGTTGAATAATAGTGGTGATAGTGGACATCCTTGTCTTGTTCCTGATCTTAGGGGGAAAGTTTTCAATTTTTCCCCATTGAGGATGATATTAGCTGTGGGTTTTTCATATATTCCCTCTATCATTTTAAGGAAGTTCCCTTGTATTCCTATCTTTTGAAGTGTTTTCAACAGGAAAGGATGTTGAATCTTGTCGAATGCCTTCTCTGCATCAATTGAGATGATCATGTGATTTTTCTGCTTTGATTTGTTGATATGGTGTATTACATTAATTGATTTTCTTATGTTGAACCATCCTTGCATACCTGGGATGAATCCTACTTGGTCATGATGTATAATTCTTTTAATGTGTTGTTGGATACGATTTGCTAGAATTTTATTGAGGATTTTTGCATCTGTATTCATTAGAGAGATTGGTCTGTAGTTTTCTTTTTTTGTAATATCTTTGCCTGGTTTTGGTATGAGGGTGATGTTGGCTTCATAGAATGAATTAGTTAGTTTTCCCTCCACTTCGATTTTTTTGAAGAGTTTGAAGAGAATTGGTACTAATTCTTTCTGGAACATTTGGTAGAATTCACATGTGAAGCCATCTGGTCCTGGACTTTTCTTTTTAGGAAGCTTTTGAATGACTAATTCAATTTCTTTACTTGTGATTGGTTTGTTGAGGTCATCTATGTCTTCTTGAGTCAAAGTTGGTTGTTCATGTCTTTCCAGGAACCCGTCCATTTCCTCTAAATTGTTGTATTTATTAGCGTAAAGTTGTTCATAGTATCCTGTTATTACCTCCTTTATTTCTGTGAGGTCAGTAGTTATGTCTCCTCTTCCATTTCTGATCTTATTTATTTGCATCCTCTCTCTTCTTCTTTTTGTCAATCTTGCTAAGGGCCCATCAATCTTATTGATTTTCTCATAGAACCAACTTCTGGCCTTATTGATTTTCTCTATTGTTTTCATGTTTTCAATTTCATTTATTTGTGCTCTAATCTTTGTTATTTCTTTCCTTTTGCTTGCTTTGGGGTTAGCTTGCTGTTCTTTCTCCAGTTCTTCCAAATGGATAGTTAATTCCTGAATTTTTGCCTTTTCTTCTTTTCTGATATAGGCATTTAGAGCAATAAATTTCCCTCTTAGCACTGCCTTTGCTGCGTCCCATAAGTTTTGATATGTTGTGTTTTCATTTTCATTCGCCTCGAGGTATTTGCTAATTTCTCTTGCAATTTCTTCTTTGACCCAGTCGTTGTTTAGGAGTGTGTTGTTGAGCCTCCACGTATTTGTGAATTTTCTGTCACTCTGCCTATTATTGATTTCCAACATCATTCCTTTATGGTCCGAGAAATTGTTGTGTAAGATTTCAATCTTTTTAAATTTGTTAAGACTTGCTTTGTGACCCAGCATATGGTCTATCTTTGAGAATGATCCATGAGCACTTGAGAAAAAGGTGTATCCTGCTGTTGTGGGATGTAATGTCCTATAAATGTCTATTAAGTCTAGTTCATTTATAGTAATATTCAGATTCTCTATTTCTTTGTTGATCCTCTGTCTAGATGTTCTGTCCCTTGATGAGAGTGGTGAGTTGAAGTCTCCAACTATTATGGTATATGAGTCTATTTCCCTTTTCAGTGTTTGCAGTATATTCCTCACGTATTTTGGGGCATTCTGATTCGGTTCATAAATATTTATGATTGTTATGTCTTCTTGTTTAATTGTTCCTTTTATTAGTATATAGTGTCCTTCTTTGTCTCTTTTAACTGTTTTACATTTGAAGTCTAATTTGTTGGATATTAGTATAGCCACTCCTGCTCTTTTCTGGTTGTTATTTGCATGAAATATCTTTTCCCAACCTTTCACTTTCAACCTATGTTTATCTTTGGGTCTAAGATGTGTTTCCTGTAGACAGCATATAGAAGGATCCTGTTTTTTAATCCATTCTGCCAATCTATGTCTTTTGATTGGGGAATTCAGTCCATTGACATTTAGTGTTATTACTGTTTGGATAATATTTTCCTCTAACATTTTGCCTTTTGTATTATATATATCATATCTGATTTTCCTTCTTTCTACACTCTTTTCCATATCTCTCTCTTCTGTCTTTTCGGTTCTGACTCTAGTGCTCCCTTTAGTATTTCTTGCAGAGCTGGTCTCTTGGTCACAAATTCTCTCAGTGACTTTTTGTCTGAGAATGTTTTAATTTCTCCCTCATTTTTGAAGGATAATTTTGCTGGATATAGGAGTCTTGGTTGGCAGTTTTTCTCTTTTAGTATTTTAAATATATCATCCCACTGTCTTCTAGCTTCCATGGTTTCTGCTGAGAAATCTACACATAGTCTTATTGGGTTTCCCTTGTATGTAATGGATTGTTTTTCTCTTGCTGCTTTCAAGATCTTCTCTTTCTCTTTGACCTCTGGCATTCTAACTAGTAAGTGTCTTGGAGAACGCCTATTTGGGTCTAATCTCTTTGGGGTGCGCTGCACTTCTTGGATCTGTAATTTTAGGTCTTTCATAAGAGTTGGGAAATTTTCAGTGATAATTTCTTCCATTAGTTTTTCTCCTCCTTTTCCCTTCTCTTCTCCTTCTGGGACACCCACAACATGTATATTTGTGCGGTTCATATTGTCCTTGAGTTCCCTGATACCCTGTTCAAATTTTTCCATTCTTTTCCCTATAGTTTCTGTTTCTTTTTGGAATTCAGATGTTCCATCCTCCAAATCACTAATTCTATCTTCTGTCTCTTTAAATCTATCATTGTAGCTATCCATTATTTTTTCTATGTTTGCTACTTTATCCTTCACTTCCATAAGTTCTGCGATTTGTTTTTTTCAGTTTTTCTATTTCTTCTTTATGTTCAGCCCATGTCCTCTTCATGTCCTCCCTCAATTTATCGATTTCATTTTTGAAGAGGTTTTCCATTTCTGTTCGTATATTCAGCATTAGTTGTCTCAGCTCTTGTGTCTCATTTGAGCTATTGGTTTGTTCCTTTGACTGAGCCATATTCTCAATCTTTTGAGCGTGGATAGTTATCTTCTGCTGCTGGCGTCTGGGCATTTATTCAGATTTCTCTTGGTGTTGGACCCAGCAAGGTTGTAATATTTTTCTGTGAAATCTCTGGGTTCTGTTTTTCTTATCCTGCCCAGTAGGTGGCGCTCATGGCACACGTTTGTCTGCGGGTCCCACCAGTAAAAGGTGCTGTGGGACCTTAAACTTTGGAAAACTCTCGCCGTCCTGGGGGTTCGCTAGCCGAAGCGGCTTGAGCCGGCCCGGGGTCCGAACGCAGGGAGGGTTGCTGGTCGCCGCAGCTAGGGAAAGAGCCCGTCCGAATTTCCTAGTCGGCCCTGGGCAACAAGCGTGGCGGGAGGGCGCCAGCGGCAGCGGCCCGCCCGAGAGAGTGCACGTTCCCTGGGAGTCACGGGTTTGGAAGGGGCCTCCCCCGCCCGTCACTGTTCTCCGCGGCCTGGGGGTTTCCGATCCAATTCTCTCAGTTGGTCCGGGGGCTGCGCGTGGTGTGGGCGCCAGTCGCCTTGGTTTCAGGGGACCACCTCTCCAATTCTCCCAGCCGGCCCGGGAAGGGGGAAGGGAGTAACTCTGGCCGCTTGCCACCCCGCCCGGTAAGGCCCGCGCGCCTCGGTGATCTCACCCGAGCTGCTTCTCTCAGCCAGCCAGCCGTTCCAGGATGGGGTACGCTGTCTTTTTTATCTCTGTTGTGGCTTTGGGCGCTTTCTGTATCGTTTCTACTCCCCTAGTAGGTGTCCTGGAGAAGAAACTAAGATCCGCGCGTCTTACTAAGCCGCCATCTTCCTCAACTTCAACTTTTAAAGGACTAGGTTTCCTCTGCCAGCTTTGATTCCAGCCAGCCGCCCCACTGCAGCTGCAGCTGTAGCTGTTTATGCAACCACTGCCCTGGGGCTGAGCTATGGAGGCTGGCCACTGGTTTGTACTTTCACTTTAAAAAGCTAAACTCTCAGCAGCCTCTTGCCCCCCTCTGCCACTCCTGTGGTTATTTTAAAAGTTCATTCTGGTTCAAGGGTTGCCATTTAGTTATTCTCATTCTTTTCTTTTCCAGCTCTTTCATTTTTTTTTTATTGAACGGAGAGATTTGTAAAACTTCTACTCTACCGTTCTGCAACTGAGCTCTCTCCAAAAGCCTAACTATTGATATTCCTTTTGACAGATCCTTTTTTGGTTTGTTAAATCAAATGTTTTGACTCTTTTCTGTATGATCTTAAAAATGAGAGCAATAGTTGAGTTTTTCAAACTCCCAAACGTAATGACATCGGCCCCCAGCAGAAGTGGTGGGTAAGGGAAAATTAAGCTTGTCAAATCAGTTTACGAAAGAATGCAGTAGGGAAGAGTTGGGTAGAAGGACTACTCAGACTCAATTAAGATCAGCTGAAGCAGCTGACGAGGCAGTTAAAATGAACATGTCTATAGTTCTCTGTGCCATTTCACAGAAAATGCTAAAAAGATCAGGTGTGTACCACATAATGGATCTGCCTTGACTCCCACTGCACGTTTAACTACAGTAGCAATCATGAATGGTCAGATACCTAGGCATAAATTTAAGACTTAGGAAGTTTAAGTCTGGTGTTAAGAGTTCGTATAAATACGAACTGCCTGCCCTTGAACATTTTCAGAGCATGTGTGAATCTGGTGTTAAAACTAGCAAAATTCATTGCTGGATTTTCCTCTGTGAGGGGAAAAATTTATAGGGTCTCTCTTGGGTCTTGAGCTCTGTGGGGACACCTACAAATCTCAGATTTATTGAGCCCCATACATTGATTTTATTCGTCTTATGGGAACCAGAATCAGCTCCATCGACTGAAAGATTTGCTTACTTTAGAAAATTACAGGGACTTTTGTATTTAAGATATCCTGTATTATCTTAATTGTGGCTGTTTTAACATACCTAAATGTATGTCTTTATGTCGCAGGTTTTATCACCTTAGCTCGGTTGCTTGGACCTGAAGATTGCAGCAATTAGGGCAAGGTGACAGATCTTCCCTGGGGTCAGTGTGGTGAGCCAGTGCCAACAAGTGAAATGTTTGCATTCTGTTAGAATAAAGTTGACCTAAATTATTGAAAGTAATGATAATAATAATAATAATAATTACTATGCAGTTAGCAAAGTAGTCTAGTGCCTGCTTTCTAATTTTAAAGAAAGTGTATTTTCCAATGGATTCTATCCACTAATATATGCAATTTATTATTATCCATATTTATTGCAAGATTACTCTAGGCAAGGTGCCGGGAAAAGCAAATAGAGATATTGCCTTAAAGATGTTTATAGTCTGGTATGGGAAAAAAAGGCAGTTTAAAAAAATATCTACATACCCAAAAGAAATGCACACATATGCTTGCCAAATGACACAGATTAAATATTCATAGCAGTACTATTCATAATAGCCCCAAACTGGAAATTACCCAAATGCCCATCAACAGTAGAATGAATTAATAAGCTGTGGCATGGTTGCACAATAAAATACAATCTAGCCATGAGAATAAATAAATTGCAACCACATGCAACAGCATGCCTTGATCTCACAAGCATTATGCTGAGTGGAAGAACCTGGGCACAAAAGAGTATAGACTGTATAATTCCATTTACATGAAATATGGGCAAAGCTGTATCCATGGTGTTAGAAGTCAAGAAAGGGTTACCCTAGAGGGGTATAATGACAGGCAGGGTACACCAGGGACCCTCTGGAATTTTAGTGATGTTCTGTTTCTTTGAATTGTGTGCTTGTGTTCAGAATATGAAAATTCATAAACTCTACATGAATGATTTACGCATTTTTCTGTGTATATATTTATTATTCGTCAGTTACGTAAAAAAAAAAAAAAAGTAGTTCTCATTAAGTAGAATAAGAAGAAATCCATTAATGATCCTGGACTCTGTCCACAGGTACCACTGTCCTAGTTTTCTTAAAGAATTGGGATCATTTGAAGGTCCAGAGATAAATTTGTTCCTGGGAGAGAAAAACATATGAGTAAAAGGAAAAAGGTGGGAAAATGTTGGGAAACAGTTTGAATGGACTCTCAAGGGCTTGAAGAGAAGTTGGAGAAGAACAAACAGGAAAATACTATGTCATGCTTGGGCCAGTCCATGAAAGGTTTTAAAATACTATGAATAAGATGTGTGTGTTTTTGTTTTTTTCTTTTGGTGATAGTTGTTTTAGTCAGGGTTCTCTAGAGAAGCAGAATCAACAGAAGACATAGAAAATAAAGAGATTTTTAAAAAGGAATTAGCTTATAAGATTGTTGGGGCTGGCAAGTTTGAAAACTGTATGGCAGACCAGCAGGCTAGAAATTTCTGTGCGTAGATGTTGCAGTCTTGTGTCCAAAATCTATAGGGGAGGCCACAGACTGGAAACCCAGAGAGAAGCAGATGTGAAAAAGCCCCTGCAACTAGGTCTCTGGGTTCCTAGCTTTGATGATAGTGACACTGTGTTAATCTTTGTAAAATCCCCCCTGTAATTAAGTTCTCACACCACCAGCGGAGGTAATAACACTTTACTGTTACCTTTTACATCTCCGAGCAGCACCAATTTTTCTGACAAAGGGAAGATCAGTCCACTTGAGCAGTGAACAGCCTCCCAGGCTTAGAGCAAAGATTCCCTGGCCAAATGTTTACCCCTCTGCTTCTTAGTTACCTTTTAACAAACCAGAAGAGGAAATTAGGTTGTCCCCCCTAAAAATGTCTGATTATACTCTCTCATTTTTCTCATTTCCCAAAGAATCCATAAATGTCATCTCCCTGATTTTCCTTTGTTCCTCCCCAATTCTTTTTGATTCAAATAATGCATGTAAATAATGTAAATGCAGCCCTTCCAGGAGGCAGGTCTTAGACTTTGAGATACCTGCCTCTACCGGCTATAATTTCCCTTTACTTTGCAACCAAACCAGTGTGTCCTGTCAATTCTGCTGCACCACCCAAGGACCCCAAACACCTCCAGGGTCCCCTTCAGAGGGTGTAGTCTAGAGGCACAATTTTTTTAGGTGAGAACCATCAGTTCTTTGCTGTTATAGATGCCAACTGATAGGATGAGGCTCGCCCACATTGACAAGACTAATCTTCACTTGCAGTCAACTGATTATAGGTGTTAATCCCATCTATGAAATAATCTCCATGGCAAAACGACCTCCAGGCTAAGCTAGTGCTTGACCAAACAGCTGGACGCCAAAATGTAGGCAAGTTGACGTGTAAAATGACCCATCGCAGCAGCCAGTGCAAAATGTTGAGCCATGAAATGGTACGATTATAGGATGTTTTTGAACATCTGGCAATAGAGTATTGCAGGATGGATGGAAAGGCAGAAAGACTGAAGGGGAGAAGTTCCTGCAGGACTACAGGAAGCAGAGCAGCACGTGTGTATGCTCTGGGTGACTGACGGCAGTGGGTGCGAGATTAGGCATTGCAGGCCGAATAACAGTATGAAACACTAAATGAAAAAGTAAGCTTTTGCTTTTAACTCTGAATGTTGGTATGCTTGAGGAATGAGCTTGTTTTTTCAAGGTTTGTCATTCTGAAGCAGAATCTTTGTTTTGCAAGGTAATGTCATTTGAGATGGAGAACTGGAGCACAAGATAAAGTCTCCTACGCTTTGAGGTCATATTCAGTTCATCGAATGTTAAACCTGGAGTCCAAATTATGATAGGACGCAATTGTGGGCTGGGTTGCGTTGCCCTCTCCTGCTAATTCCCTCAAGATGTTATTTTGAAGTCAAATACAAAATTCCTTCAGGAAGAATATTGAATTTCTGTTTCTTGGTAATCATCCTGGAGAGAAGGTTAACAGACACAGCATACTTATGGGTCGTTTGATGTGGCATTGTTGACATTTCAGTTCTTTGGTATTTCTTGGCCAGAGGTTCTGAGTGATTAGGTTCATGGCAGTGAGTGCTGTGTCTGTGGCTTCCCCCAGAATCCTGCCTTTTCTGATTTATGTTTTAGAAATTTGGGGTCCATTGTCAAAGAAAAGGTGCAGGTTTGTGTTGAATTGTGTTGTCCTGCTTACGCTTACTAGAAAGAAATTTGGGACATTTGGTGGCAACTTGGCTGTGCCCATTTGTGTCTGGTAAAGGGTGGAATGGTATTGCTCTCAGATTCAGGCAAGGATCGGAGGCAGGTGGAACACGGAGATAATTTATCAGCAAAATGTGTGGGTGGAAAGTATGCCTGGATCATCTAATTCTTTCCAGCTAGTGTTTGCTGAACTGAATCTACTAGATAATTATCTTCATTTTCTCTTTGCACTCCTTGACACAGCTTAATTGTAGGGGAATGAAGAAGATAGAAAGCTTAGCTGATTCATTATATGTTAGGGAGAAATTTCAACTTGTATTTCTCTACAGCTGCTTTTTCTGCTATTGCTTACCCAATTCCAATCTACCTCCACACTCTCACTACTGTTATCTTCTATAATTCTTTACTTTACCATGATGCCACACCCCGGCTGAAGAAGTTTCTTAGGACAATTTGGGAGACTCTTAGTAGGGGCTCACTGTCTGTTAGTTGAGTTAACATCCATTGAGAAAAAGAGAAAAATCTATCATTAATGGCAGACTTAGTGGTAATATTACCCTGAAAGGTTTTAGCTTATTTTTGTTTTGTTTTGTTTTGCTGACCGTATTTTAAACCATCTTCTCTATGTCGAGGCTTTCAGTCGTGATAATGAATTAGTTAAGTTACTTTTGGACTGTGTCCTGGAGTTCATCATAAATAAATGTTGCAATTTAAATATCAACTCAGGAATAATTATTTATGCAAAATATGTTTTGTAAAGTAGTGTTGTTATTTGTGTTTCTTTATGGGGAGAACAAAACCAGAAAACATCTCAATTTGAATTTACACATATAAGCGCTGAAAAGTTTACCTCCTACTCCAGAAAATCTATTCACTTTTGTAAAGGGAACATAGCAATTAGAGGAAATATCAAGTTCACTCCAAGTTAATTACAGAATGAATCAGAAAACTTGTCCTTCACAAATCATAACTAATTTGAACTCTAACTTGACTGTAATCAATATGCCATATTTTTAACAGAAATTCTTGTAACATTTTAAAGATGGGAGCATTTTAAATGTGTAGTTATGTAGAATTTTAAAATACTAAATAAAGACATTTGAAATAGAACTGATATATTACTTTAGGAGTACAATGTATGCCAGATGCAAATTAGGAAGTTGACTCAAGAAATGTTTTTGGTTTTTCTGCTATAGTCTCTAATATCTGATTTCTTTGGGTATCTATTATAAAAAGTTATATATTGCAAAACTATGAGTTTACTCCTTCAAGGTAAAATTTCACTCTTTCTGTTGGTATCCATCCTCATCTTTCATTTGCAGAGTGACATACATGAAAACAGTTGCCAGTCATGGCAACTGTTTTTAAAGATAAACAGTATCATTCCGATGAATCTTATTTTCTTTAGCTTTATTAAAATTTTCTTTTGCATCCACAGATTGACTTTCTTACACTTTATCTAAAAATATTTTTTGTTTAAGAAGGAAAAAAATGCCTTGTGACTATTTGCATATTATGTTAATGCAGATATGCATCTAGACATCTGGATGGCATTTTAATATCTCATTCTCATTCAAGGAACTAGACCTTACACAGATGGTGGAGACAATTTTAAGAGCATTGTTGTAAACAAATAAGGCAGCCAGGAAACCAAACACACTCCAAGATAGACTTTGCCGCCAAAGAAGCTTTTTAGTGAGATGTTTTGACTGCAAGATTGTACAGCCCTTATCAGTCTCTGACAAAAGTAAAGGTACCAGCAGGCAGTTTTGCTATTCAATGGAAGGCAAAAATAATAATAATAATGATGATAATATAAAAGTAATCATGCATCTTCAGTTTCAAACATTTGAAAGATTAAATGTTGTTTATACAATTACACAGAATATATATATGTCTATATTTAAATATACACTATACATCCGTATATTTTAATGAAGTAAGTTTATACAATTTGACAATAAGTACATCTCTTCCTTCTTCCTCTCCCTACAGCAAACTGCAGTAAAATATTTGGCTATTAAAAGCACAGGACTCTGGACTCGTTTTGCCTGGGTTTAAATCCTGATCCATCACTAATTAGCTTTGTTATTTTGGGCAGGTCTTTTGTTGCATCTACTTTGTCATATGTAAATTTGGAACCCTAATGGTCCTTATCTGGTAGGGTTGCTGAGCATATCAAATGTGTCAGTACCTGTCAAGCGCTTAGCCTCCAACAACCATACATGGTCAGACTCAATGAATGGAAGCTGTTATTATCATGTTTTATCGCAATTGTTTACATCGTGTTTTACTTTTAAATCTGGCCATCTCTAACACAAAAACATTTGATTTATTCCCTTCTGTAATAAAATAGATTTCTGATTGTTTTTGTTTTGTTTGTTTTGTTTCGTTTTTGGTGATATGTCAAGTATCTAGGCTCTGGAATCTGGGTTTGGCTCTTCAGTCTTTCTCTTACCAAATGGACTGTCACTCAAACTGCCGGAGTCAGCGTCCTTATGTAACAGGTGAGGAAAAATTCCTGATTCATAGGATTGATCTGCACACATGATAAAGCATATGAAATAAATACTGTTTGGGAATACCTTTGCAGGTCACCTCCCTTTTCACTGAGATTTGCAGTGGCCATCCAGCCACCAGATTTCTCCATACTCTATCTCTCTGGTAATCACTGATTGATTAGGATTAATTTGGACAAATTTGGACCTGGGATAAGTGTCAGGGCTGAGCTTTAAAAATACAGATGATTACTTTGGGGAGCAATGTATTTTCTGTTGGTCCCTGTTCCTCTACAGAGATAGCCAGAGAAAGAGATAGAGGAGTGAACACTAATCTGGAAGAGGAAGAAGACATGAGAGAGAAACAGAGTTAAGGAGAAATAGTGTATTTTCCTGGATTCCAGAAAATGTCCACTCTTGGTTCCCATGACATCACAGATTCATTCAAAATGATTGTGTTTCATTCACTTAGTATGTGATAGGTAAACTTAAGTATCCCTAGTTAAGATCACAAGTAATTTGTCTTGCACAGAACACAAGTGAGCATATGCAGACTTCATATTTTAAGTCCATTGTAGAGACCAATTCTATTACGAAATTTGGAAATAAACTGACCACAGTAGGGAAGGAAAGAGAAAGAAAAGTAACTGTTTGGCCCATATGTTGGCATTATCCTGGACAATCAGTCACAGCCTCTCTCCTGCTGAATACATATGTAGTTTAGTTACAGAATACTTTTCAATGTATGATTTTGGCAAGAGACCTAAATTGATTAAGAGTAGACTGGGATGTGATATCAGTAATAGGTCCATGCAAATGGCTCAGGAATAATCCTGGGGACAACTCAGACTAAACATTTCATGTAACAGATAGGTGTAGTGTCTTAACCAAATGAAAGAGAATGGGCATAAAGAATGAAAAATACATTGTACATCGTTCATGTCTTTAAGAGACAAAATCAGTTCTGAATGATATGGCAAGTACATAAAAAAGATGGCAGTATTTATTTTACTAAGCGACAACTAAGTGGTACAGATAATAACAACAGCAAGAGGTAATGCAACCTTAGAACTGGGGATCCTGGCAGAGACTAATAGAAAGAATGGAATCAGAATGCATGGGCACCAGTGAGAAAGTCAAGTCGTTTGGAACAGACATTCTTGCTAGGAAGCAAGGGAAGTAGAATTGACAGTTCAATCTGGAGACAGGCCTTGAATACCTTGCTAAGAAATGAGGATGCATGCCTCTTTTAGTCAGTGAAGAACCTCTGAAAATTTCGAATATGGATTTATAGACATCAGAACTGAGAGGGATATTAAGAGCTCAACCAGTCTAGCCCTCTGCCATAATGCAGGAGTATTTAGCCCTGTTTATTGATAGTAAGAGCTAATTATGTATGCTTAAAAGTTGAAATACACTGCTTATATAGCTGTTTATTTGTTCACAGACTAAAAAAATTGGGGGAATTTTCCATGGTGATATGGGGAGATAGAATAATTTAGGTCTTGCCTGCTAAAGCACTGATGCAAGTCAAGCTCGTCTTAATATTTTAGAGTGGAGTTTCTCAATCTGAGCATTACTGATATTTGGGGCTAGAGAATTCTTTATTTCTGAGGATGGAGAAGTGGACCCAAAATTATTTCTAGACACTGCCAAATGTTCTCTGGTTGTCAAAATCACCACCAATTGAGAAGCACCGGTCAGGAATATAAATGACAAAAAATAATAATCTTCTTAGAGTTCAGAATATGATGTTCAGATATAATCAGGCAAAATATAACCAGTTTGCAAGATAAATTAGAGGTAGAAATGAGCGACAATGAGAATATGCAGGAATGATCATGTCAGGCTAGAAGTGGACAGATGAGATTGGGAACTAGCGCTCTGTGTGAGAAAGACAGGCAGAAGTAACAACAGGAGGGGTAGCAGCAGTGGTGAGGGTAATAGAGGAAGCATTTATTGAACACACACTATTTCTTCACAAGAGAAAGCTTTGGAATCATTGAGACTATGGCTATCCCCATTTTACAATGAGGAAACAGGTTTTGTGGTTACCCAAAGCAGCGCCAGGATTTCAACTCTTATCTCTCTTACTTCCTCACTCTCTACTGTCTCATTCCTGGGACATTTAGCCTTTGTATTGCAAACGGTCTATCGGAAAACGACACTTGAGTGGTCATACTCTCTGTTCCTTGATACATGTTATCAAAATGATTTTGATAAAATCCCAAATCAAGCTCTCTTTATTTAAACAAAAAAAAATAAAGAGAATTCCTTAAAAATGGAATAGGCTGGTGCAAGACAGAGAGCCCCATCTGCTCTGGTTTAGTCAGGTAGTGCCACATGACATTAATGAGTACAGAGAGTGAGAGCATTCACATGCATAATGCACCCATTTCAGCATGTTTTGCATGGTTCTGTCTTTTTCTTAACAAGTCATTATGAAGATAAGTGTGATTCTCATACAACAAATATAGCCAAACTGTGACATAAGGAAATTTTTAAAAATTCAGCAAAAGTAGTTAAAAAATTTTACACATTATAAAGTCTTACTTTTACTGATAAGATGCTAACATTTTTTTCACACTATCTTAAGGACCTCTTACAGATAGTATTCGATGGCCATAATTAAGTTCTGCAATTCTAGTATGCTCAGGAATAAAGCAAACTTCCAGTTAGCTATGTAACTTGTTAAGACTTTTTTAAGTAAAATCTCCCAGTTAGACACTTCGGTCCTTTTATTTAGAGATAGATAACCTTTTGTTTATTTCTCTGTGACATAGCAACACCTACATTAAGCCCAAATTAAGGAAATCAGAGAAAAAGAACTCCAAAACTATTGTTTGGCTCTGGTTGGAGAACTGTCAGATAATACGCTAAGGTTGGAAAATACAAATGCCTTTTTTTTTGAATCAGCAAATGAATAAACTAGGCTAATGTTAAAGCTCAATATTTCTGACTTTAGAGGTTTACCTTATGTGTCAGTTGAAATATAAGCCCATGCATAGGAGACAAAAAGGAGGATTCAAATATGAGCCCTGTCTGTTTAACTTCTCTGACATTCAGTTTCTCAATATATGAGGAGGGAATAAAATGTGAACATCATGGGTTGTTAAAAAAAAAAACATAAGAAATCATGTATATAAAATGCTTAAACAGTATCACCAATAATGGTAGTTTAGACAACTGGTCATGAAAGCTTGGGTATTTCAGTCCAATACCCAGTATTGAAGGAAATAACAGTTCAGCTATTCTGTGTGTGGCCTATTTTTCTCCCTCAAACATACCTTCTACTTGGGATATCTGGGCAGGTCATTTGTATTTAGCTACTAGATGGACCAATAACTTCCCTTCTGTTTCAAGATTCCTTCTATATCCTCTGTAAAGCAAGAAATACATTTAGGTGCATACGAAATTCAGATATGTGACACTTGATTGCAAATCATATGTGAGTTCTCTGAATTTTAGCACAGAGGCTTTTTAGTTAGCCATTAAAATCCTTGACAACCTCTAGATTCTAGATCCTAAGTTTGTGTTTATGGACATTCACTGGGCAAGAGCCCTTTCAAGTGGATTTTCCATTTTCATTATTAGTCCCCCAAATTTTAATTACACATAGGATAAATAATAGGAATAAAACAGCTGAGTCACAGCACAGCATTTATGCATATTCCCTGTGAAAAACAGAATTTAAAGGTCATAAATAAAGTTGACACCCATTTACAGATGGTTTGAATCTGGGTGGTACAGTTAAAGTGTAGTTAAAGTCTATTACTGGGGGAAGAAGTCATTCTCATTTTAATATTTCTAATATGTTTTCTTTGTAGTAATAGAAAGAGGAAAAAACCCACAAATTTAACATGTACTACATTTTATTCTTATCTCTGTGTAGATGAGGTTTCTATGACTCCTTTTCACTTTTTTTGAAAATGTAAATTAATACTTTGGAGGTGAGAATGCGGGTGAGAATATTTGGCATTTATTTCATCAAATGGCAGGTGGTTATGAATTTTGTTTCCTAAAAGGAGACCTGAGGGATATTCCATATAAAAGGTTTTAATTCCCTTTTGGTAGAAACATGCAAATCATTTGTCTTTATCAAAAAGCATCTATGAAACATTTCTTCTATTGTTATTTCCCTTAGGAATAGCTGTTCCCAATTATTCATAATTTTAAATGCAGTTGACATTTTGAAGTTTATTTTCATGGGAATAAGATATTTTTGACCACTTTAAGGATGTCAAGCCCAGGAAAGCCCAGTTTTTCTTTTTAGCACATAAGTAAATACCACATGTTAAAGAATATCACGGAGGGGCATTTCCAGTTTGGTTCTGTTGTTCATTTTTAGATGGAGAGGAAGATCGGGAATTTAGCCAGAAGAGCAATTGATCTTTCATTGAAATTATGATACAGTCAGAGAATAAAGACATATGCATGCAGAAACAATTTGTGAACTAAAGCATCATCGAAAAAAATCTATTACCATCATCAAGTAGAAGAGGTCTGAAACAAGGAAGACCTTGTAACTTCAGTTAAAATGACAATAAAACAAGTGTGGTACAATGGTGACACAGTGGCAGAATTCTTGCTTGCCACGCTAGAGACCCAGGGTTAATTCCCAGAGCCTGCCCATGCAAAATTAAAAAATAAAAAATAAATAAATAATCGGATTCCCCATGCAGGCTCTTCTGTGATGTCCCGATCTTTATTTATATGCTATAAAATCAGCCAGTGTTGATACTGATATACTATACCCGAAAGACTGGAACAGCTCCTCTGAATCCAGTCCACCAGGTAATGCCAGGACTAGGACATCTGCTCTCTGTAGTAAAACACCATAAAATTTCACTGGGGGTGGAAAAGACTCCTGCACACACGTACAGGTGAGAATCAGACAAGCGCAGAAAATACATGACTCGTCTAACTGCCCGTGAATAATTGGTTCACTCCAGCCACCTGTACTCCCAAGCATGTAGGTGTCCTGTGCCACTTCACATTCTCCACAAGCAAGTACTGGCTGCCCGTTGCCAAAAGGATAATTGCACCATGGCGATGCACTGTTTCTTGAGCTCTGCCAAGATAAGAAGTACAAAATGAGGAACAGCAGTGAAAAGTAAGTGAAATCCACATTATGATATGAATTCCAGCTAGGAATTCATTTTGGCCAACGGAAATGTCATAGCGATGGATGGGCTGACACAAACCTCAATCCTCACTTTCTTAAGCTCATTCCCCACCTCCCCTGTTCCCCCCGCAGGCAAACCGACACACAGCTGTATGTGCTTGGCAAGTAGCTACCCATTTCATTGCTCAGTGGTTCTGGAAGGACACCACATATAACTTTAGCCTGGAAACATTTGGAAAAATAATACCGTTCTTGATATATCTGTTTCTTCCTGAGTGAAAGCTGAAGGTGCCTTTGCCATGTAAAAAAAATCCTTCCTGCCGTTAGCAATATTCCAAAATTAAATACCGTACTTTTGTGTTTGATAGGCACAGCTGAGTCTGTTACCAAGGGCAGACCCACCTACATAGCACCCCAACTTCATTTTTTTTTAACTGAGAACTTTATTTAGAACCCAGTTTTATGAGAAATAAATCAAATTGTGGTAATCAATTTTGAGGGCAATGAATTAAGGAATTCTACATTGAGTTGTGAAAAGGGTAGATGCATTTGCTTCCCATAGCAGTAATGTAGCCTAGTCAAAAATCTTAGCAAAAAAGCAAATGAGAGGTGCTATTGATCTATGTGAACTGTGAATGTTTTTATTTCTGAATCTGGTTTTTAAAAATGCCAGTGTTCTAAACCTGACAGATATTAGTGGACAGTAACCTAATCCAATTTAGAAACTGGTGTGAGAGTACTAGCTTCTGGCCAGGTCATCCCATTTCTGAAAGCCTCCATTTCTTTACCAACTGAAACTGTCAGGAGCATTTATTTGTAGCTCCAAAAGTTCTACAGTTTGCAGGGGCAGGGGGTATATGAGCTTACCAATAAGATGGCATTTCTTCAGGAAAAATTAATTTGACACTTACACTACCGTTGGTTGACCCTTGACACTTATGTGGGGCCAACTCCTAGAGAGCTATAATCCATATTAGCATTTAAAGGCCCTGATAAGTCCTGCAGAAAAGATTAATGTTTCCCAAACTTAGGTGACTTTGTGTGGGATGGCTTTCATTTACCCCTCCAGATTTACTCTTCAATTTCTCCCTCCTGCTTTATGTTCAAGAACTGAGCTCTTTGGCTTGCATTATTGGGTTTCCTTTCCTTGACTTGTGGTCATTTGACAATGGAGAGCAACTGGAGAATGGAGGGAGGGAAAAAGTATATGAGAAAGAGAGAAGTCAAGGTATTGATTCTCTTGGCTTGCTCCTAATAAGATAACTGTATCCTCCACTGTGACAAGAGCACAGGTCCTGTCAGTTCCTCTTCACACAGTTCTCACTCCAGGTTCCAATGACTTTCCCCTCATTTCTTCAAGAATAAGGCTCTAACATTGCCTTTAGATTATTGGTTCCTTTTGTGATTTTCCTATAACTTACCTGATTTCGAATCACCTCAGGTTACTCATTCTGAATTCATCTTGTCATCTTTCTCCCACTGGAACCCTTGCAGACATACCAGAGCCTCTTGTTTACCTTGCTGCGCATGATATTTGAATGGAAATAAAAATTACTGCTTTGAGTGATAGAAATTTTTGTTGCATTTGTCTAAGGAACTGGAGCATCATTCCTAATTGACCCAGTTTATGTAGCAAACTATAATTATTCAACCACCTTCCTATGCATAGACATATCCTAAGATCAGATACTTCCAAATCCTGAGTTTGTGTCACCACTGTCAGCCTTCTCCTTAATGGATCCATAGTCATAACAAGCCAGTCAGGCAGACCTCAGTGAGCTGTAACAGCCTTCTATGCAGTCAACAAATATTTATTATCTTCTTTGTATCTAGCCTTTTCCTAGGTGCTGTAGATACAAAAATAGGCGAAAATAACACAGTCCTGGAGTATCTCAAAGCAGCCTGATTTCCCACCACCACAATAACAAAATATGATAACAATGATAAATCTAGTAATAGCTCACATGTTTTGTGCAAAAGAGCATTTATGCAGTCTAACTGCTTTACCTATAATAACTCATTTCATCTTCCCAACAATCTTTTGAAATATGTATCTTCACTCTACCTCCTTTAAAAATAAGGGAACTGAGGTAAAGGGAGGTGAGATGAATCTGCTCGAGGTTACATTGCCAATAAGTAATGGAGCCGACAGACCACAGGGAGGCATACGAAGAATGTTTAGGAAAAGTGCAACAGGTGGGCTTAACTGAGCTGAAACCCAAAGGATGAAAAGGTGGTAACTAGGTAAAGAGAGGAGAATGCTCCAAAAGGGAAGAGTTGTGCAAAGAAATTCTTCAATTGTAATTACCTTATTTCATCCACAGCAGAAGGTAACAAGACTGATCAAAATGTACATGTCAAAGAGAAGTCTACTGCAATATATATTTTTTAAATGGATTATTCAATGGGACCCTTTAATGAATTAAAAGTTAAAAAAGCAAAGTTTCAGAATATTTAAAAATTATTTCCATGGTTGTTGAAGAATTTGTTTGCTATTTGTGAAGAGCGGAAGAACTCTTTACTGTCCTGGCCACATTCTCTTACACATCGTGATGCAAATTTTATACTATTTCCAACATAGAGGGAATCTTTCTTTAATACTAGCTTGCCTTTTCATAAAAGCTTATCGCTTTCTTGCAGCAACTTGTTCCCCATTCCACTCTGTCCAACACTCATGCAGTGCAAAGTTCTACTAGACAGGCATCACCATAAGACAGTGTTGTCAATGTAGTAAAAATCATTTTTCATGTGGTATCAGGTATAAAGTGCTTCTGAGGACCGTTGCCTGCTTCCCCAAGAATGCTGACAAACAGTAAACTAAGTGTTCCAATTCCTAGGTTCAGAAAAAATCCCTTGTAGTGTCAGTCAGCTACTACAGGTATTGCTAGGAAAAGAATCTTCTGAAAACCCCTCTCCTCTAGATCACATTTAGAGGAATAGAAAAGGAAAAGCAGAGAATTCCTGAAACTATAATTATCCATAATCGTACTCCTTGCCATGTTTAGGGGTGGTGGAGGGCATTGACTTTTTATATTTGACTCCATATTGCTGGAGTGTGGAGAGAGGGGCAGAAGAGAGAGGGAAAACGTGCCAGCGGGAATACCCAAAGCACCTGCATTCCTTCTGGTTGCCATGGCAAGGATATAGTTTCTCATAAGTCAAGTGAAAAGGAGGTACCTGGGGCTTAAATTATCTTGTCAGTGTTCCCCCAGACTGTCCCCATAGCAAAAGGGGGATGCAAACAACAAGAAGTGGAGGGCAGATTGCTTTTGGGTCTAGGAGTATGGGAGAGGGTAGCTTTGGGAGCTTTGAGATAGGAGTGAGGAATATTAATAATTGTACAGAAATAATTACATTGAGCTGCATTTGTCACCGAAGTTGATATATACATACATACATACAGACATACATGCATACGAGGGTAAGGGGTTGCTGCAAGCCCAGAGTGTATGTTCAGATTGTATACTAAAGCAAAATTCATGTTTGGACTTATCTGCATTGAGGCTCCTGGTTCAAATTGGCTACATTCACAAAGGTCAAAATTTGGGAGCCCATTCGTAAAACAGGCTTAGTGTACTATACTGCAGCTGACCAGTTAAGAGCCATTGACCTGTGGGCTCCTAGGAGTTAAAAAAGAATATTGCTTATCTGTGTAAAAATCCCTGTAAGAAATTCCCTTCAGAGATGAGTGCTAAGAAACACTAAGAAGCTGACATATTTCCTTATATGTTTAATAATAAATTTTCTCTTTGCCTAGGCTAGTAGGAAGATTTGATTCCAACTTGCTTTATATTCATTCACAGCTACTGTTATAGTTGACATATTTGCCATCTTATTGTTGACACAGCTTTTTCCTAATTTGTCTTAATTTTAATATCTTTCTATGCATTTTCCTATACCAAAATCTTTTGAAAGGTTGATGGCTAACTAAATTCAATAATGTTTGTTAGAGACATTCATTTGTTTTTGATTTGTTCATTTCTCCTATTGTAAGTACAGCTTGAAAATATGTTTATAAGCAAAACTTGCATATGCACGTATTAGGTAGATTATATGGTTATATAAAAGCTATATGGGGTGGTGAGATGGTGGCTCAGTGGCAGAGTTCTTGCCTGCCATGCCAGAGACCTGGGTTCAATTCCTGGTGCCTGCCATGCAAAATAAATAAATAAATAAAGCAAGCTATATGTACACATATTAAACTTTAATCATATTAATATGTACACACATGTACATGCAAATACGTATGGGAATTTTTGTAAATTTCTTCTGACTTTTTAGTTTTAAGCATGGAAAAAAAAAGAGCTGGTGATGGTGGTATCTGAATTTGTTGTCCCAATTATAATCTCACACCTCTAAACTCCCAACACAGTTGGAAACACCATTCATATACACAACTCTATCTTTTCGTGTTTTGCTCCCGAGGAAGCAGGGAAAATGAAGAGTACCTGCTTTTAATGTCTCTGCTTTTTATGTTCATCACTGTGTTCTGCTTTAAGCAAATGCCCCCATACTTTTAAAGTTTGCTTCATATTTAACATCAGGAATTTGCTTTGATAGCCCTGTTCTAAAAAACTTGCCCTAGAATTTAGAGATGCCGGTAAAACATCTATTTCAACTTTCTATCCTTTTCAGTTTCACTTCATCTGAAAGTATACTTCCTCTCAGGTGCACATTTCCAATACGACTAGATTACTGATGATGGCAGAAATAAATTTCAAGGTAAATTTGCATTGTTCTTCTGCATAGTGAAGTGACAGCTTTTTGGAAATCCTGAGTATAAGGCTCCCCAGGGAATATCAGATCTATTATTGATTTCATGCATTGTGAGACTTTTATTTCATTGATGCCTCCCCTCATTTTTAGGTGAATGGTAGTCTCGCAGTATTGCCTCTCTCTTTTGGATCACCCCAGGGGTCAGTCCAAGACTCCTCCTGAGTAGATGACTCACTAATATGTGACTATGTAATTGAATTTTTGACATATGCAAGAAAGTTGTAAAATAAATAAGAAAGTAAGTACTGTAAATAGATGTTTAAAAGAAGGGAACAGATGACATCTTTGTGAAGATGTTCAGATAAAGCCAAAAATGACAAACAAATGGTTTATATGCATGGGGTAGGTTGTGATGGAACCTGAAGCTGGTGGGGCAGAATGGACAGAACTACTTTTTCTAAAAAACTGACGTTTAAATCATAAGAGGAAAGCAAACAGGAGTACAGGAAAACAGAAAAAAAATTGTGAAAAATGTGGCACACACCATTTCATCTTCCTGGAAATCTGCATTTGTATTTCATTGCTCCATCAATATATGGACAATTTATAGTAAACTGTTGAGGAAGGTTTTAAATGTGAGGACTCTGGGGCAGATAAAATACATATATCTGAACTTATACTCACTAAGTGAATGATGATATAAATTTAATTTTTTCCAATATTGATTTAACCTTATTTTGCTTCGAAAGCAGATTCAAAGTATACCAGCTCATGTTATATGTAGGTACATATTCCTAGAATTTTCTACTTGCATGAAATAGATAGATTTTTGGGAGGATAAGCAAGTGAATCCGTAAGCTCTCTCTTCTCTCAGATAGCACTTCCCAAGTTGGATAAGTCTCAAAACAAAGAAACAAATAAACTTGGTTTCTTTTGGAAAATAATTGCACAGGCATTGCTTAAATTATGTAGTTTAAATTGATTAATGAATTATATAGGCTTAAAAGTGGAGATCTCCCTTCTCTTATTCCTATTTTAAACCTTTATTCTGACCTTCAGTGGTAATCATTATCACTTTTACATATATTTTCTCCCAACATTTCTAGGCATTTACATGTATGCATGGGTCCACATTTACACAGATGGGTTTTATTAAAACCTTGGTTTGGTAATTACTGTCCTCAGCCTCTTTTTTCTGTTAACAACGTCTTAAGGTTTCACACAGAAATTCAACACATTTGATGAAGAACTGCACACCATTTCATTGAATGGATATTCTACAATCTATTTGTAGAACATTTAGTTTATTTCCTTGTTTTTTCTATTACCCACCATGCTTCATTGAGCAAAGTTGAACAGGTATATTTATGCCTATCTGCAGAAAAATGAAAGCAAAATTTCCAGGGGAAGATCAAAAGATATACATATTAAAAATTTTTTATAGGTGCTGCCAAATTTCCTTTCAAAAGACAATTAACAAATTACATACCCACCAAGTTTACAGGAGGGCACTCTAATACAACCCCTTCTCAAAAATTGATATCATCTCCCTCTCCAAATTAAACGTCATCTTACAAATATCAGTTTGTAACATATGTAAGAGCTATTGCTTAACAATAACAAGCGAATATAAATCAAACCTTTAGAAAAATCTTTCCTTCCATCTGAGCTGAAATCTCTCCTTACTATTGCTCTACTTTAGTGACTCATAGTGAAAATGTTTATGTTGTTTATGAAACAACCTGGTCACATTTTAAAGGCAATCATATCTCAGTGAAATGTGTTCTACAGACTAAGCATCTCAAGTTCCTTTGTTCATTTCTAGTTAAAGATTGGTGGTTTTATAACCTTCATCATTTCGATGTCTCTCGTCTATATGCATTCTGCTTTACTGTTATAACAAAAAAAATAATATTCAGAAAAAAGAAGTTGTGTGGAATCCAAAAACCTGTTCTGTGTAGTTTATAAATGCTTACTGCATAGATTGAACTATATACTATGATATAGACATGGTCTTAATCTAAACCACATTCCTGTGGGTCTGAACACATTGTAAATAGAATCTCTTGAAGATGTTATTTTTGTTAACATGTGGCTTAAGTGAACAAGAGTGGGCCTTAATTCAGATAAGTGCAGTCCTTCATAAACAGAAGGAATTTGTAGTCAGAGAAAGCCATGGCAAGGAGCCAGAAGCTGGAAGTCAGCTAAACTCGAAGAGAAATGGGAGGACACCACCACGTGACCTGAAATCCAAGGGCTGTGCTGTAGCATGTCCCATCTCCCCCTCCGAAATATATTAGTTATACACATCAGTTAAAATCACCAGATTTTATTTAACTTGATCTTTTCAGACAAACTTTCCTTATTTCTACCATCCTTTTGGCTTCTTCCCAGCTGCTGCCAATTCCCTCCCATAATTTTTAAAAAATTGATCTCTGTATCGCTCATGATCTTTATCATGCTATCCATTGTAATTAATGTATCCGGTCTTAAAAGAAAGCAGATTTATCTTCTGTTTCACTTAGGTGTGCTTTATCCCTGGATAACATCATCCTTGTAAAGATAGATTTGGTCAATTTATTTGGAAATGAGAACCATAATTGTTTGTAGCAGATATGCCTAATTCTAATTTCAAATACTCTTTTATTTAAGGAGATTCCAGTTGTGCCCTAAAATAGGTGGATTTAAGCTCAACAAACATTTTAATGTGTACCTGCTTTGAGTCAGGCATGGTGCCAGGAGCCTTCACATGCATTGTTTGTTAACAAAAGTTGTGAGTGCATGAGAATGAAATGACAGCTGTGCTGGTGCATCAGAAGAAGAACAAACAACTTGCGTGTTGAGTCTTAAACTTTAGCGAGTAATACCGGTATTTCACTTATGCATAATGTTTTCCAGTTTCAAACCATGTGTGTACATTGGCTCAAGTGATACTAGCCACAACGTTTTTGGTTTTTTATTTAAAAAAGAGTAAATCGAGTGTGTTACACATTCTGATATCCTTACCATGATCTCATAATTATTGAACAACAGTACCAGGACTAGAATTCTGGTCTTTTCCTTTCTCTGGTTCCCAAGAGAATGACAAATTATCTACTTGTTTTAATTGTCTTATCCCAGGAGTCTCAGTAATCGATGGAAGCAGCAACTATTCGCTCTTATTGATGTGCATAGCTTCCAGTTATTTTTTAACAAGATGAATATATTTTACGGAGCTTTTTCAACCTCTTTGTAGCTTTCTTTAGTAAATCAGGAAAAAAAAAGCACATATGTCTTTTGGTCCAACATAATCCTACATTTCTGTGAGCTTGGTTTCCTTTATTTGGCTCACCACATATTCTATTAAGTTTTGTTAAATAATGAACATTGGATTTCTATTGTTATTAAACAATTTTATACATGGTACCTAACTGATTTACATATGTTGTATCTAATCCTATCTTCTCTAGCTATAGCTTCATCATCATCCTCTCTCCCTCATTATCACATCTATCTCGTGTCTGTTTATTTTTATCACCCAAATTAAAATATTTTGCTGGCATTTGTTGAATACCCACTTGATTATAGCGATATATTTCATGAATAAACATTTTTATTTGACTTTGAACATTGGGATAAAACACCAACCAATTTATTTCCCCTGAAATATCTTTGGCAATACTGATATAGTTCATGTGCTTTATAATTTCTAAAAAAGACACGTATTTTCATTCTATTGATAAATTCTGTTTTGGTTGAATATTTTGCAATTGTTGAATTTTAGAGTTGATTTTTTCAAGCAGCAATTATCCTAAGCTTTATATTTCCAATGTAATTGTAGGTGCTGTTGTATAATTTTCTATTTTGTTTGCTTATTTGCATTCCCTTATGTGTAAACTTGTTATTCATATCATCTCAAAAAACATGTGTATGACTAAAGTATGTTTATATACATTTATAGCAATGGTACTGTCTTTTAAGATTTTAGGGTAAATGCCAGCTTGTGTCCACAATACCTTTTTTTTCCCTATTATTTGAAAATAAACTTCAAAAAGTATAAATTTGACCAATAAGGTATGTCTTGCTTCCTTAAGGCTGACATAACAAACTACCACAAACTGGATGGCTTTATTCTGTCACAGTGATGGAGACCACAAGTCTGAAATGAAAGTTTCTGCAGGAACATGCTCCCTGCTTATTCTCGTCTCTCCCAGCCACTGGTGTCTGCCAGCAGTCTTCTAGGTCCCTGGACTTGTAGCCAGCTGGATTTCAGTCGCTTTCTCCATCTTCAAATGGACTCTCCCATGTCTTTGTCTGTCTGTCCCCTCTCCCTTTCTCATAAGTACGCCAGTCATAGTGGATTAAGGATCCACTCTACTGAAGTAGAACCTCATCTTAACTAATTGCAACTGCAATGAGGTCACACCCTGAGGTTCTTGGGTAAGGATTTCAACACGTCTTTTGGAGGGACACAATTCAATCCATAACAGAGTATCAAGGCAGATTTTAATTTTTTGGAATATCACCTCTATACGGAGCTGTGTGCAGTTTTTTTTTTAATGCCTCCTTATGTTATATGCATTTCTGTATCTGTACGTTTACACACACAGAGGCAGATATGTGATGAGTTTATCACAGCGAAATTTATTTCCAACTTTTTTTGGTTTGTTTGTTTTTTGGGTGCATTGTACCTGCGTCTTTTGCGTGGATGGTGAGAATTTTACCACTGAACTACACGTGTACCTTTGCGTGCAGTTCTAAAGAGCTGCATTCTCTGTCCATTCAGGATATGATTTCCTTTTTCTTGTTTCCTTAGTTGTTTTATTTTTGTACTAGTTTCTTTAATTAGGATTCCTACATTGCTAGAATTTCCTATTTCTTCTGATTTATTTATTAACCACAAGGTGTCATCCTATTTTTCTGAGGTCTGTTTTCTGTTGCATGAATAAACTGCATAGTTTATTTAATCATCTCCCAATTTGTTCTCCTCATATGCATTTTGCATAACAGTCTTTTCCCGCTGTCCAATCAATTTTGCCTTTTGCAAATGCCAAGTATATTTTTCTTTGCAATTTCTTACTTTTCACAGGCTTTACTTATTATTTCATATTTTATTTTTAGTGGTCACATTTCTTCTTTTGTTTATGCAGTCATGTTTTCCTGGTTCTTTTTAATTGTAGTTCCTTCACTGTGACATATTTGCCAGGTTTTAAAAAATGTCTTCATTCTTTTTTGTGCTAGTTGTTTTATTTGGATCTGACACATTCCCCTTTTCTTCTGTTACTAATTTTTGAAGTTTCTTATTGACACTTAATTCTCTTTACTATAGAATTATTTATAATATTATTTTCTGGAGTTTATTTGTGAGGTGGCAAAAGGTACTGCATTTAGATGAGTACTGTATCTTTCAACTTCAGTAGGATTTATGCTTATGAATAGTTTTCCTTTTCTCTATCACTGGCAATGGAATGAAACAAGACATCTGTTTCTTTGCTGCTATCAGCATATTTAAGAATCGGCAGAATAGTTTGATTGGAAATTTTCTAAATATGATCACAACACTTTACAGATTTTCATCTTCTTTTTTTAGGCAGCATAAATATGGATTACATTTGCCCTTTAATCATGTGTTTGTAGTTCAAGTAGATTTGCCAGGACTCAGATGGTTCTGAGGAGAGATCCCTCTTCTCAGTTTATTATAGAGGTAAGAAAATTAAAATACATGTCTTGGGGGTAAAAAAAACTTCCACACCCCGTGACATGAGCTTTTCATTCTTTCTGGTATCGAGTTTTCTTATCTTTAAAATGCAGATATTGTTACCTTTCCCACCAAGCTCAAGTGAGGATAGTTGGACATATCAGAGGAAATAATGTGTTAAACGTTTACCTTCATGACCTATCTACTATTATTATTATGCTATTATAAAACATCTTCTAATGAAAAGCAGAAGTATAGTAGGTTCTCAGATATTATTTGCTAAGTTTATTATTTTGAATGATTTCTCCAATCTTGAAAAAGTACACAGTTGATGGGATTGCAAATGACTTTGGTTCTTTTGATAGATTAGCCAGGAGGAAGTAAATCTGGAAACAATCCAATAATTATTGACCTCGTAATTCCCCTTCAGAGCAACTATACAATAGGATATTGCCATATTACAATCCTTCCCCACCACATCCCAAGAATTGTTCACATCAGTTCTTCAGTCTAAAATGGCTTTTGGCTTGGTCCTTATTTTTAATGTGTGTGACCTAAGGGATCAGAGATTAATGGCCAACAGTGTTCCTAAAAGGGTTTTGAAAATAATTTAAAGCAAAATTCTTCACGTACTTCAATAGTCTTTGTTCTATGTGATGCCAAATATACATTTTAAATGTTATTTCTCCACATTCAGTTAGCCAGATATCTTGGTACACTGTACAGGTACCCAGATTTTAATATGACCAAAAACATTTCCAATCTATTAACTTCCAAAGCTGTTACCCATTATTATTCTCAATTTTGGTCATTGCAGTAGGTTGAATAATGGCCACACAAAGATATTAAGTTCTAATCCTTGGAATTTGTAAGTGTTATCTTGTTTGGGAAAAGTGTCTTTGCAGATGTAAATAAGCAGTGGTATCATTTTGAGATGAGGTTACCCAGTGTTTTAGTTTGCTAATGCTGCCAGAATGTAATATACTAGAAATGGGTTGGCTTTTACAATTGGAATTTATTGTCTTACAAATTTACAGTTCTAAGGCCATGAAAATGTCCAAATTAAGGCACCAACAGGATGATACCTTCTCTGAAGAAAGGGTGTGGGCATCCGGGACACCTCTGTCACACGGGAAGGCACATGGCTGCTGTCTGCTGGTCCTCCTGTCCTGGGTTTCACTGCTTTCAGCTTCTGGCTTCAGTGACTTCCTCTCTCAGTTTCAGTGGATGTGGTCCTTGTCTCTCATCTTTTCTAGGACTTCTCTAGGGCTTCAATTCAAATAGCCTGATTAAAATGTCTCACATATGATAAGTCTATACTCACAGGACTGGATTGAAAGAATATGGTCCCGGGTGCATGGGTAGTTTAGTGGTTAGAATGCCTGCCTTTCATGTGGGAGATCTGGGTTCAATTCCTGGATCACTGACCCAAAAAAAAAAAAAAAAGAATATGGTCTCAGAGTGGTGATTATTATTTATAGATTTTGAGAAGCTGTTTGATATATATAACTGATATTTAGAGACGAAGTCAAACAGGTTGGGGTGAAGGTAATTCAGAACATAGGGGTAAGGAAGACAGTGTCTGTATTTTAGAACCACACATACTCTTTGAGATCAATGGAAGAAAGGTTTATTTGATCTGAAACTGAAATTTTCTGTAGTGCATAATTTAATACAATTTGTCTATATAGCTCATTTGAACAATTGAAACACAGGAAGCACAGAATAAGAAAGAAGTCCTTTAATCCTGTATAGATTATTGCAATGCCTAGAAACATCCTAGAGTATACTAAACAGGTAATCAAAAAGTATTGGCGAAGGTCCTTGAGGGAGGGAAGAAAGAATATGCAACTATTAAACCTTACCATCAGGGAATCTCCTGATACTGTCCCAAACTTTAGGGATACCCAAATCAATAGGCCATGCCCTCAATCATGAGGCTTACTCTTGTGAAGCTTAGGTATGTAGCAGAGAAGCTTAGACTGCCTATAGGCATGCCTAAGAGTTACTTCTGGAGGACTTCCGTTGTTGCTCAGATGTGGCCTCAGTCTCTATAATCCCAACTCTGCAAGTGAAATCATTGCCTTCCCCTCTACATGAGACATGACATCCAGGTGTGAAAGTCTCCCTGGCAATATGGGAGATGACTTGCAGGGATGAATCCAGACCTGGCACCACAGGATAAACAATTTCATCCTAACCAAAAGGGGGAAAAGAAATGTAATTAATAAAGTATCAGTGGCAGAGAGAGTTCAAATAGAGTCAAGAGGCTACTCTGGCAGTTTCTATTATACAAGCTTCAGGTAGACCTTGCTACCTATCATAATCTGACAACCCCCAATCAGGACAATTCCAGCCAATCCTAAAGAACACCCAAGAATTGTTCACATCAGTTCCTCAGTCTAAAATGGCCTTTGGCTTGGTCCTTGTTTTTAATGTGTGTGACCTAAGGGATCAGAGATTAATGGCCAACAGTGTTCCTAAAAGGGCTATGAATATATAAGATTCTACAAGGGTTCCAGGCACTAGAGTAACTTTCCAGAAACCTACACCCTACAGATAAGTCCTTAAACCTAGCTCAACCTCTCTAGAACATCAGATAGTTCCATCTCCTTACCCCATATTAGTGACAGATCTTTCCAATAGCAAAAATTTAGAATTGCCATAGCCCAAACAACCTGAAAGAAAAGTACAGAAAGGTCAAAAGTGATGGTGGAATTATACATAGAAGATAGGACTTAACTAATGAATATGAATGCTGAATCATTCGATTGATATCTCTTTTAGTCTCCAGTATTTTAGAGCAGCTAGAAGTAAAAACGTGAAATTGTAACCCATGTCAAAGTCTGAAATATGTTCTACAACTAATTGTGGCGCTATGCTTTGAAATTTATAGCTTTTTTTGTATATATGTTATTGTTCACAAAAAGAAGGGAAAAAAGGTCGATTGTAATGAAGAAAACGTATTTAAGCACTCTAACCTCCTATATTCTGGAGCAGTAAGAAGGAAAAATATGAGAGGATTATATGGTAGCCCATGACAAATTCTGGGATCTGTCCTGTAACCACTTGTTGAAGGGTGCTTTGAAAGCTATTGCTTTTTTATTTCTTTGCTTTGTATATATGTTATACTATACAATAAAAATAAAGTTAAAAAAAAAAAAAGAGAGAATGTGGTCTAGGCAGGCCATGGTGGCTCAGTGGCAGAGTTCTCACCTGCCATTGCAGAGACCCAGGTTTGATTTCTGGCACCAGCCCATGCAAAAAAAAATAATAATAAGAAGAATATGGTCTTTCCTGAGGTATATGACAGCTTCAAACTACCATACCTGGATTATCTGGATGGGCCCTAAATACTACCTATGGCAAGTGTCTTTATCAGAGAGATACAAAGGAAAATAACACAGATACAGAGAGTAGCAAGGGATGTGAAGACTGAGCTGAGATGTGGCCACAAGCCATGCCCTAGAAGCTGGAAGAAACAGGGAATGGGTTATGCCTGAAAGCCTTCAGGAGAAATGTAGCCATGTCAACATGCCGATTTTGGACTTGTGCCCCTCAAATCTGTGAAAGGATAAGCTTATTTTGTTTTAAGTCACTCAGTTTGTGATAATTTGTTGTGACAACCCTAGGAAACTAATAAAGTTACCATGTCAGTATCTCTTTTTTAAGTTCGAAACCTCAGAAGTACCCTTTTTATATTTCCACAAGGAATTGGTCATCAAATCTTTTTTACTCTACTTTCAAATGCTTCTCAAATCTGACCTTTCCTCTCCTAATCCTTCATCAGTACTTTATTTTCTGTAAACATTATCTGTTACCTGGACTCCCTCCTTACCCTCGTTTGTTCTTTAGCCTTCCGTCCTTGGATATTTTATTCTATCCTGGCTGTAATTCTCAGTGTTACATTCCCAGTATATCATGATATCATGTTTATAGGTTAAAAGACTCCCACTGCAATATCATTAGTGATTCAGGAAATGTATATGAAAGCAACAATGAGATACCACTATACATTTGTTGGAATGGGTAAAAAAGACTGACAATACCAAGTGCTGACAAGGATGTAGAGCAATCAGGTCTTTCCTACATTGCCAATGGGAATGCAAATTGGTACAACCATGCTATAAAATAGTTTGGCTGTCTCATATAAATTTAAAGTTTCACTTACCACATGACCAGTAATCACATTTTTTTCCTCAGAGAAATGAAAACTTAGGTTCATAAAAAAAACCCTGTATACAATCTTTATAGCAACTTTATTTGTAATTGGAATAACCCAAAACATTATTTAGTAGGTAAATAGATAAACCCATATACAGAACTCTGTTCAGCAAGGAAAAGGAGCAAACTATTGATACACATGACTTGTATAGATCTCAAGATATTATGCTATAGGGAAAACTTCAATTTCAAATGATTACTTATTGTATGATTCCATTTATATAAAATCCTCAAGGTGGTGAAGTTATAGTGATAGAGAACAGACTACTGGTTAATAGGGGCTGTAGTTAGAGAGATTTTCTAACTTTTAAGGGGTATCCTGAGGGAATTTCTTGTGATGGTGGAGCAGTTCTGTATTCTGATAGTGGTGATAGTTCCACAAATCTATACATGTGATGGGATTTCATAGAACTATGCACCAAGCTGGGGAAAAGGAGTGCATGTGAAAGCTGGAGAAATGTGAATAAGGTCTCAATAGTAGCTGTTAGTATTGTACCAATGTCAATTCCCTGGTTTTGACAGTGTTCTTCGCTTACATAGGTACATGCAAATCACTGTACTATGTTTGCAACTTATTGGTCTTAAGCTATTTTAAATAAAAATTATTAAAGAATTTTCTAAAAAGGCGACTACTGGCCTTCTGAAGGCCAAGAAAGATAAAATACAAACTTCTAACCGATACAATGTAAATCCAAATTATTTTCAAACCTTATCTTTCCTTATGCCTCACTCCTCTTCATTCCTGCAAGCGGTTTATGTTTTGACCATTCTGAAATGCTCGTAGACAAACATCGAAAACTCTTAATGGCAAATTCCTCCTACTCATCCTTCAGTACATGGAAAAAATCCTCTTCCTTGGATCTTCTCTCAACTCCAAAGGACTCCTATGATGCTCTATCTTTTTTCTGCTTAAGGACTTATTGCAATGTATTGTGATGTTCTATTTATGCATCTGTTTCCTCACTCAAGGGTATATAGCCTTATTCATATTTCTATTCCAGGTTCAGTCCAGTGGACAGTTAATACAAGTCCAATGAATTTATGAACACAATCTGTAAGTGATTCATAACTTACCCAAAATAAATGAATGCCCCTTATGTTTTTCTCAAACTGTGACTTTTAGACTTTTATAATGGAAATATTTTCTTTTCTCCCATCCATGATGAATGTCTATTTTGCATTGTTGTTTCTGACCTCCAGGTTTTGGCCATTTTAAGAGAACTTTAGTGTTTTTCAAATACATTTTTAAAATCAACTTTCATGGCTCTAATAAACAGTAATACCATCTGTGCTTTTCTGTAGCCCAGGGAAATTCTATCTAGTGTTACAGGACATTTTTGAATAGAGTTAGAAATATCTACGGTTCCCTTGGAGTCCATAACATTTTATTTGCCAGATATAATGTCCATGGTATCTATTGCCTTGCTGCTATGTGATATTATAGCCACAATTTAAAAAAACATTTGTTTTATATATAAGCTATTAGGTCAAGATCTTGGAAAGTCGTTTTAGATTATGTTGCTTTTATATGATAGAATCACTTTCTACAAATGACAGTTGGGACAAGATGAAAGCCAGTTGTGTTGGTCATAGAAAACCAAAGTAGGAAAAATAAAGGAAGCAAATTATATATGAATTTGACATCACAATTAGTAATAATATTTTGACATATTCACCATTTCTAAACTTTTGTTTGATTTGATTCTCAAGTACTTTCTTATATTCTCCCTATTATTAGGCAGTCAGGGTCTCTCTCTTCTTCTGTAAAAATTTGTTTATTTTACTATGGGCAGCCTAGAATAACTGCAACAAGCGCATGTAATCAAGAAAACTGATACTGTTCATAAACTTTCTAATTATATCCTAGCCAAATTCTATACTCTGTATTACATGGTTCTACATGAAAGGCTCTTTTGTTTACTTTTTATACCCCAGATTCACAGATCTTCTTCTGGTTTCTCCAACAATCCCCAAGCTTGTCCTGGTTTTGGGACTTTGCCCAGAATGCGGATCCTTTATCTCCATATATGACTTTTACTGGCCCTTCAGATGTTAGCTTAAATATCACTTTCCCAGAAAGACCTTTCTTAACTGTGCATCATAAAGGAGATTTCTCAGTGGTGTGCTGGAGCTGGCTTGGATCAGCTTGCTAAAGCTGATGGAGCACGTATCTTCTCACTTTCGTATTCAGTGATGTCACACTGGTAGCTTAAAGTCAGTCGTAGTGAGAATAGTTACACCATGGGAAAGGACAAATACTACAGCTCAGGGTTTTGTGTGTGTGTGTTTGTGTGTGTTTTGAAAGCTCTTTATAAAACAATCATTAGTCCACACTGCCTAAACTGCTCCTAATAGAAAACTTTTTATTCTCTTTGCGCTATTTATTACAAACTTTTATTTTCCTTTTAAAAAATCTGTATTTGTATATGTCTATTTCCAGTAGAATATTAGCTTTATGGAAGCCAGTTCACTGCTCTCTTCCCAGGGCCTAGAATAGTGCTTTGCACATCACAAAATATGGTAGATATTTGTTGCTTGAGTAACTCATCAGGTTAGACCTATCTGTTAATTAATAATGGTAATTTTATTAATACATAGTACTCATTAACTGATATTTTTCCTATAAAAGATCTTTTCCTCTGTGAATGATTTCCTAAAATAATGTTTGGTATCTCTATCTGTCAATACTATATTATTAATTTCTTTCAATTAAAATCAACTACCAATTTCAGGACGGCTGATTAGGTCGCTTTATATGAACTTCACTGAGAAGAAAAAACTTTTAAGTCCTTAAATAATCTAAGAAATCTCTCCAATTCTTTCATGTCAAGGTTAATAATTAAATGTTTAATACCTCTTTAATCTATTAAGCTAGCAATAAAAATGCAATACTTGAACCTAATTTATCCGATTAAGGAACAATCCCAGATGTTATTTAACATGAAAATTACAGTGTTCTACATTTCATTAAAATTTGAGTACTAGAGAGAGAATTTTAAACACATTGTACAAAGAAGTTCATCGAACTATTTTCAATGAGAGACCTATTATCTCACATTTCCCTTAAAGTATTTTAACTATCATTAGATACTGAGTATATATAACATGAATTATTGCCTTTTTTTCCTACATGACTGTGCACCCATAGTTGTTAAATAGCCCATTATCAGCTGAAATTTAAATGCAAGTTTTATTCTTTTTTTGACTGAATTTCCCCCTGGTATTTATATATATATTTATTTATTTTTGACAAGAGATCATTACCCTTGGTGTTAAAATCAATAACACAGAAAGTTCATTTGGGATACAACAGTTATACCTTAATTCTGAGAATTTCTGTTTAAACTAATAAAAAATATAAAACATTATTCTTTTTTTTTCTTCTTCTTCTTTTGCATGGGCAGGCATCAGGAATCCAAAACCTGAGTCTCCAGCACAACAGGCAAGAATTCTGCCTGCTGAGCCACAGAGGCCTGCCCTATTACTCTTTTTTTAAAAAAATTATTTTTATTGAGATATCTTCACACCCTATATAGTCCATCCAAAGTATACAATGGCTCACAGAATCACATATCTATGTATTCATCACCACGCTCATTTTTAGAATATTTGTATCATGACAAAAAAAGAAATAAAGAGAAAAAAGCAAAACCCCATCCATCCCATACCCCCACCCCTCCCTCTCATTGACCACTAGTATTGCAATCTACCCAATTTTTTTGCCCCTTTATCCCCTTCTCTTATTTATTTATTTTTGTCCTAATTTTTTTACTCATCTGTCCATACCCTGGATAAAGGGGGCGTCAGCCACAAGGTTTTCACAATCCCACAGTCACATTGTAAAAGCTATATAGTTATACTAAATTATTATTCTTTCTTACAGCTCTCTTAAATTTTACCAAAAGGATGTGTGAGAATGGTAATTAATGTAGGAAAGGTCAGATTTCCTTTCACAATATTGCTAAGACCTCTCAGTGTTGTTTGCTCCCAAGAAAAGTTAATGTGCCATTTTTATTTAGCAAAAATTGAAAAGTACTCTTATTTGATGACCTCAGTATTTTAAGAAACACATTAGAAGTCAAATACTTAGACTGAGATTCTACTCTCCAAAAGAGCTAATTTTCCTTCTCTTGTTTTAGCTACCTCCAAAGTATAATGCTGAAGTGAATACATATGACCTTACTTTCTCTTATTTAGTGTGCACAGAAACAGAGCTCCAATATGATGCCATAACTACATTTGGGTCCTGGGATCTGGGTTTTTCAGCCACAAGAATAATTCAGTCTAGTTTAGAAAGGTAAAAATTTACATGAATAAAAAAGAAGAGAGGAATAAGAGGATGAGACATACTTTAAAGAAAGTAAAACAGTGAGGAATATTTAAAGAACTGGTTATTCAATGCACTGCAAAAGGGGATTCCAAAAATGGAAGAAAATTATGGCAGAAGCATTTGTTAATTTGAGATGAGGGGTTGTTTTTTAAAGAAAATCAAGTTCAATTTTAGTTTGTATAATATTAGGAGCAAAGATATGGTTAATTTATTCATGTGATATTATCCTCAGTTGACAACAGACTTTGTTATAGAGGACATAGAAAAACCATTCAAGGAGCCTGAGGACATATGGACTAGAAGATCAGCAAAGCAGGGGGGGGAGGGGGGGGATGGGGTGCTCCAGGCATTATGAAGGAATGAAGGAAGAATTATCAGAACTTAATGAATACAATAGGGTAGTGAAAGCAGAACAAGAAGTGAAAATTGTTTTGGGAGTTTAGAATTGTCATTGAAATACCCAACAGGTCAAAATGCAAAACTGGTTTTTAGGTGGAAGCTGGCAAGTTCTTCCCACATGTTGAGTTTAACTTGGCAAAAGGAAACTCCAGTGCTGTTTTTTCCCTTATCGTTGTATTTTCAAATATTGGAGTCAGTTATGTTCAGTTGTATTTGAACATAACTAAGTTATGTAGTAAAATTCTTTAACAAGGATTGTGCTACAGACTTACTCAATTACAAGCTTGGACAGATTAACTGTAACTCTTAGATTATTTATTTGGGTTTGGATGATTTTTGATTGCATGACCCTAGTAGTAAAAAATCCAATACTGTATTTATTTGTAATTATTCATGTATACTTTTGTTCTAGTATGCACTTTTAAAAAAATACCAAATACATATTTAAAAAACTAAATGAAATAAAATAGATATTCACAGAATTTTTAATTAAATTTTAATAAAATAAGAGTTTATAATACTATGTTGGTGGATCCATTTTATATACATCTTAGTTTGGACACAGGTGTGCTTGATCCAGCTCTGTGCAAGTAAAAAGCCCCATTTATTCGTTTGATTACTATGAAGACCAGGAAGAATAACACAGAGCTTCCTCTTGTAGAGTTAGAACTGTTAGGCCTGGAAGACAGGACCCCGTCCCCCATGATATGGCCTACCCCTGGCAAATATTTCTGAAAGTTTCTCCCACCCCAATCCCGGCTAGTTGTATCAACCTCATGGGCCAGCAGCTGCCCTCTCTCGAAACCCTCCCATTACTCAATCTCCCCCCTCTGGCAGATGCATTCTTGCAGTAAACTCCCCTTACTATATATCCATCCTACTGCATTTACAACCTTGCACGCCTAAGGCAGCACTTAAATTTTAAACTTTACTAATGGAAGACTGCCAACTTCTAACTTAGCCCCCTGTTTCTGAAAACTAGCCAATAAGAGCCTTCCTAACTTTTGCCCTCCACTCTCCCTAATACCAAGCCATAAAAACTATCCCCTGCCCTCTTGGGGCGGCGCTTTGTCTCTCACTTGAAACACTGCCCGGGTGGCTCTGTTTCTTCCTGTAATGAAACCTGTATTCCTTTGTTCCCGCCTCATTTCTGGTGCGTTTTGCTAAGTTTGCCTTTCAATAACTAACTTCAGCACACCATCATGCAAATGTTTACCTTTGAAACAACCCTAATCATTTCTTGTAGTCATGAGATCGATCAAACGCCATTTTATGTATCAGGATGAGGTTAGTTATCCATAAGAAAACGTCATGGAAAATTAACATCTTCTCTCAATAAATTAAAGTATTTTTACTTATTGATATATAGTGGATCTCTGCCATTTTGTTTTCTTTCTGAACAACCAGCATTCTATCCTCTGCATTACTAAGGTTTCCCATTCCATGTGATTCTGACGAGGCTGTTACTCATAGGACATGCCCCCCCGCCCCCAAGCCACAGGATTAAATGCAGAACCGCTGAGTATAATTTCGGGGGCAAACGGCATACTCATTAAGTAATACTGGAATTAATGTTGTGCTTATAATTACTTACGAGGAGCTGTTGACAGTCCCATATTCAGACTATGGAATGAACCAGGAATTGACCAACTTTTCTGGTAAAGGGAAAAAGAGCATATTTTTTAGGTTTGGAGTACTGTATGGTCCCTATCACATCTACTTAACTTTGAAATTATAGTGAGAAAAGAGCCACAGACAGTATATAAATGAATGAGTGTGCTCCAATAAAAGTCTATTTATAAAAATAGAAGGTAGATTGAATTTGGCATGCAGACACAGTTTGTCTACCCCTGGAGTAAAATATATAAACTTTACTGAATGTATACCTATGCATAAATACATACCTGAAACTCTGTGACTTTCAAGTCTAGAGTTTGCTGGTATTAACTGTCAAATACATCCCTCACAGGCTAAGGAATAGAAGAATGAGTAAGTATATAGACTTGTCCTGTCGAGCGTTTCTTCTGTTTTCATTGCTTGGTTCTGAGTTGACTCACTTATCCTCTCTTTGTGCCTTGGAAAGAATTACATAAGGCTGTGAGCACCAGAAGTTCATGTTCCCCTGGACGATTTCTTATAGCAGAGTAAATACATTAATTGCAGAATATTTTTGGTTTCCTTTTCTAGTTGATCAAGATTTGATTTTTAAGGCAGAGGTTCTGCATGAAGCTTATTTCAACTGCACAGAAACCTGTAATATTGAAGCATTGGTCGTTTATTCTAATCAATGGCTAATGTATTCTTTTGTGTATTTCAAAATACTTTACTTTCTTAACTCGAGTTGTGCTGTGAGGTTTATAGCCTTCTATTTGGGAAAAAAAAAACCCTTCTCTTCTAGGTAGAGGACTTTCTAGTTAAATTTTTCTATTACTAAGAAGCATTTTTTCCCCCCGTTTTTCTGTTAAGGTTACCCACTGATATCTCCCCTCCCTCTTCTCAGTCTTATTCATCAGATAGCCAAAACAACTTGGAATTTCTTGTGACTCTGAAGGTTTTCCTGTTGTGTGATTTACTTTCCATCACTTTTGAATTATACAGACAATACTTTGGTATAAAGTCTATTTTAGTAACAAGTTACAAAGTTGTAGCATAATTCTAGCAGTAAAAAATATATTCATTCTTTATACATTGCTCTCTATTTACTTCCCCCCCCCTTCTTTGAGAGGATTCAAGGCATTTATTCCATTATGCACGCAGACTTATTTTATAACACCATTCATTCCCAATCCTTTAAATAAATGCTTAGCACAGTAATCTTTCAGTTGTACTGGAAGGAGTAGCTATCTGTCTCCTGTCATCACAAACCACTCACAGGTTCTACTCCAACTTCATTATTAATGTTGCTGCTCAGATCCCTTTGTCTGCAATTTTGCCTCCACAAATTAGTGTTTAATTATCTAAGAGAAAAAATAAGGTGTGTGTATTTTGTGCCTGAAGATAAACCCAACAATTCTCACTTAAACAAATGCAGGGACAGCTTGTTTCCTTGATAGATTGTTTCATATGTGTAAAGTAATCAAGAGCAGGCACACACATGAAATGTAATTATGACTACTATGTACTATATTGTTTTCTTTTCTTTTTCTTTAAATTGTCAAATGCAACATCATGCTAAACTGGGAAAAACACTAATGGAATAATAGGTTAAATTGTCTGTGGGAAATTAATGGTAGATGCAACTCCTTTTCCTACTCTCTGTATAGAAAGGTGGAGTTTGCCCTGTCCTTGAACTTGGGCTGGCTCTGTGACCCTTTAACACAAAATGAGGTACAAGTGACATTATGCTAGTTCCATGACTAGACCTTAAAACTGTCAACTTCCATGTCCTCCTGCTTGGAATACCTGCTTTAGGGGAAGCCATGTACGAAGTGTGAATACTCTGACATCGCCAAGCGATGAAGAAGCCCTTTTCTTAGATCTAGCCATGTCCTTATATCTTTTAAACACTATGCATTTTACATTGAGTAGCTTCTAAATTCTGAGTCTGCTTCAGGAAAAAGAACAGATGTGGTCTATTTGTTAATTTGCTAATTCCTATAGCAAACATTTATTGAGTGCAGTTAGGGATATAGAGGTAGAAAATAATATTTATGTCCCCAAGAACACTTATTGTAATCAGGGAATCAGAGAAGAGGAAACATAAAAGTGATAAGAGTGTTAAGCTAATATGACAGAAAAATATACAGTATACAAATTGGGGCACCAAGAAAGAGCTGCTAACTCTATCCAGAGGCATGTACTTAGTATATGATTAGTATATATGTTATGTATCGTATGTGTATTATTATTAATGGTAGTAATAATATTATATATATTTTTGAGCACAAATAATGTATTAGGCATCATGCTAGTGATACACTAAAATATCTCTGAAGCAAAGAATTATGAATTATATATTCTGAAAATTTCCATCTAAAAATGTTTTACTTAAAGGAGTAATGCCCTTGGGTAATTCAATTTCTCAGAGAAAAGAAATAGCTAGACTATAAAATGGGATACCTATTTGAAAAGCAAACCAATGAAAGATAGTTCCCCAAAGGGTCTTTACGGAAAGATAGAAATATCTAATGTTCATCCTTGACCTCTTGTTGCTAACTAACACCAGAGAGGATGATATTGCATTCCAGTGAAAATCCTTTATTGTTCTCACTGATGGAAATTCATGCTGAATGAGCTTGTCTCATTAAGGCAATTTTTATAATAACGTATAGCAACTGCTAACAAATGTCTCTGGGAGAGTTCTCCTCTGACCAGCCTTACTTGAATGGCATAATTTGTAATTTCAGTGAATCATTTCTGTGCAGAAGAGAGTTATGGAAATATGACTTGCAAAGCACTTGAAATAATTTGACTCCCTTAGGTTTTTTTTTATTAATTAAAAAAAATTAACTAACAAAACATTTAGAAATCATTCCATTCTACATATGCAATCAGTAATTTTTAATATCATCACAGTTGCATATTCATCATTTCTTAGTACATTTGCATCGATTTAGAAAAAGAAATAAAAAGACAACAGAAAAAGAAAACGATAATAGAGAGAAAAAAAAATTATACCTCACATGCAGCTTCATTCAATGTTTTAACATAATTACATTACAATTAAGTAGTACTGTGCTGTTCATTTCCGAGTTTTTGTATCCAGTCCTGTTGCACAGTCTGTATCCCTTCAGCTCCAATTACTCATTATCTTACCCTATTTCTATCTCCTGATGGTCTCTGTTACCAATGACATATTCCAAGTTTATTCACTAATGTCGGTTCATATCAGTAAGACCATACAGTATTTGTCCTTTAGTTCTTGGCTAGTCTCACTCAGCATAATGTTCTCTAGGTCCATCCATGTTATTACATGCTTCATAAGTTTATTCTGTCTTAGAGCTGCATAATATTCCATCGTATGTATACACCACAGTTTGTTTAGCCACTCATCTGTTGATGGACATTTTGGCTGTTTCCATCTCTTTGCAATTGTAAATAATGCTGCTATAAACGTTGGTGTGCAAATGTCTGTTTGTGTCTTTGCCCTTAAGTCCTCTGAGTAGATACCTAGCAATGGTATTGCTTGGTCATATGGCAATTCTATATTCAGCTTTTTGAGGAACCGCCAAACTGCCTTCCAAAGTGGTTGCACCTTTTGACATTCCCACCAACAGTGGATAAGTGTGCCTCTTTCTCCACATCCTCTACAGCACTTGTCATTTTCTGTTTTGTTGATAATGGCCATTCTGGTGGGTGTGAGATGATATCTCATTGTGGTTTTGATTTGCATTTCTCTAATGGCCAGGGACATTGAGCATCTCTTCATGTGCCTTTTGGCCATTTGTATTTCCTCTTCTGCGAAGTGTCTGTTCAAATCTTTTGCCCATTTTGTAATTGGATTGGCTGTCTTTTTGTTGTTGAGTTGAACAATCTCTTTAAAAATTCTGGATACTAGACCTTTATCTGATATGTCGTTTCCAAATATTGTCCCCCATTGTGTAGGCTGTCTTTTTACTTTCTTGATGAAGTTCTTTGATGCACAAAAGTGTTTAATTTTGAGGAGCTCCCATTTCTTTCTTTCTTTCTTCAGTGCTCTTGCTTTAGGTGTAAGGTCCATAAAACCGCCTCCAGTTATAAGATTCATAAGATATCTCCCTACATTTTCCTCTAACTGTTTTATGGTCTTAGACCTAATGTTTAGATCTTTGATTCATTTTGAGTTAACTTTTGTATAGGGTGTGAGATACGGGTCCTCTTTCATTCTTTTGCATATGGATATCCAGCTCTCTAGGCACCATTTATTGAAGAGACTGATCTGTCCCAGGTGAGTTGGCTTGACTGCCTTATCAAAGATCAAATGTCCATAGATGAGAGGGTCTATATCTGAGCACTCTATTCGATTCCATTGGTCGATATATCTATCTTTATGCCAGTACCATGCTGTTTTGACCACTGTGGCTTCATAATATGCCTTAAAGTCCGGCAGTGTGAGACCTCCAGCTTGGTTTTTTTTCCTCAAGATACTTTTAGCAATTCGGGGCACCCTGCCCTTCCAGATAAATTTGCTTATTGGTTTTTCTATTTTTGAAAAATAAGTTGTTGGGATTTTGATTGGTATTGCGTTGAATCTGTAAATCAATTTAGGTAGAATTGACATCTTAACTATGTTTAGTCTTCCAATCCATGAACATGGTATGCCCTTCCATCTATTTAGGTCTTCTGTGATTTCTTTTAACAGTTTTTTGTAGTTTTCTTTGTATAGGTTTTTTGTCGCTTTAGTTAAATTTATTCCTAAGTATTTTATTCTTTTAGTTGCAATTGTAAATGGAATTCATTTCTTGATTTCCCCCTCAGCTTGTTCATTGCTAGTGTATAGAAACACTACAGATTTTTGAATGTTGATCTTGTAACCTGCTACTTTGCTGTACTCGCGTATTAGATCTAGTAGTTTTGCTGTGGATTTTTCAGGGTTTTCGACGTATAGTATCATATCATCTGCAAACAGTGAGAGTTTTACTTCTTCCTTTCCAATTTTGATGCCTTGTATTTCTTTTTCTTGTCTAATTGCTCTGGCTAGAACCTCCAACACAATGTTGAATAACAGTGGTGATAGTGGACATCCGTGTCTTGTTCCTGATCTTAGGGGGAACGTTTTCAATTTTTCCCCATTGAGGATGATATTAGCTGTGGGTTTTTCATATATTCCCTTTATCATTTTAAGGAAGTTCCCTTCTATTCCTATCCTTTGAAGTGTTTTCAATAGGAAGGGATGTTGAATCTTGTCAAATGCCTTCTCTGCATCCATTGAGATGATCATGTGATTTTTCTGCTTTGATTTGTTGATATGGTGTATTACATTAATTGATTTTCTTTATGTTGAACCATCCTTGCATAACTGGGATGAATCCTACTTGGTCATGATGTATAATTCTTTTAATGTGTTGCTGGATTCGATTTGCTAGAATTTTGTTGAGGATTTTTGCATCTATATTCATCAGAGAGATTGGTCTGTAGTTTTCTTTTTTTGTAATATCTTTGCCTGGTTTGGTATGAGGGTGATGTTGGCTTCATAGAATGAATTAGGTAACTTTCCCTTCACTTCAATTTTTTTGAAGAGTTTGAGTCATAGAATGAATTAGGTAACTTTCCCTTCACTTCAATTTTTTTGAAGAGTTTGAGCAGGGTTGGTACTAATTCTTTCTGGAATGTTTGGTAGAATTCACATGTGAAGCCGTCTGGTCCTAGACTTTTCTTTTTGGGAAGCTTTTGAATGACTGATTCAATTTCTTTGCTTGTGATTGATTTGTTGAAGTCATCTATTTCTTCTTGAGTCAAAGTTGGTTGTTCACGCCTTTCTAGGAACTTGTCCATTTAATCTACATTGTCGTATTTATTAGCATAAAGTTCTTCATAGTATCCTGTTAGTACCTCCTTTATTTCTGTGAGGTCAGTGATTATGTCTCCTCTTCCATTTCTGATCATATTTATTTGTGTCCTCTCTCTTCTCCTTTTTGTCAATCTTGCTAAGGGCCCATCAATCTTGTTGATTTTCTCATAGAACCAACTTCTGGTCTTATTGATTTTCTCTATTGTTTTCATGTTCTCAATTTCATTTATTTCTGCTCTAATCGTTGTTATTTCTTTACTTTTGCTTGCTTTGGGGTTAGTTTGCTGTTCTTTCTCCAGTTCTTCCAAGTGGACAGTTAATTCCCGAATTTTTGCCCTTTCTTCTTTTTTGATATAGGCATTTAGGGCAATAAATTTCCCTCTAAGCACTGCCTTTGCTGCATCCCATAGGTTTTGATATGTTGTGCTTTCATTTTCATTTGCCTCGAGATATTTACTAATTTCTCTTGTAATTTCTTCTTTGACCCACTCGTTGTTTAAGAGTGTGTTGTTGAGCCTCCACGTATTTGTGAATTTTCTGACACTCTGCCTATTCTTGATTTCCAACTTCATTCCTTTATGATCTGAGAAAGTGTTGTGTATGATTTCAATCTTTTTAAATTTGTTGAGACTTGCTTTGTGACCCAACATATGGTCTATCTTTGAGAATGATCCATGAGCACTTGAGATAAAGGTGTATCCTGCTGTTGTGGGGTGTAATGTCCTATAAATGTCTGTTAAGTCTAGCTCATTTATTGTAATATTCAAATTCTCTATTTCTTTATTGATCCTCTGTCTAGATGTTCTGTCCATTGATGAGAGTGGGGAATTGAAGTCTCCAACTATTATGGTAGAGGTGTCTATTTCCGTTTTCAGTATTTGTAGTGTATTCCTCACGTATTTTGGGGCATTCTGGTTCGTTGCATAAATATTCATGATTGTTATGTCTTCTTGTTGAATTGTTCCTTTTATTAGGAGATAGTATCCTTCTTTGTCTCTTTCAACTGTTTTACATTTGAAGTCTACTTTGTTGGATATTAGTATAGCTACTCCTGCTCTTTTCTTTGCATGAAATATCTTTTCCCAACCTTTCACTTTCAACCTATGTTTATCTTTGGGTTTAAGATGTGTTTCCTGTAGACAGGATATAGAAGGCTCCTGTTTTTTCATCCATTCTGCCAGTCTATGTCTTTTGATTGGGGAATGCAGTCCATTAACATTTAGTGTTATTACTGTTTGGGTAATACTTTCCTCTACCATTTTGCCTTTTGTCTTATATATATCATATCTGACTTTCCTTCTTTCTACACTCTTCTCCACACCTCTCTCTTCTGTCTTTTTGTATCTGTCTCTAGTGCTCCCTTTAGTATTTCTTGCAGAGCTGGTCTCTTGGTCACAAATTCTCTCAGTGACTTTTTGTCTGAGAATGTTTTAATTTCTCCTTCATTTTTGAAGGATAATTTTGCTGGATATAGGAGTCTTGGTTGGCAGTTTTTCTCTTTTAGTAACTTAAATATATCATCCCACTGTCTTCTAGCTTCCATGGTTTCTGCTGAGAAATCTACACATAATCTTATTGGGTTTCCCTTGTATGTGATGGATTGTTTTTCTCTTGCTGCTTTCAAGATCCTCTCTTTCTCATTGACCTCTGACATTCTAACTAGTAAGTGTCTTGGAGAACGCCTATTTGGGTCTAATCTCTTTGGGGTGCGCTGCACTTCTTGGATCTGTAATTTTAGGTCTTTCATAAGAGTTGGGAAATTTTCAGTGATAATTTCTTCCATTAGTTTTTCTCCTCCTTTTCTCTTCTCTTCTCCTTCTGGGACACCCACAACACATATATTTGTGCGCTTCATATTATCATTCAATTCCCTGAGCCCCTGCTCAAATTTTTCCATTCTTTTCCGTATAGTTTCTGTTTCTTTTTGGATTTCAGATGTTCCATCCTCCAGTTCACTAATTCTAACCTCTGTCTCTTGAAACCTACCATTGTAGGTTTCCATTGTTTTTTCATCTCTTCTACTGTATCTTTCATTCCCATAAGTTCTGTGATTTGTTTTTTCAGACTTTCCATTTCTTCTTTTTGTTCATTCCTTACCTTCTTCATGTCCTCCCTCAATTGATTGATTTGGTTTTTGAAGAGGTTTTCCATTTCTGTTCGTATATTCAGAATTAGTTGTCTTAGCTCCTGTATCTCATTTGAACTATTGGTTTGTTCCTTTGACTGAACCATATCTTCAATTTTCCTGGTGTGATTTGTTATTTTTTGGTGGCGTCTGGACATTTAATAACCTTAATTAGTTTATTCTGGAGATTGCTTTCACTTATCTTACCTAGGGTTTTCTTGCTAGATGAGTTTGTTGTCTATCTGTTCATTGACCTTCAGTTCAGCTTTTTCTGGGCCTCTAGCTTAAGTTTTGTTTAACAGAGGGTAAATTTTCAGTTTTTATTTTCTTGTTTCTTGTCCTGCTTGTAAGGTGCCTTTTCCCTCCTTACCCTTAGGAGGGTCTACATAGGTATTACAGATTCCAGCCAGGTTTTCCCGGACTAAGCTGGCCTCTTTTCAGGGAGAAGGAATCACCTGCATCAGTTTTCCCTGAGTGTAAGACCCAGCAGGTTGAAAGACTTTCCTGTGAAGTCTCTGGGCTCTGTTTTTCTTATCCTGCCCAGTATGTGGTGCTTGTCTGTTTGCAGGTCCCACCAGCAAAAGATGTTGTGGCTCCTTTAACTTTGGAAGACTCTCGCTGCTGGGTGTGTGGTGGAGACGGAGGAAAGGTTGTAGGCTGGTTTTAATGGCTTCAAATTGTGAAGCCCTGGGATCTGAATTCCCTGAGAGAGGGATTTCACCTGAGTTGCATTTCACCCCTCCCATGGAGAAGGTTGAGGTGGGAGACAGCCCTGAAAGCAGCCTGTTTCTGCGTTTGGGGCAGTTGCAGCCTGTGTAATCGCAGCGCTGAGTCCAGAGGCAACCAAGCCTCTGTAAAAACAGCAGGCTCTGTTTCATCCCCTTTCCTCCCTTCTAGCCAGCCCAATAGGCGACTTCTGCCCCAATCAGTTTTGCCTGAGCTGGGGGCCTATTTTCAGTAGTCAGAATTTGTTCATTAATGCCACTATTGGTGTTTGGTCGGACTCAGTCCCTGCTACTGTTGGAGACTCCCTCCTTTCCCTCCGGGAAGCCACCCATGGGGGAGGGGTGCCGGCCACTGGCCCCCGCCGCTTGTGGAACTCGCTGCTCCAAAACTCCGGAGACTCACAGCCGGTCGGGAAGTCACCTTTGGGGGAGGGGCGCCGGGTGCCGGCCACCGCAGCTTGGGGAACTCGCTGTTCAAAAACTCGCAGCCAGTCCGGAGACTCTCAGCCAGCCCGGGAAGCCACCTGTGGGGGAGGGGCACTGGTCCCTGGCCACCGCGGCTTGGGGAACTCGCTGTTCCAGAGCCTCACAGCCGGTCCGGGAAGCCGCCTGTGAGGGAAGGGCACCGACCGCCGGCCACCGCGGCTTGCGGAAGTGTGTGCGGGTCGGGGAACTCACCGCCGCGGAGACTCGCAGCCGGTCCAGCTTGTCCAGACTGGGGCATGCTGTGTGTCTGATTTCTGTCATGGCTCCAGGAGCTGCTCTGTATTGTTTCTGGTTATTTAGTAGTTGCTCTGGAGGACGAACTAAAACACGCGCACCTTACCAAGCTGCCATCTTGGCCCCCCCCATTGCTCCCTTAGGTTTTCAGTGTATAAGAAACTTCACTTAAAATTTGCTTCCTTTATTTTCTTATTGGTAACACAAATATAAATCTTCAATTAGCATTTCTAAAAACTATTTCAAAATTAGAATCAGTTTCATTTCCTGACCATGCCCCTGAAAAAAAAAAGAAAACTAGAATTGGTAGAGGGTGAATTCATTGTGTCTTACTGCATTGCCTTCATCTATGGAGTTGAGTTCCAAATGTACTACTTTCTAGATACATGACCACATGCCAATCATTTGTCTCTCTCACATGCTCATGTTACCTCAGAGGAGCTAATACATGCTGGTGGTTTTCAAAGTCATTTTGACTGAACACCCATTCTTTAAATCAATGGTTATGTAAAGCCAAATATGTATGTAAAGCGTATAACCTCATAGTTAAGGAGCAGCAACCGATAGTGCTTTGTATTTTTTAGTGTATAATAAATGGCTTTGCAACAGTATAAAAATTATTTTCTGAGGATTATGGAAAGACGATTGAGTAGGATGTTCCAGAATTCAGTCCTTCCACCAGAACAACTATTGTTTAAACAGGAGAGAACTATCTGGGACAACTATTTTGACACCCCACAGGCCAACAGAACACGGTACATCAGCTAGGGAATAGCAGGAGAAAGAGGCTGGTACATTTCAGTAAAGATCAGTAAAGTGCTTTCTGTGTTACTGGCACCTATTCACCTTATTCACAGCAGGCTGCTGAGGAGTCTAGCCCCTGGTAAGCTCACTGTGACAGAAAGGGGCATAAAAATCCTCTCCCCCTGGACCAGGGGTGAGCATGACTGATTATCTAGCATGCCTTTTGATTAGCAAGTTGGTATGGCTGGGAGTCTGCCTCTCAGGGTGGCCATTGTCACATCCCACCCCAGAGAAGCCACAGAGGAGGAGACTTAAGGACACTGTGCTTCCTCAGGGCTGCAGGGGACAAGTTCTGCATTTGTTGGGCAGGTAAGAAAGCTCAGCTTTGGGGTGAGCCCTTCCAGATTCCCTCTTCAGGAAAATTTGGGACAGGTCTGCACACCCTTCATCCCTGTTCCAGCTGAGAAAGATTGACTTGGGAAACATCTCTCTGGAGTGCCCCCTTTCCTAATTTGCCCTCCAGGAGTGTAAGAAACTATAGAGATGGGCAGCCTAAGGCAAAGGCTTGCCTGCTTTAACAACCTGGAGAGAAAGGTATGCTTCCTGGAAAATAGAGGAGACACTCAAACTCCTGCAATGACGGGAACTCCAAAACAATGAACAAGCACAAACCCAGGACGCAACACAGACCCAGAAATACAGGAAAAACCCAGCTACACTGCATTCTCCTGATAGGAGGTCTGAAGTTCAAGAAAATTTCTTTTATACCAGCTGGCCAAAAATCAAGAAACAGACATCTCAATGAACGAATCCCAGAGTTAACATTTTAAAATAATAAAATGTACATTGTGTAGCAAAAAAGTACAAGACAAAAAAAAAAAATTCAGAAAACAGCAACGAGAAAGACCAAAACATTAACATACCAAACAAATACTTAAAAAAAAAAAAAAAAAGATCTTAAAAATACCCAAGAAGATGAAGGAAAATACAAAGAAAGAACTAAAAGAAATAATAAGTGAGCAATATGAGAATACAAATAAAGGGATAGAAGTTTTTAAAAGAAATGAAAGAGAGCTACCAAAGTTCAAGACTACAAAAAGTGAAAAGAAAAATGCCAATGAGGATTTCTCCAGCAGTTTGGAGCTGGCAGAAGACAATCATGAACTCGAAGACAAAACAAATGAAATGGGTCAGTTTGGAGCAGAAAGTAAAAAGAATGGGCAAAGTGAAAAGAGCCTAAGATACCTCTAGGGCACTTCAAACATGTAAATGTATTATATTGTGAGAGTCCTAGCAGGAGAAGAAAGAGAAAAAAGGGAAGAAGGAATATTCAAAGAAATGAAGAGAGAGAATTTCCCAAATTTAGCAAAAGAAGTGAATGAGTACATCCAAAAAAAAAAAAAAAGAGAGAACACCATAGAGGATAAACATGAAGAAAAATATACCCTGTCATATATTGACTATACTATCAATTGGATAAAGAAAGAGTTCCAAAAACTGCAAGAGAAAACCAACATGTTTGTATAAAGGACTCCCAATTAGATTGAGTGTCAGTTTATCATCAGAAATCGTGGAAGTAAGATGGCAGTGGCTTGAAATATTTAAAGTACTGATAGAAAACAGCCAGCACCCAAGAATTTTACGTCCAACGAGACTTCCTTTCAAAATTGAGGGAGAGATTAAGACAATCCCACATAAACAAAAGCTGAGGGATTTCAAAAGCACAAAGAAAGAAAGAAAAAAATTGATAAATGGGAACTCCTTAAAATTAAAAGCTTCTGTACCTCAAAGGACTCTGTCAAAAAGGTGAAGAGGTAGCCAAGTTAAAGATTTGGAATTCACATTTTGGATAAAGGTTTGATATCCTGTGTATATAAAGAAATTACACAACTCAACCACAGAAGAACAAGCAGCCCAATTTTAAAATGGGCAAAGAATATGAACAGACATTTTTCCAAAGAAAAAATACAAATGGCTAAAATACAAATGAAGAGATGTTCATTTTCACCAGCTTTAAAGGAAATGCAAATCAAGACTACAATGAAATATCACCTCACACCTATAGGAAAGGCTGCTATCAAACAAACAGAAAACTACAAATGTTTGGGAGGATGTGAAAGAATTGGAACACTTATTCACTGCTGGTGAGAATGTATAATGGTGCAGCTGCTGTGAAAAACATCTTGCGGTTCCTCAGAAAACTATAACCCAGCAATACCAATGCTTGGTGTATATGCAGAAGAGCTGAGTGTAGTGACTTGAACAGACATTTGCATACCCATGTTCATGGCAGCACTTTTCACAATTACCAAAAGATGTAAATAATCCAAGTGCCCATCCAGACGCATCATAAACAAAATGTGGTACTTACATACAATGGAATATTAAGAAGCAGTAAGACAAAATGAGGTCCCGAAGCATGTGACAACGTGGATGAAGGTTGAGGACATAATGCTGAGTGAAATAAGTCCAAAGCAAAATTTTGCTACTATTACTCCAGTAAATGTAATCTCAAAAGTTTATACATTTAGAGTATAGGGGACTTGGAGGTACACAGAAACTAGAGATGGGGAAAAGATTACCCAATGAGGTCGAACTTAAATGTGAGGGAATGGATAGAATTGATGGTAGCTAAATAGTGGGGTTACAGTAACATCGCCATATGGAAGATGAATATGATTGAAAGGGAATATATAGTGCCATGTATCCCACCAATTAACTCTACAGTTATAAATAAGTTCTTGCATGAATTGCTTCAAAGGTTTGATCTTGTACAATGAGTCAATAATAGAGGGGTATAGGAAAGCTAATACTGCATGCTTTGGCCTATAGTTAACAGGAAGACAGCAACAGCACCACAGCAATACCAGGGGTAAGTAATTGGGGGGAAGGGATAACAGCTTAGGGAAGGCTTTTATTTGAAAGTTGCTGGGGCTGTTTGTCAGTTCTTTGTCTCTTTGAACCAATGAAAATTGTCTAAAACTGAGGGTGCTGCTGATTGTACAACCAAGTGAGGACACTGTAAGACACGGTTTATTTTGGACATTATCCATGATGGCCAGTGGATGGAGGGAACCAAAGGGTACAATGACTGAGCAGCCCAAAGGGGAACTGTGAGATTATATATATATATGGGAATACTGTGTGACTACACAAAGGAATGATATCATGTGATATGCAACAAACTGAATGAAACTTGGGAACAATGTATTGTGCAAAATAAGCCAGAAACAAAAGAACAAATCTGCCTATGGTCTCTTTCAGAAAATATTTATAAGAAAATTGGAGCCTGGATTGTAAGCTCTTACAGCAGCCATACTTACTACAAAGTTGTAAGTATATTTCTAGATTCTGAGATATGGAGCTATCTGTGTTTAAGCTGGTATTTCCCTAGAACTTTGAGAACTTCTGTGACACCTAACATTCAGAGCTGGAGCTCTGCAGCTCTGAAAGTCAGTATTGCTACTTAAAATAATAGTTAGTAACTTAAAAAGAGATCAGGCTTCAGTTAGAGATAAAAACAAAGACAATCTTGTTGGGATTATAGTAAATCAGAATACAAGGCCAAAGATGATAGTGCATGTACTGTAGACCTTCACCTACTATATGAGACCAAAGTCAGAGAGGTTTAGTATGTCTAGAAACTAAATTTTCTGTAACATACAATTGACATCAATCTGGATAGCTCATTTGAACAACCCAAACACATGGAGACCAGTATGGGAACAAGGTCTTGTAATTCTGTATAGCTTAATGTCATTCTTGAAGACATCCCAGATTAAGGTGGGCTGATAACTGAAAAGTATTGGTAGAGTCCCTTGAGGGGCTAGAGTTAAAATTTGGAGCTGTTAAACTTTCCCTCAGGGAAACCTCTGGTGCTCTCTTAAACATCTAGGGACTTCCAAGAAAAATAGGCCAAGCCCTTGATTTTGAGGCTTGCCTTCATGAAAATTATTTCTGTGCTGGAGAAGCTAAGACTACCTATAATTATGCCTAAAAGTTGCTTCCAGGAAATCTCTTTAGATGCTCAGATGTGGCCTCTCTCTCTCTCCAAGCCCAACTCTGCAAGGAAAATCATTACCCTCCTACCATGGGGGATGTGATATTCACGGGTGAAAGTTTCCCTGGCAAAATGGGACATGATTCCCAGGGATGAGCCTGGTCCTGGCACCATGAAGATCAATAATGGCTTCCAGACCAAAAGGGGGAACAGAAAGGTAGCAAGACAAGATATCAGTGGCTAAGAGAATTCAAATAGAGTCAAGAGGCTATTCTAGAAGCCTCAGCTAAATATTACTAATTGCCACGGTGTACCAAACCCCAACCAACATCATGCCTGTTAACCGTAAAGAACACCTAGAGCTCTGAGACTCCATAAAAGTTTCATGCACCAAGTTTACTTTCCTGAAACCCTTTATCTCCAGAAGGTTCCTAGGCTAGGTAAGAAGGTTCCTAGGCTAGGTAAGCCTCTCCAAGAATATGAACTAATCCATCCCCCTATCTTATATTATCAAAACCCCTTTTCAATATGAAAATTTTGGAAAGAGCACCATCCAAAGATCCTTATGGAGTGAGAGAAGGAGCAAAGGAGAAGTTAATACAGAGAAGGTACAATTTAACAAATGGGTATGACTGCTGAATTGCTATATTGGTATTTCTTTTAGCCTCCAGTGTTTTGGAGAAGTTAGAAGGAAAAACCTGAAACTGTGGAATGGTAACCCATGCTAAGCTATGAAATCTGTTCTGAAGCTGCTTGTTGGAGTATACTTTGAAAATTATTTTTTTATTTTTCTTTTATTTATACATTATATTTCACAATAAAAGACATTAAAAGAAGCTGAGGGAGTTCATCATCATCATTAAATCTGCACAATAAGCAATATTGAAGGGAATTTTCAGACTGAAAGGAAAGGACACTAGCCAGTGGTTCAAAGCAGCTTAAAGAAATAAAGAACTCCAGTAAAGGTAGCCATTGGGGTAATTGTAAATGCCAGTGTTATTGTATTGTATCGTTTGTTATGAAACTTCACTTCTTACTTCCTACCCATGATAAGATGCAAATTCACAAAAAGGGGTGCTAAGTCTGTGGTTTGGAATATAAAAATATACAAAGATACAAATGGCAACAAGTACAAAAAAAATTGTTGGGATGGAGGTGTAAAAGTCTATGTGTATGCTATTTTTTAATGCAATTTTTTTGAGATATTCCATATAATCTACATTCCATGTAATCATCCAAAATATACAATCAGTGGCTCACAATATCATCATATAGTGGTATATTCATCTTCACAATCAGTTTTAGAACATTTTCATTACTCCAGAAAAATAAAAATAGAAATAGAAAAAAAGAACACCAAAAATATCTCATACCCCTTATCACCCTGGTCCCAATCATTTATTTTTTTTTTTTGTCTTTATTTTCTTGCTCATACGCCTATACACTGGATAAAGGGAGTGTCAGTCACAAGGTTTGATAATCACATGGCCTCACTCTCAAAGCTATATAGTTATATAATCATCTTCAAGAATCAAGGTTACTTATCTTTCCAAGCCAACTTGGGAGGTGAACTCACCGCCCTTGCCCCTACATGGGACAAGACACACAGGGGTGTAAATCTCCCTGGCAACGTGGGACATGACTTCCAGGGATAAGGCGGGACCTGACATCATGGGATTAAGACAGCCTTCTTGACCAAAAGGGGGAAGAGAGAAATGAGACAAAACAAAGTTTCAGTGGCTGGGACATGTCAAACAAAGTTGAGAGGTTATCCTCAGTGTTATTCTTATGCATTATATAGATATCCCTTTTTAGTTTATGGTATATTGGAGTGGCTGGAGAGAGGTACTTGCAATTGTGGAACTGCATTACAATTACATTAGCCTTGATTCTTGAAGACAAGAGTGATTGTGAAAACTTTGTCTGATACTTTTTTTTTTATCCAGGGTATGGGCAGATCGAGTAAAAACATAAGGATAAAAAATAAATATATAACAGTGGGTGATGAGGGGTAAAAAATTAGGTAGATTGCAATACTAGTGATCAATGACAAGAAGGGATAAGGGGTATGGATGTATGGGTTTTTTCCATTTTTTTTTTTTATATTTCTGGAGTAATGCAAATATTCTGAAAATGATCATGGTGATGAATATACAACTATTTGATATTGGGAGTACTGGTTGTGTACTTTGGATGGACTACATGTGCATGAAACTATCTCAATAAAAATATTTTTGAAAAAGAATCAAGGCTACTACTGGATTACAGCTTAACAATTCCAGATATTTCCTTCTAGCTATTTTAATACACTAAAGACCAAAAAGGATTATCTATGCAATGTGCAAGAATGAACTCCAGAATGACCTCTCGACTCTATTTGAAGTCTCTTATTTTATTTCATTTCTGTTCTCCCTTTTGGTCAAGAAGACTGTCTCAATCCCACTTTGCCAGGGCCAGGCTCATCCCCAAGAGTTACGTCCCACATTGTCAGGGAGATTCACACCCCTGGGAGTCATGTCCTATGTAGGGGGTTGGACAGTGAGTTCACTTGCCAAGTTGGCTTAGAGAGAGAGGCCATGTCTGAGCACCAAAAGAGGTTCTCTAGGGGTTACTCTTAGGTATAATTCCAAGTAGGCTTAGCTCCTCCTTTGCTGGAGAAAGTTTCATAAGTGCAGGCCCCAACATTGAGGGCTTAGTTTATTAAATTGGTGGTCCCTAATGCTTGTGAGAATAGGAAGTTTAATATTTCCACATTTTTCCCCAGCCCCTTAAGGAGGTTTTGCAAATACTTTTTTATTTTCTGCCCAAATTACTCTGAAATGTATTGGGATGTTACATTAACCTGTACAAAATTGCAAGATCTCATTCCTTATTCAAGGTTCAATATAATTATGTTGTTTTTATAAACTTAACATACAGGTTAAATTAGATAGTGTGCTACAGAAAATATACATTTTGTACCAAATATCTCTTCCTTTGGTCTTACACAGAAATTGAAGACGTAAGACAATTAATATCATCCTTTACTTTATATTCTGATTTATCTTATTCCTAACCAGATCAGCTTCATTCATATCTCTTATTGAAGTCTGATCTCTTTTCAACTTCTTTAGCTGTTACTCTGTGGGGTAATGCTGACTTTCAGAGCTATAGAACTTTAATTTTAAGTCTCAGGAGTCACATAGATACCCATAGTTCCAGGGAATGACCAAGTTATGCACAAACAGCTCTGCACCTCAGAATTTAGAATAATAGTTTAAAACTCAGGAATAGATGTGACAGCTGTAAGAGCTTACAATCTAGGGACCTTAACAATAAGTGTTATTGAATATTCTGTACTCCTTAATCATTAATTGGCCAATCTTTGCCTGCCTTCTATTCCCCTGACAACCTATGCTCTCGAATTCAATTCTCAGAGTTTGCACATTATGATTAGTCCATATTAGTGAGGCCTTACAATATTTGTCTTTTCATTTCTGGTTTATTTCACTCAACATAATGTCCTCTAGGTTTATGCACCTAGTTGCACGTCTCATAACTTCATTCCTTCTTGTAGCCATTCAATATTCCATTGTATGTACACGCCGCAGTTCAACCTTCCACTCGTCAATTGATGTACTCTTAGGCCACCTCCACCATTATAAATATTGAATACTGCCACTGTACACACCAGTGTGCAAATGTCCATTCGTGCCCCTGCTTTCCATTCTTCCAAGTATATAGCTAATCATGGGGTTGCAGGATCATATGGCAACCCTCTACTTAGGCTCTGTGGTGCCACCACACTGCCCTCTGGAGGGGCTGTACCATTCTACTTCCTTCCAATAGTGATAGGTATATCTCACTCTCCTCATTTTCTCCAACACTTGTACTCTTAAGCAGCCAATGAATTAAAGAGGACATCAGAAGCAAAATTAGGAGATATCTTAAAGTAAATGAAAATGAAAATACAACATATCAAAACCTATGGGTTGCAGCAAAAGTAGTACTGAGAGAGGATGTTATAGATACACAGGTTTACATTAGTAAACAAGAAAGACTTCAAATCAGAGCTCTAACCTCAAAACTAGAAGAACTAGCAAAAGAAGAGCAAACTAAACCCAAAGCAAGCAGAAAAAAGGAATTAACAAATATTGGAGTGGAAATAAATGAAATAGAGAATAACAACAGCAACAAAAAATACCAGAGCAAATCAACAAAATCTGAAGTTGGTACTTTGAAATGATTGGTAAGGTTGACAAATCTTTAGCTAAATTAATGAAGAAAAAAGAGAGGATACAAATGGCAAAAATCAAAAGTGAAAAGGGGAATATTTCTACTGACCCCACTGAAATCATGAGGACTATAAAAAGGTATTAAGAACAATTATACACCCCAAAATTAGATAACCTAGATGAAATGGACAAAATCTTAGAAAAGCACAAACAACCTATATTGACTGGAGAAGAAACAGAAGATCTCAGCAAAACAATTACCAGTAAAAGAAATTGAGTCAGTATTCTGAAAGCTCCCCAAAAGAAAAAAAACAAGGACTAAATGTATTCACATGGGGAATTTTACCAAACTTCCTAATAGGACTTAACTCCAACTCTGCTCAAACTCTTCCAAAACATTGAAGAGGAGGGAACATTCCATAATTCACTTTATAAGGCCAACATCACCCTCATACCAAAACCAGATAAAGATACCGCAAGAAAAAAAATTACAGATTGGCATCTCTTAGTAAATAGATCGAAAAAGCCTCAACAAAATCCAACACAACATTAAAGGAATTATGTAACATGATCAAGTGGGATTCATCCTTGGTGTGCCAGGGTAGTTCAACATAAGAAAAACAGCTAATATAATACACCACATTAACAGAGTGAAGGGGAAAAAAAGATGTTCATCTCAATTGATGCAGAAAAGGCAAAATCCATCCCCTTTCTTGATAAAACTACTCAGGACACCAGGAATAGAAAAGACTTCCTCAACATGTTAAAAGGCATATATGAAAAATCTACAGCTATTCTCCTCCTTAATGGTGAAAGACTGAAATCTTTCCCTCTAAGACTTGGAACAAGAGAAGGATGTCCACTGTCACTGCCATTATTCAACATCATACTAAAAGTTCTTGCCTGAGCAACTAGGGAAGAAAAAGAAATAAAAGACATCCAAATTGGAAAAGAAGAAGTAAAACTCCTTATTTGCAGATGACATGATCCTATATACAGAAAACTCTGAAAAATGTACAAATTAAGTCAGCAAAGTGGTAGGGTACAAGAGAAGCACTCCCAAATCAATGAACAATCAGAAGAAGAAATCAAGAAAAAAATCCATTTACAATAGCAACTGAAAGAATCAACATCTAAAATAAATCTAACCAAGGATTTGAAGGATTTGTACACAGGAAACTACAAAATATTGAAAAAAGAGATCAAAAAAGGCTTCTAAATAAATAGGAGTTTCCATGTTCATGAATCAGAAGACTAAATATCATCAAAGCAGTGTTATTCACAATTGCAAAATGTGGAAGCAACCCAAGTGTATATCTACTGATGAATGGATAGATAAAATGTGGTATATACATACAATGGAATGTTACTCAGCCATAAAAAGAATGGAATCCTGATACATGTAATAATAACATGAACGAAACTTGACTATATCTTGTTGAGTGAAATAAGCCAGACACAAAAAGACAAATAGGGTATTATCTCATGGACTTGAAATAATTTGAATAAGTAAACCCATAAAGTCAGAATCTAAAGTAAAGGCTACCAGGAGACGGGGGGGGGGGTGGGGGGGGTGGGGGTGGGGGGTGGGGATAGGGAATGGAACGTTAAGGCTTAAAATGTACCGGGTTTCTATTCGGAATGATGGAAATATTTTCGTAATGGATGTTGGTGATGGTAGCATAATATGGTGAATATACTTAACATCACTGAAATATATATTTCAGAAATATTTCAGAAATAGTGTCTGAGTAAAGTTAAAAGAGAAATGTTAGGTTGTAAAAACAGTAATAGAATAAAAGTTGAAAAAAAATCTGTGTAACTGCACTACAGAAACAGTGAACCCTAAGATAAACCATACAACAATTATAAAACTGTGATTTCATTGATTGTAACAAATTTACCATACCAGTCCAGGGTGGAAATAATAGGGTGGTACATAGAATCCTGTATTTTATGTATGATTGTTCTGTAAATCCACAACTTATCTAATAATATATATATATATTTTTTTCTTTGTAAAAACAAAAGAAAATTTCATTTGGTTTTATTCTTTTTTTATCTCCTTTTCCCACAATAGTGGCTAAACATCAATTCCTACATATGATGGGGTTCATAATTCTTTATTAAAAATATGCCTACTTAAAAGTTTAAACTAAAAAAAAATCTCATAGATAGAAAAATGAGTGGATGTCAGATAAAATAAAATGAGACATAAATGTGTTAAAGAGCACATCAGCTGTAAATGTTGCATAACGAGTCTCATTGTAAAATACGTTTGAAACACACTCAGTGAAATCAAATAAAATACGTTTCTTTATTGCAGAACTTCTCCGAGACTTAGATATGCTAATGTGCATTATGAATCTTCAGGAAAGGGCAGTATTTCCTCAAGTGAGCAGCAATCCACTAAACTTTTGGAAAGGTGGAAATGTGTTTTATTCATTACTTTGTTGCCAGCGCTGCCCATGGCTGATATATAGTAAACACTTAATGCATTAACAGTTGATCTGAGGACAGAAATGATAGCTGAGTTTTAGTTCCTGTGCCACTACTAACTAGCTTTCTCATTTGCAGTACATTTTTTATTCATGCTAGTGCTGTTTCTGTAATAGGAGATTTTAAAAACAAAAGAGTAAAGTGAGCATGAAATAAAACAAATGCTCTGAATCTGTAGCCTATTGAAGTGCTAAAAATTCATCTAAACTTCCTGATATTTTAAAATTTAAAGAAGAGTTTCTTGTTCAAATGAGCAAGTTGTATGCAATACAGGAAGACAAATACCTTTAACTGTCTCAGTGTTTTACCTTATCTGTTTTATTATCTGGTATTCTTTCTATGTGCTGTAACATACTTAATGGACACATCCACTTTTAATAGACTTACTTTTAGATGGAGTAGTATGTTAAATTTAGATTTTAATGTCACTCTATGTAAACTAGAAACTTCTTTTTATTATGATCATTACTTTTCAAAATAGATGTGAGAAATATTGTGTTTACCATTATTGAGCACTTAGATACCGAGCAGTATAGTAAACAGAGTACATTTTTCATAATATCTAATTCCCTAAACATTGAGCTAGATATTGTTGTTTCTAGTTTAATGATGAGAAAATATTTGAAGATAAGAAACATTAAGGAATTTTTCCAGGGATAAATAATTTAGGAAATTATAGAGGTGAGATTTGGACATAGTTTTATCCTGATTACAAATCACATAATCTTAAGTAGTAAATGACAGAAATCTGAAATACAAAGCCAAAGTTCCTCTCCCCACTTAGCTCCATCATTTTACTCCCAGATACCCGGGGAATGAACACGTCTTCCATATTAAAACCCCTCACCTCATCATGAATTTGTACACTATTCCAGTTTTATTCCCCAAGTGATGGATGAGTTCAAACAGACAGAAGGTGAGGGATTGCAATATTAAAATCTAAGGTCTCAAACGATTTTCTCCCTCCTCTGACAGTATCGAATGAGCTTAAACTAATGTTAGCATCAAAATCTTCAAAACATCATTCATCCTGGGGAAAAGAGAATCAATACAAACATCAGCCTCTTCCCTCTTACTTAAAGCTTTTAATTCACTTCTATATATAACTTGCATAACCCCAGACAGTTAATAAATTTTATTTTATAATATTGCCTATGAATTTTACATATTCATCATTTATTGTTCTATCAGGCACAGCATCCATGCCTTTGTTCATTCCATAAATATTTTTTGAGGACTTATTATGTGCTGGCCCTGTTGAAGGCTCCGGTTTGTATGGGTGAACACAATCGAAGGAAGTCCATGGCTTAACAGAGTGGAGAGAGACCATGAATAAAATCAATAAGTTAGTGCTGGAGCAGATGAGACTATTCTAAGTATTATAGGGGGGAAATAACTAAGAGCAGGCAGTTAAGAGTTTTGGGGGAACCCGCATGGCAGGTGAGAATTCTACCTCTGAACTACCCCTGCACTCCCATCTCCAACACATGGTACTTACAGTAAAGAAACATATCTCTTTACTATATGGGAAAGCTTCAAAATGACTTCAAAAACAGCTTCAAAATGGCACCTTATTACTTTATGTTTAAAGTGTCTCCGAAAGTTTTAGTTTATTACTGGGAAATAAAAACATTCCTTATGTTTCTGAGGTAGACTGATATAATTAAGCATATAATTTTGAAATAGATCATCAAAAGATTATATTATCTCCTACTTCCTAATGCAGGATGTCCCATATGCTTCTGAATTACATTGATCCATATTTTCTGAGTAACCCACAGAAGTTCTTTGTAGATTCTGAATAGATATTCCTTTTAGTTTTTATTTGAGGGGATGAAGATGAAGATGAAGATGAGAAAAAAAATGTGCCTGCGTTACTCAAAATGAATGAAAAATAATTGTGACCGTGTTGTACATTTTGTTCTACTGGTAGCATATTGGGATTTCCCTTTCATTACAGATAAAAATCTATTTCAATTTATACATTTTATTGACATAACTTTTTTTATATAAATACACACAGTTTAAAGTATTTATAGGTTTAAGTAGATATGTCAGTATTATAACTTTGTGGAGCAAGTTGGTATGTGGTTCCTCACAGGAACACAAGCTCAGGCACAACAAAGACTTGCAGCAAATGAAGGCTTTATTACTTACATTACCCAAGGGGAAGGGCCCAAGAAAGCAGGGGGAGAGATCCCATCATGAGCGGTCTTGTTGGAGGCCAATTGCTTGGGTCAAGGTTTGTGGACAGCTGTTTTGCATGACCCATGAGGGAGTAAAGAGATACATCTGTGTTGCCTTAGAGTAGGATATTTGTACAACCAAGGGTGTGGGGGGGGGTGCCACTGTGAATTCCCACTCTGATAAACAGCTTGAACAGCTCGTTTCCTGTTTCCGGTTTAAGGTATGATCAAACAGCCCCTTTAGAACTACCATTCCCCACCCCTCACCCCCACTGCAGAATGAAAACACATTGAAACATCTGCACACAAAAGCAAAGGAAAGGGGGTAGGTGAGGACTTGGAGTTGGTCAGTATGACTTCCCTAGCAAACCCTCAAGAAAATTGGCATTGCCCTGGAGTGTGGCAAAATCAGAATTAAGAATTACTGCTTTAATGTTTCTGCATTTCAGACAATAAACTGGAAGACTGCAAGCAAACTGTCGTTCTACAGGAGATGGAAACATGCTTATGAATTATGTTTTGCAAGACCTCCAGCCCAGAAAGGCAGCATAGATCTGAGCTGTTAATTTTGCCTGTTCAGTCTTTATCCTCTTTGTGGAGAAAACCAAAGGGATATCAATTAGAACTAGTTGCAAAACACAGAAATGTCACGGTGGGACCCTATGAAAGTTTTAGGTTAATTAGACACCTCTTGAGTTAGAAATTCCTCCGTTTGGTTCCAGATACCATCTTCCCAGCTTAGACCCGGGAAACAACATTAGCAGCATCTTTGCCAACTACTTCACATTTGGAGAATTGAGCACAGTAACTCTGCTTGGGATACAGTGATAGCATTGGCGCTGATTCATTTCATGAGCCTTTTGTGGAGGGTAGTTACTAGTAATAGGACTACTTTTTAACATGCAAAACCCATGAGTGAGCATCTCTCTCTGATGGAAGAAACCTGGAGTTTGCTGGCTAGCTAGCAAACATAAAATTAGGCAATTTTGCTGGGAGCTAAATATATACAGTTAAGTATGTGTGACTATTATACAACTACAGAAAGTTGCATACGCCAGTTTGTGTGCTCACGGTGTTTTGGAAAATGGAATCCTTTAGAGAGAGAGAAAGAAAATGCACAGAATTTCAACTCCATTGATTTTAATTAAGCTAACCATAGGCTGGCAAACACTGCACAATTTGTGAAGCCAATGAAACAAAAGAGATTGCAAAATGCAGACAGGGACCAATGGCTAGTCCTTAATTATCTGAAAGTGACAAGACAATGAACTGCCCAGTTAATGAAAAGTATTTTCCTAACATGGTATAGCAGAACAACATTAAGGTTTAGAAGGAAAAAGAAGCCTGAACTAAAATCATTAAAAATGAGTATGCATGAAAAGATAGACATGGAAACATGCTCATGATGTAATGAGTGAACAAAAAAAATGGTCAAAAATAATATAGTTCATGTGCTACCATTTTGGTGAAATGTATATAAATGTTACCATTATGATCTGCTTCATATTGAATGTCACTTCTTTTTTATTTGTTTCAATTAATCATTGAAGCACCCAATCTGTCCTGCTAGGAAAAAAAATCTCATACTGTTTCTCTGACCCTCTGCCAAATGCAGAAAGACCTAGAGTCTGAACAGTGAAACAGTACCATTTCCTCTTAATGTTATGCAGTGCAGCTGTTGTAAGTTGGCCATGAAAAACTTCTTGCTTTCTGCTGCCACTTGCTGGTTGAAGACCCTAGCAGAGTGGTGCCCATGAAGCATCAAACACAGCCCATTTCAGATTACACTATCATAGTACATCATTGTTCCACAATGTATGATGATGGTAATAGGAAGGCTGGGTTTGGAGGCATTTCCACAAGAAATATCTACCAGTCCAAACATCATAAACTCCTTTTCTTCTGGGCTGAGCCCAAATTGCTGAGCTAAATCACTCTGGATATCATTAACATGTTTCCTAATTCTGGAAAGTGTTAGTCCATCTTCCTTCCCTACTACAATAGCTTAGGGTCCTTCCTATATTGAAAGTTTCTTGCATACTCATCAATAATGCCTAATTTCAGAGTAATGAATGTCTAATAGACTTAAATTCACATAACCAAGGGGGCCACTTAATTAAGTCTTGAAGAGATAAAGAAAAATCAGCATCTCTGATTTAAAAATAAAGACACACCAACTTCCAGGAAGATGGCTGACTACAGTAGGTTGAAATTAGCCCTCCTCCACGGGAAAGTTAGAGAAGAACTAAGAGGGAGACTGAGGTGGCAATTCAGGAGTGCGGCTGACCTGGGAGAGTCTTCTGCACCACATGTGACAGCCTTGGTTACAGAATCTGAGGAATTGAGAGGCAGAGGGCTGGAACCTGGTGCAGAGCTGCGGAGACTGCGGGAATGCATGGGCAGGATTGCAGGATTAGGAATTAAACCAGGCTGCATTTCTTGGGTGCACTACCTTCACCAGTGTAGCCCTGTGACTGGCGACTCACCCCACATCCCATACACCTGAAACCCATCACCCGCTCCCACTCCCCACATTCTAGGCGCCCCCACCGCACTAGCCCCCAGTGCACATACCTGCCCCACATCCCCACCCCAAGTGCAGTCCAACCCACCTCTCTTGCACCCCTCCCAAGCACTGCATCCCCTCCCTGTTCCTTGCAAGCTGTTGCCAGTGCATAAAGGTTTTGGGCACTAACCTCCATACCTAGGCTACCCCCACTCTTTGGCCTATAGGGTAACACGGCCTCACTCCACCCTCCCTGAGCTCAGCACATGTGTTTATGGCACTCCCAGGCCCACGCACATGCACGGGCCCCTAATCATGTCATTCAGCTCTAGGAACTGCACTTCACAGCGGTCCTAGAACTGTGGATGTGCACAGCCCTCAGCCTCACTTCCCAGCTCTGAGAAAGTGCTAACCTGCACATCCAGGTGACATCTGCCATGAAGGCATAGCACCAACCTGCTGCCACAGCTCTATGCATGCATACAAAGGGTCCCTGTGCCTTAGACCAGTGCACACCAGGGTTACACCCCCCAGACCAGTGCACCTGCACAGCTACATCCTCCTTGGCCGCTAGGTGCCCATATTCATAAGCATCAGTGTAACATCCCCAATCTGCGCCTATACCTGCCCTGAAACAAATCACCATACTGAGTGCTCCACCACATGCCCTGCACCCTGCTGCACAACCATCCCACAAACACAAGGCTTTAGACTACTGAAAGAAATCAATTACCAAAGTAAATAAATCAAAATATTTACATGTGATGAAGACAGCAGAAGATCACAAAGCATATTACAATGCACATAGATATAGCCCTGCATAATGACCAATTTAAAACAGATGAGGGACACAGGTGTTGGAACAACTAATCAAAGATGTTCATACAACTCTACTTAATAAAAATAAGCAGGAAAACAAATGACATAAAGGAGATCAGGAAGACAGTAGAAGAGCACAAAGAGGAATTTGAAAGAATAAATTGAAAAGTAGCAGAAATCACTGAGATTAAAGACTCTGTTGATCAAATAAAAAACATGCTAGAGGCACACACAAGATTTGAAGAGACAGAAGAAAGAATAAGTGATATAGAGGGCAGGGTAATTGACTTCTAAGACTCAAAACAGCAAATGGCAAAAAAGGTGGAAAAAATTGAATGGAAACTCAGGGAAATGATAGACAAAGCGAAGCAGGCAAATATAAGAATCACTGGTGTCTTAGAAGGAGAAGAGAGGAGTAAAGGGTTAGGAAGAATAGTTGAGGATATAATGGGGGAAAAACTCCCAACCCTCATAGAAGACATAAATATACAAGTCAAAGAAGCCCAATGAACTCCAAACAGAATAAATCCAAATAAGCCTTCCCCAAGGCACATATTAATCAGTCTGTCAAATGTTGAAGAGAAGTAGAAAATCGTGAAAGCAGCAAGAGAAAAACAATCTACTACATATAAGGGAAATCAAATAAGACTGAGTTCAGACTACTCAACTAGCACCCTGGAGGCAAGAAGGCAGTGGTATGATATATTCAAGATCCTGAAAGAGAAAGACTTCCAGCCAAGAATACTGTACCCAGTCAAATTGTCCCTCAAAATTGAGGGTGAGATCAAAGTTTTCACAGACAAAGAAGTCCTAAAAGAATGTGTCCACAAGAGACTGGCCCTACAATTAACACTAAAAAGAGTTATATTGGCTAAAAAAAAAAAAAAGACAGGAGAGAGAGGTCTGGAGGAGGGCACAGAATTGAAGAGTACCACTAAGGGTAATTGGGCAATTTAAAGAATACAAAGAGAAAGAGAGAAAAGAACATATAGATCTGACAAATAAAATTAAAAGATAAGATGGGGGAATCAAGAAATGCCTTTTCAGTAATAACTTTGAATGTTAACAGACTAAACCTACCAATTAAAAGATACAAATGGGCAGAATAGATTAAGAAACACAATTCAGCTATATGCTGCTTAATACAAATAAATTGAATGTGAAAGTTTGGAAAAAGGTTTCCATGCAAGTTGTAACCAAAAGAAAGCAGGAATAGCTATACTAATATCGGACAAAATAGACTTTAAATGTAAAGACATCATAAAAGATAAAGATATTAATTAAAGGGCCAATTCACCAAGAAGATATAACAAACATAAATGTTTATGCTCCCAGTGAAGGACCTCCAAAGTACATGGAACAGACACTGGCAAAACTGAAGGGAGCGATAGATGTTTCAGCAATAATAGTAGGAAATTTCAATATACCACTCTCCTCTATAGATAGAACAACCAGACAGAAGATCAATAAGCAAATAGAGAAGTTAAGTAACTTGATATGTGAATTAGACCTAACAGACACGTATAGGTCATTGTACCCCAAAGCACAAGGTTATACATTCTTCTCTAGTGCTCATGGAACATTCTCAAGGATAGATCATATGCTGGGGCACAAAACAGGTCTTTATAAATTTTAAAACATTGAAATTATTCAAAGCACTTTCTCTAACCATGATGGGATGAAGCTGGATCTCAGTAGCCACCAAAGAGCAAGAACATTCCAAATATATGAAGATTAAATAACACACTCTTAAACAACCAGAAGGTCAAAGAAGAAATTACTAGAGAAATAAGTACCAGTGGGTCAAAGTAATAATTGGTAGAGAAGCCAGTAGCTACCTGGAGATGAAGGAAAATGAGAATACAACTTATTAGAACCTATAGGATATGGCAAAGGCTGTGCTGAGAGGAAAATTTATTGCCCTAAATGCCTGTATTAAAAAATAGGTGAGCTGGGAGCCGCCCAGGATAAACGAGACGCAGTTACCAGAAGGAGGGTCGGCGAGGCGGAATGGATGCTGGAAGCTGGTCAGCGTTTCTTTGCTTACATAGTTCTGTGTGGCTGGAGAGGAGACAGGGCATGTGAAGACTTAGCAGGCGGTGCAGAAGGAAAACCTGCAAAATCATTAGCACAAAGAACAGCTGCTGGGGGAGTGGAGACGGTGCAGAGCAGCTCCTGGAGCCACGATGGAGATCAAAGGGACAGTGTACTCCATCCTGGAACGGCTGACTGTCTGGAAGAACCAGCACCAGTGAGAACACCGAGGGACGCGGACTTTCCTGGGCGGGACGGCAGGCGGCCGGAGTCCCTCCCTTCCTCCTTCCCAGGCCAGCTGGCAGAATTGGGCAGGCGGTCCCCTCAGGCCGCAGCAGCTGGTGTCCCCACTACGTGAGGCCCCTCGGACCAACTGAAAGAGTTGGGTCGGAAATCCCCAGACCGCGGAGAATGGTGACCAGGGGGTCCCTTCCAAACATGTGACTCCCCGGTCCGCCTGGGAACAGTGCACTCTCCTGGGCTGCGACAGCTGGCGCCCTTCCGCCATGCTTGGTGCCCCGGGCCGACTAGGAAATTTGGTCGGGCGCTCTCACGTGCTGCGGCGGCCGGCAACCCTCTTCGCGTTCGGACCCCCAGGTCGGCTGACACTCTTCCAAGATGCTTCGGCTGCCAAACCTCCCCTACGGCGAGAGTTTTCCAGAGTTAAAGGACCCACAGCAACTTTTACTGGTGGATCCCGTAGACAAACGTGTGCCACGAGCGCCACCTACTGGGCAGGATAAGAAAAACAGAACTCAGGGATTTCACAGAAAAATCTTACAACCTGTGGGATCCAGCACTCAGGAAAATCTGACTAAATGCCCAGAAGCCATCAGAAGATAATGGATCACGCTCAGAAAACTGAAAATATGACCCAGTCAAAGGAACAAACCAATAGTTCAAATGAGATACAGGAGCTGAAACAACTAATGCTGAATATACGAACAGAAATGGAAAACCTCTTCAAAAACGAAATCAATAAACTGAGGGAGGACATGAAGAAGACATGGGCTGAACATAAAGAAGAAATAGAAAAACTGAAAAAAACAAATCACAGAGCTTATGGAAGTGAAGGATAAAGTAGAAAAGATGGAAAAAACAATGGATACCTACAATGATAGATTTAAAGAGACAGAAGATAGAATTAGTGATATGGAGGATGCAACATCTGTATTCCAAAAAGAAACAGAAACTATCCGGAAAAGAATGGAAAAATTCGAACAGGGTATCAGGGAACTCAAGGACAATATGAACCGCACAAATATACGAGTTGTGGGTGTCCCAGAAGGAGAAGAGAAGGGAAAAGGAGGAGAAAAACTAATGGAAGAAATTATCACTGAAAATTTCCCAACTCTTATGAAAGACCTAAAATTACAGATCCAAGAAGTGCAGTGTACCCCAAAGAGATTAGACCCAAATAGGCATTCCCCAAGACACTTATTCGTTAGAATGTCAGAGGTCAAAGAGAAAGAGAGGATCTTGAAAGCAGCGAGAGAGAAAAACAATCCATCACATACAAGGGAAACCCAATAAGATTATGTGTAGATTTCTCAGCAGAAACCATGGAAGCTAGAAGACAGTGGGATGATATATTTAAGTTACTAAAAGAGAAAAGCTGCCAACCAAGACTCCTATATCCAGTAAAATTGTCATTCAAAAATGAGGGAGAAATTAAAACATTCTCAGACAAAAAGTCACTGAGAGAATTTGTGACCAAGAGACCAGCTCTGCAAGAAATACTAAAGGGAGCACTAGAGTCAGATACAAAAAGACAGAAGAGAGAGATATGGAGAAGAGTGTAGAAAGAGGGAAAGTCAGATATGATATATATAATACAAAAGACAAAATGGTAGAGGAAAATATTATCCAAACAGTAATAACTCTAAATGTTAATGGAATGAATTCCCCAATCAAAAGACATAGACTGGCAGAATGGATTAAAAAACAGGATCCTTCTATATGCTGTCTACAGGAAACACATCTTAGACCCAAAGATAAATATAGGTTGAAAGTGAAAGGTTGGGAAAAGATATTTCATGCAAATAACAACCAGAAAAGAGCAGGAGTGGCTATACTAATATCCAACAAATTAGACTTCAAATGTAAAACAGTTAAAAGAGACAAAGAAGGACACTATATACTATTAAAAGGAACAATCAAGCAATAAGACATAACAATCATAAATACTTATGCACCGAACCAGAATGCCCCAAAATACGTGAGGAATACACTGTAAACACTGAAAAGGGAAATAGACACATATACCATAATAGTTGGAGACTTCAATTCACCACTCTCATCAAAGGACAGAACATCTAGACAGAGGATCAATAAAGAAATAGAGAATCTGAATATTACTATAAATGAGCTTGACTTAACAGACATTTATAGGACATTACATCCCACAACAGCAGGATACACCTTTTTTTCAAGTGCTCATGGATCATTCTCAAAGATAGGCCATATGCTGGGTCACAAGGCAAGTCTTAACAAATTTAAAAATATTGAAATCATACACAACACTTTCTCGGATCATAAAGGAATGAAGTTGGAAATCAATAATAGGCAGAGTGCCAGAAAATTCATAAATACATGGAGGCTCAACAACACACTCTTAAACAACAAGTAGGACAAAGAAGAAATTGCAAGAGAAATTAGTAAATACCTAGAGGCGAATGAAAATGAAGACACAACATATCAAAACTTATGGGACGCAGCAAAGGCAGTGCTAAGAGGGAAATTTATTGCCCTAAATGCATTTATCAGAAAAGAAGAAAAGGCAAAAATTCAGGAATTAACTGTCCACTTGGAAGAACTGGAGAAAGAACAGCAAACTAATCCCAAAGCAAGCAAAAGGAAAGAAATAACAAAGATTAGAGCAGAAATAAATGAAATTGAAAACATGAAAACAATAGAGAAAATCAATAAGACCAGAAGTTGGTTCTATGAGAAAATCAACAAGATTGATGGGCCCTTAGCAAGATTGACAAAAAGAAGAAGAGAGAGGATGCAAACAAATAAGATTAGAAATGGAGGAGGAGACATAACTACTGACCTCACAGAAATAAAGGAGGTAATAACAGGATACTATGAACAACTTTACACTAATAAATACAACAATTTAGATGAAATGGACAGGTTCCTGGAAAGACATGAACAACCAACTTTGACTCAAGAAGAAATAGACGACCTCAACAAACCATTCACAAGTAAAGAGATTGAATTAGTCATTCAAAAGCTCCCTAAAAAGAAAAGTCCAGGACCAGACGGCTTCACATGTGAATTCTATCAAACATTCCAGAAGGAATTAGTACCAACTCTCCTCAAACTCTTCAAAATAATTGAAGTGGAGGGAAAACTACCTAATTCATTCTATGAAGCCAACATCACCCTCATACCAAAACGAGGCAAAGATATTACAAAAAAAGAAAACTACAGACCAATCTCTCTAATGAATAGAGATGCAAAAATCCTCAATAAAATTCTAGCAAATCGTATCCAACAACACATTAAAAGAATTATACATCATGACCAAGTAGGATTCATCCCAGGTATGCAAGGATGGTTCAACATAATAAAATCAATTAATGTAATACACCATATCAACAAATCAAAGCAGAAAAATCACATGATCATCTCAATTGATGCAGAGAAGGCATTTGACAAGATTCAGCATCCTTTCCTGCTGAAAACACTTCAAAAGATAGGAATACAAGGGAACTTCCTTAAAATGATAGAGGGAATATATGAAAAACCCACAGCTAATATCATCCTCAATGGGGAAAAATTGAAAACTTTCCCCCAAAGATTAGGAACAAGACAAGGATGTCCACTATTACCACTATTATTCAACATTGTGTTGGAAGTTCTAGCCAGAGCAATTAGGCAAGAAAAAGAAATACAAGGCATCAAAATTGGAAAGGAAGAAGTAAAACAATCACTGTTTGCAGACGATATGATACTATACATAGAAAACCCAGAAAAATCCTCAACAAAATTACTAGAGCTAATAAATGAGTACAGCAAAGTAGCAGGCTACAAGATCAACATTCTAAAATCTGTAGCTTTTCTGTACACTAGTAATGAACAAGCTGAGGCAGAAGTCAAGAAACGAATCCCATTTACAATCGTAACTAAAAGAATAAAATACCTAGGAATAAATTTAACCAAAGAGACAAAAAAACTATATAAAGAAAACTACAAAAAACTGCTAAAAGAAATCACAGAAGACCTAAACAGATGGAAGGGCATACCGTGTTCATGGATTGGAAGACTAAATATAATTAAGATGTCAATCCTACCTAAACTGATCTACAGATTCAATGCAATACCAATCAAAATCCCAACAACTTATTTTTCAGAATTAGAAAAACCAATAAGCAAATTTATCTGGAAGGGCAGGGTGCCCCGAATTGCTAAAAACATCTTGAGGAAAAAAAAGGAAGCTGGAGGTCTCGCGATGCCGGACTTTAAGGCATATTATGAAGCCACAGTGGTCAAAACTACATGGTATTGGCATAAAGATAGATATATCGACCAATGGAATCGAATAGAGTGCTCAGATATAGACCCTCTCATCTATGGACATTTGATCTTTGATAAGGCAGTCAAGCCAACTCACCTGGGACAGAACAGTCTCTTCAATAAATGGTGCCTAGAGAACTGGATATCCATAAGTAAAAGAATGAAAGAAGACCCGTATCTCACACCTTATACAAAAATTAACTCAAAATGGATCAAAGATCTAAACATTAGGTCTAAGACCATAAAACAGTTAGAGGAAAATGTAGGGAAATATCTTACGAATCTTACAACTGGAGGCTGTTTTATGGACCTTAAACCTAAAGCAAGAGCACTGAAGAAAGAAATAAATAAATGGGAGCTCCTCAAAATTAAACACTTTTGTGCATCAAAGAACTTCATCAAGAAAGTAGAAAGACAGCCTACACAATGGGAGACAATATTTGGAAATGACATATCAGATAAAGGTCTCGTATCCAGAATTTATAAAGAGATTGTTCAACTCAACAACAAAAAGACAGCCAACCCAATTACAAAATGGGAAAAAGACTTGAACAGACACCTACCAGAAGAAGAAATACGGATGGCCAAGAGGCACATGAAGAGATGCTCAATGTCCCTGGCCATTAGAGAAATGCAAATCAAAACCACAATGAGATATCATCTCACACCCACCAGAATGGCCATTATCAACAAAACAGAAAATGACAAGTGCTGGAGAGGATGCGGAGAAAGAAGCACACTTATCCACTGTTGGTGGGAATGCCAAAGGGTGCAACCACTGTGGAAGGCAGTTTGGCGGTTCCTCAAAAAGCTGAATATAGAATTGCCATATGACCCAGAAATACCATTGCTAGGTATCTACTCAAAGGACTTAAGGGCAAAGACACAAACGGACATTTGCACACCAATGTTTATAGCAGCGTTGTTTACAATTGCAAAGAGATGGAAACAGCCAAAATGTCCATCAACAGAAGAATGGCTAAACAAACTGTGGTATATACATACGATGGAATATTATGCAGCTTTAAGACAAGATAAATTTATGAACCATGTAATAACATGGATGGACCTAGAGAATATTATGCTGAGTGTATCCAGCCAAAAACTAAAGGACAAATACTGTATGGTCCCACTGATGTGAACGGACATTCGAGAATAAACTTGAAATATGTCACTGGTAACAGAGTTCATCAGGAGTTAGAAACGGTAAGACAATGGGTAATTGAAGCTGAAGGGATACAGACTGTGCAACAGGACTAGATACAAAAACTCAAAAATGGACAGCACAATAATACCTAATTGTAAAGTAATCATGTTAAAACACTCAATGAAGCTGCATCTGAGCTATAGGGTTTTTTTTGTTTTTGTTTGCTTGTTTGTTTGTTTGTTGTTGTTGTTGTTTACTATTATTACTACTTTTATTTCTTTTCTTTATATTAACATTTTATATCTTTTTCTGTTGTGTTGCTAGTTCCTCTAAACCGATGCAAATGTACTAAGAAACGATGATCATGCATCTATGTGATGATGTTAAGAATTACTGAGTGCATATGTAGAACGGTATGATTTCTAAATGTTGTGTTAATTTCTTTTTTTTTCTTTCCATTAATAAAAAAATAAAAAAATAAAAAAAAACACTGAATGAAGCTGCATCTGAGCTATAGGGTTTTTTTTGTTTTTGTTTGCTTGTTTGTTTGTTTGTTGTTGTTTTTTACTATTATTACTACTTTTATTTCTTTTCTTTATATTAACATTTTATATCTTTTTCTGTTGTGTTGCTAGTTCCTCTAAACCGATGCAAATGTACTAAGAAACGATGATCATGAATCTATGTGATGATGTTAAGAATTACTGAGTGCATATGTAGAATGGTATGATTTCTAAATGTTGTGTTAATTTCTTTTTCTTTCTTTCCGTTAATAAAAAAAAAATAGGTAGGTAAAAACATTAAGAATTTAACAGTAAGCCTAGAGGAACTTGAGAAAGAACAGCATACTCACCGCAAAGCAAATAGGAGAAGAAAAATAACAAAGATTAAAGCAGAAATAAATAAATGGGAGAACAAAAGAACAACAGAAAGAATCAATACAACCAAAAGTTGGTTCTTTGAGAAAATCAACAAAATTGATGAGCCACTAGCAAGACTGACAAGCAAAAAATGAAAGAGGATGCAAATAAACAAAATCAGAAATGAGGAGTGTATGACTACAGACCCTGAAGAAATGAAAGAAATCATAGGAGGATGCTATGAACAACTATATGCCAACAAACTAGACAGCTTAGATGAAATGGAGAAATTCCTGGAGACACACAAACAAGCTACACCAACTCAGGAAGAAATAGAAGATCTCAACAAACCAATCAGAAGTAAAGAGATTCAATCAGTCAACACACTCTTAAACAACCAGTGGGTCAAGGAAGAAATTTCAAGAGAAATCAGTAAAAGTCTCGAGGCAAATTAAAATGAAAACACAACATATCAAAACTTATGGGGCATGGCAAAGGCAGTGCTAAGAGGGAAATTTATTGCCCTAAATGCCTATATCAAAAAAGAAGAAAGGGCAAAAATCGAGGAATTGACTGTCCACTCGGAAGAAGTAGAGAAAGAAGAGCAAACAAACTCCAAAGCAAGCAAAAGGAAAGAAAAAACAATGATTAGAGCAGAAATAAATGAAATTGAGAACATGAAAACAGTTGAGAAAATCAATAAACCCAGAAGCTGGTTTTAAGAGAAAATCACTAAGATTGATGGACCCCTAGCAAGACTGACAAGAAGAAGAAGAGAGAGTTTGCAAATAAATAAGATCAGAAATGGAAGAGGAGACATAACCACTGACCCCACAGAAATAAAGGAAGTAATGACAGGATACTATGAACAACTTTATGCTAATAGATACAACAACATAGATGAAATGGACAACTTTCTAGAAAGGCATGAAAAATCAACTTTGATTCAAGAAGAAATAGATGACCTCAAAAAACCAATCACAAGTAAAGAAATTGAAGCGGTCATTAAGAAGCTCCCCAATAAGAAAAGTCCAGGACCAGATGGCTTCACATGTGAATTCTACCAAACATTCAAGAAAGAGTTAGTACCAATCCTGCTCAAACTCTTCAAAAAAATTGAAGAGGAGGGAAAGCTACCTAACTCATTCTACGAAGCCAACATTACCCTCATACCAAACCAGGCAAAGATATTACAAAAAAAGAAAACTACAGACCAATCTCTCTGATGAATATAGATGCAAAAACCCTCAACAAAATTCTAGCAAATTGAATCCAGCAACACATTAAAAGAATTATACATCATGAGCAAGTAGGATTCATCCCAGTTATGCAAGGATGGTTCAACACAAGAAAACCACTTAATGTAATACACCATATCAACAAATCGAAGCAGAAAAACCACATGATCATCTCGATTGATGTAGAAAAGGCATTTGACAAAATTTCAACATTCTTTCCTGTTGAAAACACTTCAAAGGATAGGAATAGAAGGGAACTTCCTTAAAATAGTAAAAGGAATATATGAAAAACCCACAGCTAATATCATCCTCAATGGGGAAAAATTGAAAACTTTCCCCTAAGACCAGGAATAAGACAAGGATGTCCACAATCACCATTGTTATTCAACATTGTGTTAGAGGTTCTAGCCAGAGCAATTAGACAAGAAAAAGACATACAAGGCATCAAAATTGGAAAGGAAGAAGTAAAACTCTCCCTGTTTGCAGATGATATGATACTATATGTCAAAACCCTGAAAATTCCACAGCAAAACTACTAGAGCTAATAAATGAATACATTAAAGTGGCAGGTTATAAGATCAACACTCAAAAATCTGTAGTGTTTCTATACACTAGGAATGAGCAATCTGAGGTGGAAATCAAGAAAAGAATTCCATTTACAATTGCAACCAAAAGAATAAAATATTTAGGAATAAATTTAACTAAAGAGACAAAAGACCTATACAAAGAAAACTACAAGAAATTGTTGAAAGAAATCACAGAAGACCTAAATAGATGGAAGGGCATACCATGTTCATGGATTGGAAGACTAAATATAGTTAAGATGTCAATTCTACCTAAATTGATTTACAGATTCAATGCAATACCAATCAAAATTCCAACAACTTACTTTTCAGAAATAGAAAAATCAATAACCAAATTTATCTGGAAAGACAGGGCACCCCAAATAGCTAAAAGTATCCTGAGAAAAAAAATGGAGTCAGAGGTCTCATGCTACCTGACTTTAAGGCATATTATGAAGCCACACTGGTCAAAACTGCATGGTACTGGCATAAAGATAGATATATCGACCAATGGAATCGAATAGAGTCCTCAGATATAGAACCTCTCATCTATGGACAATTGATCTTTGATAAGGCAGTCAAGCCAACTCACCTGGGACAGAACAGTCTCTTCAGTAAATGGTGCCTAGAGAACTGGATATCCATATGCAAAAGAATGAAAGAGGACCCATATCTCACACCTATACAAAAGTTAACTCAAAATGAATCAAAGGCCTAAACATTAGATCTAAGACCACAAAACTGTTAGAAGAAAATGTAGGGAAATATCTTATAAATCTTATACTTGGAGGCGGTTTTACAGACCTTACACCCAAAGCAAGAGCACTGAAGAAATAAATAAATAAATGGGAACTCCTCAAAATTAAACACTTTTGCACATCAAAGAACTTCATTAAGAAAGTAAAAAGACAGCCTACACAATGGGAAAGAATATTTGGAAATGACATATCAGATAAAGGTCTAGTATCCAGAATTTATAAAGAGATTGTTCAACTCAACAACAAAAAGACAACCAATCCAATTACAAAATGGGCAAAAGACTTGAACAGACACTTCTCAGAAGAGGAAATACAAATGGCCAAAAGGCACATGAAGAGATGCTCAACTTCCCTGGCCATTAGAGAAATGCAAATCAAACCACAATAAAAAACAAACAAACAAACAAAAAGCTACAGTGAGATACCACCTCACACCTATAAGAACGGTTGCTATTTAGCCAACAGGAAACTATGAACGTTGGAGAGGATGTGGAGAACCTGGGATGCTTCTGCACTGCTGGTGGGAATGTACAATTCGTGCAGCCACTATGGAAGATGGTTTGGCAATTCCTTAGGAAACTAAATATCTAGTTGCCCTATGACCCAGCAAAAGCACTACTTGGTATATACCCAGGAAAGCAGAAAACAATGACACAAACAGACATTTGCACACTGATACTCATAGCAGCATTATTCACAATCGCCAAGAGATGGAAACAAGCCAAATGCCCATCAACAGATGAGTGGATCAACAAAATGTGGTATATACATACAATGGAATATTATGCAACAGTAAGACAAAATGATGTCCTGAAGCCATGACAGGATGGGTGAGCCTTGAGTACATAATGCTGAGAGAAATTAGCCAGACACAGAATAATAGATACTTAATGATTCCACTTTTATGACCAGCATTAAGGTATAATCAGAGGCTTATAATAGAGAATATAGGGGACTTAGAGATACATAGAAGCTAGAGATGGGTGAACCATTAGCTAATGAGGTTTAACTCCAATATAAGGGATAGAGAGGAGCAAAGGTGATTCTTTAGTGGATCTATAAGCAATATTATCATACTGAAGATGAACAAGATTGAAAGGGTTTATATAGACCTACATGTCCCACTGACTCACATTAGAAATATGAATGGAGTTCTTATAAGAATTACTTCAAAGATATAATTCTTGTATAAAGAGTGTTTAATTAAGTCCAGGGTTCAGGGGAATAAGTGCTATTGCATGCTTTGAGCTATGTTCAAAAGGAAACCATCAGCACTACCACAGCAACAGTAGAAGTAAATAATGGGCTGAGGGACAAGAGCTAAGAAGAAGTTTAGATTTCCTATTTGGTGAGGGCGTGTTTACTGGTTTTCTGTCATTTGAGAACAATGAAATTATCTAAAATAGAGAATGTTGATGGACTGTAGGCTTTGGGCCCTCTACATGATGCCCGATGAAGCCAGGTGGCTGAAGGATGCACTGATGGAGAAGTCGATTGGCGAATGATGGGGTATACTTATGAAGGCTGTGCTGCCACAGAAAAGAAACAATGTTGTGAGGCATGCAACGATGTGAATGAACATGTGAGACATAAGGTGAGACAAAATAAGCCAGAAACAAAAAAAACGACAATGGCATGGTCACCTTTAGAAAATGCTTAAAAGAAAACAGGGGCCTAGATTGTAAGCTTTTAGAGCAGACACATTAAGTCTGGAATGGTGATTATTATTCCCGGATTTTCAGAGGCTGTTTTATATAAATATATATAATCTGATATTTAGAGTTAAGAATGAAGCGAACAAGTTGGGGTTAAAGTAATTCAGAACATAGAGGTAAGAAGACAGTGTCTAGATTTTAGAACCACACATACTCTCTGAGACCAATGGAAGAAAGTTTCTGGAACTGAAATTTTCTGTAGTGCATAATCTCATTCAACCTATCTGTACAGCTCATTTGAACAACTGAAACACAGGAAGCACAGAATAAGAAAGGGGTCCTTTAATCCTGTATAGATTATTGAAAAGCCTGGAAACATCCTAGAGTATATTAACCAGATAATCAAAAAGTATTGGCAAAGTCCCCTGAGGGAGGGGAGAAAGACTATGGAACTATTAAATCTTGCCACCAGGGAATCCCCTGATATTGTGTCAAACCTTAGGGATACCCAAATCAATAGGCCATGCTTTCCATCATGAGGTTTACTCTTGTGAAGCTTATGTAGGTAGCAGAGAAGCTTAGACTACCTATAGGCATGCCTAAGAGTTACTTCTGGAGGACCTCTGTTGTTGCTCAGATGTGGCCTCAGTCTCTCTAAGCCCAACTCTGCAAGTGAAATCATTGCCCTTCCCCCTACAGGAGACATGACATCCAGGTGTGAAAGTCTCCCTGGCGACATGGGACATGACTCCCAAGAATGAATTCAGACCTGGCATTGTGGAATCAACAATTCCATCCTGACCAAAAGCGGGGAGAGAAGTGTATTTAATGAAGTATCAGTGGTAGAGGGAGTTCAAATAGAGCTGAGAGGCCACTCTGGAGGTTTCTTACACAAGCTTCAGGTAGACCTCGCTACCTGTCGTAACCTGCCAACTCCCAGTCAGGACCATTCCAGCCAATCCTAAAGAACACCTAGGGCAATATATAAGATTCCACAAGGGTTCCAGGCCCTAGAGTAACTTTCCAGAAACCTGCAGCCTCCAGATGTGTCCCTGGTCCAGATAAGTCCTTAAACCTAACCCAGTCTCTCCAGAACACCAGATAATTCCATCTCCCTACCCCATATTAGTGGCAGACCCTTCCGATAGCAAAAATTTAGAATTGCCATAGCCCAAACAACCCGAAAGAGAAGTATAGAAAGATCAAAGGTGATGGTGGAATTATACATAGAAGATAGGACTTAACAAACGAATATAAATGCTGAATCATTACATTGATATCTCTTTTAGTCACTAGAATTTTAGAGCAGCTAGAAGTAAAAACCTAAAATTGTGAAATTGTAACCCATGTCAAAGTCTGAAATATGTTCTACAACTAATTGTGGTGCTGTGCTTTGAAATTTATAGTTTTTTTTGTATATACGTTATTGTTCACAAAAAAAAGAAGGGAAAAAAGTCGATTGTGATGATATAAACACATTTAAGCCCTCTAGCCTCCTATATTCTGGAGCAGCTAGAAGGAAAACTATGAGGGGACTGCATGGTTTCCAATGAGAAGCTCTGGAGTATATCCTATAACCACTTGTTGAAGAGTGCTTTAAAAACTATTGCTTTTTTAGTTCTTTGCTTCGTATATATGTTATACTATACAATTTAAAAAACTAAAAAAAGATGAAACTATGAAAATAGTAAATTATCTATCGATTCGGTCATCTAAGTTTCTATTTTCAAATGTACATAAGTTTAAAAAGTACAGTTATTAAATAATTCAAGATTTTAATTTCTTTTGCTTCTAATGTTTACTGATCCTTATTTTATTATTTTTCCAGAAGAAACATGCATTGTTATTGTTATTTGCAAAGATTGTTATTATTTACACCATAATAAGTGTATGAAATTATTTGAGTATTGTCATTTTGATTCAACCTCACATATGTCAAATATTTTCATGATTCAGCTTCAATAAAGAAACTTCTAGCTCTAATATGGAAGCCTTGAACACACAGAAGTAGACATTCAGTAATGGGAACAACTGTCGATTGGGACACATACAGATTTATAAGTGAAAGCCACAGTTTACTAAATATGTCTGCTGGTCCCTCTATTTCCCCAGGTATATAAAAATCATTAACAGATTACCTTTGTAGGAGTCCCAAGCACGTTTCTCTCAAGATGTCTGGTATAGCTGATTGCAACAAATTATCATCTACCTGCATTGACCACATGTGCAAGTCTGGGAGCCAATAATTGAGATAATTGTTAGATAATACTCTTCAGAATACTTCTCTCTGAAATGTATCTGGGCATTTGAATGCCAAAAATGTCTTTGGCTTTAAATATTCAGAAGTTGCTCTCATTATGGGCTTAGACCTTGGCCCATAGCACAATTCCCTCATAAACTAAGTATTGTAAAATAAAACTGGATGTTATTTAAATCAGTTTTGTGCTGGTACCCAATTCTACAGAAATTGAGCCCAATAGTTTTGGTAACTTGTGCTCTTTTATTTTTCTTTCTTTTTTCAACTAGTAGTAAACATTTGGGAAATTCAGTAGCAGAGGTTATGTGAGGGTTAAAGAAAGGGTGATTGATAATAATTAATGGCAATGTACATATACCACATGGAACTTTATAGAAAGACATGAGCAGTCAGACTAGGCTACACAGTGACTAAATAATGCAAGCAGCCAGTTAGAACACATTGATTTAAACATATCATAGAGAGGCTATCATTTTATGCTCCTTCTACTAACTAAAGAACATTAAAAATAAAGAAATAAATGAAAGCTGTGTGAACTATCACGGTAGAAAACATCCCCAAGTTCATCTTTCCAGTTTTAAAAAAAAGACACCTAACTTAGATTGGACAAATGTAAAAAAACTGACTTTTTTTTTTAGTGCTGTCATTTAAATGCTTTGGGAAAAGCTTTTACTTCACTTTATTTTGTCTGGTGGTGTTTGTATCTTTCATTTTATTTTGTGCTTATCTTTTGGAAGTGTCTGTCCAACTAGAGCTGTGCCAACAGCGTATTTTGCAAGGACAGCTTTTGCTCCCAGGTATGAAAGTGAGGGAAACAATATTATTATTTGTGCCCTTCAGGAAAACCTGCTGTGAGAATCCTGATTACGTTTCCTTTTTGTAAGACTCCCTCTCTTATTTATTAACTGAAAGATTTGGGTCAGATCAGCTACATGTACTCTCTGAAGTTTATCAGCAGAAGGATTCTTTGAAAGATTAAATTGCACAGGGTTGACTTCAAAAGTGCAAGGGGGGAAAAAGACACCTAGTAAAAATGCTAATACTGTTGTTTTCTTTGGGAAATGTTGTAGAATTTTAGCAAATTCAACTTATTCCATTTAAACCCATTTGTACATGAGACTGGGTTGTTTATGGATGCTTGAAAGAACCATCATTTGTGAGTAGAGATGAGCAAATTGAAGAATCATAATTACCCATAGCTGTGCTTTATGTTTCCTAGAATTTTAAATAGTCAAAAAATTAGTGGAATCAAGCATGGAGAAAATATTGCATTATTAATAGTATTTTTTAAAGTAAATAAGATCTTGAATGTCTTTATAAAATACTTTCAGTCAACATAATCCCTCAAGCATCAATTCACTGCATTTGAAAATGCACATTCATTATCATGTGATTTTCCACATCTCCAATTTTTTTCTTCTCTACATTCCTGTTGGTTAAGAATGCTGAATGTAAAAGTTACCACTCAGATATATATCTCTTCTTCCCCCTCTCCCTTAGACAGTTACTTTATATGACTAAAAGTTGGTTTGCAAATTCTTTCCCTCCCATTTGCCTTTCTATCTCTAATTGCTTCCAATCTCAATGCTCAAAAGAGCCATACACCATATTCCATCCTCTCCTGACACCAGAAATCTGTTTTATCTTCTTTGATTCCCTTTCCAACCTTGTATCTCTCATCTTAATGTTGTCTGGAAAAGTCCACAATGTTCCATCCAATGCTGCCTCCCTCTCCCTCCTTGGGCTATTTCAGTAACCTTCTCATTTTTCTCTTTCTCTGGACTCACCGTTCTCCTAACCATAATCACAATAACTGCTTTTCATTTTATGTATCTTATGAACCAGACCTTATGCTATGACTTTCTTTACACTATTACATTTAAACCTTATAGCAAGCATAAATATGATTATGTGAGTTTTGTTTTTTTTTTTAAATCAGTTCTCATAAGTAACTTGCTTAGTGTTTACAGCTTTAAATTAGAGCTATGATTTGGGGATAGTTATGTCTGTCTCTGAAGCAGGAGGTCTTAAACATTTCTATAAACTCCTCCCTCACCAATGTCACCAGAGTAACCTTTTAAAACCACAAGGTTGAACACATTATTCTATTACTCAGTTTATAACTCCTCAGTAGATCCCAACATGTGCACATTTAAATACAAATTCCTTAGCGTGGTATCAAGTGCTTAACTATCTGACCCGCTCCTGCTTTTTTGGCCTATTTCGTTTTCATCCGTTTCCCCCATTGCTCCTTATATTTCCGGTTAATCAGGAATACTAATTAGCTTGGAGCTCCTTGCATGAACATGACTTTGTGCCAGCCACTCTGCCTGAAAACCCCTTGACTCTACACTTTTCTTCTCCCCACCCTCTCTCAACCCTGAAATCTTTCTAATTTGCAGAGAGAGTTTGTTCCTTCTTTCTTTGTGCTTATTGAGCACCTGCCCTCAGCTGTGAACTCTTCAAGGGAAGGACCTATTTTTATTTTTCCATTTTCCTATTCTCCAGAGTCCAGCATATGCTTGGAACTAAATATAACTTTTTCAAAAATTCATTTAGTATAGTTATTTTCCATAGGAATTTTTTTTGATCATTTATTCCCCAAATGACCCCTCTCTCTTTTCCTTTTTTAGAGAGACAGGTACCAGTTTTCTAAAATGATCCATCCTGTTTGACAGAAGTTATTATCTTTTAGTTAATTTTTTTCTTATACCTTTATTTGAAAATGATTGGCTGTACCACATCCTTATAATTCCTATTTCAATTCCAGGTTTCTGCTTAAGCACCGTGTTGCATTAATAAGGGCTGGGCAACGTTTCAAGAATACTTAATCATACATGTTTTATTATTCCTCACATTTTACATCTTGACACATTTACTGTAATAAAAAGAAATCATTAATTCATCTAGAAATATGTGTGTGAAGACTCTAGTTTTTCTTTTGATTAATTCCCATATTCATCATTACTTTGCTATTAATTTTTCTATGCATTCAAGAGAATGAGGATGCAGGATATGATTTTTCCCTTTGGTTCAAAAAGAGCTGTCTTAGAAATCAAATGGGGCTGAAAATTTATTTGAGTTTTGACCATCAAAGGCAGGGAGAATGCTTTTACTTGAGGTTGCATTCTGGTCATATCCTCATGATTCCTGTCCATCTAAACACACATCTGCTTCTCTGGTTTCCTTGAAGAGCAGGAAAACCATGACTTCTATCATATCTACTCCTAAAACAGATTCTTGTCCTTTTTGTAAAGGAAAGTATTCTTGGTTTCTCTTTAGTAAGGAAGACAGTAATTTGAAGTAAACTTTTACAATTTCATACTTAAACATTTTCAAATGTCACCTCTGCCGGAAAACAAAAATCAAACTTGGACATGAAGGTATAAAGGTCAAATATCTCATCCGGCGTTAATGGCAAGCTATGGAACCACGGAGTAAAGTGAAGGTCTTTATTCATGTTTTGCATTTTCTACTTTGCACAATAGTTAATTGATGGTAAAGCAATAGTGAAAACTAAAATTTACATAAAGGAATCTGTAGTTTATGCACAAGATATGAATGGCTATGTTGGGAAGCTTTCAAAATTATAGTTGTGATATGAGAGCCAAAAATGTAAAAGATGTAATAGCTAGGATTTATGGGTTGTTCTCCATGCCAAACACTATTCCAAGCCCTTTTCTTAAATTAACAAACAAAGGCATTAAAAAAAAACCCAGTGAAGGTTTCTGCTGTCTGCATTTTACAGAAGAGGAAATTGAGGACAAGAGAAGTTAAATAAATTCCTCTAATTGTTTTTTCTTTTGAATGCTGTATGACCACGGACACATTTCATTCTTTTTCCATGTGAGTATCCCATTATTGCAGCACCATTTGCTGAATTTTATTTTATTTTTTGTTTGTTAATTTGCTTTGCTTTTGTTTGTCTGTTTGTTTTTGGGAAGTACATGGGCCAGGAGTCGAACCTGGGTCTCCTGCATGGCAGGTGAGAATTCTACCACTGAACAACCCTTGTACCCCCTACTAATTGATTCTTTAATACATGGATGGGTCTGGGATTGAAACCCAGGGAAGCTGGCTCTAGAGCCCAAGTGACTAGCTTCAACACAATCCTGCCAGTTACGTAGTAAAATAAAACCTGGGTAATCCCTGAAATTTCCCTGGATCCTGGTTTTATTTTTAAAGAACTATTTCTACGTCAGTCCCTACTGTGTGGGGATGGGAGGCAGGGAAGTTTAAGAAGGGGGCCTTTGGTCAGAGTCTACCTAGCTTTGAGTTCTGGTTTTATCCTTTACAAGTGCTGAGACAGTTTGCCATAGACGGCCAGGCCTGTTTGCTCATTTATAAACGGGGATAATAACATTAGATTCAAAGGATTTGGGGGAGGATTGATAACAAGTGATTTATATTTTTTAAGTTTAGCATAGTACCTCAGCTATAATTGGTCCCCCATAAATGATTGTTAACTTACAGCATCCTTCACATACCCTAATGGGAAAGGAAAGTAAGCACATATTTAGAGTTTCACAGAGCATGCCCCAAAACCCAAATGCGGAACAAAATTTGCTTTGGTAGATCCACTATAGTCCTTATCTTTAATACGAGGTATCTGGAGAGTAGAATGAATATGACATGCATCCAAGTCACACAACTGCTAAGTGGTGCTGTTGTAATAGGAACTTAGGATTCTGCAGAATGTTCTCAGTCTCTATGCCATCCCGCTCCTGTATGTATTCTCAAAGTTCGGAAGAGGCAATAGGAGTGTATTAAAAATTTGTGAACTAAATTATGTGGACTTGTCTTTTTCAGATACATTTTTGAAAACCACGTGTGTCAGATATTGCACTCGATGCTAAGGCAAAATGGCAAATAAGAACAATTCTTGCCTTCATGCACCCTATTGAGCATAATGGAATTTAAAAATCCTTTAGGAGATGTTGGATTAAAACTGTCTTTAAGAGAGAGATATCCTTGTAAGACACTGGTTTTTGTTAAATCAATATTTGGCGTGGTAAATGCGAGTCAGAATTATTAATGCAAACCTAACTATTGACCTAAAATTCATTTTATAGTTTATGTTGTCTACTTTACAAGCCAACAATGTAAATTTTTTCCACTTCCACTAGGTCTTATACTTTCCAAGTTGCCCAGGTTTTACACTGATTTTTGACATTTTGGGTGTTAGGAAATCTTTAGGTCTACTGTCATTTACAGAGCCCATTCCACAAAATCCACAAACGCGTACATAAACAATTCAGCATCAAAATGCCCTGAATTCATGGACATCCTGAAGCCCTCACTAATGCACTGAATCTGAATGATTAAAGATTGTGTCCTAGCCCCTGCAATCAGATACAGCAATTCCCTCTTCCCACCCAATGAATCTTGTCTAAAAAGAGGGGCTGGGAAAAAATATACTTGTGTTCTGGGGAAGGTAGAGTCAACTATAATTCATCCCACATAACTCAGTAGAGCAAGTACCAGTGAGAGAAGCAGGCCACCAATCCTTTATCCAACCTTGCAACACAATATTTATGCGATTTCAGCACTTCTCCTTGAATAGCTTTCCACCCTTTCTTGACCTTCTTTTTTTTTTTTTTGTAGTCTTTGAAACTTTTACAGATTTTATCAATAGCATATTGCCATACCTCAGGATTTTGGTATCTTAAGGAACAAAGTTTTAAGTTAAAACCCTCTGCTGTTAAAATTTTAACCATCAGCAGAAGATCCACTTGGAATATTTGCATCTCATTTGTACTTTATATGATATGTGGGTAAAAGAGGTAGCCCAAAGCGTAACATCTTAAAATTTGCAACTTGGGCTAGAAGAGTTAAGATTCATGGTTTCAAGTCATAGAAGCAAAATCTGGTTCTCTATAAAGAGCTGAATGGATTGATCAGAAGGAAATTTGCAAACTCAGTGATAGCAGGCAGCAGTGACGGCTTGGAAAACAGGCAATGAGCAAGAGCAGTTTGGAGGCCAGGCAGTGGGGACAACTTAGCCAGAAAGGAACCACTGTATTGCGCAACTTCACAGAGTTCATCATATCGTATCTGTCATTTGCTGGATGCCTCTATGGCTGGACAGCAAACCAAATAGTTCCTCATTATCCCTTAATTCCTCGCTTCACTTACTCAGGATTCAAAAATAGATTCTACTTTTCTAGGAGATATATGGCTTTAGGCAAAAGGAACTTAGGGGACCAGGATGTGTTCCTAGAATTTTAGCCATCAATTTATACCTTTAATATAGTTATATATTAAATATATATAAGATCCAATTAAGATCTCTAATGAATGTTTTTTAAATCAAATTTAAACATGATTTTTAAGTTTTCTTTTTCCTAAGCAACCATAAACATGAAATTCCAGGTTTGTACTAGATTTCAAAAATTCATCTAGAAGAGACAGGTCCATATAATTTAGTTCATACATTTTAAAATACTCTCTCATTGTCTCTTCTGAACTTTGAGAATCCAAAAACAGAATGGATATAGTTTGCGAATACAGTCTTTGCATTCATGCGGTTCATGTATTCCCAACTCAACAATACCACTTGCCAGTTGTGTGATTTGGATGGCATGTCTCATTCTTCCCAAGATTCAGTTAACTCATGTTAAAGATGAGAACTATAATAAACTCTAACTTCAGAAGTTGCTACGAGGAATATGAGAGCTAGTACTTCTATCTATTCAGTACATAGTTATTCAATGCTTATTATAAACCAGGCATTGTTTCAGACATTGGGTAGGCTTTGGTGAATAATACAGAGAAAGCGCATATCTTCAGTGTCTGAAGCATAATGAATGCTTAACTAATGTTAGTCATCATTTTCAACATCACCCAGTTTGAAATAAAAACTGCTTTATCATATTCACCTACATGTTTACAAATTAATCATTTTATCCAGCCCTTAAAGAGAGTACATAAATTAGAATGTTAAAAACAAATATGTAAATGCAAATAATTGCTTAATTAAGTACAATAGTAATAATCTCTGAGTTGGCAATCATTGGAATAAAAGGGTGGTAGAAACATCAGAGCGAGCCCTTTTATCAAAAAGTTTTGAAGAAAATATGATAGCGAAGTGTTTGGGTGACGCAAAAAAGCTTCATTCCAAGTGTTAGAAGTGTTAGAGAATCTTTGACAAATTGGCTTATGTTGGAGAACTTGAATGCTTCTAAGATAGCCCTCATCTTCTCCTAGAAAAAGACAAATGTGAAATAAGGCCTTTATTATTTTGTTAGGTCTTAGTGAGTTTTCTTTTTTGCAAGAAGATGTGAGTTTTCTATAACAACATCATACCTCATACTGAATCACTATGTAGTTATGGGATAATCTTGGGCTGAGAGAGAGATTTTTATGACAAACCTTATAATAGACTCTCAGTGTTTTTCAGGAAGAAAATCCTGAGAAAATAGATGGAAATACATCACAATAAAGATGATATTCAGCTGATATTTGAGATTCATGTTTACTGCAGGAAAACTGCAAATATTTTGTTCTTTATGACGGTGACACTGTGGCTAAGAATGAATGTGAAGGCAGGAAGAATGGCATTTAGGTAATATTTACACAAACAGGAAAGAGAATTTAAACCTATGACCCAGAAAGTGAACTGGCACTTATTGCTCAGTGTGTTTTTGCTTCGAGTCTCCTCAGACTATTGCTTAAGCCATAAGCATTTATTACTCTCCATGTACCTCTGGGTCAGCTGAGGGTTGGATGATGTGAGGGCTCAGCTGGTGAGCTCTGCTGATTTATACTGGGCTTGGCTGAGGTAGTTTAGCTCTCCTTTGTGTCTCTCTGTTTTAGTTTGCCAGGACTTCCAGGACAAATACCAGGCACAACTGGCTTAAAAACGAGCATTTATCATCTCAGAGTGTTAAAGGCTAGAAGTCATGCCTTCTCCTGGAGTCAGTGGTGCTTGGCGATAGCAACCTCCACTGCGTGGCAAAGTCCTTACGCTCCTCCTGTGACTCCCGGTTTCTCTTTATAAGACCTCCAGCAACACCCCCCTTCAGGTGACCACATCTAAATAGGCTCTTTGAAGATCCTATTCACAAATGAGTCCACAACCTGACTCACCTTAATATATTAAGAGATCCTGTGTAATAAGAACTCTAAGATTTGAGCATGGGTCTTGTGGGGTACATGAGTCAAACCCCAGCACCCTCAGACTCCCAAAGGCCCTTTTCTGGCATGTTCTTTTGCAGTGGCAGAGATAAAAAAGAGCAAGTCCAATCATGGAGGCATTTTAAGCCTTTGCTGTGTCACATCTACCAACTTCATGTTCTCTAATGCAAGTCATATGGTTGTGTCCGGGGTCAGGGAGAAAGGTGGCATTGCCAGGTTACAGGCAAAGATTCAGATGTATAATTCCATTACTGGGGATGGTAAAGAGTTGAAAGAATCAACCACAAATACATTTCAAAAATTATAAGTACGTGCATGCTTTCTCAAGCTCTGTATATATGTTCTTGGATTCTAGAATATAACTTGTAAAATCTAAGGTTTTTATCTTTTGTTATTGTATTGATTATGTTGTTATGCAGATTAAAAAAATATGTTCCAACATAAGAACTTCTTAGCACCTTTTAATGAAAACATATATCAGTATAGAGATGGTGTACAAAATGTGGGAAAACTTGTATGGAAATGCTGTAATTCAGTGCTATATGGACTGACAAAATTGCTCTTATTTCCCTCCAATGTATTAGGATTTTCTATGATATAAAACCTATTTAGAGATAATGCAGATCAAGAGACTGGCACTAATCACCTTAGAAATAGAGAGAATTCACTTTTTATGCCTAGTTACTCAATCTTCCACCTCACCTTGTGGTGTACACATCTGGCAAGAGGAAAGAGCTTGGTTTAGGAGCCAAGGGCCTAAAAAATCTTTTGGAACAAAATGTAATCTCAGAGTAACTTTTGATTCCTAAAAGAAAACTAACATTGTTTTCTTTTGCATAGTCTCACCCTACATGCATAAGAGCACTTTATAAAATATTTCACACACATATGTAAGTTGGATATTCATACACTCTCAGTAACATAAAGATCTGTTTCTTCATTTAATATATGAAGAAATTGCAACTTGAGTCAATGAAATAAAGACTTAATGTAAGTATATGTAATAATAAAGATGTATTTGAAAGCAAATAAAAGATAATCCAATTCAAACTGGTTTAAACAATAAAAAAGATTGGTTAATAGGTGCATGTAACTGAAGTACAAAGATAGATTGGGATCACCCTTGATTTACCAACAGCTGGGCTTCTCTCTGATTGCCATGTGTCTGTCCTTCTCCTTAAACTGGTTGTGTTGGCTCCCTAAGGCTGCAGTAACAAATGAACACAAACCTGTGGCCTAAAACAATAGAAATGATTTGTCTCATAGTTCTGGAGGCTGGAAATCTGAAATAAAGGTGTTGGCAGGGCCATGCTGCCTCTGAAGTCTGTAAGGAAATATCTGCCCCATGCCTCTCTCCTGGCACCTGGCAGTGGCATTCCTTGGCTTGTGGCATAATTCAGTTTCTGCCTCTAGGGTCTTGTGGCCATCTTCTCTCTCTCTGTGTCTCCTCTCTCCTTCTTAAAAGGACACCAATCATATTGGATTAAAGGCCCAAATTACTCTAGCATGTCTTCGTCTTGACTTGCCTAATTCCATCTATCATGACTCTATTTCCAAATAAAGTCACATTCTAAAGTACTGAGGATTAAGACTTAGACATATCTTTCAGGGGTACACAATTCAGCCCATGGCAGTACTTTTGTATTTGATCATATTCACAAGATGGCTGCTTCCAGCTGAGGGGACGCATTTTTCTTACATATATCAATGGCACTAAATTATTCCTGAGCCAAGTTTGAAGGCCAGGGTATACTATGTGGTGATTGGTCGGTGCTTGGGACATTTGGGAATGACTTTACACTCATGGAGCTTATTTTTGTCAAGGTCGTTCACGGAGTTAGAGAAAAAGCCACTCACTCAAAATTAAATGAAAATGTACATGTAAAAGAAAATCTGCAGAGTCAACCAAAGGAAAGGGTGAAAGAAAAGGTTTAAAGCTGAGATAGCAGATAGAAGATTAAAATCTGGCCTTCCCATGCCTTCTTCAATGATCTTTTCACTCTAAAATAATGTATCTTTTATGAATATACATTTTGTAATGGGTTGTCTTATAAATCTTCACCTCTTTTCTTAATTATGGGAATAGTAAGATGGAACTCATTTCTTATTATGACAAGGTTATAACCCAGGTAATATTCTTATTTCTTGCACCTTAATTGAAAGTTTCTATGAAATTTCAGTTGTAGCAAATGCTTGGCTACGTCTCAACTACTGTATTTTAATATCATCATAGATTTGCTATTATTGTTTACTTTTCTTTTTTTAGCTGCCATCAAAATTCCTGCATTGCGGTGAATGGCCATTTATTTGATTGATTCGCATAGACAAATTCTTAGATCTTTAATGGCAGCTTGAGCTGTAAGACATTTCAATCCATACACAACAGAGCCATTTCCTCTGAAGATTGCATTTCCATGTCAGCAAATGCACATTTCGTTGGAAATAAATCATCAAAACGTTTGTGGCTGCATATATGTTATACATGAAACACTGTTGATGGTTGCCATCTTTGCACCAATATGGTTTTCTACTGGACAATTTAAGGACAGTTTCCAATCTAAGGCGTGTGGTCATTTTTCAGAGGTGCCATTAAATTTTCCAGACAACTTAGTATACCATTTAGAAAACTGCTGTCTCAGAGCACTAGATGATGGTTTTATGATTTAAAGAGTTAATGTGCTTAAATTGCCTGACCTTACTAAAATGCCAGATTGCATATACCACCCTCCCTCAACACACACATACATACACATCCCTGCCATACCTCTTAACTTCTGAATTTCATAGTAAGTCATAGCAAAGGTGCGAGGGTTCCAAGGACATAATAGAATGATAATAATTCAGTTTTCAGCCCTAAAGGTTCTCCATAAATGATGTTGTCAAACTTCCTCATTTTAAAGAAAAGAAAACTGAGTCACAAGTCTCATGCGCTCCCATATACTCTGGTATTTTGGAAAGATATAGTTCTCAGAATTCCAAAAACATGCATGATCCAGGAAATAATTCTGTATTTTTTTTTAGCAGAACATAAAATGTTCCCTAATTATGTTTGAGGATGAAAGAATGATGAATCATGGACCAAGAAAATGCTGTCTAAAATTGATCATTGCTGCAAAAGAGTAACAGCTTTTCAAAGATACCTGTAGCTTGGTTTAAAAAAATATCATTTAATTTCCCAAGAAAGGGTGTGGATTTTACACAGGTTATGGGTCTCAAGGTAAAAAAGATCCAAATGTCTTTTTAAAATTTCCATAAAGGGGTGAAATTACAGCATAGGGTTGTAATTGGGCTGATTGAGTTTGGGTTTAATATTATTTCTTGCCTCTAGCATCTACTCCTACTTTCTCTAGGCACTGTCCTTTCCTTCTCAGATGTGACATTTTCTTTTGACCTTAACTTCTTAATGTCCCTTCATTTTCTAAATGCTTCATTTTTCATGCTTCAAAAATGGAGTCTTTTAAATAAGGACACCTGTCATGCTGTCAGTTCATAGTAAAATCAGCATCGTAACCCAGACATCTCTCTTCTCTGTCTGGTTAGAGTCATTTTGTATAATAAAATTTAAAATAAAAGAGTTATTGTTGTCCTTGTGAGTTTCAAAATTCAAAAATTTCAGTTTCTTTCATGCTGTAGATTTCTGTACTTTTAACCTACAACATTCTTTCTTATTATTAAAAACAGATAAATAAAAATAAAGTTTTTCCTCTCCAAGTAACTATTTGGCTCCCTCTCTTTCAATTTCCTTCATATACGACACTCTTTAAAAATTAATCAGTGCTCACTCTCTTTATCGCCTGTCCATCTCTGTCCTAAACGGTCCATTAAAACAGGTCTCAGTGAGTCATTAATGGTCTATTTCTCAAAATCAAATAAATGATTTCTTATCCTTAATTTATTTCATCTCCCTGTATCAAATAATTCCTTTCTGAAACTCCTTTACTCACTTTCAGAAATAGATACTCTCTTGGTTCCTTTTCCATCTCTTTGACCAATCTTCTTTACCACCCTCCATGCAGAAGTACCCTATAGATAATTTGATTTCCTACAATTCAGTTCTTTATATGCTGAACCCGCTCCCAGACTTCAATACCATCTACACTTATATGTCCCACATCTAGATATCCAGACCAGTGACTCTCAACCAGGGGCAATTTTGGCCCCCAGAACACATTTGGTAATGTCTGCAGACATTTTTGGTTGCCACACATGTTTGTTTTGCTACTGGCAGTTACTGGGTAAATGTCAAGGGTGCTCTAAACATCCTACAATGTATGGGACCCTACCCCAGGACAAAGAAATATCCAGCCAAAGTGTCAGTTATGTGAAGGGTAAAAACCTGGTCAAAACTCTTTCCTCAGTTCCCATCTTATATTCAACAGTTTAGCTGATGTCTCTACATCAATCAGAAAGATGTTCCACAGAGACTTCTAAGTCATCATGTCTATACATAGATTCAACATTATTGGTACTCAAAAACTGTTAATCTACTCATATTGTTTGGTTTGGGGCTTCAATTTTTAACCCTCCCAAGTTTGTATGCCATTTACTGCTGGAAAATTCCTTCTTATTTAGTATTGCAACTGTAATACATGTTGATTTCTTCTATAGTCTTCTTATATGACCTTCCATAAACTTCTGGTTGCTACTTTTCTTTTGTAAATCTAGTTATACCAATTATGAAAGTCAGGTCACACATATGTCTATGTGGGAATAGATAGTTGATTATTTGGAGAAAGTATTGCCTACTCCATCATTTTAATTTAAATATGCCAATTAGGCATATGACAGTTCCAGTAATCAAACTAACTTCTACAGCTCTTCTGCAAAAGAAGACTTTTGAAAAGTTGTTAATGAATCCCAAACCCACTAACCTTTTGCCTTTTGGAATATATATACATACACATATAATTATCTCCCCACAGTGATTCTAATGTACATGCAGGATTGAGAACTACAGGCATAGAACAATATTTCTCAAAGCTTTTCTAACCATACCCCAGCTCTACAGAATTAAGATTCCTGGGCATACTGTTTGTGCATTTAAAAAAAAACACAAGGTGATTTTATGTGAGCTCACGTTACAGAACCACATCTTTTGACAAGGCCCAGGCCAATCACAAAAGAGGTTACTTTTCCCTAGTTGGCTATTCCCTGTTTCATCTATTGAGGACCATTTTCCCCCAGACCATAAGGTAGAGTTGATGGCAGAGGGGTGACGTCATTATAACTAATTTGCAGGCTTTTAAATCACCAGTTTGGAGCCTGGGCCTCTGCTCTACTTTCCTGAGACACTATTGAGAATCTTTTGGCATCGTCCAGAGTAAAATCCTTCGATTGCTATTATAATGCTTGTGCTTTAGAAAAATATAAACTAGATCACACTCCTAAGGAAGCCATGCAAGTTAAGATTTGAGGAAAAGGCCTTCCTTATGTGTAGAGGGACATTTTCTGATCTGAAGGCAAATCACTTATCAACCTGAGGTGTTTTATTCTCAGTCCTCTCCCATCCTCTGTCAACGCACATCCCTATTTTACCTTTCCTGATTTATGCACTTCCCGTCTGCTTACTCCCTCTCCTGTAGTGCTTGTGACTTCGGGATACACCTGCTCATCCATGCATCAGTGTGTGTGTGCTAGAGTGGAAGGTGGGTGTGCTCTTGACTAGGAAACAGGGTGCCTTCTGCTCCAGTTTTGGTTCCAGCACCAACGGATCACCATCTAGGCCATGCCTACACTTCCCCATGGTTAAATCCCAAGGCTTAGAGTGCATCAGTCCAGAACTCTACCGAAGTGTTCTGAGGTGTTACTGAGTCTGCAAAAAAGTCCAGCCATCCTTGAGTGAAGCCTGCTGCGGGCATGGGACAGGATCTGATGCTAGTGCATTGATGTTCTTCCTAGGTGACCTGACATTTGTGAAATGCACTGGTTAAGCAAACTTTACTGCCATTTAGGAAGTGTTAAATGTCTTTAAGGAGGGATAGACAAAAATACTACTAGATATAGATAAAGTCCAGAAGGAAAGAAATAGCACGAATACTAACTAAAGCCCATTATCAATACTTCATTTCATTCAGTCCTTAATGCCACATCATGATAGAGATATTATACCTATTTACTAATGAAGAGACAGAAGTTCAGAGACAGTGAATGGTTTCCTTAATATCACTCCTTTTAGTAAGTGGTGAATTATTTAAATCCAGGTCTGTCTGGCTTCAAAGCTTAAACTTTTCCCATTAATACCATGTGCCAGGCAGGGAACAATGATTAAGTGAGTTTGCCTCAGGGTTAGAAGGTTTGAAAAGGAATACTGAGATCATTGCCAGGTTGGGTGATAGATGGGATCAAATGTTGGTGGGCCTTGACTGCCAGGACAAGGGTTTAGCATCTTTCTCTACATCATTTGTACGTGTGTATTTGTGTGTGTCTTTGTACCTTAGCATTGAAAATATTAATTTAAAAGTAGTCAGTCTGTTCTAATAAAACCACATGAAGAAACACGTGTGTGCATATGTATCTATACACAGACATTAAATACATACATATATGCATGTATATCAGTATGTACGTGTTTTATGCAATTATTAACATATAATTTACACATGTAGTGGATGAAAAGTCCAGGACAAATATATCTGAGTAAAATTCCTCCTTGAGGAAAAGGGCTTTAGTCTTTGTCTATTAGACAATTAAAATTTTGAGTAGGAGGACTACAGCATCAGAAGTTTGAGCCAAGAATGATGTGGTTACACAAAGGAGGTAGATTAAAGGGAGAATGAGCTGGAACTGGGGGGCCAGTCAAGAGACTATTGAAATAGGACGAAGAATAATGAAGGTCTAATCTACGGTGGCAGCCTTGGAAATGGAGAACAGGGGCTAGATGGGAGGAATTATGAACCATAATGGCTGGTCATCCAATCAATTCTTTGGAGAGTTTCCAAATCAGGATTACCCTAGCGAAACGGCAGAACATTATTCTTAAATACTTATCTTCCTTCTCAGGAGGAAAGCTAAGCAGGGTCTGCTGTCGGTGAATTCAACCAACTTATAAAAAAGTAAAGCTTAAGGAGGTGACTTAATTGGGCCACAGGAGAGCTATCTATTTATGATGAAAACTTCTCATTTAAAGGACAACACGTCCAATGGTAACACTGTTCAAACATTTGGGGATTTGGAAATAAAGTATCTCTGAACAAAGTTATTCTAATTTCACTAATCCGCTGCTACCACCTGCATTAATGGATGTACTCCCCTCGTTTTCCTGCTAGTCCCAAACATTTGTGGCTATTTTGCAAGAAATGTACACATTATCCACCAAAGTCAATGAGCTGTATGTCTCCTGCCTACCTGGTGGCTGGATTATTATTATTTTTTGATCCATTTGACTATGTCTTCTCACTCTGTCACAGCTGGATTGCAGTGTCAGGAAGGAGCTATTAAATATGCAGAATCTTGAAATCTAAGGGGGTAAAAAAGGTGGGGGAGAAAAATAATATTAACTCTCCGATATCTTACTTGTGCTTTGGTTTAGGACAGATGCTGGAGAGAAAGTCAAATTCATAGTGTGGCAGAGAGAGAGAGAAGGCTGGCATTAGAGCAAAAAATTTTACTTAAATTTTAATGAATGGTGGATAAGTGTTTTGGATTATGTGAACATTCAATTTATAAGTTAATTTTGGAGTTTCTAACCCAGAAATCAGATCATCTAAAGTCATTCTAATAAGAGTTTGGCCGTGACTCAATTCATAGTTAAAGAGACGCTACTCTAAATTTAGCCTCGTTTTTGGATCATGAACGTTCTTAGATCGGATCATACACACCATGGTGCCGAGTAGTGCTTAATTAACTTAATGAGCCAAGACTTCATTTTGCATGATCCTCAAGGGATTTGTGAGAGGAAGTATTGGTAGTCAAGAGACAGCAGGAGCAAAAGTCAAGAATATGCCACCAGGTGGCGCTTAAGTACTTTGTTTCTCCGCACGTCTCTTGATCGTATCAGGATTTATGGCTGTCCTGAAGCGTGGCGCGAAAGGCTTACTTCCAGAAGGTCGACATTAAACTTCTTTAAACATGTTAGAAATAATTTTCTGGTCCTCACGCTAGTACTTAGTCTATTTGGTCAACCAGACCACAGAATACACACATATAAAAGAGACAATGTTATCCAATAACAATGATAATACAAAATTTTTGTTGCGTGTTTACTTGGTGTATGACACTGTTTTGTATTGTCTCATCATCTCGTTATCAAATCTCACAACGGTCTTCTGAAGTGTTTGCTATTATCATCATTCCTTTTGTGAAAGAGGAAATGGGAGCTCTGGGAGGTTAGTTAAGGTCACATGGTTAATTAGTCCCAAAACTGGCATTGAAATCCAACCATCTACTCCATAACCTTAATTTTTGAGCATTGTGCCAATCTGCCTCTGAGATCAGAGTCCTCAGAACTCTGAGCCCTGAGAACTGTTTCAGTTTTGAACAACTGGTGTTTAAAATTCAGGGAAAATTTTAGGGTTTAGTGGACACTGAAGTTGTGTTGAGTTTCTTCCCTGTTAAAAGAAAGGACTCAAAGGTGGCGGACATGTATTTTGGTTACAGACATGGGAATCCTATAATAGTAAGTATAAAGCATGTCAGCTGCCTTTGTGAATCAACTTTAAAAGGGTTGCATGCCTGGAATTGCTTATACGAACTTCCCAATAGAAGAAGCTCTGAGTTACCCTTTCTTGTTAATAAGATTGTCACTTTTTCTCTGCAACTCTGAACAACAGCTAACGCTGTACAATACCTGACCCAATAGAGGCTCCGAACGAGCAGAGGATGGAAAATACACACTCTTATTCAGAAGCCTATTTCCTTTGTTTTGAAAAAAACCTGTTGGGAAGAAGGTTAATCACAAACAGAGATGTAATTTAGCATGGAGGAGAGTTCCTTCCCCATTCTGACAACAGCCTTAATCTTAATTACTAGATTCACTCCAAGGAAGAATCAGGTTAATATACCTATTAGAACACCACCAGTTTGTCCAATTATTGTACATCGTAAAATGTTCAGGAGGTGTTAGGAAGCAGAATGTGACTTGTTCCTGTAATCTGAAAACATCCTAATTAGTGGGTATTCTCACAGAAAGGATCCACTGCATCCCACTTCTAGGAGAAATGGGAATATTTTAAGAAAAAACAAAGAACCTTGGAATGAAATCACACTGGGAATGCGTTATCTGTCTGAGCACAGCAAATGAAATAATGGCGTCCCTTAACTGCATGTGCATTGGTCTCAGATTGGAGCGACTCCTCTGAATTCTCTAGTGATTATAAGCTACCATGAGAGGTGCAATTCAAGCCTTTAAAAATTCTAACTTCAATCCCTGATCATGAGTGCAGCACCACGGCCATCCTTATCATCACCTTTCTCCAAAGTAATTGTACACCTGTTTTTATATTGCACTGTAAAAGTAGGGATGAAATGAACACGGTCCCTTACTCCTAGGGTTTTAATATCTAGACACAAAATATAAAGAGAGGTATTCATTGTAATGAACATTTTGAACACATGAGTTTTATTGGTATCTAGTATAATATTGAGTAGGTTGGTACACACAGAAATATCATTGGAAGCAAACAAACCTTTATTTCTAATTATTTTCTTCATTGATTTAACATATATTTATTAACTATATACTATGCATGATGACACGTTACTAGATAGAAGGAATATCAAAATAAACCAGACCTTAGGAGAGCCAGGACCATTACATTCAGTAGAAAAGACAGACAAGAAAAAAGTAACACTGTGTGAATATATTCTGACAGGGTTAAATTATGCACAGTAAATGTAGGAGCAAACGAGAGAGGCTTCCAAACCTATTTTATAAAAGTGTCCTTAGGAAGATATTTTAGAAAGAGGTGGATGAATTCTGTCTCATGTGCAACGAATCCTCATTATTCATGGATTTTGTATTTTCAGACTCACCTAAATCCTAAAATGTATTTGTAACTCTAAAGGCAATACACTTATCAGAGTGGTGGAAATGGGAGTCACCCCAGGAACATGTTCCAGTCGAGGCTGAACAAACCGATGCACAGCCTCCTTGTCTTAATTGTCATACCATACAGTATGGCAGTATATGTAGTGCCATGTTTTTTCACATTTTTGTGCTTTTGTCCGTGATTTTCTGTTTAAAATAATCTGCAAGTGTAGTGCTGAAGTGCTGTCTAGTGTTTCTAAGTACAAGAAGGCTGTTGAGTGTCTTATGCAGAAAATACCTGTGTAAGCCAAACTTTATTCACGCATGAGTTACAGGCCCATGGTGGTGAGTTCAATATTTAAAAAATCAATAAAATATACTAAGTAAGATGTCATTACACAGAATTACATGCGAAACAAGTTTATGTATTGATTGGTTGATGAAAATTTTGAGACCAGAGACTCTCGGGAACCCAACCCTGTATTTCCCCAGGAGCGGTGGTTCAGTATTCCGTAATTCAGTGTTTCCTGTGACTTTATTGAACATAACTACTGTGAATAACACAAGACCATGTACTTTATTTTGGGAGGTTCTTTCTTCCCCTTACTAAGTAGGTCTGTTGGCTTCTATCTTAGACATAATTTTAACATCATCATTTAGCTGATTTTCCAGCTTGATGCTGGAAGCACCAAAAGTGAGGGGAATGGTAGGAAGCAGACACACTAATAGTAAGAAGAAATTATGGCTGACATTTGTTCATTCATCAAGTATTTGCCGAGTACTTTCCAGGTGACTGACCTGGGGTTATCTTCCACCTAGGGAAACAGAAGTTGGGGATTCAGCTGTCAGAGAAAAAAGAAGAAAACCAGATGATACACGTACAAGACCTCAAAAAACATCACCAACTGGAGGCATTTAGCAGCTTAATATCATCCCATATTTTACAACCCACACAGTCAATCAGCAGAGTTCTTAGTGATAAGCCTTTAAGAATAAAATCAGGTGCACTACATTCTCTTTTAAAAAGATTTGAGACTGTAAAATATTGTCTAAAGTATTCCAACAAAAATGGCTAATATTTAAATAGTTGAAATATAGATGATGAAAGTTTTATTTTCCTTGAACTTTTTTTTATTTATGTAGAGAGCAATAGCTCTACTAATTTTATGTGGGAAAAGAGCACTGTTCACTTTTCTTCATTTTCTTGTATTTCTTAAATCTAAAAGTAAACCTTGGCAATGCAAATTCTCAGCTGTAATGAGAGATTACCCTGTATGGGGTAGAGGGATACTGAGGAGCACTTTTCACCCTCAGTTTTCTGAGGGTTGTGAGGTGGGCTGGGGCATCTTCTGCTGGTTGATTTATGGAAGCAAGAAGAGATTGTCTCCCCATGGAAACCACCTCCTCGTAGAACTTCTAATATGGGATAGTAAAACTGTCAGACAGGATTCTAGCCCTTCACATTTGATGGTCACACTCCCAAAAAAGAAAAAAAAAGCGTCTACTTTGTCTTGATTTCTTTACTTATCATTCAGGCTTTAAACCATCCTAATCTGGCTCCAGCACCCAGAACTACAGGGCAACCTTCCCTGAAGTCTCAGGTGAGTTCTGCAAAGTTAAACCCATCTTGTTTGACCTCTCAGAAGCACCCAGCACTCTCTGTCCTTACTTTTTCTTGAAACACTGATAGTGCTGTACTTTTTTTTTTTATGATATCAATTGCAGCTTTAAGGAGATTTTTTTGTGATAGTTTGTTTGGTCACTGTCTGTGCCCTGCTTTAGACAAAATAAACTTGGTAAGAACAAAGTCTCTGTTTTGCCTACCATTGTATCATCAGCACCTAGAGGCTGCCACATTGGAGAAGTTCAGTAAATATTTATTGATGGCATGAATAAATGAAAGGCTTATTTAAGACTAGTTTCAGGAATATGGGACAAGAGCAAAGAGAATTTTCTGCTCTTTAAAATTTGAAGCTAGTGTCTTTCTGCTAATTTAATCACACCCATTTGATAATTCAGTAGAAAATGGCCAAGAATAACATTATATTCCAAGAATCCATCCTGCCTTATCTCAAGACAAAAGATAGACCCAATGATTCCCCTATCTCAATTATAATCAGTGATAATATCAAAGTTTTTAATATACAGATATACAGTATGGGCACTAATAAATCAGAGCAATTACTGGGTATAAACAATTTTATAAATTCTACTGCTAATAACAACTGAGCATCAGCTTTAATTAATAAGAACAACCTCACTGCCAAGAATCAGGCGTACATGTATCAGATAGAATGGCACTTAGCTTATCTTAAAAACTTCTAGATAGAGAGACTGCAATTTTTTATGACATCCATTCAAAGCTTAATAGTCCATTAACAAGAATACACTTCTGGGTACTCCATACCAGTTCTCACAATAGAAATAAATTACTTTTTGCAGCATGTGTATCCTGGAAAAACCCATGTGGTTAATTTTATTTCATAAAGCAAAGCATAATGTATTACAAGAATTTGCTATTTCCAGAAATGCTGTGGTATGCCATTTCCTGCAATGTAGTCCTTGGAAAGATAGTTCTATAAGACGTTCCGAAGAGGATAAAAAAAATCAACTCTTGATCAAGCAAGTGTGGGAAATGATGCTTTGTTAAGACAAAGTTAAACGGTTTTATTGTATTGCTGGACCTCTTAGTCTCTCCCACATGCTAATGTGTTTTATATGAATTTATCAATAATGTCGTGATTCTCAAAAGGTAAATGCGTAATTCAAAATTTTCCAAATTCATCTGATAAGGGGATCCTTATCATACTTAACAAAAATTAAAAACCCATGGAACTGGGGTTTTCCAGAATTCTTGGCTTCCACAATAGATTCTATTTTTAAATGAAGATACTCTTTTTTGCAAAGGAAAACATCACTGTATCAATATATTTCAGAGAAGGGAAAAAAATCTAGATATTTCAAACAAAAAAGGATTTAACGCTTGGAATTAGGTGCTGGCAAGATTTTTGGAAAGGCAGCAAAAGTGGAAGAGAAGATGGGAGATACTACCTCAAAGTTTTGAGTTCGCAGCTTGTAACCTAATCAGATGTTCAGGAAGGTGGTACTGTCACTAGGATGTCAGAAAAAGGTATAGGAAAGGTCTGAGAAAATTGCAGTACCCTTCAGCCCCATAGGTGGGAACTCTCAGAGGATGGTAGAATCTAGCTAGACCCTGCAAATGTTCACATTTGCTAAAATCAATACATCTGCCTCCACTGCCAGAGGCGGATGAACCTCCCTCCCTACAACTTCCAGATCTTGCACAAATGCCTCACATTGGCAGCTGTACATTGGATCCAGAGCCCCAGCACCTGGAAATCCATGAAACACAATAGCTAGGCTTCCAGCATCAGAGATGCAGCCTTATGACTCGTACAATCTGGATATCTATTTATTTTGTCAGTGAAACTCAATGTAAGCAGATATTCTGAGGCATAAGTCTTGGTTCATTCCCTTTTTCCTGATTCCTTTGAGGGAAATAAAGAACAAATCTAATACTTTTATACGCTTGAAGAATTTATAGGCACATATTAGGGGCTTGTTAAAAACATCTTAAGTGAATAAATAAATAAATGACAACAAAGTTGTTACGTTAGTGAGGTAAGATAGAAGACAGTGAAATCAGAATATAGCTAATAAATTAATGATTCTAACCTGGAATAAAAAAGTAGGCTTTAGGGAATGTTCTAGTTTGCTAGCTGCCAGAATGTGATATACCAGAAAAGGTATGGCTTTTAGAAAAGGAGAATTTAATAAGTTGCAAGTTTACAGTTCTAAAGGTGTGAAATATGCAAATTAAAGCAAGGCTACAGAAATGTCCAATCTAAGGCATCCAAGGAAAGATACCTTGGTTCAAGAAGGCTAATGATGTTCAAGGTTTCTCTCTCAACTGGAAAGGCACATGGCAAATATGGCAATGTCTGCTAGCTTTCTCTCCAGGCTTCTGGTTTCATGAGACTCCTCTAAGGGCATTTTCCTTCTTCTCCAAAGGTCTCTAGGTGGTGGGCTCTGTAGTTCTCATGACTCTCATGCTTTCTCCAAAATGTTTCCTCTTTTGAAAGGATTCCAGTAAACTAATCAAGACCCACCTGGAATGGGTGGAGCATCTCCCCCTCTAATCAAAGGTTAATACTCACAACTGGGTGTGTCACATGCCTGTGGAGATAATTTAATCAAGTTTCATGGATCAGGATTCAAACATGGCTTTTCTAGGGTATATAATCCTTTCAAGCCAGCATAGGGAGAGTTGCCAATGCTTTCTGTATTAGCTTCCATAATTGATGGCCTATGTCAGTTCCCTTAAGCTTATCTCCATAGTAAACCTGAAATAAACTATATTTAGCACTAAACATTCATGAAGGTACAGAAGCCCATTTATTAGATATGAGGACAAAAAGGGTAAAATAGAAATGGCTGCCATCAGTCACCAAGCTCCCCCGATTATTCCCTTTCTGTCCTAGCTCAGGTGCTGAGGACTCTCATGGGACCTGACATACTTCTCCTCAACATAGATGTGGTCTACACTTGATGGAATATCTGTGGTTTCTCCTGAAACATGGCTCAGCTAGGCAGATCCTTTCCTATCCCTTTATGAAAAAGCCAGAGGTTAAAGTTTGGGCCTGAGGTTCCAAGCAAATGGTAGCAATGTAATGCCAACTCTATCAGCCTAAACGATGTCAAGATTTCAGAACTTTTCTGTAGTCTTCCTCAGCTTAGTCTATCACTTAAGTGCTCTGTCACATGGAAAGGCACATGATGGCATCTGCTCACCTCTCCCTTCTTTCCTGGATTTTGTTGCTTCTCGTTTCTGACTTCAGTGGCTTCTTCTCTGAGTGTCTGCAGGTTTTTCTCTTTAGCTTCTGTCTCTCTTAGCTTCTCTGGGTTTTTTCTGTCTTTTATTCTCTTATGAAGTAGTCCAATAAGAGGATTAAGACCTACCCTGGGGTAATCCTCAACTGAAATAACCTAATTAAAAAGGGCCAACCTACAATAGGTCTGCATCCATAAAAATGGATTAAAAGAATATGACCTTTTCTGGGTACATAACAGCTTCAAACCATTACATTCCTCTCAATGAGGGCAAACCTATAGGCTGATTGTTTTATTTTGAGGAAAAGCAAAATTACTACCTAAATTATGAACAATAGTGTGACCTTGGATTCTCTCTCTCTCCTCTCGCTTCATTTACAAGAGAAGATAGAGTGGAGAGAGATCATGCTCACCAACCATTGTCACCTGCCATTACCTAGTCTCTCTTCCAAGTAGGCTGGGAACATGTGCCTAGTTCTGCCAAATGGACCATATAAGCAGAACTGACAATAAGACTTATCGTCTGAAGTGGTTAATTTTCTATATAGATCTTCCATTACTGTCTCTTCTCCTACTGCAGTGACCTTGGAGGCCACACATTGTACCACTCTAGGTTAGAAAATAGAAAATAGATGCCTGACTTATAGCAGACTTGGCAAGTGCAAGAAAAAAACATATGCTAAACATCTAAGATTTTAGGATTTGTCTGTTTTAGAAGCTAATATCATTACTCTGACAAATGTGTGTGTGTGTGAATGTGTGTGTGTGTGTGTGTGTGTGTGTGTGTGTGTGTGTGTGTGTGTGTGTGTGTGTGTGGAGGGACACCTCTGCAATAAAATTCCCATAGACAGAGTGAAATGCCTTTCACTTTTGTCATCCCAAATCTGTTTTGAGACAAACAGAATCTAAGAACTATCCATTGCCAGATACTAGATATTGTATGCAAGATTCCATGCACATTTACTTTTCTTTTCCCTTGAGAGAAGGTAGATAACTTTATCAGAGCCTCAAAAAGTATAAGGTCCAAGCAAGGTTAAGGACTACCATGTGAAATTGCTTTTATTCTAGGGAATTATGCGCTTCTGTAGAATTCTCGGAACCTAGAGGCAGTTACCAAAAGGCAAGGAGCCTTTTAAAATATGAGCTCTTCTCTTAGGGTTGTTGTACCCCAGGCACAAAGAAGATTGTGCATTTAGGATCTGGTTTGCAAGAAGCAGGCATGTGGCAGGTGATGGGAGCGTGGGTGATTAGGATGAATAGTCCAGAGCCAAGAGGCCTGTTCAATAATGTAACACAAAGGATTAAAATAAAAGAGGAACGCATGCACCGAGCAGTTAGTCTTTGTGGTTGGAAGTCTTTTGTTTCCTTCTAATCCCACAAATGTGATTGCTGCAATGGCGAAGCCTCTTATATTTAATAGACTCTCTAGTTACTTTGGAGATGAAACGTATTTTACGTTATGTAAAACATACTTTATACCAGAATGCAGATGCTATAATTGGTACACCCCCCCACCCCACTCCAAGAGAACATTTCAAAAAGGGTCTCTAAAGATTTCAGGACTGCATTTACCATATATAAAAGAATGATTACAATAACACTAAACTTTAAGATTAATATAACAGAAATAGAAGCATGGAAGATGGGGCTATTTATTACTTTTTCTCTTGGGGAGTATCAACCAAAAAATGTTTTTAAAAATGCACTTAACCTTGGCAAATGTAACTGCTCCAGGTTTATAGATTTTCAGTAACTGCTCGAGTTGTCAATACATCGCACTCACTGCTCAATAGGTGCCCTTAAATTGTGAATTTTTTTTAATGAAGAATTGTCAAGAAGTATTGGCTTCATTTAGAAAGCAATATTCTTCTCAGTAGCCTCAGTCTTATTTTAGGAAATCCACAGGGGATTCATAACTTAAGAGTTGAGAGTGGAAGGTAGCTATTATTATTCCCCAAATCTTTGCAAGTGTCCCTCAAAGCAGAAAAGATTAAATGATAAGGTTTTGATATTTCTCCTCCATGAAAGCACAAACCTATAAAAGGGGAACATTGATACTCCTTTTAAAGGGCATAAAACCACTTTTAAATGAACTGTTTTGAATTGGAAGAATTTGCTCCTCAGATCTCAAAGCACTTTGTCATACTTGACTGAACTTGACTCTTCCCGTTGGTCAAGAGAGGTTGACAGAAAGAAAATATCTTGCACTGCTTGCTTCTTCAACTCCAGAATGAAAAGGAGAAACAGCATGCCTTTGTGGCTGTGTAATTCCTATCAAGGACCATTTCCTGTGCATTCTTTTCATGAGAGCAAGCAGGACTGGTCTGTGCACACATACACAGGGTGGGCTGTGTGGTGTGACTTTGACAATGAGGACTATATCTTCCAGTCTTAAATACAGAACTCAAAGTAGGTCAAAGACTGTCATGCTATAAGTTGTCTTTATTTAGAAAATAGTGAACTTCTATGGAGTTGTCAGAATGTGTAAAGTATTAGTTGTACCTTACCTAGATGCTCTCTGAACTGTAAATAGGGATAATAAACAGTACTTACTTCATCAGGGCATTTTGAAGATTAAATGGATGAAGTGTATAAAGTGCTTAACATAAATCCAGCACCAAGTACCCTCAGCAAATGTAACTAAGAGGTATTAGTGGTCATGATAGTTGTGAAAGGTCTTAGTTGCATCCAGCAGCCTGATGGTGGTTGTTACCACATTCGTAGACTTTCATTAATAGTATCTGCAAGTTAGAGGTGATTCCAGGATGGTAAGTTGAAATATATATCCTAGAAAAAAAAAAGACGTGTTCTTAATTTTAACCCCTTTCCTGTGGCTATGACTTTTTGAAGACGTTAGTTTTAGTTACGGTGTGGTCAACTGAATCAAGATGAGTCTTATTCTTATTACTGGAGAACTTATGAAGAGAAAGCCACAGAGAGGAGCAAGAAACCAGAAGACAACGGGACCCAGATGAAAAAGGAGAGGACATTGCCATGTGGCAGGAAAGCCAAAGAACCCAAGGTCTGTGGCAAGCCAGCCCCAGAATGTTACCGACCCCAAAAGGAAGTGAGCATTCTAACCTCTGCAACTGCAAGTCAATAAATTCCACTCTACGTAAAGTCCCATTGCATGATGTGCATGTTATGGTAGCTGGGAAACTAAGACAGCGCCTCATTAAGACTAGTCACTTTTTTCCCTTCTTTGTCCCATTTCTTTCTGTCTCTTCCTTACCTCTTTCCTTCCTCTGTTCCTTCTTTACTCATCTTCAATTAATCCCATTAATAACTCTTTATGAGCCCCTCCTTAGAGGCACTTTGGATAAAGTAAAAGTGAAGCTAAGTACAATCACTGCTCTCATGAAAATTTCTATTCTAGAAGGTAGTGGCTAATATTAAACCAGTATTTCATAAATGATTAATTTGTTATGTATTACACAGATAAAGTATAGGAAGTATTAATGGGCTATAACCTGAGCATCTAACCAGAAGATGAGTTGGCTCATTTATTTATCCATTTTACAAAAATGTATGAGGCTCTATTCTGATTATTTTTCATGTTCTTTACTAAGGGATGGACATATAATAGTGGAAAAATATGCAAACATGACTTTCCTCTCATGGAGGTCTGGCTTTAGTTTACAAATTGTGCTTTGAGGAACTCTATGTGTTACACAGATCCTCTCAGGGATCACAGTCCCATGTAAGTCAGCAGGTATGTGATAGTGCTTTCCAACTCCCACACCCACTTCAGGCAGAGATCAGGCAGTCCTCACTTTGCATAACACCTTTGTTAATGGAAACATACATATGGATGAACTTAGACCTTGCTTTGTACAGTTTCCACATAGCTCTGATATGCATTAGCTTCAGCTAACATGGTTCCATGCAAAGTAAAGAGCTATCTGTATGCCTTATTTTTTTTTAATTTATTGTATAATATAATATATATACAAAATAAAGAAAGAAAAAAGCAATAGTTTTCAAAGCACTCTTCAACAATAATTACAGGACATGTTGCAGAGTTGGTCATGGACTAACATGCCATCACCTCAGATTTTTTTCTTCTGGCTGTTCCAGAATCTAGGCGGCTAGAAGGAATAAATAATTTTTTTATCATCACATTAGACTTTTTTTGTGAAAAAATAACTTTTACAAAAAAGCAATCATTTCAAGGCACAGCACAACAATTAGTTTTAGAAAAGATTTCAGAGTTTGGTATGAGTTGCAATTCCACAATTTTAAGTTTTTACTTCTAGCTGCTCTAAGATACTGGAGTGTGTGTCTTCTTTTGTGTGTTTGTCAAAAGGTGTACAGCTGAAAAGAAACATAATTGGAAACTATTGATTAAGTTCTAGTCTGAGAAATGTTTTTCCCAGTTTAAGCATCTTTACAAACATTCACAACTCCAAAGAACAGTCATATTCCACCTATAATTCCTTCCCTGTGGCCTATAAATCCCATTGTTTTGACTGAATCAGCTTGATTATCACACTATCCTGGTCACTATTTTGCATTCACACACTGACTTGCCAATATCTCTCAACGCTTGGTGCATAAAACAGAACCATACACATTTTGCAATTGAATATATGTCTGAACCATCCTCCCACTTGTATGCTCTATTATGACAGGGAACGAGTCTACATAATTCACTATTGTAACCTCAGGACCCTTGCATACTACTTGACATCGTATTGGTATTCAATAAACAGTTGCATTACCAAGAAATGTTCCAAATGTGATGTAACCCCCATAGTATGAATTTCTACCCTTATAACTATAATATTATCACATAATATGTTGACCAATTTTGCGTTATCAATTTGTCAGACTGACCACTTCTTATTTAAAAAGGTCTTCAGGGATCTGGCATGAGACAAGTAAATTTTGTCCGGGAGGGATTATGAGAACGAAACATGGGGAACTGGAAAAGTCAGACTTAAGAGGGAACCTTCAGGGAGAAGGAGGCTGTTCTGAATATCATGATGTCCTTCCCAGAAGTTCTTTGTGCTTGGACTGAAAGGAACTAGGAAATCAGAAATACAAAACTTTCACATCATCCTGGAAATGCCAAGACATAATGCAGAAATTTTATGGTTGCGTTGTAAAGGTTCTGCTTTCTACTATTGATTTGAATAATTTTAAATTTCATAAAAAATTTAATTACCTTTAAACTTAATGAAATTCACTAAGAAAGAAATGTTACAGAAATGGGCTATACCATAAAGACTTTCATATTCATGTGAGAGTGTCAGTACAGAAAATTGGGACTTCAAATTGTATGGTAGAAAGTGTTCTTGAATAACAAATTTGTGCAAAGCAACTTCACACTTATAAGACCAAGCTTGAAATCTTTATATTAAAATTTCTAATTTATACTTCTAGGAATCTATAGAAATAAATAATGAGAGAGGGCAGGCAATGATTTATGTACAAAATAATTTATCGTGGCATTCTTTATAATAGTGAAAAAAGAGGCTCAATGTTTATTAATATGAGACCAGTAAAACAGAATTATGTTAAATTGTTGTGGTGGACATTTAACAATTTCACTTCCAGAAATATGTGTAACATTATAAAGAGTAAGTTAATTGTTATCTAAGAAAAAAATAAATGGAAAGATAAGACAGAAACTAATAAAATTGTTATCTATAGGATGAAGAAAAAAAGAAGTAATGTAGAATGAGCAGACTTCTTGATTTTAATTTTGAATTTAGAAGTGGGTAAAAGTTTTATACCATCATAAAACATAGCACAGAAAAAAGCAATTTATAAAACTACAAATCAAAATGAAACAAAAGAACCTGTGTATGAAGTTATTAGCTTAACAGCACACAGAATAATCATTTCAAGTAGATTTGAACCCTAGTAATTTGTACAAGTTTTCTGGAATATATCTAAATGGTAAGGAGACAAGGTAAAATAATCTTAAATTGTTATCTAATCATTTGAATAATAATATTGATATCATCATTTCTGAATTATTATCCATATATTTGGGGGTAAAGCAAATAAATAATTGTATTACTAGGAAGCATGGATTTTAACATTAAAATAAAAAAATACAAAGATAAAATCAAAGAAGTTAAAGAAAAACCCTATAATTAAACATTTTTATCGAAAACATTAGAATTAACTAATTATATTTGATCTTATAATATTTTCTAGATCTATCCACTGAAAATGTGTAGATGCCATGACACTTCCAGTATTAGGGAATGCCCCAAACAAAGAGATTGTGGTTGCTAAATATCTTTTCCCATTGAAGACATCATGACGCCTTGGAGAGATGGCTCTTTCCAGATTTGAAGCAGCAATGGTATAATATGGGCCTGGAATAGCTTGTTGATGTCAAAAACAGGGAAGCCACTGCTAATATGTAGTTAAAAGGAAATTGTAGTCACTTGCTTTTCTTTCTTTATGTAATAGTTTAATTCTGGGAAAACCAGATATCCAATTTACATTTTTTAAAAAGCAGTTTTCTTGAGATATATACACATACAATTCATCCAAAGTGTACAATCATTGGCTTTTAGTAAAATCACAGAGTTGTTCACTCATTAATATAATCAATTTTGGAACATTTTAATTACTTCAAAAAGAAGACCCCCATAACCCTTAGCAGTTACCTCTCAATCTCTCTATCCTTTCCCAGGCCTACATAACCACTAATCAAATTCTGTCTCTATATATTTATTTATATTTACAATTTATACAAATGGAATCATGCAATATGTAGTACTGTGCTCTGGTTTCATTTACTTAGCATGTTTTTATTAATTTATTGTTATTTTAATTTTATTTAGAGAGGTTGCAGGTTTGCATAAAATTCATGTAAACACACAGCATTTCCATATAACCCCCTATTGATGACACTTTTCATTGATGTGGTAACTTTGTTACAACTGAGGAAAGAATATTAAAATATTACTGTTCATTGTAGTCCATAGTTAACATTAGGTACATTTTTCTCCATATGCCACCCTAATGTTAGCATTTTATAATAGTGCTGTACATTTGTTCATCTTGAAGATGCTTCCCTACATTTTCTTCTAAGAGTTGTACAGTCTTGTCTCTTAAATTTATGTCTTTGATCAATTTTGAGTCAATTTTTACATAAGGCGTGAAATAGGGGTCCTCTTTCATTCTTTTGCATATGGATATCCAGTTCACCCAGTACCATTTATTGAAGAGACTATTATTCTGTCCCAGGTGATTGGGCTTGGCAGCCTTGTTATAATCAACAGGTCATAGATGTTAGAGTCTATATCTGAACTTTCAAATTGATTCCATTGGTCTATATATATATATATTTTTATATTTAAACATAAATATATATATATTTATGTCAGCATCATGTTCTTTTGACCACTGTAGTTTTGCAATATGCATTAAAGTCTGAAGGTGTGAATGCTTCAACTGCATTCTTTTTTTTCAAGATATTTTTGGTTACTTAGGCCCCCTTGCCTTTCCAAATTAGTTTTATAACTGGTTTTTCCATTTCTTAAAGGCAGCTGTGGCAATTTTGATTTGAAATTTTGATTGAGACTACACTGAATCCACATATCATTTTAATGATATTTAGTCATCCAATCCATGAACACAGAATGGCCTTCCATTTATTTAGGACTTCTCTGATTTCTTTTAGCAATGTTTTGTAGATTTCTGTGTTAAAATTCTTTACGTCCTTGGTTAAATTTATTCTTAGATATTTGATTCTTTTAGTTGCAATTATTAATGGAATGTTTTCTTGATTTCCTCTTCTGATTGCTCCTAGTAATGTGTAGAAATGCTGCTGATTTTTGCGTGTAGGTCTTGCATCCTACTACTTTGCTGAACTCATTTATTAGCTCTAGTAGCTTTATCATAGATGTTTTGGGCCACTCTCCATGAGATCATGTCATCTGCAGATAGTGAAAGTTTTACTACTTTCTTTCTGATTTGGATGCCTTTTATTTCTTTTTATTGCCTAATTGCTTTAGTTAGAACTTCTAACTCAATGTTGAGTAACAGCAGTGACAGTGGGCATCCTTGGGTTATTGCTGATCCTAGAAGGAAAGCGTTCAGTCTTTCACCACTGGGTACAATGTCAGTGGTGGGTTTTTCATATATTCCCTTTATCACATTGAGGATTCTATTCCTATTGTTTGAAGTGTTTAATAGAAAAAGGATGCTGGATTTTGTCAAATGCCTTTTTGATGTCAGTCGAGATAATACTGTGGTTTCCCCCCTTCAATTTGTTAACATATTGTATTATATTAACTGATTTTCTTGCATTGAGCCATCTTTACTTATGGGATACAAAACTCACTTGATCGTGGTGCATAATTCTTTTAATGCGCTGTTGGATTAAATTTGCTAGTATCTTGTCGAGGATTTTTGCATCTATATTCATGAGAGAAATTGGTGTGTAATTTTCTTTTCTTGTAATCTTTCTATCTGGCTTTGGTATTAGGGTGATGTTCGCTTCATAGAATGAGTTAAGTAGTAATCTCTTCTCGGTTTTTTTTGGAAGGGGTTAAGCAGGATAGGTATTAATTCTTCTTGAAATGATGGTTAGAATTCACTTGAGAAGCCATCTGGTCCTATGCTTTTATTTGTTGGGAGGTTTTCGATGACTGATTCAATCTCTTTACTTTTAATTGGTCCATTGACGTCTTCTGTTTCTTCTAGAGTCAGTATAGAGGGTTTGTGTGTTTCCAGGAATTTGTCCAGTTCATCTAGATTTTCTAATTTGTTGGCATACAGTTGTTCACAGTATCCTCTTATGAGCCTTTTTATTTTGGTGGGGTGAATAGTAATGTCTCCCCTCTCATTTCTAATTTTATTTATTTGCATCTTCTTTCTTTTGTTCTTTGCCATTCTAGCTGAGAGTTTGACAATTTTATCGATCTTCTCAAAGATGCATTTTTTGGTTTTGTTGATTCTGTTGTGGCTTTTGTTGTTCTCAATTCCATTTATTTCTGCTCAAAGATTTTATAATCTTTGCTATTTCTTTCCTTCTGCTTGGTTTGGGATTAGTTTGCTGTATTTTTCTAGTTCCTCCATCTGTGCAGTTAGGTCTTTGATTTTACTTCTTTTTAAATGTAGGTGTTTAGGATTATAAGTTTACCTTTCAGCCTTCACTGCATCCTATGTTTTGACATGTTGTTGTCTCATTTTCAGTTCTCTTAGGTATTTACTTATTCCTCTTGCAATTTATTCTTTGGCTCACTGATTGTTTAGGAATGTGTTGTTAAACTGCCATATATTTTTAAATAATACAGTTCTCCACCTGTTATTGATTTCCATCTTTATTCCATTATGGTCAGAGAAAGTGATTTGTATAATTTCAGTCTTTTTAAATTTGTTGAGACTTGTTTTGCGATCCAACATGTGGTCTATCTTGGAGAATGAGTCATAAGCACTTGAGAAGAATGTATATCATGCTCTTTTGTGGTGTAATATTCTGTATACGTCTGTTATGGATAGTTTATTTATCATAGTATTCAAGTTCTCTGTTTTTTTATTGATCCTCTATCCAGATGTTCTGTCTGTTGATGAGAGTGGTGTATTGAAGTCTCCAACTACTATTGTAGAGATGTCTATTTGTCCCTTTAGGTTTGCCTAAAATATTTTGGAGTACAATGGTTTTAGTATAAATATTTATGATTGTTCCTTATTCTTGGTGGATTGTCCCTTGAATTAATTCATTATATCATTCTTTGTCTCAACAAAGTTTATATCAAACTTTGTTACAACAGTTTTGCATTTAAAGTAGATTTTGTTCAATATTGCTATAGCTACCCCAGCTTTTTTTTTTTTTTTTTTTTTTTTTGCATGAACAGGCACCAGGAATCATGCCCAGCTTTTTTTTTTTAATTTCTGTATATGTGGAAAATCTTTTTCCAATCTGTGCCAATTTGAATCTGTTGTGTACCCCGGAAAAGCCATGTCCTTTAATCCTCCTTCAATATTGCTGGGTGGGAGCTTTTTTGATAGTTTCCATGGAGATGTGACTCACCCAAGTGTGGGTGGTAATTTTTGATTAGACAGTTTGCATGGAGATATGTCTCCACCCATTCAAGGTGGGATTGGTTACCCATTCAAGGAAGGAACCATTTTGTAAAGAACCAGCAGTGCCAACAGAGCCCACACAGTCAGAGAACTTTGGGGATCTAGAAGGAAAATGCCCCCAGGAAAGTCTTATGAAGGGAGGAGAGAAAGCTAGCAGATGTCACCATGTGCCCTCCCAACTGAGACAGAAACTCCAAACTTCATCAGCCTTTTCTTGGAATTAAGGTGTTCTACTCCAGATGCCTTAATTTGGACATTTTCACGGCCTTAGAACTGTAAACTTGAAACTTTTAAAAGCCATTCTGTTTCTGGTATATTTCATTCCAGCAGCTTACAGACTAAAACACAACTTTTCACTTTTCACCTATTTGTGTCTTTGGGTCTAAGGCGAGTCTATTGTAGACAACATTTAGATGGATCATACTTTTTTATCCATACTGCCTGTGTCTTTTGATTGGAGAGTTTGATCCATTTACATTCAATATTATTACTGTAAAGGCAGTACTTCAACATTTTATCCTTTGATTTTTATGTTATATCTGTTATTGTCTCTCTTTTTACCCTTTCAGTTACACTTAGTGTTAATCTTCATTTCTACACTCCACTTCAAGCCACTCTCTACTATCTTCACCTTTCAGCATGAAGTGCTCCGTTTCGTATTTCTTGTAGGGTTGGCCTCTTATTGATGAACTCTCTCAATTTCTGTTTATTTGTGAATATTTTAAACCCTCCCTCATTTCTGAAAGACAGTTGTGCCAGATAAAGAATTCTTGTTTGGCAGTTTTTCCTCTTTCAGTACCTAAAATATATCATAGCACTGCCTTCTTGTCTCTATGGTTTCTGATGACAAATAGGCACTTAGTCTTATTACAGTTTCCTTGAATGTAATCAATAACTTTTTTCTTGTTGCTTTGTGGATTCTCTATTTTTGGCATTTGACATTCTGATTAATATGTGTCTCACAATATGTCTATGGGGATTTATTCTGTTCAACATGCATAGCACTTCTTGAACATGTATATTTATACCTTTCAGAAGAGTTGGGGAATTTTCAGCCATTATTTTCTCAAATATTCTTTCTGACCCTTTTCCTTTCTCTTCTCCTTCTGAGACACCCATGAAACATATGTCTGTTTATTGTGAGTCAATAAAATCCTTGAGAGCCTGTTCAATTTTTTACTTTATTCTCTCTCTCTCCTTCTGTCTGCAAGATTTTGATTGTCCTATCTTCTACTTTGCTAATTCTTTCTTCTGCTGATTCACATCTGCTTTTGTATGTCTCTAGTGCATTTTGAATCTCTTCTGTTTTTCCTTTCATTCCCATAATTACGTCTCCTTGCATACTTTCAAATTCTTCTTTGTGCTCACCCTGCAAGCATATCTTAATATCCTATATCTTTTCAGAAATATTTCCCTTCATCTCCTTGAATTGATTTAGGAGATTGTTTGAACCTCTTTGATTAGTTCTTCCAAATTTCATCTCTTCCAAAGTTTTAATTTGTTCCTTTGACTGGGCCCTATCTTCCTGTTTCCTCTTTCTAACAATGGCTTTTAATTTTTGATGATGTCTATGTATCTGATTATCTTGGTGAGTTAATCTGAAAGTCATTTGTCTCTCTTGCTTAGGGTCTTATTGTCGATTGTTTTTTTGTTAATACTCTTCTCTGACACTTGTTTGAACTTATTCTAGATCTTTAGAATAGTCTATGTTTAACTGATCAGATTTTTTTTCATCTCTTCTTTATGTGTGATTCTTGCCCTGGATATATGGCACAATTTTTAGGATTTCACTGTTTGTGCAATTGTTTCTCCCCCAGTAGAAAGCTTCCTTTCATCTGTTCCTTCTCCAGGAATCTTAATTTGTTCTATTTGTTTTTGTTTTCCTCTATAGATTTTTTTACACTCCTTTCACTGCCTCCAGCTATTTTTGCCTGAAGGGAAAATTGTGTGAAGCAGGTCATCCTGGATAGGATTTTCCATACACTATTTCCCAGCCAAAAAAGGGGTAGAGACTCATGAAGGGGGTGCAGACCAGCTCCAAAGAACCCCAGGGTGAGGGTCAGGAAAAACGCCAAAAACCTTTCGACAACTCCCTGAATCTGCGTTTTCTGGCCCACCCAGCAAATGATGTTCTTCAGCAAACTTTTCCTACTGTCCTAAGGAGTCACTGTGTTTTTAAACCTCCACTGATTCTGCCCCTTTTAAAAATAGGGTAGAAACAATGGCTACCACAGTTTCTGTGTGTGGCGGGCTAAATCATCAACTCAGAGCCAGACCCAGCAATGCAAGTTCACTTATCAAAATCCATGATCAATATTCAACCATGTCTTGCCCATCCCCCTGTTCTTGGGGAAGAGGGCACCCACATCCTTCTCTATCCAAAGGCATCAGTCAGAGACTTGCCTCCTGGGCAGCCTACCTTGAGAGTGAAAGTTTGGTGCCCTCAGCTAGCACAGAGTGAGTTACTCACTGTTCTTTACCATACTTTTATTTCAGTCTCTCTGTCCTGCTGTTCCCTGGATGCTGTAGAGTGTTCTGCTACTCTCTGGACACCAGAACAGTTCTGCCTGTTCACTAGCTGTCTTTGGAGGTGGAATGAGTCCTGGATCATTCTTGCCATCTTCCCAGAGATCCCTGTAGTCACTTTTAACAGCACCCTCCCATTCTGAAAAAGATGGGAATTTTGAATATTAAAAACAATAACAAGGGTAAAAAATTGAAAAATATCGACATATAAAATATGTGAGCACATAATGACACAATAAATGGTAAATTAAAGGAAGGTCTCAAACATTTTTCTTACCTTCCTTATACAAATCACCACTCAAAATAGCCAAAGAGTTGAATGGAGATGTTTCTTTGTATAGAAGAATTCTAGATAATAAATGAGGGAGGAATGCTAAAATTAGTGTTTTAACATTTTGGATCCCCTAATTTAAAACATGATAATTAATAGCTGCTAAAACCAAAACCTATGTTCAAAAAGTTGATTGGAAACTTTGCAGTGGACAGATAATGTTGCCAACACCTTTCAAAATTAGCAGCACACATACACACAGACACATACACACACAGTAGACAGAAAACACGTGCTTCCTGATGTGATTCAACAGGAATAATTTAGCACCACCTATAAGCTATCCATACCAAAATATTGCAGTTGAATTTAATCAAGCCTCAAGATCTACTTATCAATTTACAGTATAGAGACACATGTTAAGAGACACAACAGAGAAGCATCAGCAAAATTCAGAATGTAGTAAATACTATGGGACAGATGACTAACTTCTTTAACAAATTAATGGCAATAAAAGCAAATGAAGAAAGGAAAGGTATTGTAGATTTAAAAAGACTTAAGAGAGATATGTTAATCAAATGGCTGGACAATTTTAAAATCTAATTTGAAAAAAATAGTTTTTAAAAAATTGGGAAAATTTGAACATTGAACAGTTATTAAATTTTCAAAAAAATACATTAGGTGTGATAGTGAACTTAGAGTTAGTTTACAAAATGGAATCCTTATCTTTTAGAGATTCACACTGCATTTGTTTTATGGATAAAATTATATAATGCTTTGGATTTGATTTAAAGTATTGTAGTTGTGGGGGAGGGGGTTGGATAATGGATGAATCTGTAAATGAACCAAGATTGACCATGTGTTGATGACTATTGAAGCTGGATGATGAATATAGGTTATTTAGCTAAAATATGTTCTCTATGTCTATGGATATATGAAAATTTCCATAATATAAAGTTAAAAATACAATTTTTGAGTGATAAGAATAATTGGATCTGGGATTCATGTATGCTTTCCTTTAGTTTTCTCTACTATATAATTTTTTTAAGTGAGACTTCCATGATTAAAAAAAGAAGTATATAAAATTTAAGTTAACTTAAGATCGAATCAGAGCTGATATATCCAGGATCAAATTTCTTAACAATTGCCAAAAATCACTTACCCCATCCATGAATTTTGAAATAGCTAGGTATCTGATAAAAAGCTGATGAGGAATCAAATCTCAAATAAGCATAATCCCCTTATTATTTGTGTGACTTGAGTTTTAATTATTTGAGTCAAACTTTTCTTCACTGTTAATAATAATAACAGCAATTAAAATAATGATAATTCTTTACCTTAGGTCAGGTTCTTTGTAAGACAGGCTTACAACAGTTTTTTTTTTTCCCCTCAAATCTTTATTGGGAAGTACAATCCTATGGCAGCTTGAGTGAAGGAGAAAAGGGCGATGAGACTGGAAGGAAATACAAGGAGGCACATTGTTACCAAGTTGGATATAGCTTCAGAAGAAAAGTCAGTTGCTGAGTCATGCAGGACGTCTTCCAGACAGGCTGTGAGCACCCACACTGTCTCAGCACAGTCCTTCTGGAGGAGGAAGGGAACAAGCAGTTATCTACCAGTTCCTTCTCATCTTCTCTTTCTCATCGGTCCTATTTAGTCCCATGAAGCCTTAAATTGTTACCCCTGGACTCCTCCCAATTCTGGGTTTTTATACCTAGACTAATTAGTCAGTCTGGGGAAGCAAGGTCCCAATGCCAAGCAATGCAGGGCTTCATCTGAATTTGGAAGTTGGCAGAGGAGACAAGCCCCTATAGGTAACATTGAGATGTACAATGACAGGTAAAATGGAGGCTGTGCCAAAACCCAGACCCTGTCCCAGGGGTTGTTTTAGGAACTGAGGCACATGAGGCATAATCTGAGATTTTCCATGGGAAGAAGTTGAGACCCAGAGGTAAGCTGAGAAAATCTGAATAGCAAATATACTGGGTACAATAAACACTCCTTAACTTATATACAGATCAGTTGTGGTGAATAAATGAGATAATACATAAATGAATCCTGTGTTTGTACGTATTCCCTGACTTGAGTCAGGCACTCAATATATGGTTATTGTTTACTTCTGTTATTTTGAAGGGCTGTCTCAACTTTCAAAGCACTTACCATGCAAAATAATTTAAAATTTCTTCTAAGGGATAGCATGAATTGGGAAAGGGGGGGGAACAATTGACTTGAGAATTATTTTATTTTGTAGCCACTTTGACTTATTTTGAGTCAACTGAACTACTTGTAAGCACCAGACAGAAGACTCTACCAATTAATATTAACATAAAGGGAAGGGTATCTTAAATTTAAGTTTGAGATTTAAATAAGTTTTCAGACATGTGGCCTCATTCAGCTTGATTTTTTTTTGTATGCAGTGAAGCAAAACCCCTCTTTTCAATTTACTTCTTCCTCTCTCACCCATCCTTAATACTTCTTGTAGTTAAAAGTCTGGGGCTTTGGGGAAAAAGAGATTTAAGGATTCAAATCCCAGCTTTAAACTCAAAAGCTAAATGCAAGTTGTTTAACTTCGTAAGCTTTTGTTTCCTCAGTCGTAACTGACAAGTTGCAAGGATGAAATAGGATAATATATACAACATGCTTAACAATAGCTATGTATTGATGCTGTTCAATTTTCATCCCCACTGCCAAAGCCCTCCATGACTTCTTCATGTTGAGAGATGCTCTTAAGCTCTGCCTTACTCCTCTCTTCATGGTCTTTATCCTCCAGCCTCTCTCTTCACTCTGTCCTTATATTATAACCAGGGGGGATCCTTCTCAATAGCAGTTCTTTTAATTTTTTTAAAAATTCTTTAAGTTCTTTTAATTTAACTTTCTGTATTAGTTAGGGTTCTCTAGAGAAACAGAATAAACAGGGAACACTTGCAAGTATAAAATTTATAAAAGTATCTCATGTGACCATGGGAACACAGAGTCCAAAATCCGCAGGGCAGGCTGTGAAGCTGATGACTCCCGTGGAGGGTCTGGATGAACTCCACAGGAGAGCTCGCCAGCTGAATCAGGAAGACAGTCTGTCTCTTCTGAATCCTCCTTAAAAGGCTTCCAGTGATTAGATCGAGCATCACTCATTGCACAATACACTCCCCTTGGCTTATTACAAATGGGATCATCTGTGGATGCAGCTGATGTGATCATGATTCATTTCTGTGAAATGTCCTCATTGCAACAGACAAGCCAGTACTTGCCCAACCAGATAAACAGGTACCACCACTTGGCCAAGTTGACACATGAACCTGACTATGACAGTCCACCCCTTGTCAACTTGGCAGCTATACATATCATCTTAAACCATACTGAATTTCTAAATAAAACACACATTTTTTCTTCACCTAACAATACTCAACTGTCCTGTATATAACTGGAAATGCATTAAATCTCTCCAGAATAGGGTGCAAGTTTTTGGGTAATATTCATTCTTAAACTTGATATCTTACAACTTAAACAGTATAACAGGAACAAAACAGCATTACAATCCTGATTTCTGTAACTGATCATGTGATTGTAGTTCATATTTATCACTACCTTCTTCCACTACCCATTCCACGTTCTCTTTACCCTCAGCAAGCACTCCAGCTGGCCATGGTTCTTTGTCTGGTGAGGTGAGCCAAACCTTCATTCCAGCAGTTTCAGACCCATTGGTAGTCCTGCCTGGATTGGGCTGTTGCAGTTTTCCATTGATTTTAATCACAGGGCATGGTAGCACTAAAAGACGCCCCAAGGGATCTCTTATATTCCAAGAAAACTCTTCTTTACCTCCATTATGTAGTTGCAGTCCTATTTCCCCCTGATAGTCAGGGTCAACCACCCCAGACAATAATGTAATCCCCTTCTTGGCTTGTTGATCCAGGGGCATGAGTAGCCCAAAGTGACCACGTGGCAGTCTAAGATTCCAGCTCAATGGAATCATTGTTTCTCCTGGTGGAAGTACTCTGCTTTTGGAACTATAGCTTGTAGACCAGCAGAGCTCAGGGTTGCAGAGACAGGAAGCAAAAATTTTCCTAGTGGATCACTGGGGGTAATACTGAGTGGTACCACTCCCATGTCCACCCCTTGGCTCATGTACCCTTGGATCCTGGCTATGGGAGAAACAGCACCATACAGCAAATGCTGATTCAGAGTATATACACATTCTTGGAGAACACTACCTAGCCCTTCAAGATATTGCCACCTAGTTGGCACCGTAACTGAGTTTTCAAAAGGCTATTCCACCATTCTATCAATCCAGCAGCTTCTGGATGATGGGGAACATAATAAGACCAGAGAATTCCATGAACATGTGCCCATCCCTGCACTTCATTTGTTGTGAAGTGTGTTCCTTGATCAGAAGCAATTCTGTGTGGAATACCATGACGATGGATAAGGCATTCTGTAAGCCCATGGATGGTAGTTTTGGCAGAAGTATTGCATGCAGGGAAAGCAAACCAATATCCAGAGTATGTGTCTATTCTAGTTAGAACAAATCACTGCCCCTTCCATGAAGGGAGTGGTCCAAAGTAATTAATCTGCCACCATGTAGCTGGCTGGTCACCTCGGAGAATGGTGCCATATTGGGGGCTGAGTGTGGCTCTCTGCTGCTGGCAGATTGGGCACTCAGCAGTGGCTGTAGCTAGGTCAGCCTTGGTGAGTGGAATTCCATGTTGCGGAGCCCATGCATAACCTCCATCCTTACCACCATGACCACTTTGTTTATGAGCCCATTGGGCAATGACAGGAATTACTGGGGAAAGAGGTTGACTGGTATCCACAGAATGGGTCATGTTATCTACTTGATTATTAAAATTTCCTTGCTGAAGTCACCCTCTGGTGCACATTCACATGGGACACAAATATCTTCATGTTTTTAGCCTACTCAGAAAGGTCTATCCACATATTTCTTCCCCAAACCTCTTTGTCACCAATTTTCCAATTATGGTCTTTCCAATTCCCTGACCATCCAGCCAAACCATGAGCAATAGCCCATGAGTCAGTATACAAATGCACCTCTGGCCAGGGCCCCTTCCAAGCAAAATGAACAACAAGATACACTGCTCGAAGTTTTGCCCACTGGGAGGATTTCTTCTCACCACTACCCTTCAAGGACACCCCAGAAGAGGGTTGTAGTGCTGCAGCTATCCACTTTCAGACAGTACCTGCATATCATGCTGACCCATCTGTAAACCAGGCCCAAGTTTTCTCTTCCTCAGTCAATTCACTGTAAGGAACTCCCCAAGAGTCCATACCTCTGGTCTGGGAAAGAGAAGGTAATGTGGTAGGAGTGGAGACCATGGGCATTTGGGCCACTTACTCATGTGACTTACTTGTGCCTTCATAACCTGCTCTAGCCTTATCTCATATATACCATTCCCATTTTATGATGGAGTGCTGCTGCCCATGCCCAATTTTATGGCTTGGAGGATTAGACAACACCCAACTCATGATAGGCAACTCAGGTCTCATGATAACTTGGTGGCCCATGGCTAACTGTTCAGTCTCTATGAAGACTCAACAGTAGGCCAAAAAGTTATTTCTCAAAAGGAGAGTAGTTACCTGCAGCAGATGGTAAGACTTTGTTTCAAAATCCTAAGGGTCTGCATTGTGATTCTCCTATAGGGGCATGCCAGAGGCTCCAAACAGCATCTCTATTTGCCACTGACACTTACAGAAGAATTGGATCTGCTGGATCATACGGCCCAAGTGACAGAGCAGCTTGTACAGAAGCCTGGACCTGTGGCAGAGCCTCCTCTTGTTCAGGTCCCCACTCAAAATTAGCTTTTCTGGTCACCCAATAAATGGGCTGGAGTAGCACCCCCAAATGAGGAATATGTTGTTGCCAAAATCCAAAGAGAACAACTAGATGTTGTGCCTCTTATTTGGTTGTAGGAGGGGCCAGATGCAGCAACTTCTTCACCTTAGAAGGGATATCTGAACATGTCCCACATCACTGGACACCTAGAAATTTCACTGAGGTGGAAGACCCCTGCATTTTTGTTGGATTTATCTCCCATCCTCTGACACACAAATATCCTACCAGTAAGTCTAGAGCAGTTGCTACTTCTTGCTAGGTCCAATCAACATGATATAATTAATATAATGGACCAGTGTGACGTCTTGTGGGAGGGAGAAATGGTCAAGGTCCCTGTGGACAAGATTGTGACATAGCACTGGAGAATTGATATATCCCTGAAGTATGACAGTGAAAGTATATTGCTGACCTTGCCAGCTGAAAGAAAACTGCTTCTGTTGGTCCTTACTTATAGCTATTGAGAAAAAAGCATTTGCCATATCAATAGCTGCATACCAGGTACCAGGGGATGTATTGATTTGTTCAAGCAATGATACTACATCTGGAACAGCAGCTGCAATTGGAGTTACCACCTGGTTGAGTTTACGATAATCCACTGTCATTCTCCAAGACCCATCTGTTTTCTGCACAGGCCAACTAGGAGAGTTGAATGGGGATGAGGTGGGAACCACCACCCCTGCATCTTTCAAGTCCTTAAGAGTGGCAGTAATCTCTGCAAACCCTCCAGGAATCCAGTATTGCTTCTGATTTACCATTTTGCTAGGTAGGGGCAGTTCTAGTGGCTTCCACTTGGTCCTTCCCAACATAATAGCCCTCACTGCATGAGTGTGAGAGCCAATGTGGGGATTCTCCCAGTTGCTCAGTATGTCTATTCAAGTTATCCATTCTGGAACTGGGGAAATAACTGAAGAATGGGTCTAGGGGCCCACTGGACTCTGTGAGACAGACCTGAGCTAAAACTCCATTGATCTCCTGGCCTCCATAAGTCCCTACTCTGACTCGTGGACCAGAGTGATGTTTTGGGTCCCCTGGAATTAATGTCACTTCTGAACTGGTGTCTAATAATCCCCAAACTAGCTGATCATTTCCTTTTCCCCAGTGCACAGTTACCCTGGTAAAAGGCCATCAGTCTCCTTGGGGAAGCCTTGGAGGAAGATTAACAGTAAAAATTTGTGGCAGTGTAACAGGGTTCTCCCCCCAAGTGACCTGGATTCCCCTTCATTCAGGGGTCTCTGGGTCTGTAAACTGTCTCAAGTCTGGAAATTGTTTAAGGGGCCATGACTCTGTGTTTTGTAATTCAGGTTAGACTTCTGTTCACTTGACCTAGAACTCTTTTGTTTATACAGCTTGAACAAGAATTTAGTAGACTGCCCATCTATTGTATTTCCAGGTATCCCATGATTTATTAGCCAATGCCACAAATCTCTGCGAGTCATATAATTCTGACTCCTGCTTTGAGTTTACTGTCTATTATAATAGCCTCGTCTACCCTGTCTTTGGCAATTAAGTGCTGCCACCTGGCTTCTGCCAACTTGGGATCCAGTCATCCCCATTGTGTTTAAGCATTCCAGTGAAAGCAGTTCCTACAGTAATATCTGACCTACAGGGAAGTGCAACTACAGAGCTCTTCAGGGATGATGGCGCTAGTCTCACAAATTTATTTCTCATTGTTTTGGTAAAAGGTGCATCCTCTGGACATTCCTGTGGTGTAACAGCCTGCTTTCCCTGATAAGTCAACTGTAACATTCCAATGTTTTTAAGCCTCTGGATCCTTTCATCTGCATTATACCAGAACAGTTCTGGCATTTCAACCTCAGGTAATGGCCACCTTTTGATCCATGTTTCAACCAACCATCCAAACAAACTGTTAGTACCTTTTCTAACCCCTCAAGCTATAACATTGAATGCAGAATCTTTGCTTAGTGGGCCCATATCAAAGTCAGCCTGATCCAACCTTATATTCTTCCCACCATTATCCCACACCCTTAAAATCCATTGCCGCACATATTCCTCTGATTTCTGTCTATATAAATTGGAAAACTCATGCAGTTCTTTTGGAGTATAATGTTCCTCCTCATGTGTGATACTTTGTACTTCACCATTAGGGGCCTGTTAGGACTTTAGTTATGGGTCTGGAAGAAATGAGGGGTGGTGGGAGTGGGTCAAGAAAAGAATTAGAGATGTCTTCCAAGCCATTTGCTTCAGGGTATTTATTTGCAGTTTCATCTAGTGAAATGGGATTATTTCACCTAGGGCTAATCCTTTCAGGAGAAGGCTGGGTGGCTAACTCTTCAAGGCAGGCTAGAGTTGGGGCAGCTATGTCCTCAGGGCAGACTATTACAGGGTTATCTAGAGAAGACTCAGCATGACCTAGGGTTTCAATCTCACCCGCGACATCATTATCAATCCATATGTCACCACCCCATTTTTCAGGGTCCCACTCCTTTCCAATAAATGCCCTCACTTTAACGGCAAACACCATGCAACATTCAGATTTCAGTTTACATTGTAAAGTTGCTACTCAGACAATAAGATTCTGATTCTGATTTTCAGAGATCTGAAGTGTATGGCTACAGGAAATAAGATTTTCCTTCAAGATACTCATAGAAACTTCTACATCTTTGTCAGATGGTGCTTAAGGTTCTTGTTTGAAGCGTTAAGCCCATCCCTTTCACTCCTTAATGTATCCAGTGTATCTAACAACAACCAGCTAACATCTTTATGCCTCTTATTTCCACAAAACTCTGTAAAGACGTCAAAAACATTATCCCCCAGAGTCTGACTTCATACAAGCAAAGCATTAGGAGAATCAAATGGTGATATTTTGACTCTCTTTTGCCGACTCATTCCATGGATTGAGAGTGTCATTCTGATTATGGAAATCAGAGTCCTTAGTGCCTTTGAGTCCAGTCAGAGTAGAAAACCATTCACAAAAACCCATTTTTAAGATTCTGTTTCTTAAGAACCACTCCTTGTACCAAGTTAGTTAGGGATCTCTAGAGAAACAGAATCAACAGGGAACACTCACAAATACAAAATTCTTGAAAGAGTCTCACGTGACCATGGGAATGCAGAGTCCAAAATCCACAGGGCAGGCTGTGAAGCCGACAATTCTGATGGAGGGTCTGGATGAACTCCACAGGAGAGGCTCGCCAGCTGAAGCAGGAAGAGCCTGTCTCTTCTGAATCCTCCTTAAAAGGCTTCCAGTGATCAGATTGAGCATCACTCATTGCAGAAGACATGCCCTTGGCTGATAAGAAATGGGATCAGCTGTGATGCAGCTGACGTGATTACGATTTAATTCTATGAAATGTCCTCATTGCAACAGACAGGCCAGCACTTGCCCAACCAGACAAACAGGTACCATCATGTGGCCAAGTTGACACATGAACCTAACCATGACACTTCCTTTCTTAAATTCCTTCTGTGGCTTCCATTCACCAAAAATAAACATCAGATTCCTGAGCTTTGCCTCATCTCTCTTTCCAGTCTCATATTCTCTGTCCTTCATAGTGGCTACCTGAAAACTAGTTCCCGTGTGCATTTTGCTCTGTCTTCTGAGTATTTCCACCTGGAATGCCCTTCCACCCTGGCACCTAACTAATTTTTGCTTGTCATTCAGGCTTCAGTTGATGCTTCCGGCTTCTGAAGAACACTATACACACTGTATCATGACATTTATTATACCATTTTGTTATTATTTGCTACTCTGTTCCCCTTCTATAGTGTATGTTCTAAAACATCTTTCATATCAAGAGTCCCAGACACAGGTGCATGGGAGATATCCAACATTGTTATTGAACGAATACGTGAATAAATGAATGACATTTGCAAGTGCTCCCTTCCTGATCTAGCCAATTAATAATGGAGTGATTAATATACTTGAGATGGGAAAGGTAATGGGATAACATTAATTAAAAATTAATTTATGTAAAAATAAGTTAATAGAATATCTCAATAAGAAATTAGCTTTGACATACCCTAGGCCCTGTGTTACCATAGTAGAAATTCTTCCACCAGACAGCCAGGAAACTAAAGGTGGCAGGGCCTCCAGTAGGGGTGGCTCTGCAGATGTTCTGGAAGATAGGGCACTAGAACTCTCTAAGGATAAATGATGAAGATCCCAGCAAGAAAGGTTACTCCTTCTATATTTCAAAGGGTCTCAAAGGGTCTGGGCAAGGGGCATACTTTGAAGTGTCAACAGTGTATATGACGCCCACGTGTTGTTATCTTGATTTTCCCAAAAGAAGTAAAACTAAGGATCTGGTTATTAATGATTGATAATAAACATTTTGTAAATCTTGGTGACAGTAAGTTCAATTTGAATTGATTGAGAAAAAAAGAAAATGCGACCTTACTTTCATGTCCATTAAGTATAATAAAGAATCTATAGTGTTTATACATTTAATTGCACACAATTTTGCAGATAATAGAGTTTGGAAAAATTCTCCCTCTTGTTTTCACCTGGGATAATTTCATACCAGTGCACAGAAAATTCTGTTAAGTTCTTTTAATTTGTTTCTACTTTAATTTATGTTTAATTATGTTTGAATTTATGTTTAATTTGTCTTCTGTTTACCTCCCACACATTTATGAAATTTAAATGGTAGTGTTGACTCAGTCTTCTTATTTCTCCCAGACCTCATCCATCCATTCTTCCTGGGTGAGTAGAGAAACAGAGTGAACTGTTTCCAATTTTCACAGAATGATGAATGAAGGAATAAATTGAGTGAAGAGGGGAGCTAAAGCTGCTCTTGAGCAAAGACAATTTATCCAAAGGCTGTCTGTTATTGGAGTGGATATCTCCTTCAAAATATCTTCATCATTGTACACCCTAAAATTCAAAATTGTCTTAAAAATATAACAGCAGCTCTAGGAGATTTTCACATTAATATAAATTAGTTCGTATTGCTTTTACACTAAACCCTCGTCTATGGTTTAGCTGAACCAAGAGAACTGACTTTGGCGGAGTAATGGCAGTTTTAGAACATGGATACTGTTGAGGGGTGAGCAAAGCATTGGTGAGATGTACCTGCAAGGACTGAAGGCAGCATAACAGCTCCTAGGAAAGAGACTGGAAGCAAATCATAACGAATGTAGCTTGTTTCAAATTGCGGCTTAGCGCAAAGACAAGTTAGGGGAAAACATCCATTCCTCCTCTTCCTTCCATTCATTTCTGCCTGAAATATTATTTTCAGAACCTAGAAATCAGGCTTGTGTTAGTATATTCCTTCAGCCACAGAATTGATTTGAAATAGATGTTGTGAGCTAGTTGGAGAATTCATCTACGATTTATGACAGTTTCTATATTGACACTATGTATGTCATTATTCCCCCCAATAGCAAGTTCTTCTAAGACAGGTGCTGACTGTGAGCATTCCCTCTACCTGAAATCTGTTTCTGAGGCATTAATCTAAGGTTTCTGAATCATGGCACTTAACTTCCTGTCTGTAGAACAGCCATCCAGATATTTTCTAGTTATTCTCTAGTGTCGGTTCAGAATGACAAGCTTAGAAGCCACATTCTTATGAATATTTTTCCTTCAGTCTCTGGGAGCAATGACAACTGAATTCAGGATGCATCTTTTTATGTTTGTATTTTGAAATATTTGAATGCACATTCCCCCTTTGAGGATGGCATATCTCTTCTATTTAAATGACTTCTTAGAAAGGATTAAAAATTTCAGGTTTTAACCCATCTCGGTGTACCTCTCTATTAAAAGTTTTACCTCCTGGCACCTGAACCCTGCCTTCAGTCCAGTGCCTCCACTATGATGATGTACGTAGCTAATTAAGAAACTGCTTCAAGTGCTGTCATTGAGAGCTCTTTCTGTTCAGGAAATTAGTTCTACTCCTTATTAGGAGTTGCAAATAAAGCAATTCAATAACCTGAATTCATGCCAAGCAAAATACTAACTGGGTGTCTTTATGGAAGTATAACTCCAGCCAGAATAAATATGCATGGATATTATTTTCTCCTTCCGCCCCCTCTCTCATATTAAGTTAGTCAGTTCCACAAGCAGAGATAAGAAGTACCACATCTGCATTTCTCAGATTACCAATCTCTTTAACCTATATTGGTAGGTTAGGGTAATTACATGGCAAAGGACTTTTTTTTTCCCCTCAAAAGATAATGCAAAAATCTGGTGAAAAAAATCAGGTTTTGATTTCATTTAACAAATTGCTCAAGGTCAGGATGGTTGATTAAAGAAATTGAGGTAAATTGAGGTAATTTACAGAAATTTCTGTAATGAGTACGTCGTGAGGCTTCAGGGCACTGCAAGTTTATTACAAGGTCTAGAAGGCATTTGCTGCTTATGTAGGTCTAGCACTCATCCTAGCAAGAGAATTTTATTTTGGAAAACACCCACAGCCCAATTGCATGGTCTCTTTGTGGAGCATGTGAACATGTGGTACCCACTTGGTTGTCTGAAATTTCCTCCCAGGACTTTAAGTGCAGTCATGTGGGATAGGAAAGTGATTGGAGCTGATTCATTCTTGCAGTGAACCCTCTTTCCTTCTGCTTCTTCTGCCATGATCTATTGAGATGCCTTGTTTCTCAGACTCAGAGTTGTTAGTGTTTTCCCACAAATCAATATCCTCTGGTGCTACAGAAATATTGGTGATGAAGCAAACTTTAATGAATGTTTGATTATTGTTGCTGGGATTGTCTTCAAAGTCAATGATATGTTTTCTTCAAGTTTTGATGCTGGGAAATATGCAAAAAAACCTGTGAGTGTATTTACCAGCATGTGTGTATATGCCTGTGTTTGTATGGGTAAACATACAGAAGTATATATATATGTATGTGTGTATATACACACCAAAATGTTTATAAATGTGCATTGTGAATATATGTATTTATTTCTTTTATAACATTTCCAAGTTATATTTCTCTGAGAAGAAATTATTCTCAGAACCTAGAAATCAGGCTTGTATTAGTATATTCCTTCAGCCACAGAATTGATTTGAAATAGATGTTGTGAGCTAGTTGATGGATAAATGACTGGATATTTATCTTGCTATTCCCTTCAATATCTACTACATTGTCTGCCACATAATAGGAACTCAGAAATGTTTATTGACTTGAAATGGGCATAAAATACTTGACTTTCATTTTTACAATTTTTATACTATTTGGCTTTATACGCTACAAAGAATTGTATTAACCTGGGTGATTTTTCTAGGTATCCTGAAAATTTATTCCTAAATGTTTACTATTTATTAGGAGTGGGAAACCGGTCATAATAGTAAATTGCAAAACATGTCAGCAAAGGTAGTTTTTTCCTTAGAAAAATAAATTAAAACTATACTTCTACTGTGTCATTGGTTGACTTCTGCCTAATTCAGTGCAGATTATAAAGCAAACATCTGCTGGGCTCATTCCCACTGATCAGTTGGGTAAATAAAGGTAGCAAAATGATTTGTTTGGTTTTCCATCTACCACAATATTTATTTTATTGCTAGCATTTTAAAGATGGATTTTTTTTATCACCATTTTATGTCTTATAATTTGTGCTCTAAAAATAAAGGCTTCAAAAATAATGATCACTCTGCATTTAATTCAATAGAAATGTAGTGTGTGAAATTTTGATCTGATTGAATACTAAGGCAGGTTCCAAAGTTCTTAAGTGTCCTGTGCCAGCCGTTAAGGATATTAACATAAGAATGCAAAGGCCTGTGTAATGTAAGAGTGGTAAGGAGCACAGCCTCTACCAAATTGCTGGGTTTATATTCTTTCTTTCTTTTTTTTTTTGTATGCTATATGGAGGGGGCACATTCTTTTTTCCATTTGAATATCCTGTTATTGTAGCGCCATGTGTTGAATTTTTTTGTTTATTTTTTGCTTGTTTGTTTTGTTTTGGAGAAGCGCATGGGGCCAGAAATCGAACCTGGGTCTCCCACACGGCAGGCGAGAATTCTGCCACTGAACTACCCTTTCATCCCCCTGGGTTCATATACTGTTTAATATTTACTTGCTTTGGACCCTTGGGAAAGTGACTTAACCTCTCTGTTCATCACTTTCCCCAATCTAAAAGATAGGCTAATGAATATTACCTAACACACAGGGGTGCAAGGAGATAAAACGAAGTAAATATTTATTAAACACTTAGAGTTCTTCCAGGCACATATTAAAAGCCATGATATTCTGGAGGATTTTGGATACCTCTGATAGAAAATGTGATAGAATATCCGTCTATTTTGGAGATGTTCACGTCTTCCTTTGCCTTGCCATGAATAATCCCCTTTTGCTATTATTTTCTCAAAAATTTTATTACAATGCATTACTGTGCATAAATTTCCCATGTAGCTGTTTAATTCAAAGAAACATAAAACTAGCCCCGTAAAAATAAAAAGTCAAACTTTGTTCCTTGCTGGGAACAAGTTGAATTGGGTAATTTCGCCAAGATGGGATTTAATCATTTCAATAAAATCAGTGCCATAGAAAGCTTCCCACTCAGCTATCAGACTAAGAAGTTTTGGGTCAATGCCAGGGGAATACAAATATTTACAAAATTCCAAAAATGGTGATGATTTGCCCACCTTAATGATCACTGATCCAATCCAAACTTACCAAACTCACCTGTTAAATCTCATGCTACATTATCTCAACAAGAAGCACTTTTTTGATCTTACAGCAGGGAAGCAACTTTTATACGTTTCAAACTAAATGAACCAAGTCATACATTCTGTCTAGCTGTCTGTGCATTGGAATTAGAGAATTGAAACAGTTCTCTGTATTACCTACATAACCTGAGACCTTTTTCCCTTTAAAAGTAGAATTTGCCCCTACACAGACATAACTTTTATCTTTGTTTCTCTTAACTCTCCTACATTAAACATGAATGGGAAGCCCCTAAGAGTTGTACACATTGTTAGAATGTAAGACAATTCATGTGGGTCTGAAAGTCTTCACAGAACTATAGACTGGATAAACCTTGAAGAGTCATTCCAACTTATAGAACAAGCCAGGGTGTAAATTAGGATGTTATTATATCTGCTAAAAGAGGGAAATGATGAAGGAAAGTGAAATTTATTTCTGTGGCAAAGGAAAATTTAAACATAGTTTTCTTTTACCTTAGTGCCCTATGTAAAGTCTTTGAATCTTAACTTTGCATATGTTTTTTTTTTTGGGTTTTCTTTTTTTTTTGGTGCATGGTCTGGGAATCAAATGTATGTCCATTTTTATATAATTAAATATGAGTGGACTCTATATACCTTAGGTTGTCTGCCCACACATATAAGAGCTATTCAGAAATATACAATGGAAAGCTTTCTTTTTTGTTTCTTCCCCTTTATCCTTCTACCTTTGTCTTCAGATTTAAATTAAATAGAATGTCAATCATCCACTTATTTTAATGGAAATAATTGTGAAACAGGCACTTGTAGGAAATGGCAACTAAAGAAGAATTATAGAAATTAGCCATGTGGAGTGGGAAACATATGGAAAAAAATATGTCCTAAAATCTAAGAGACATCCTATATAATAAATATGGAGCTTGCTAAACAAGCTTTTGAGTTTTCAGTTAGTGATTATGTCTTTTCCAAACTCCAAGTAACCAAAAGCCTGAATTTCATAATGATTGGGATTATCTCTTGTTATGGAGCTCAAACTATGGTTTTAACCTCATTAATTCTCTGGCCTGACTTATATTAATATAATAAAACAAACCATGGTAAAAGGAAAAACAGAATTATATCATGAATGAAAGTCAGAAGTCTTTGCCCACAAATTGGAGAAATTTAGAGCCTCAGTGGTCTGGTTATAAAAGTATCTTTCGGGTGCATGTATGGTTCAGTGGTTGAACGCTTGTCTTCCAAGCAGGAGAGCCAGGTTCGATTCCCGAAGTTGTCTTTTTCCAAATAAGAAATGGGGACCCCAAAATTTGCAGTGACTTGTGATAAGTCAATGCGGTGGAGACAAAACTGAAATTTAGGTAATGAAATTACATCATTTCAGTGTCCTTTCCATTTACTCACAATGCTTTACAAATAAAAAATCATAAACTAGCATAAACAAATTCCATTCTCATAGAGCATTTGCAATGGTGATAATTTGGAAGGTCAAAACCACATTTTTACTTTTTAATATTCTACAAGGAATATGCCCTGATATAATTTCAACTTTATGGAATTTAGGCTTTCTATTACAATTGCCAAAATCATAGAACATTTGGATTGCTAATTTTTGAAGACACAGCTATTTCCAAACTGTTTTTATTTTTGTTATGCTTTATCACTTACTTTTTTACACATCATGAAGATTAAGGTCTTTGTAATTTGAAAATTATGCAACATCTGCTGCAAACTTTCTTCTTACACTGAAACATGAAATTTATATTGGGAAAATACCTATTACTAGCTATAAAATATGTATGAAGTTCTGTAGCCAACTTTGTAAAATGGAATTTATCTTCCCAGCAAAATGGAATGGTTACTTTGCTTAGAGAAGTCACTATTAATGGAGAATTGTATTGATAAGTGATAAGTATTGTTCTGTTATGTGAATAATGCAACCATCCACTGTGATATTAAGTATTTTGGAATTACTTCCAGGCCATTTTATTATTTAGTGTCTTACTTGAATGCTTTCTTTTGCAACTAGTCTTATTTGGTTTGATAGAATGCGTAACTGTTAAGGTATAGAGGACAAAAAGTATACTTGAAATTAATTTTAGTTCTGTGATCTTGTACAGTTAGACAGACATGTTTTGAATATTATACATAGAATCCATACCTACCGGAATAAAGGTCATCAGGATATTTTAGAAGCATTTCATTTCTTATGACAAATGACGAAAAGTAAGGTGCTACTAGGCATTTACTTAGAAAATTGTTTTCCAGAGCATTTTATAAGAATAGGAAAAAATAGTGTTTTAATCATGTTTTGTCTTAAGGATTTTGTTATTAATTTTTTTTATTAGAGAAGTTGTGGGTTTACAGGATAATTATGCATTAGACAAAGGCTCCCAATATACCACCCCCCCACCAATACTTGCATTGTTTGGAAAATTGGTACAATTGATGATAACACTTTATTTACGTGTGTAATTCTACTATTTTTTCAACAATAGTAACATTTGTTACAATTGATGGAAGATTATTAAAGTAGTACTATAATTGTTGTCCATAGGGGTATTTTTCCCCATATTGCCGACCTATTATTTTTTTTACACGTCTTTATTATTTATCTACCTATACACAGGGTAAATAGAGTGTCAGTCACAAGGTTTTTACAATCAAATGGTCACATGATAAAAACTATATAGTTATATAATTATCAAAAATCAAGGCTACTGGGTTATAGATAAAAAATCTCAGGTATTTCGTTCTGACTCTTTTAATATACTAGAAATTAGAAAGAAATATCTGCATAATGAGTTAGTAGTCATAATCATTTGCTAAATCCTAATTTCTCAGTTACATCTCCTCCATCTCATTTGATCTTTCTCACAATTTTTATGACTATGTAGGCATTGACCATTTTAATGTCTTCACGTTACAAAGGGATGTCGATCTTATGAGGTAGAGGAATGATACTGGTTGATATTCTTGGACAGACTGGTACCTCTGGGTTTCAGGGATAATCTGGCATAGAACAATCTGGAAGGCTTATATTTCTGAAAAATTAAACTTACAAAGTAAAATTTTATAGAGCCATAGATAGAGCCGAGGGTATTCTTTGGGGTTTTCAGAAGTACGGTTGGTTGAGACTTGGCATACTGGGGAAATTTGCAGTATCTGGCTGAAGCTTGCATAAGAATAATCTCCAGAATGACCCCTCAACTCTATTTGAAATCTCTTAGCCATTGATACTTTATTTATTTAGTTTTTCATTTCTTTATCCCTTTGGGTTAAGAAGGCATTCTCAGGCTCATCCCCGGGGGTCATGGTCCATGCTGCTAGGAGACTTATACCCCGTGAGTCATGTCTCATGTAGGGATGAGGGAAGTGAGTTTATTTGCAGAGTTGGCTTAGAGAGACCACATCTGAACAGCAAAAGAGGTTCTCTGGGGGTAAGTCAGGCATAATTACATGCAGGCCTAGCTTCTCCATCACAGAAATAAGTTTCATAAGGGCAGGCCTCAAGGTCGAGGTCTTGGCTTACTAAAATTAGGAGTCCCTAATGCTTGCGAGAATATTCCCAGAGTGGAAGAGGGGTATAATTTATTAGTCCCATCTTTTCCCCCCATCCCTCAAGGTGACTTTGCAAATGCATTTTTTTTTTCTGCCCCAAATACTCTGGAATGTCCCTGGGTATTGTATTGACCTGTACAGAATAATAAGATTTTATTCCCTATACTAAGTTCCATGTAATTAGGTTGTTTAAATAAACTGCCCAGACAGGTTAAATTGAATAGCGTGCTACAGAAAATTTAAATTTTGGATAAAATAAGCATCTCGTCCTTTGGTCTTCCACAGAAGCTGAAGTTTTAAAATACCGACAGTATCATTCTTTATCCTATGTTCAGATTTATTTTATTCCTAACCATGTCCAATTCATTCAGATATATAATTGTTGCTGTATGGAATGCTAACTTTCAGAGTTGCAGAACTCTAATTCAGGGTCTCAGGTGTCCCCACAGATACCCAGTGTTCAAGGGAACTGCATGGAATGACACACAGAGCACAGCATCTCAAAATTCAGGAATAGCAGTTAAAACTCATAAATAAATGTGACTGCTATAAGAGCTTACAATCTAGGAACATTTGCAGTGAGCCGTATTGAACATTTTGTACTCATTGATTGCCCAATCTCTGCCCACTTTCTATTCCCTGATAACCTATGCTCTTGAATTCAATTCTCAGAGTTTGCTCAGTATAGTTAGTTTATATTAGTGACACCATAAAACATTTGCCTTTTCATTTCTGGCTTATTTCACTCAAGATAATGTCCTCAAATTTCATTCACCTAGTTGCATGCCTCATGAATTCATTCCTTTTTCTGCAGCAGCTGTCCTATGCTTACACCACAGAAACACCATCAAACACCCTTCCCGCAGTTTGGTTGGACAAAAGGTTGTCTGCAATGTGTCAGTTTATCCCAAGTGCTCATTAATGAGCTGAATATGTTAGAAAATTCAGTGAGAGTATGTTAAAGTAGTATCAATGGACAGTGATTCTGGAATGACATTGTTTAGAAAATTAATAATAATGTAATTGAAATTAAATTACAAACAATCAGAAATAATTATGCATTGTTCTAATTGGCCATAAATGTTTCCAAAATCTTCAAAGAGAGTTCAGACTTAATTGTAAAAGCTATTTAATGAAGGTGTACCACTGTGCAAAATGTTCCCATTATTTAATTAGTATAAGTCTCTTATAAGTAGTTATAATTAGGTAAAATGTTTAGTAACTATAAAAACATAAGCATATCATTATGAATTTAATTGTATTTTTTTAAGTTGCCAGAAAATATTCAAATTTTTAACCAGTTTCTGAAATTACTCAAGTATGAATGGTCAGTTAATTCAAAAGCTGAGCTACTTTAGAGGTAGCACATACTTTTGTCTGCTGTGTCCTTCTCACTACTTTCTATCTCTTTATTATTACATTTTGTGCACAGTTTAATTTCTGCACCATTAATTTAAATTCCACTAAATTTAAAGATGTGTTATTTGATAAAAAATGGATGCAAGGTGATTTTGGCAGCAACACATAGCTTGGTAATAAAATGAGTATCAAGTATAGAGTGTAAGTTTGATCCTTTTAAAATAATTCAGAGTTTATAGAGAAATTTGGAGCCTATTTTACCATCAATGCAGTTAATAATGATGATAGGAAAACAGAGAATGCTGTTTAGTCTGGTAGTTTCTGAGTCTATGTAACATTTTTATAAATTCACCAAAGCAGTTGAAAGTGAGCCATGGTTTCTTTATCCTATTTCCAATTGTTATGTGGACTTAAATGTAATAAAAATGCCTTTGCTTCTTGAGTTCAGTAATTAAGACATTTAACTAATTCAAGCTGATGTCCCTGTAATAGTGCAAATAAAGTGAGATTAAAATGAGATTACCTGTCTGTGTTTTCTCTGTTTACATGCAACTTTCACCACACCTTCTTAACCAGATAGTTCAATGCAGTGAAGTTATGCTTTACCCATTTTCAGTGAAAACCTGGGTGTATCAATCAGGCTTGGTAGCTCTTTTTTGGCTTTTAAAAATAATTTTAAAGTGAAAGTGGTAGGAATAAAAATTTCCAGTTTATATTTATTAAATTTCCACTATACACACAGACTTTAATTCAGTGCTTATCTGTTTTTATTTTAAAACAGATTTTAAAATATCAGTCAGGATATGCTCCAAAAACAAACAATCCCAGGACCGTTATGGTTTAAAAACACGAAAATTTTTCTTTTTCTTTTTCAAGATCCACGTCCAACAAGGGTTGGAAAGGAGTCTGTTCTCACTGTAGGGACTCAAGGAACCATGGGCTGGAATTTTATTCCTGTCCACAATCACTAAGACAGGATAAAGCGTACATGCTTAACCAATAGAGGCTTTAAGGCTTCCACTTGAAAAATGACACATTGCAATGACCAGAGCTATGCCTAATTTCAAAAGGCTGGTTGAGCATAATCTTACCATTTGCTTGTAAAATAAAAAAACTGAAATATCTGTAGTCATCACTGATGAGCACCACAATCTGTGCCATTCTGATCACCAGATATTTGATATGTTCTTCTTCTTACCTGCAAAAAAGTCTACTCACCTGATTGAGGAAGGCGATAACTCAAAGTCACACCCACTCACCAAGACTGAGGTCTGGGATTCCTAGTGATTGGCTAAGTCAGAACAGTTCCTAAAACTATTGAATATGTCTCATTTTGATCCACAAATCTATAAAAAGAAAGATAAGTTATATGCTCTTGTTCATATAAAATACACAAGGATGATTCAGAGACAATACATACATAACAAGTACTCTCACTTAGGAAAAAAAATGGAGATACATAGAAGATATGCTTCCAAAGCAATCTGAAATTGCCCTAAGCAGACCCTCTACCTTAAAGTGGGGGAATATTACTCGATTAAGCTCTGATTTTATTTTCTGGGTATCCTTTGGCCTTCAGCCCTATATTTTGGAAGATACTTCCCAATTTATTTTACTTCTTGGATACTTCTAAAGTATATATTCAGGATTGTGTCCTCTTAGTGTTTGAGCAGATTTCTCAGCCTCGCTCTTACCTGTAATGTTTGAGGCCCTACCAGACTGCCACTCATGTGACAGTTTAGTTTTTTTAATGTTCCCTTCCTTTGGTATCAGTGGACTAAGTTTATGCTTTATAACAAATAAGTGACAATACACAGGATTATTTCATGTTAAATTTACCTTCTCAACGTGAATCAGCAGGGGAACACTATTTACTGTATCATTTAAGAACAAAGATGATGGAGGCTTTGCTTTTTTTTTTTTTTTTCTTTTCGTGGGCAGGCTCCAGGAGCCAGACTCGGGTCTCTGGCACGGCAGGTGAGAATTCTGCCACGGAGTCACCATAGCACTGCCCTGATGGAGGCTTTACTTTTATACAGTCTTACATAGCAACTGAGGCAGGCTAGGGATTGTGATAAATGTAGCACTTGATATAAAGTTTCTTCCTAAAATGATGCATGTCACTTCCATTGCTTTTGTTGGCCAAAACAATAACATATTCATGATAAAAGGGCAATATTATCACTTACCCATAAACAGTAACAATGATCATACTGGTGAATAGCATTAATGACTGCCATACTTGAGGAAACATTTCTTGATCTATTTTATTGCCATCATGACAGAACAAATGAGAAGACAGTGCTGAAACAGTGCAGTAAGCAAGACTATTTCCAAATACTAAATGGTAATGTCTAATGAATAGAACACTTTAAAAATTAATTTGATATAAAATAAAATCCAGCAATGTATAAAAAATTATACACTATGACCAAGTAAGATCTATTCCAGCTGTGCAAAACTTGTTCAATGTTCAAAAACCAATTCACCCATATCGAACAGGCTGAAGAAGAACTACATGTTCACATCAGTTGGTGCAAAAAAAATATTCCACGAAATCCAAAAGTTCCCAACAAACTAGCAATAGAGGAGAATGTCTTCAAACTAACAAGCTGTGGCTACAAAAAGCCTACAGCTAACATTACACTTAATGGTGAGAGACTGAATTCTTTTCTCCTCAGATTGAGAACCAGACAAGAATGTCTACTCTCAGTACTCTCATTCAACATTGTATTAGAAGGTCTAGCCACCTGCAATATGACAAAAAAAAAAAAAAGAAGTAAGATAGGTCTAGATTTCAAAGGAAGAAATAAATCCATTCTTATTTGCATATGACATGATGGGCTATTTAGAGTCCAAAGAATCTACATTAAAAATACTCCTAGAATTACGACGTTGAGTTTAGCAAGACTGAAGGACTCAAGGTCAATGCATAGAAATTAATTGCACTTTTATGTACTAACAATGCACATGTCTAAAACAAAATGAATACAGTTTACTTTTTAAAAATGTTTTTATTGCATAACGTGACAAATATATAGAGAACAGAAAATAAAAAGCAAAGGTTTTCAAAGTACAATTCAACAAGTAGATACAGAACAGATTTCAGAATTTGTTATGGGTTACCATTCCACTATTGCAGATTTTTCCTTCTAGCTGTTTCAAAACACTGGAGGCTAGAAGAAACATATGTTTTTTCTTTTTTGTGAAAAATAATACATATACAAAAAAAGCAATAAGTTTCAAAGCATATTGCAACAATTAGTTGTAGAACAGATTTCAGAGTTTGGTATGGGTTACAATTCCACTATTTTAGGTTTTTACTTCTAGCTGCTCTAAGACACTGGAAACTAAAATAAATATCAATATAATGATTCAGCAATCATATTTATTTTTTAAACCCTACATTCTCTGTATAACTCCACCATCATCTTTGATCTTTCTCCTACTCTTTAGGGATATTTGGGCTATGCCCATTCTAACTTTTTCATGTTGGTAGGGGTTATCGATAATATGGGATAAGAGAATGGAACTACTTGATGTTCTGGAGAGGCTGGTCCTTTTGTGTTTCAGAATTTCTCTCTTCCAGGGACCCATCTGGAGGTTGCAGGTTTTTGGAAAGTTACCCTAGTGCATGGAAACTTTGTAGAATCTTATTTATTGCTCTAGGTGTTCTTTAGGATTGTCTGGAATGGTTCTGGTTGGGGCTTGGGAAGTTATGGTAGGTAGCAATGTCTAACTGAAGCTTGTGAAAGTGCAACCTCCAGAGTAGCCTGTCGACTCTATTTGAACTTTCTCAGCCACTGATACCACATTTGTTACACTTTTCTCCCCCTTTTGGTCAGAATGGCATTGTTGATCCCATGGTGCCAGGGCCTACAATTCACTTTTTTTTTTTTGCATGGACAGGCACTGGGAATCGAACCCAGGTCTCCAGCATGGTAGGTGAGAACTCTGCTTGCTGAGACACCATGGCCCACCCTACAATTTACTTTTGAGCCAAGGAAAATGAAATACTTAGGTATAACTCTCACAAAAACATACAAATCTAGATGCTAAAAAATCACAAAATTCTGATGAAATAAATCAAATACGGTCTAAATAAATGGACATAAATACCATGGTCATGGACTGGATAAGTCTACAATTCAAATATGTCAATTTCTCCAGAGTGATCGATTTGGATATTTATCTATCTTCAGTGAAACCCTGGTTGTTTCAGTTATGCCTGATATACTGCCCATGAAAATCCAAGCAAAGATTTTTGTAGCCATAGACAAGCTCTTTCTAAAATTTATATGGAAAAGCACAGACATTAGAATGCCTAAAACAATCTTTGAAAAGAATAATAAAGTGGGATGAAATACTCCAGCTGATAATAATATTCCCTCTATAGCTACAGTTATCAAGATAGCAGTTCTTTATCAGTTACTGAAAGTTACTTCAAAGGAAGCTAACTATTTTCAGTTTGATAAAGCTTCTGAAAAGCAATACACCGGAAATGGTTTGGCTTTTAACACTGGAGATTTATTAAGTTTCAAGCTACAACTCTAAGGCCATGGAAATGTCCAAACTAAGGCATTCACAAGAGGATATCTTCACTGAAGAAAGGCCGACGGCATCCAGGCCTCCTCTGGCACATGGGAAGGCAGCTGCTGGTACTTCGCTCCCAGGTTCCATTGATTTTTAGTTTCCGTGTATTCTGGGGACACCTCTCTGAGCTCTCTGAGGTGCTGGAAAGTTATGGTACAAACCTAATCAAATGGTCCCACCTACAATGGTTCTGCATTCACAAGAATGGATTAAAAGAGCACAGTGTTTTCTGGGGTACATAACCAATTCACACCAGCACACTAACTGATAAATAAATTGGTAAAGTCTTTTTAAATGCCCCTACTCAGAGTTCTCATTTATATAAAACAAGACAAGTTGCATGGTTTTGGTCTGTGTCTGTAGGTTTGCAGCTGGATGGAAACAGTACAAATTATCAAGGATTGCCTCTGATGATTATAGCATGGCTTATGTTAAAGACAGCAGAACTTAACCTTATATTCAAAATATTTCTCATTGAGACTTCGTAGTACATATGCATATTAATTTTGCAATTAAAATGTTTTTTAAAAAATTGTGTTAATAAGGAATAATGCTTACTATAATTATGTAGTACATATCACTCATAAAATGTGATACCTCTGCTAGAAATTACCTCCTAAATGCCATATCTTTTATTTATTCTTGACTCCTTACTTCCTCATGCTTGATGTAGAGCTAGGGATCAATAAATATTAATGTATAGACTTTGTATATCCTTCCTATATGAAGGAAAGGATTAAGGAAATGCAGTAAAATATTAAGAAAATTTCATATTGATTGTGAACCTATGGGTGATTTCATTGTATTCAAATTTTAATTGCTCAAGATTTCAAAATTTGGAAAAAGAAATAGCATCAAAAGTAGCTCTTGGCAACCCAATTACCAAAGGATGTGAGAAATACAGTCAAGACACTTCACTGTTACTTTTATTTAAATAATCATACACAGCAAAGTGTATATATGATATTCACACAAGGGTGACTATTAGGTTTAAAGTAAATACTGAAGATTCTCTTGGCAATTTAGAATTTGGCCTTCCTTGGCTTAGATTATAGATTGGGCGTCTAAAACCTACAGCTTAAGTCACAGCTCTCTAGGCGATGTTTCAATTGTTTGACACATGATGGCATTTTTCTTTAACAATTTCCCAACTTGCTGCTTCAACATATGTGCTCATCTTGATCATTCACTCATCCTTGAAGTAGCCAAATTTAAATGTCATGTGTTTTTATTCCCCGAACATGGAATCAATCTCATTATACTCTTCAATGCACAGCTTTTACTAGGAGATCCTCCTTCTAAGACAAAAAATCAATTTATGTTTTAACTGGTGAAATGATCTCTTATTCTGTGTGTTGGCAAAATGAGAGAGTGAGAGAGGGGACAACTCTGTTTATTTCGGGGGTACCGCTTATGTGCAGTGTGGATCTGGCAGCTAATTTGCATTGTCAAATCATGTTAATCTCACCGTCAGATTCATTTGTTCTTTCTGGATAATGTAACTTAAGTAGATGTCCTGCAACAGAAAATGCATGATTATATTAAATGCAATGATCAGACAACACAGCCTAATCTAGCAGTAGTTTAGTACTCATCAGGACCCTTAAGAATCTGTTTACTGTAAAGCTCAGGAAGAGTTGCTAAGTAATTACTAACACAAGAGATAATTCTACAAGATTAGGGACCAGTGTGATGAGAATGACTCAGAAAGCACACAGCCTACGTTCATAGCATCATGCTGAGTTTATTTTCTGTTTGATTTTTTCAATTGTTAGTACCCTAAAGTCCATAAGTGTGTTCTCTCTGAGTTCTCTTTCTCATGACTGTGTTATAGTTTAGAAAGCATTTTCAAAAGTCTTTGCACTTCATATAATAACTTAAGATCCAAGCGTCTTCAAAACAGATCTTTATGGTTTAACAAAATACTTTCACATATATAGCTTTAGTTGATTCTGGTAAAAGCCCTGTGTGCCACTTTGAATCTGTGGTGTACCCCCAGAAAAGCCCTGTCCTTTAATCCTCATTCAGTATTGCTGGGTAGAAGCTTTTTGACTGTTCCCATGGAGGTGTGACCCACCCAATTGTGGGTGATAACTGTTGATTATATGGTTTCCATGGAGGTGTGTCTCCACCCATTCAAAGTGGGGTTGCTTATTGGAGCCCTTTAAGAGGGAACCAGTTATGCGAAAGCTTCAGAGCCCATGCAACTACAGACCTTTGGAGATGAAGAAGGAAAATGCCCCCGAGGGCGCTTCATAAAACAAGAAGCCTGGAAAGAAATCTAGCAGACTTCACCATGTACCCTTCCAGCTGAGAAAGAAACACTGAATTTCCATCAGCCTTCTTGAACAAAGGTATCTTTCCCAGGATGCCTTAACTTGGACATGTTTATAGCCTTGCTTTAATTTGGACATTTTCACGGCCTTAAAAATATAAACTAGCAACTTAATAAATTCCCCTTTTTAAAAGCCATTCTATTTATGGTATATCTCATGGCAGGCAACTTACAAACTAGAACACCCTGTAATTAGTCAGATCAGTTATTAGGCTCAAAAAGGCTAAATAGCTTGAACAAGCTCACACGGTCAGTAAAGTACAGAATTGAAATGATAATTCTTCCTATTAACTGAATGAATAAATACATGAATAAGTGAATTTTAAAAAATAACCAGCTTTATGACTTCTTGTAAGTAATGCAGCAGTAGCATGAATCTACTAGCTCACACTAGCATTCACCATTTAACATTACATATTCCCCCCAAACTTTCAGTTGGTATTCTTTGTGCATTTAGAGATAAATTACCCTTAAAGGGATGGTGTGGACGAGATTTACAAAACCATTTCTTTTGCCAGTAAATAATTGGATATATCAGTTTAGTCAGAAGACAGATGCTAGTGATCCGCACAGGATAAAATTACTTTCTTTCCTTTATTGAGGGAATAAAGTTCCAAGAAATTCTATTTAATGAAGCAGTGCAAATTAGAATTATCCATAATTATCCATATACTTTCACTTCCTGAATTGAATATCAGCAGCATGATTTTGGTATCATGCTGATGTCAGGGTTTTTTGCTAATAAAACATTTATTTTGCATTTTATACAGAACAACCTAAAGTTGACTACATGACTTGACAGTCATTTTTATAAACTGCTACATAAGTGGCTAATGGAGTATACTTCGGGCTTAAAGAACAAGCCAACAGGCTTAATTATTTTAATACACATGTTTTCTCACTTATAGCATATATTCTATTTCGGTAAATTAATAGTTCTTAGAAGCATTGATTTCGTTGACAGTTTGTGATCCCATGAAGAGACAGAATGAATGATGAATGTATGTTGTATATTTTACAAATGGTGGATAACAGGTTTAGAAGTCTTTTTTTGCCTATAACTTTCATTAATTAATGATAGTTCCATTACTTTAATTATATACATTATAGAAATAGGAAATAATGACAATGTTTGCATCAAGAAAGAATAATTAGTAAATAGTTAATAACTCTTCCCCTTGTAATCAAGCTTAATGTACAGGTGTTGCTAACCAAGATTTGGTTTGATCAAGTTCAAAGCCAAGTTACTGTCAACTTCTAGCATGACCTCTGCAATGGATTTCTAGTTGGATTAGTTGTGCCCACTCTGCTTAGTCTCAAATTCCACCTTTAATTTATAACTAGAGAAATATTTTTTAAAGCCAAATGTAACATTTACTTAAAACCACTCAGTGGCTTTTTGCTTCTCTTAGTATAAGATTATATTAGGTAAGGCAACTAGCTGCTGTAAAAAATAAACCCCACATTTTATTGGTTTACCACAATAAAAATTTCTATTTCATTCATGCAACATTACAAAATAGGTGTCTTTGGTAGATGAGATTCGGCCTCATTATGATATAAGAACCCAGTTTGCAATTCTTTAGGTTAAAGATCTCTGAATTCAGCTAGAAAAATAAAGAAAGGGTGAAGAAGTCACAGTACTTCTTAACCATGATTATTCCAGATGTATACATTGATTTTACTCACACTCTGTTAGCCAGAATTAGCCTTACAGCCAAATCTAACTGAACTTGTGTCTGGAGATAATGTTCCATAACTTCCCAGGGAACGCTTTCTCTTACAAATGTGGGCCTAGATTTTTAGTGATCTGCTCAGCAGTTGCTTATAATCGTATACATTAAGATGGCATTTAAGTCCCTTAATTTCCAGCCTTCACCAAGCACCTTGTTTACCTTTGGCTCACACAGCAAAGGATAAAAAAAAACAAAAACGAACTCGCTCCCCATCCCGCCCCCCACGCCCCACTCCCCGACCCCAGCCCCCCCAAAAGGGAGAAAAAAGATGGTGTATTGACCAAGCCTCTTCTTAAGTGTCACTGGGAATCCGGAAGCTACCTTTGCCGTTTGAGAAAATGCCAGACCAAACCATACAAAGAAGGGAACAAACAAACAAATGCCTGCCCCCCCCAAAAAATAAAGGGGTGCACTGTCTCTTTACATTCCAGTAGATGCTGACAGGAGGCTGCTCAGAGCGCCTAAATCAAGGCTCTCTGCACTCGGCCTTCAAGAAACTCCACCTACAAAAATGGGAAAGTAACAAAAAAACAGGTTCCCTGGCTCTTTATTTCCCCAGCGATGTGGGTGAGAGGCTGGAACTCGCTGCAGCCCGTCGGACCCAACCAGGCCAGAGTCCCGGCTGGCCCCTCAGGTAAACCTTAGACCTATCTTTGGAGGACGAGGTTTCCTCTGCCCGCCCTGCCCCACTGGCCACCCCCGGAGTCCAGGCCAGGGTTGAAGCAATCTCCTGGAGGCCGTTGCCTTGGGCTGAGACATGGAGGCTGCTTGCTGGTTTGTGCTTTCGCTTACAAAATCTGAGCTCTAGGCAGCCTCTGGTTTCTCCTGGCCGTCGTGTAGTTCTAAATGGACAGTCAGGTTCTAGGATTACCACCTAATTAATGCCAATCCCTTTTTCCAGCGCATTCATTTTTCTAGTGGAGGGAGCCGTTTGCAACACTTCTCACCCCGCCGTTTTGTGCCTGCGCTTTCTGTTTCCTTCTAATATAAAGTTGTTGCACATGCCTTTTCCTTTGTGACTACTTGGTACTTGCCCATCTTTTAGTTCTCAGCATAATTGTGATTCCTTTATCAAATTATTACCCAAATTCTCTGAGTCAATTTCCTGTGTTACAGAGTTGCCTGGCTACTCTACTGTGCAGCCCTATTCTATGGATTTGTCTCTGTTGCAATTTTTAAATGTATTTGTTTTATTATTAAATCATTTCCCCACAAGAATATAGGCTTCATGAGGGTAGTTATTATCTTTATTTATGTCTACTATTTCCAGTCTCTAATGCAGTATTTAATAGGTAACTATCGCATAGATAAGTATCGAAGTACTAAGTGGATAAGTGAATGAATAACCTAGTACTCTTCAAAATGTTTTAAATTGCTGTAATGATTTTCTGAATGGAGATGCTCATTAAAAGTGTTTTTCTCCATCTTGGCCAAAGTTTATGGCTTAGTTTGTCTTCCTGCAGTAGCAGAGCCTAATTTGAAGATTCACGTGAAAGTAGTTTATTTTCAGGTACCGGGAGTACAAACACGGAAGTGGAAAAGCAATGCAGGTAAATATAGGCTGCTAATAATCAAGGTGTTCTTAAATCACAGTTGATGACTTAAGCTTGATCTCATAGAGAAGACTGGGAAACAGTGTAAAAATATATCAGAAATACTCCCCTTGATGGTCAATGGACTTGGAGTATTTCTACCTCCCTTCTCCTCATCATTAGTTTAGGATTGATGTGGAGGAGTGTTGATTTCCCAGCAGAACTGTATCAAGCCAAGTGGACTTCTGAAAAGAGATTCTGGGCAAAGAGATACAGATATTGGCAGTTGAAAGTCCTCTGGGCACGCAGAAGTGTTGTGCAAAAGGGGTGTAGGCAAAGCTTTCACATCATCTGCTCCAGTCTCCTTGAGGCTTGGTGCTACTGTGGTCACATAACTCCAGCTTTTCTCCTTTACTTTGACTCTTCATTATTTCACCGATTTTCAGTGTGTACTCTTCTCCAATGTCTTTGTAATTTCACTGACAGATGAGTATTTTTAAAGCATTATCCAATATGCTATGTGCCTTCTCAGAAGTCCTCAGTGAGTATACTTTTCTTATAGGATTCTGCCCAAACCCTTAGCTTACGTTCAGTGATATGTATAAGTTGTTTTATTATGCTCTTTTTTCAGTCTTGGCATCCATTGTCAAATTTTCTCCTTTCATATGTTCTGGAGCTTTTCTGCATAACTTACTTGATCCCCTCTCCTTGGAATAATCTTAGCTTGTTGAAATACCACTTATTTTTCAAAACAGAACTCAAATCCTGCTTCTCTATTAGAATCTTTAATTTCAGAGCTGCCCAGACAGACTATCTTAGATGGTGATGGGTTTTCCACTCATGTGCTTTTAAGTAAAATTTAGCAAAAAATGTTATCCAAGGCTGACTAGGTAAGTGATGTGCTATGTATCTAGACTCCAAATATTTTTTTGGCCTATGAGTCTATGGACTTCTTCCTAATCAGTTGAAATAGTATTGACCTTTTTAGTAGCATGCCTGTGATGTGCATGGTTTTAACTAGGCTTTTGGAACTGAACATATGCACTTTTATATTTTATGGAAATTTCTGTTTATCAGTTTCTCATCTCCCCTACTATGTTATAGATTCTCAGAGGGCAGAGATATGCCCTCTGAGAATTCCCAGAGGACCCGTTTCTTTTATTGTGTTAAGCACGAACTATCTAAAATGAGTGAAGAGATTTTCTGGAAGTTTCATTTCCTTTTTTTTTTTTAATCCCAATCATCACCTAGCATGAAGTGAATAGGCAATGACCCTGTTTCCTCTGAGCATTGGCCTTATGGAGCAACATAGCTAACTGTACTGGGAAAGTGAATATATCCTACAGAACAGAAACTACAAAAGCTTCTTTGTCTTATTGCTAGAAATCATATGTTAGTATTCTCAGTGTTAATGAATAAATAACGCAAGCTTTTTTGGGTTGATTATGCTGGTGAGCTGAAATAATTGTATTCTTATACTATCAATCTAGAGGGAGTTTCTGCAGTCCTCAGCCATGCCCATTATCCGATAATTGCCCCCCACCCCACAGGTGTAGACCCTGTGGCTGTGTTTGTACTATGTGGTTCTACTCATCCTGATTTTCACTACTTGGATTCGGGATGTGCATCTGCAAAGCAGAGATAAAAATGTCTGACCTCTCAATTGTCAGTATGTAGGCTGAACATAAAAATAAGAGTTTTCGGCTACATAGGGAAAAGCACTATATAAAATCTACTATGTCTTTATTGAGTACAGTCTCCCTCCATGCCTGTTTCTCTTTTGCCTTTTGAAACATACTAAATTTTCTTAATTCACGTGCAAATTAAAAATTTTCTTCTCACCCTTCCTAGCATGCATTCACCCATATAAGACCTGTCATGGTCAGGTTCACGTGTCAACTTGGCCAAGTGATAGTACCTGTTTGTCTGGTTGGTTGCTGGCCTGTCTGTTGTGATGAGGACATTTCATAGAATTAAATCGTGATCACATCAGCTGCATCCACAGCTAATTCCATTTGTAATCAGCCAAGGGGAGTGTCTTCTGCAATGAGTGATGCTTAATCTAATCATTGGAAGCTTTTTTGGAGGATTCAGAAGACATAGACTTCCTTCTTGTTTCGACTGGCGAACCTCTCCTGTGGAGTTCATCCAGACTGTCCATCAGAATCATCGGCTTCCTGCCTTGAGAATTTTGGTCTCTGTGTTCCCACGGTTTTGTGAGACACTTTTATGAATTTTATATTTACGAGTGTTTCCTGTTGGTTCTGTTTCTCTAGAGAACCCTAACTAATACCATACCTTTCCACAATTTCATCCTGTTTTTCAGCATATTAGTTAAAATTAACTATTTCAGTGATAAATACACTGCTTTAATCACGAGAAAATATATTCTATTTCTTTCTCAGATAGGTCCACCTATTTCTAATTTTATTTTCAAAGCTAGTGTATGCTTTGTGATTTGTATTCCTCCCACCACATACCTGCAAAAAAAGATAAGCCAGAGAGAAAGTATTACTTAACCTAAGCAGTGGCTCATTCCAGATCTAGCTCAATAGTAGTTCCTTTAAATAAGGAATGGGCTACAACTTTGAAAGTCAAAGTTTGGTCCTTAGATCATTAGCATTGGCACCACTTGAGAACTGGGTAGATGTTTAATGTCAGGTACTATCCCAGATCTACTAAAACACAATCTGTACTTTATGAAGATCCTCAAGTGGTTTATATGCAAGGTTTGGAAACATGGGACTAGGGCATTCTGGAGCAGAGATGGCCAGGTATCTACCAACAATTATTCTCTTTTTCTTTAATAGTAGGATGTCATAGTTTTAGTTGGTTAACCCACTGGCCATCCAGAGAATACATTTCCCAGTTTTGCTTGCACCTGATGACTAAGTTCTGGCAGTGGAATGCAGGTAGATGCTGTCTATGATTTCCAGCTCCTGCCTCAAATGGAAATGTGTGTGAACTTCCCAGATCCTTTTCCCACTTGTTGCTGTCAGTAGATGGTGGCAATTTGAGCAACTACTTTGGACCCAAAGAAGGTAACCATATATTAAAGATGAAAGAATTACTATACTAGCCCTCAATCAACTCTGGACTTCCCTGTGAGAAATTTTAAAAAATTATGTATTTCTGCCTAATTTAAATCACTTCTCTTTTGCGTTTTTTGCGGTTGTTATTGTTGCATGGCTTGAACTGTAACTAATGCAGTATCTCAAAGTTGACTGCATCCTCATCATGTTATTTAGATTATATATAGAATGGATATAAAATGAGATAGAAAGTGTTATTTTTATAATTTCCCATTGTGAATTTTTTAACAGCTGAATCATTTCATGACAAACCAATGATTACTTCAAGTCAATGACCATTTTTGTCCTTTTGCAAATTCCAAATTCTTACTATTCATAGCTTCTGAATTAAGTTATGTTACTCTTGTTATCAAGTAAAATGATGACAATATGACCAGAAAAAGAAATGAAACAAACCCTAGGTTGTACAACATAATTAAACAATTATTTATCTTTCTGATTTTGAATGTTAATTTTGGACTTATATCATAAACCCCAATTAATTTCATTTTTTATTATAGTTTTATACTTGGCAAAATAAATGCTGCTAACTTAGGGACTTATCTTTCTGCAGCAGGATTCTCTAGAGTTTTAGGATGTGTTACTGGCATACTTCTCTGCATAGAAGAATACATCCAATTAAGAGAGCTTTTCCCAATATCCCAATCCTGAGCAGAGTTTCATTTAAATTTTTGAAAGGTTTATGTTTTAGAACAGTTTTAGATGTACAGAAAAATTGAGAAGATAGTACAGAAAATTTCCATGTGTCCCACACCCGGTTTTTCCTATAATACCATCTTACCTTAATATGTTATATTTTGTTACCATTAATGAAGTAATATTGATACAATATTATTAAAGTGCATTGTTTATTCAGATTTCCTTAGTTTTTACTTAATGTTCTTTTTTTTTCTGTCCTAAGATCTCATTTAGGACACTGCATTTCACTTAATTGCCCTGTTTCCTTAGGATCCTCTAGGCTATGCCAGTTTCTCACACTTTCCTTGTTTTAGATAACTCTCATAAGATAATGCTATTTCTGTATATTTGGTGAAAATATTTCAGAAAAACTAATTATCCGTATGTTCAGATCCGTGTATTGTACTGTGGTAAGAACTGACCTAAATTTCTGTCTCTAATTGTCTTAGTTTGCTAAGCTGCTATAAGAAATTTCACACGTGTAGTTAACTTAAACCAGAAGCATTTATTGACTCATGGTTTCTGAGGCTACAAGTCCAAAATCAAGGCATTGGCTAGGCCCTGCTTTCTCCTCGAAGGCTGTTATGTTCTTGTGCCAGCTTGCTCCAGTCCTTGAGTTCCTTGGCTCACATCTCTGCCTTCCATCACGTGTTGATCTTTTTCTTCTGATTCTGGCTTCTGGCTCCTCCCTGTGGTTTTCTCTGATTCTTGCTTCTGGTTTCTTCTCTTTATAAGGTTTTCAGTAATATGGATTAAGACCTACCATGATTCAGTTTGTCCATACCTGAACTAAAAATAACATCTTCAAAAGGTCCTATTTATAAATGGTTTCATACCCACAGGAACGCATAATAAGATTGAAATGACCTTTTGTTGAAATGCACAATTCAACCTGCCACATGAATATGCTGGTTTAAGGCGTATGTCTTAAAATAATAACATATTTATTGATTGTTCACTGTGTAATAAGTGATTTACATGCATTATTTATTTGAATTTAAACTCAATATTCCAAGAGGTTATGTGTTATTATTATTAGCTTACTACTGGAGCTCAGAGAATTATTACCCAAGAGTATGGGTTTATGAATTAAATTGTGTCTCCCTAAAAGAGTTGTTCAAGTTTTAACCCCAAGCCTTGTGAATGTGAATGTATTTGTAGATAGAATCTTTGAAGAAGTTATTTACTTAAGCTGAGGCAAAATTGATAAGGGACGGCTCGAATCCTGTGTGACTGATACTCTTTTAAGGAGAGGAAATTTGAAAACACACACGCACACCCACAGAGACAGGAAGAGAGGGAGATGACCTTATGACTGAGGCAGAGAATGAGTTTCGGCACCATAAGCCATAGAGCACCATGAATTGATGGCCACCTACCAGAAGCCAGGAGAGAGGAGTGGAACAGAGGAAGCATGGCTCTGCTGACACTTTGATTTTGGGCTTCTAGCCTCCAGAACTTTAAGACAATTCACTTGTCTTCCTTAAGGGAGATAATCTGTGATGCTTTGTTACAGTCGCCGTGGAAAATGAAGACTGAACTGAAAGTCCTGGGGTTATTGAATGTGGATCAGGAATTTAGTCCAGTGTTAGTCAGCTGAAGTCTGATTATAGTTTTGAGGTTGGTATTACATATACAACTACTATATTATGCCCAAGCAGTGTTTTCAGTGAAACTTAGAAGAGCGCATTCTTCTGAAGGCTTCAGCTGTAAAGAATTTTGATTTTCTCTTTTATAAAAAGACAGTTGAATGGTCTAGACCTACCATCCAAATACTGTGGAAGGTTCACATGCTAATCCACCCACAGAAGAGTGGTCATCTAAGAATTTTAAGTTTCAAGAAAGTAATATATCTAGTTTTGGATTGGAAAATTGCAAATAAGTTGAGTTAATTATAAATGCTCCAAAAAAAAAATTTATTCCCTTATGTCTTTTAGGGAAATGTTCAATTATTCATAATCAGGGTGATAGAAGCTAGTTAAGTTTTTATTTCTATTGATGAATGGAATGTGAACAGGATTTAATATCCAAGTAAAGACTTTTCATTATATGATTTATTGGAATGTACAAATGTTTCCTGTTTTTGCTGCATTAATTGTACTAGGATCTAATTGCAAAAATTCACAAGCAACTGAGAAATGTTACAGGGATATCAAGGCAAGCATAGCAGTCTGGAAGCACGTTTGCATGTGTTCTGTTTAACAGTCATCAGATTTTACTCTGAACTAAACATACTTATAAATGACATTTAAAGAATTTGCAAGACACCAGTCATTTGTACAAGTTTCCAAACACAATGACACTGATTACAAATGCCCTTACTGCAGAGACAGCAAATAGAGAACTTGTTAAGATTCTGCTTTAAAGGGAAACAGTAATGATGCATTTGATAGGTGTTGCACATAGAAAATGAATTGAGGACCATTTTGCCATCATTTTATACTTTGTAAGAATAGTGCCCCTTTGGCTAAATTGCACATTAATGATAGGTCTTGCTATTTCAGTTGCTCTGAAATAAAAATTTATTGGACTGCCTACTTTGACATAGATACTTTAGGCCTGCAAATTCTGGATGGATTTAAATGACTTTAATTTGTTTTAAGCTATGGATGATAACACTATTTTATCCTTTTAAAAGAATCAGTGCTAGATAACTGAGATCACTGATAGAATAAAAATGTCATGGCATTTAACATGTATTTTTAAACTAAATTGACAGATAAGGATTTCAACAATGACTCATTGAGGGGTTATTAAGTTTAGGAGCTAATATTTCTTGGATATGCTGTAAAAAGTCAAGAATATCTATAATTCGGAGACCTGGGTTTGATTCCCGGTGCCTGTCCATGCAAATATATATATATAATTGATAACCCAGTACTGGAAAAATACAAAATAGAATGACTGCTTCCCTTAATATGACATCAACATTTAAGAATGAAGGGTCTTACTTTGTACTACAAATTTGTCTCCTATTGTTTTCCTTCCTATTGAAGCCATTATTTCAAATTGATTTAGCTTCAAGTTAGTTTCAAGATGCAATTATTAGGCATTTTTTTCCTTGTGATGGACCAGACTTCTGAAGATGTCAATGCTATAGCTGTCAAATTTTACACTCAAAAACTGGTTCAAAACCACTGAATTAGAGAGCAGAGGGCCTGAATGCAAGATATTAATGATTTAATCCTCCTAAAATTGCACCGTTAAGTAAAGTAAAAGTCAAAATTTGATACACCTATTTAAAAAACAGGTGTTTATTAAATAATCATGGCATATCTAATCCATGAATTACCATGTAGCCTCAAAAATATGTTGTAATAAAATATTGAATGATGTGGGAAAATGTTCATAATGTATTTTTATATAAACGTTCAAGCTTTTAAACCTTAAGACCCCAATTCAAGAAATAGTTGAATATATGAGTATATAGACAGATAGCAGGTGTTAAATAGGTGGAACAAGGCAAGAAGAGAACAATAGTGTGAGAGGAAACAAAAATGATAATAATAAGATTTTCTTTGTGATTTTTGAATTTTCTTCCAAAAATTAATAATAAACTTGTATTGGTATATATTAAGAAGAAAATACTGCTATATTATTATCTATTAGGAATTTTAATATCATCTCCTACCCACTTCCCCTTTTCGAAGAACCTAAAATCCAGAAGGTAAAGACATACAAAGAATTAAAGTGTCACACTGGGAGCAGAAACAACAAACCAGAGCTTTCTTCTCTGCGTTGAGTGTAGACTTCACTGGACTTCAGTAAGCTCCTCCCACCCTGCCAGTTGGATTCTCGCTGGCAGTTTATTATTAGGCAGCTTGTGCTTCAAGCCTTCATAAGCCAAGTAGAAATGAAGTAACTTTATATAGAGGATAAAGTAACTTTCAGAATCTCTTCAAAGTTAAGGAAGGAAGGGAAAAATGGTTAGAGAGCACCATCATGAAAGTTCAGCTAGCCTTGAGCTATTTTATATTTGCAAAATAATATGTATACTGAACATCTCACAACTGGTTGTTATAAGAATGAATTTAACGGAAGATACAGTTTGTCTGACTCTTTAAGATTGCAGTAAATGTGTTTTAATTCAATTTTGTTCTTCAATTAAAGTACAAGGGCATTTTTAAGAGCTTTGCTGATTTGCGAACATTCATGCCCATTACATATTAATAGAATTTGGTATATCGAAGTTGTCATTCATTATTAATTGTAGTGAAGAAATTTGTGAAGGTGTAAGCAGAAATTCTGATAAGAGTGCCCCATTTCCTCCTCTCTTGTTGCTTTTCTTAAACTGATAGCCAGGTAAGATAAAACAAAACAGTTTTGGTTCAAACTTTGACATCATCACTTTCTAGACGTATAACCTTGGTAACAGTAAGTTCTCTGAGTTGAACCTCACTTAATTTCTTTAAGTTGGAACCAGATAGTAAATGTCATGTGGGGAAAGTTAATTACAATCCTAGTGCCTTAAGTTTCCTTATTTGTAAATGGGTCTACTAATACTGCTTACTTCAAGTTTTCTTTGTTAGGATTAACAAAGACGTATAACCTTGGTAACAGTAAGTTCTCTGAGTTGAACCTCACTTAATTTCTTTAAGTTGGAACCAGATAGTAAATGTCATGTGGGGAAAGTTAATTACAATCCTAGTGCCTTAAGTTTCCTTATTTGTAAATGGGTCTACTAATACTGCTTACTTCAGGTTTTCTTTGTTAGGATTAAAGTGATAATGTAAAGTGCTTAGTGAAATGTTTGGTGCAAAGTAAAAAACTCAATAAACGTTAGTATTATTTTACTGCACTGCCCAATATGGTGGCCACTATATGTGTGTGGCTATTGGACATTTAAAATATGGCTAGAGAGACTGAGGAACTAAATTTGTGTGTGTGTGTGTGTATATGTATAATATATGTAAAACTTTAATTTTGAATTGATTTTATACATACAAGAAAATTTCAAGAATAAAAGAGGCGTATAGAGCACTCTTGCATCCTTCACAAATGCATCCCTTTTTAATTAATAAGTATTAATATCTTATTAATCATAATATGATTATCAAGAATAGGAAATTAACACTGTACAATATTATTAACTAAACCCTAGATATTTATCAAATTTCTACAGAATTCTCTACTATTAATACCCCTTTTCTCTTGCAGAATCTCACCCGAGATCCCACCATTGGCTTTAGTTGTCATGTTTCTTGTTCTTCTCTAATCTGTAACAGTAGCTAATCTTTCCTTTTCTTTCATGACCTTGATGCTTTTGAAGAGCAAGTATCAGTATTTTTGTAGATTGTCCCTCAGTTTGAATGGGCCTGATGTTTTCTCATGATTCGAGTGAGGTTATGCATTGTTTTGCAAGAATGTAACAAAAATCATTTCATGTCCTTCTCTGTGCACCATATCAAAGGTCTTATACTGTTGATATGTCTCTTACTGGTTAAGTCTCCGTTGATTACTTGGTTATACTACAGGGTTTCTCTTCTGTAAAATTACTTTCTTTCCTTTTGTAGTTGTTAAGGATCTTGGGGGAAATATTTTGAGACTATACAAATCATATTTTGCCTCAAACTTTTTCTCATTAACTTTAGCAGCCTTTGTCAGATCTTGTCTGCAATATTTATTAATGTGATGTTTGCATGATGATGAATTTCTCATTCCATATTTCTTTGTACATTTATTAGTTGAAATTCTTTTGTGAAGAAGGGCTCTTTCTTCTCTATTTATATTTATTTATTTATTTATGCTTTTCCTGACATATTTTAGTGTGGACTCATGGATATTATCATATATTTTGCTGCTTACATTGTTCCAATTTTTTTTCCATTAAGGGCTTCTTCATATTGGAAACTGTGTTTATTCAACCTCAGCTGCCTTCTTTTTTTAGCGTTTAGTTTACTTCTTGACACCTTGATACATTCAAAACTCTTGAATTTTTTTCTGTTCCAGTTCTGAAAATAAGCCCTTCTACTTGGAGCTAGGGTTTCTTTCATTGGAACATGGTGTTTAGAGAATAAAATACAGTTGATGTGTGTGCTCATTGTTTTTGAAGATATACATAGTCTAATCCATATCTCTTTTCTGCATGTATTTCTCTGTATATATAAAACATTGAATTTATACTGATATATCTGATTCCAGTCCAACAATACAGGATTCATTCTAACCTTCCCCCTTTCAATACTTATAAATGAAAAACTCAACTCTTATTTTCTACGGTCTATTTACTTATTTGTTCATTTCTAGTATACATATGGAGTAGTTTAAGAATTGCTAACCATATTCCTTTGAGAAACTCTTTTACTAACTATATTATAGCATCTGCTGTGCAGTTAAATACTATATTTTAGTTACTGAAATTAGTTCTTTATTTCGTGTCCCCCTTGTGTGATTGTACTCTTCATTAAAATGAAGTTAATTGTTAGTGTTGTATTGCATTTAAGCTCCCCCCCAACCTGGTTGATTTTAATTTTTTTTTTTTTTAATCTGGGGGGTTATATAAAGAATATGTGAAATATCCCTGTAAGATTAAGAAAGTATTTAAGAAGGTTAGGCAAAAAGATACACTCAGAGAAGTGTCACTTCCTCCTCATCCTTGCTTCCTTGTTCCTATTCTGCCTTTTTTGCCATCCCTTTCCCATCCATCCATGTGTATATACAATCTCTTCTGAACTAATGATCAGAAACCAGTGTACATTTTTTATACTCCCTTCTTTCTTACCTGAAAGGTATCATATTTAAATGTTCTTTGGTTATTGCTTTTGACACTTAACAATATGCCCTAGAGTTCACTCAATATCAGTTCACAGAATTTTCCTTATTATTTTTACATCTGCATAGTTCTCCATAGCTTAGCTATACCATAGTTTATTCAACCATTCTCCTATATACAGCTAAATAGGTTGTTCCTAATATTTTCAATTACACATAACACTGCAGTGAATAACTTTGTTAATTTGTAATTTGTATTGTAGAAGGTTTATCTGGAAGATAGATTCCTAAAAGTGATATTGTTGTGTTGAAGTATAAGTACATATACAATTTTGTTAGTTACTGTCAAATTTCTGTACAGAGGGAATATGCCAATTTCATTATACCAGAGCAGCTGCTTCCCTACAGTTTTGCCAACAAAATATGCTGATGTACCTTTGTATTTGCATACACACACGTATATTTGCTGCTCCGGTAGGTAGGTGAGGAATGGTATGTCAATGTGGCTTTAATTTGCAGTTCCTTTAGTTAAGAGAGTTTAATCAGTTTTTCATATGCCTGAGAGCTATTTTTATATCTTTTTGCATGAATTGTGTATTCACATATTTTTCCCCATTTTATTTTGTTTTTTTGTTATTTTGCCCTTTGCCTTTCAATTTTTAAGAGAGTTTTTAATATATTATGGCTATTGTGTGTCTGTGATATATGTTGCAAATATTTTCTCCTAGTTTCTTTTGAGTGATCTTTTTGTTTAGTTTATAGTGTTCGTAGTGGGTTTTTTTTTGACAAGTTTATTGTTTCTTCTTTTATTGTCTTTGAATTTTGAATCAGTTATAAAGGCTCACACTACTCCAAGGTTAAAGATGAATTCACTCATGTTTTGAAGTACTTGTTTGATTTCGTGTTTTACATTAGAATCCCAATGTACTGGGAATTTATTCTTGCATATTGTTTTGGTTTGCTAAAGCTACCAGAATGCAATATACTAGAAATGGTTTGTTTTTTACAAAGGGAATTTATTAGCTTAGAGACTTACAGTTCTGAGGTCATGAAAATGTCCAAATAAGGCATCTAGAGGAAGATTCTGAAGAAATGCCTCTTGCCCCCAGGTTCCTCTGTTACGTAGGGAGACACAACATCTGCTGGTCCCATGCTCCTGGGCTCCATTGCTCTCAGCCTCTTTTTCCAGTGGCTTTCTCTCCAAGCATCTCTGGATCCTTGCTTGTTTCTCTGGGGACACCTCTCCGAGCTCTGTGTGTCCTACTGGTCTCCTCTTAGTGTCTCCGGAGCATCCCCCTCCCTCTGTGTCCTTCACTAAATTTCATCTCTCTGCTCTCTGTATCAGCTCTCTGCAAATGTCTCTGGGTGTTTCTTTTCTTTCTCTAAACGACTCTGGGCACTCTTGGCTTTTTACTGTCTTTTTAACCTCTCACAGGGGATTCCAGTAAAGAGGATTAGGACCCACCTTGGATTGGTTGGGTCACATCTCCATGGAAACAGCCTAATCAAAAGGTCATTCAACAACAGGCCTGCACCCAGAAGAATGGATTAGAAGAAGATGGTTTTCTGGGTGCATTACAGTTTCAAACCAGCACACATATGATGTGAGATAATTTTACTTGTTTTCAAATGGCTACCCAGTTGTCCCGGCACTATTTATTAAAATGTCCATTTTTATCCCAATGATTTGAGACTGTGCTGTTGTCATATACCAAATTTAAATTCCAATGTGTATTTGGGTCTAATTCTGGACTTTCTATTCCATTGCCCTGGTGTGTTTTTCTTTTCATGTGGCAGTACCATACTGTTTTAATATAGAGGCTTGGTAGTAGCTTTTAATATCTGATAAGACTGGTACTCACTCATAGTTCTTCTCTCCCAGTATTTCCTTAGCTGTTCTTGAAGGTTTATTCTCCAAAATACATTTCAGTATTAGTTTTTCAAACTCTAAGTAATAACTTGTTTATATTTTTACTAGGATTGCATTGAATTTATAAACCAATGCAGGAAAAACTGAAATCTTTATAATGGAAGTCATTCTATCTAAAAAAAAAAAAGGAGTTGTCATTCCGTTTGTTTAAGTCTTCTTTAGTGTCTTTTATGAATGTTTAAAAATTTTCCTCAGATTTTATACATTTTTGATTATATTTATTCTTAAGTATCTAATGTTCTTTGGTGCTATTATGAATGTAGTTTTCTCTACTCTTACATTCTCTACTTGTTGTTTGTGAATATTGTTATTTTTTTATCCTACTATATTACCAAAATAACCTGTTGTTTGAGTTAATCATCGATCCTTTAGAGCCTTCCAGGTCCATTATCCTAACAACTTCTTCTTTTCCCATTTTTATTTTTCTAATTGACTTCACTTTTCTAATTTAGTTGACTAAAGATTGTGGAATTATATGGAATAGTGGTAGTGATAATAAGTATCCCTGCCTTATTCCTCATTTCCTTGTTAAAAAAAAACTAGTCTTAGAATGAAGATAAGCATATTTTATTGTGTTAAAGAAAGACTCTCTCAATTCCTATTTCTGGAACTTTTTTTATAAATCAGTGTTGAAATTCTGGCAAAGGCTTTCTCAATTCTTTTCTAACTTTGATTTTCCTTTAAAATGTTAATATGGTGTATGATATGAACAGATTTGCTAGTATTGAACCAACCTTGAATTCCTGGAATGAATTCTATTTGGTCATGTGTTATTTTCTTAATATAGTATTAGATTTGGTTTGTTACTATTTTATTTTAAAAATTTATGTTAATATTCATGAGTGAAATCATTCTGTAGTTTCCTTCCATATTACTCTATTCATCTGGTTTAGGAATCAATGTTACAGTTTCTTAATAAAAGGAATTAAGATGTTTTCCTCTGTTTTCAATACTCTAAGATAATCACACAGAATGGGGACTATTTTGTCTTTAAAAATGTTTGTAGTAATTACCTTGGAAAACATCTGGGTGTGCTCTGATTTTGTGGGGTAGTTTCGTAATAGTTTTCTATATACTTTTAATGGAATTATTCTAGGTAAACACTGATGGGATCAATTCCTCTAATCTGCATTTCTCTAGGTAATCTTTCATGTGTCTAAGATTTCAAATCTATTTGTTTAGAAGTACTTATAGTCTTATAATTTTTTAAATTCCTTTTGCTTCAATAATGATTTCTCCCTTATCACTTTTAATTTTGATATTTGTGTTTTCTGCATTTTCTTTGTTCAAAGGAACTGAATTTTAAAATTCAATTTAATTTTAGTGATGTTTAAACTTAAATTTTAAAAGCCTGATACTTGACTCAGTTATTGGAAAACACTTAAGTATATTTGGAATTATTTGAGTATGTGAATTAAGTTTTCAGTGGTACATTTCACGAAATATAAAATACAAATAAATTTTTTCTGCTGAAAATTAGCATCCAGATTTTCAGCTAGGTTCATGGTCAGTCATTGAGAGGCTTCCATTCAGGTCTTCCCAACTGGGAAATGAAAAAAAATAAGGATGGCTGAAAATGCTCTGTAAGTATAAAATAAATCACCAGACTCAAAGACTTAGTAAAAAGAAGAATGTCTAATATCTCATTAATAATTAAAAGATATTGATTGCATATTAGAATAATATTTGCTATACATAGTTAAATAGAGCATATTACTAAAATTAGTTATGCCTGCTTCTTTTTTACCCTTTTAAAATGTGGCTCCTAGAAAATATAAAGTTACATAAGGCTTACACTTTATTTCATTTGGGCAGTGTTGAACTGCACAGTGGCATAAATATATTTAATGGAAACATAATGCCTGGAATAGATTTGTTTGGTAAATCTCAGCTTCTGAGATTTTCCATAATCTCACTGTGATTAACATATAATTTATCTTCTATCAAAAATAATTTCTTACTTTTCTGTCACCTCTTTTTCAGTGATAACCTATCTTCATAATCACTGGTATGCCTTAAAGAAAAAATAAAAAACACCTTTTAGTTGTTTATTCAAGGACCAAGACATTATGACTCAATCTCATTTCCTGCCATGCCTTTTAATAGCATTATTCTATTAAAAGGGCCATGTTTATGTTAGTTTACACCATTTTTGTACCTATTTAAATGTTTACCTCAATAATCCGTTTTAATACAAACTCTAACTTTACTTAAAGTATGTTTTTAGCTACTTACTGAATGATCATCAATTAAGAATTATTGGTTTCTAAGCATAAGATAGTAGGCTACCAATATTAGTTGAATAGAATGAATTGTCCGTATCCCTGAAGTGGTGGCTGTATCTTAGAGCTATGAATTCTCTACTAGATTTTATATAAATAGATGTCATATGGCATTGCAAACTCAAGAGGCTATTTGTCATCTTTTTTATGGCCCAAAATCTGTACCCTACATCTTGTTTTTGGATAAATTCACTACTTTAAGAGCCTCAGTAGAAGACAGACATTATTTAGTAGAAAGCAGAGCTCATTACTCTCTATAGGATTTGAAAAAGGCACATACTTTTTCATCCCCCTTACAGCTAGGGGCATGGTCAGTCAATGAGAGGCTTCCAACCACATCTTCCAATCAGGAGATATAAAAAAATAGGGGCTGGCTGAAAATATGTAGTAGGGATAAGCAATGGCAGTAGAAATATGTGGTTTTCAGGGGCAACATAATAAGTGTCTCAGTGGTGGTACCCATTGGCTCAGTGGTGGATTTTATATCTGTAGCATCTGCTGCAGGTGGGGAAATAGCGGTGTCCTTACTGGATTGGTTTGATGAAAATGCTCTTCTTGTGACTTGCCTATCCTTTCTTGCATCTATCCATTTTTGAGTCTTTTTTTAAATCGTCTGCCTGATAGTACTCTAAGCTATTCAGTATCCTCTCGTTAGATTCTCTTTACCACATTCTCCCAGAGCAGATTTCTGTGCCTTGCACTGCTAATGGATATGCAGTATCTTTGCTTCCTATCCCATATATTTTTTATTCTGGAGCTAAATATGAAATATTTGTTTAGCCTTATCATGTTTTGCCTTTATGTCACATTTTGAGCTTCCCTCTGAATCCTCCAGAATTTCCTTGTATCTCTTAAATAGTGGGGGAAAAAATCTGAACCTACTGGTAGAGCCTAGTGGCTTAGAATTGTGACAGACATGAATTTAAAGTCCAACTTGACTCCTTTTAGCAGGTCAGTAAGCCATTGTTTTTCTCACTGAATCTGTGAAATAGGAACAGCATTACCAATTTTACAGTATTGTTATAAGAATTGTGATGTTAGCAAAGACCATAATATGGTATTGATATATATTAGGCACTCAATAAAGTATATGCTAATCACCATTAGTTATATAGGGTTGAACGTTTGCCTGTGGATCTAGAAGTATTATTTGTATTCCCTGCGTGTGAGATTCCAATCTCTGCAGTCAAATTTCAGCTTAAATTTTACATTTTTCTTGCTTTTATTTTCTCGACATTATGCCTGCTTACTTAGTTCTTGCTTTTAAAATGATATTCACCCAAGCTTTCAAATCCAGTGATGAAAAGTGAGAGAGAGGAATACTTTTAAAAACCACCAGAGTGTGTTAGGATGGTACTAAGTCAAGTTTTAAGAGTTTTATGGGTAGATAAACAAATAACTTTTTATTGTTGCTCATTTAAGTAGGGTTTTATGTGGTTCTTGAGATGGAAAGCTATAGGTAGCTAATAAGAGGGAAGAAATGACTATGAAGAAAACCAGCTGCATCAAACTGCAGCACTTCTTGAATCAACAGATCATCCCAGGGCACAAGGAAGTGATTCTAGCCAAGTGAAACAGAGGACATATTTCTCAAATTTTGTTTTGTGGAATATTGGTACCATTCAAAATATCAATAGGTGTTTTGTGAACAAAAAGCATTTGTAATCAGTTGCAAATCTCTGCTTATCAAGAGCACATCTTCAGTTTTCACAAGTCATATTAATATATTAGAGATTCTGATAAGTCACAGAGTAAAGAAATCAGTTTTGCTTTGTAAAGCTCATTATTTCTCCTAACTTGCTGGAATATAAAATTAAAAAAAAAATACTTAAATGACTTTGTTTTCACAGAACATTTAGTGGTGGTCCAAGGAATATGGCTGCTATATTTCAAAAATGACAAATGATGTTGGAAATGTGGGGTTGATTAATTGTGGCAAACACATAAAAACTAGTCTAAGTATTTGGAGATTTATCCTATAGGGACTGGAGAGGCATTAAAGATTTTTGAGGTGTAACAATGAGAAATTGGTGACTTAGGAAGATTAATTTACAATACATGTAGGCTGAAAAAGAGAATCCATTAACAGCTAATGTGATACTGCAAGTTTGAGTAAAGGAGTAGAAATTCGAATGAAGGCCTTGAGTACAGCGTGGAAACCACCATTTGAAGAGATTAGATTAATTCTCAGAACATGATGACTAATGGGATGTTGATTGGAAGGGGAAAGGTAGATGCTGAGAGAAGGCATTAAAAACTGACAAGAGGGCCCAAGCCTGAGTGAATGGGTAAGATGTAGCATCAGTTCCTCCTTGAACTCATGGACTCAAGAGGGTGGAGCTGTTTGCAGGACAATATTGTGAAGAACCTGTGAACTTAAAAACGGGAGATTATTTTGGTGTCTCCTCCAACATTGTCTGGAGTCATACTTTGTCAAGGATCGAATTGTGTCCCAGATTTCTATCCTGCATTTTCTAATCTAGGAAAGAGAGTTAAAAGATGATGAATACTCCCTTTGTTGTGGATTCCATCTTTTACTTACTTATTATGCAAAGCATATGTCTTATTGAGTATTTGTCTGATCTATGATGAGTGGCATAGGAGAGGGATTCAACATCAAGATAATCAGTGAATGCTGAATATTTCATTGCTTTTTTGGTAGAATATGAAAAAAAAAGTAGAGAAAGTAGGGACTTTCCAAAGACAAGTATCTTTAATGAGGGGGGAAAAAAATAAGCAAGACAACTTTTCTTATCCTATTGAATTATTCCTATATACCTCCTGTCTTACACTTGGGATGATATGTTGCTTTTAGAGAATTGTGTAAGGGGAGGAGGAGATATTAAAATATTTGCTTATTTTAATTAATTAATTATAATAAATTGCTTACTGTAAATAAATTTTGAGCAAAACATTAATATTCTGTGCCACATTAGACACAAATTCTATAATAACATTTTTTAGAGAGTCTGAACCTTAGTGTCTGTTATTTTAAGTAACTATAGAACCCCAAAGAGCTGCAGCTATAGAAATTGGAATCTAATGAGTTTGACATGACTATAAAATAATCGAGTGGAATTATCCAATAGTTTAGAAAACATGGAACTGAACTTCAAGACAGAAGTCAGGACTAAAAATATACATTTTAGATCGAAAAAGTAGAGATTTCTCCAAGGTAAAGAATATTAAAGAAGATTGAAATGCTGAAGAACACTTGCAACTGAATTCCAAAACGGAGGAAGAATTATTAGCAATAGAGAATAAGGCTGAATATTCTAAGATTAAGGAGGATATATTCAGTGGGGGGTTTTAAGGGAAAGAAAGTCAATTTAGGTTAAAAAAAAAAAAAGTACAGACGGCAGAGAGGAAAGGTCGTTACATTTGGTGCTAGGAAGGGATAGCAGGTGAAATAGTGATCCTCCAAAGATGTTTGTATCCTAATTCCTGGAATCTCAGAATATGTTTTGTTACAAGGCGAGGAGGTATTAAGATTGCTGATCAGTTTACCTGAAAATAGATTAAGGAAGAAAGGTCAAGAGTGATATAATGTGAGACAGACTGGACCAGCTATTGCAGGTCTTAAAAATGGAAGGAGGCCGTGAGACGAGGAATGTGGGCAGCCTTTAGAGCCTGGAAAAGGAAGAAAATAGATTCCCCAATAATCTTCAAAAAGGAACACAGTTCAGCCAACATTTTGATGTTAGCCCAGTAAGAACCATTTCATATTTTTGACCCCCAGAACAATAAGATAATATATTTGCACTGTTTTTTGGGGGGGGTAGGGGGAAGGGGGTGGCATGGACAGCCACCGGGGATCAAACCTGGGTCTCTGGAATGGCAGGTGAGAATCCTGCCACTGAGCCACTGTCACACTGCCCTGCACTGTTTTAAGACAATAAATTTGTGATGATTTTTAATAACAGCAACAGAAAACTAATACAGAAGGTCATTGTTTACATGAATATACAGTTTAAGTAAAAGGGATAGAAACCTATTACAAAGTCTTACAAATGAGGAATGGAAGTAGCAGGTATAGCCCATATTTTCAGCAAATTAGGCAATAGAAAAGAAGTAGGATGACACTGCCTGAGAAATAGTTAATTGGGGAAAAATTCAAATGGGTGTAATGAAATAGAAACAGCATTGCTTAAGAAAAGATGTTCATTATATTTAGTTCCTTCTTTGCAACTAAGCAGACTATTTCTTAAGAAGATCACACAAGCATTATTGTCAAAACAAACAAATGAAAATCTCCCAAACTAATGGATGCAATAAGTGAGATCTGGAAACTCAGAGAAAGCTGTTTCATTTACGGTAAGAATAAAAAAAAATCTGTCAGCCCTAAATTATATGAAACAACAAATACTGCCAATTTTGAATGAGTTGAAAATAAACACTTAAGAAAAACTCTGGCATTTTCATAAAGATGTCAATTTTACATGCTAAAGAGAAAAAATATATAATGTTGGGATGCTAAATGCATTTATAGAGAAAACAAATATGAGTATTCTAAATCAAGGCATATACAGAGTAAAATAGAAGACTAGGAAAATTGTCAATAAAATCAGTGTTTATAGAAAGTCAATCTGGTATTGTGCAAAGGTGTTTATAAGAACTGTAGGAATATTAAAGAGTAAAGGGTAACTAGTCAGCTAAATGTTAGTCTGGACAATACTAAGCTACATGGGCTATTTTTATGCAAAACAAATTCCGTTGTAACAAAAAATAATGAAAAAATAATATTTTGTCTGCATTGATTTGACAAACTATGGTCAAAGCTAGTAATGTTGTTTCAGAGTAAATGTGTAAATCTAAATGAAATACTCAGTTGTCAAGTGAATGATTTAACCCAAATGATCTAACTGGTTCCATATAAATAATGTCCTAGGGACTCTAGGACTAGAAATTTGAGTTAACGTTACTTGTAAAAAAAACAGCCTTGTGATCAAATGCCTGGTAAATGTTTTATTAAAATTTGTTGCATGATTCTAAGACACTGCAACATATGAATCTCTAAGAAAATATTACTAAGTGCAGCATTTCCCAGATATTTGAAAGCCAAAAATGGTTTCCCCTAAGAATCTCAAATTACCATGCTCACCATATTATACTGCTATCCATAGATCAAGTCAGAGTCCTAAAACCAAAGTGAAAAATAAGAAGTTAAAATCATTTTGACTTATTTCTTTCTAAAAATCTCCATTGTTCATAGACTCTGGATTATAATGGACTGTTAAATCCATCCTTCCACTTCCTAGGACTGCACTCAACATTCTGGTTGTCTTTTTATCAACATTCAGTTGATTCCCATCTGAGAAAGCACTCTGGTTGCTCTTGATTGACAGCTTTGGTCTTTGAGGGCTCTAGTTCTTCTACATATTTTTTCACCACTCATTTACCGGATAGCTCTGTACACACTTGAACTTCTTTGGCCTTCTTTTTTGTTAAACAATCATGAAAATTTCTGCAGTTCTTTCTTATTTTAGGAGTAAGAATTCCAATAATTGGCAAATCACCTGTGTTGACTTTCACTTTTCCCAATTTATTGCCATCTTCACAACAGCTCTGTGAAAAGTGTTAGTCTTACCATTTCGCAGAAGAGAAAAATGAAAGACTGAAAAATCCACAGCTGGTACAAGATGGACTCAAGATGTGAATTCTGTTGGTTTCCAAAGCTTGTGTCTGAATGCTAACCTCTTGTGCCCAGTTTTCTTTCATTTTCTCTCATAAATATATTTCAGCCAGAATTCCAAAAATTGACTCTGCAGAGATAGGAAAAGAGGGGATATCACTTAAGAGAACAGAGGTCGAGGCTGAGATGCCTGATGGAGACTCCTTAGAGTGATCACTGGAAGAGGTGATGGCCTCTGCACTCACTCAGGCCACGGGGTGCTTCTGGAATTCAAAAGCTCAAGATCAGGCCTTGCAAGGTGATGGTTGGTTCATCTTGGAAACACTTGCCTTTGCCACTTTTCTCTTTCCCAGCTGCCTCTTCATCAGGCTCATGGCTTCCATGTGAAACCAGTCCTCATGCCTGCAAGGAATTTCTTGTCTCCTTTTGATCTTCACACCTCAGTCAACAACCATTTCTCTTTTCTTACCGTATCTCTCTCTGGAGCCCTGAATAAGTCATTGATTCCTTTATACAAAAGATGGTTTTCCTGTTCAGTGCATTGCCCTCTTATGCTCTCTTCTGACCCTAGAGGGATGCCTCATGTCAGTCGTGCTGCCTCTACCCACACAAATCAGGAATTATAGTCATCTTCTCATTGAACTGAATTAGAAGTGCATTCTCTTTTTATATAGGGTCCTGAGTTGTAGAAAGCTCCTGTTACTGTTGAAAAAGCCCCAGATATTTTTTTTTAATGTGTCAATGCCATCTTTACTTTCCTAGCAACATTTTTCCCTCATCTTTTAAAATTTTGTTTATGGATTTAATGGGGATCAGATAACTCCACTTAGAATCATCTGGAGAACTTTCAGAATTTTCTTCTTTTTATTTTGAAATACTTTCAAACATACAGGACACTTACAAAACCCCCACACCATACCCTGATACAGCAATTTTAACATTTCGGCAAGCTAGTATTAAAATGCCGGCCTGCTCTAATTGCTTTGGAGTCCTGAATAGTATATTTTTGAAAAACATCCCAGACGAATGAGACCCACTGCTGTAAACAGCAGTCCTTGAGTTGGTGTTCTTAAGTGAATGACCATATGGGCCAGTGTGCCTGGAGAAAGCTGTTACAATCATTAATGCTCCTTTCTATTCTTAGAAGTTACTCTAGTTAGTTACTCTAGAAGTTATATGGCTATCCTATTAATAAGACTCATCTCAAAGGCCTGTTAAACAATCAAATTACCTGGTCCCATGTCTAAAGGTTGAGTTTCTGTAGGGACTGACTTGGGAATTTGTATTAAAAACAAGAACCACTGTCCTCAATGATTCTAATGCAGGTGACTCATGCACTGCATTTAAAAACATGGTTTAGGTTCTGAGTTTTGAAAATGTGGCAGGTTCCATTATGATGTGGCTAGGATCATGTCAACTTTTCTAAATAAAGATGAAAGGTATACAAAGGTGAATAACAGAAACTAATCATAGCAAACATTGAATTTTTACAATGCCTCAACATGTTAAATTAGTGTATAAAAGTTTTTATATAAAAATACCATTTGATCCTTCAGAGAACCTTAGAAGTGCTTACGATTCCCATTCTGTGAATGGGAACCTGAGAGCTTAAGTAATTTGCCTAAATGTAAACAGTAAATGGTAGAATTGCCATTCACATTTAGGTCAATGAACAGCATTACACTCTATTAAAGTTGTATAGTGCCATTTTCTAATCTCTTTCAGTTTTAATCTCAAAACAACCACGTTACCAATGGTAGAACACCCTCTAACTTAGGTGAAATGATTTTACCCACATAGCGTACAGAATGGGAGAGTGACGGAGGCACAATCTGAATTTGTCCTTCAATTTCATATCAGATCTATTTCCTATTCCTTCACTTAATATAGATCAAATGAGGACCTTTTTGTTTGCTGTGTTTTTTTAAAGACCTGTGAAATTTGCTTTACTTCAGAAAACAGGCAAAATAAATGTTCACCTTTTTTCAGTAGATTGAAATTTCTTCTTGCATGCTTTGGCGACTTTCTGAGGCGCAAAAAAGACTAGAAAGTCCCATCACTTCCATTTCTGGTGGCAAAACCACCTTGGCTGCCTCCCTAATGCCTTTGTTTTATGAAATACTTATCTCGTATTTATCATATCTATATCTGCTATCTTGATGCTATTTTCGTGATTGTAATTCATGCTCAACAATCTGCTTCCATTCTCAACTCGGTGAGCTGGCAATTAATTTCTTCGTGCTATTTGGGAGGAAAGCAAAATCTAAAAATGAAGCTATTAATATATTACAAGTAAGTACTAAATCTGTTAAATAGTGGCTGACAGATCACATTAGAGTGGGTACCCCGAGGCACCATGTGGTACAAGAAGGGACTGGTGATGCATGATGCCATTACTGACCTTTGAGTTACACAATTCATCAGAAGGGAAAAATAGTTTCCTTTGTGAGGGTAAAAAACACTAAGTAAGTCTTTTACCCCAGATTTCCGGAAGAAGCAAACTGGATTTTTGCAAAAGTTTAGTAATTAGGCTGTTTATTCCCTAAAAGCAATGTGGTTGTTACAACCTCGCTTGTATACATTTATCATTAGTTCTTAATGTTGCATCAGAAGCCATGATAAAAATAGACTGCATTTTGAGGACTATTGGAATTGTTTAGACTCTGTTTATATTAGAGTTATTTTTCTTACTCCACCCCTTCCATTTTCTCCATTATACATATTCATACACATATAAAAATAAAATGACATTATTATAGTTGTGCTTTTATCAAGTAAGAAGCAGAGCTGGGGCTTGAATCTAAGGTAGGCATACTCCAACGCTTGCTTTTCAGCTTACAATGTACTGCAATGAACTTAAAATAAATTGATAGTGCCTAAAATAAGTCCCTGATACCTGACTTTATGTTGCAATGTATTTAAATGTATTTATTCAGTTAATAGTGCCTGAATCTAATCACTGACATCACGCCTCAGGAATACAACAGAGTTGTGACTTCCTTCTTGTTTATCGCTTCTATCTTCAGCGAACATGCTTTGAGGTTTATCGGCCTCATAGATCTACTGAAAGCAATATGCCAAGGTCCTTTTATTGAGATTTTTAAAAGTTGAGTTTATTGGGGTATAATTCACATTCAGTGAAATTCACCTTTATTAGGTGAATGGTTCACAAATTATGACTCATAGAGTAATGGAAAAGACCACAAAAATCAAGATACAGACCATTACTATCACCCTCAACAGTTGCATTGAACTTTTTTTTATAAACTTTTAATTTAGAATAATTTTAAATTTACAGAAAGTTGTGACAGTGATACACAGACTTCCCTTATAACCCACTGCCATTTCTCCTAACGTTAAATATTTCATTGGTATAGTATGTTTGTTACTTTTTTTCTATTCAGGGTCACATCTAAGATTCCACATTACTTTTTTAGTGATCATGTCACCTTAGGCTCCTCTAATCTTTCATAGTTTCTCAGAATATTCTTACTTTTGATCACTTTGATTTGCTCAGAGGAGTACTGGCCTGGTATTTTGTAAAATGTCCTTCAATTGAAATTTATCAGATGTTTCCTCATGATAAAACTTTGATTATGAGTTTTGGGTAGGAAGGCCACAGAAGTGCCATTCTCTTCATATAATACGAAAGGATACATGCTGTCAGCATGACTTATTACTATTGAAGTTGGCTTTGATCACCCGACTGAGGTAGTGTTTGTCATGTTTCTCCAGTTATTCTTTTTTACTAGCTTTTCATACTGTACTCTTTGGAAGGAATTCACTATGCAGATCCCATACATAAGAGGTAAGAATTTATGGTCTATCTCCCTGAGGGACAGTAACTATATAAATTATTCGGAATTCTTCTGCCTGGGGGATTTGTGCATTCTCCACCATTTATTTATTTATTTATTTACTCAATCATTTGGACTCATGGATATGTATTTTCTTCTTTGGGTTATAATTGTTCTGATGTTGGCCATATGGAGCTCTTTCAACTGACTCCTATTTCCCTTCTTCATAGTTTCATCATGTGTGTGTGTGCGTGTGTGTGGTATTTAATTTCTTTATTCAGCACTTTCTTATTGTGTGGTACAACTAGATGTTCTAGGATAATCTTGCATATTTCTTGCTCCAGACTTCCAACCTCCAACTATTTCTGAAGAGTCCTAGTTCCTATTATTGAACAATGCTGTTAGTAACCAAAATCTGGGTTCTCGGTATACTTATTGCTACTAGGCTTTCATTCCTTTTATGCTCTCTTAACTAGTAGAGAAATAGACCTATGTATGTATACTAATCCATTTGTATACATATATCTAGAGATCTATAATTTGTTTCTATCTTTATCTACACTAAGCTAAACATGAGTTCATACTGATGTCTTCAACCCTAAATCTGTTTCTAGTGAATCATTCCAGCCTTCCTTCCTTGTCTATAAACTTCCATTCCAAAAATGAGCCACGTGGCTCCCAATATACACCATCCATTTACTTAATTATTGAATTCCAGCATACAATATAGTGGTTCCGTCAATATAGTGGTATCATCAACTTGTACCCCTGTTGGGAAATAACTTTGCCAAGGAGTATATAGTCCTTATTTGTAGTTCCTTCTACCTTTGCTTTTAGAGTTTACCACTCATTTTCAAAGTTACTTAGACTACATCGTTGACCTTTATATAATAAAAAAGTTTTACTTTAATGTATAACCCACCATGAATTGTTTGAAAATCACACAGTTACTTGAGATAAGAGGTGTGTAACCATGTATTATTTTAGGTCTATGTTCTATTTTCAGTATCATCCTATTATAGTAGGTATTTTTAAATTCAAGGATGCATTTTGATATGATTTGGAAGCAATGTAAATTAAATTAAAAAACAATATAAATTAGCCAAAACATAAAATTGCCACGTTTATGTAAAAATCAGCTGGGTGCCAGTGTTGTACTCTTTCTCCACAATGTCACAATGTTACGCAGGCTGGAATGGTTTCTAAGATTAAGGCAAACAGAATGAGCAGGGCACAAGGATAAAGCAGCCAGAAAGAGCAAACCTTTCACTGAATATTGGATATAAAACATTTAGGAGCCTACACTGAAGAAATCTTCTTTTGATTAAATAATTAATGATTTTTATTTATAGAATAACTAGTGTTGAGGTTTTATGTATTCATATCTTCAAGGGTTTCTCAGATATTGCAGGTACCTTCAAGCTTTTGTAATGAAGATTCATTTTAAATTAATGATTTATTACTTCCAGAAACATTTTAAAGTAGGCTGTAGTATCGTATGGTGCTCCAAAGAGAAACAGTTGCCTCAAGAACTCTTCATCAGGTAAACCTAGTCTGTCTTAAAAGGATTCAGAAGAAAATGGTTGAAATAAACCACAGGGATTGAAAACTACACGTGTACTTCTCAGGCTACAAGGATGAATAGATGCGTAATAGTTGTATAGCATTAAGCATACAATCCAAGGCATGGTTAAAAGTGCAGCGATGACTATGGATTTAATTTGGAGCCAAACCACAATAGCCACTGCATTTTCCTCTCTCTTTTCCAGCTGAATAAGTATTTTGTGGAAGGATTTACAATTTCCTTCCACATGTCAACTAGCTTGCATATGCTAGCTACTCTTTATTCACAAAATCTAAAAACAAGATGGACAGCATACAATTAAAAAAAACCAGGCTGTTCATTCAGCCTTCTCCACTGCTTTCTGTGTAAGTCTGTGAGTGACTTATCAGTGTGTAAAGTACCAACAATCATTTCTTGAACAGCAAGTGTTTGTGCAACATTTTTATTTGCAATAGCTCTAAAATTTAGAAAAAGGAAATAGAGCAGTATGTCAATATAAATGACCAGGAAGATAAACTTAAGTACCTCAAAAAGTATAAAAATCCCAAAAGTATAATTTTCAAGGGATGGAGAGAGTTTATTCCATTAAGGGGATTAGGAAAATTTGGAGCATTCATTGAAGGATCTTACTTGAAAAAAACAAAAACAAAAACATTAAAGGCTGGACAGGATTTACATGGATAGTTACCAGTAATAGATAGAGGGCTTGGTCATATTAAAAGGAGAGAAGTTTTCTGACGGAGGATACAGCACAGATAAAGGCTTACAGGAAGGAAAGTGCTATGTATTTTCGCCAAGCAGCCCTGAATGCATGAGGGTAAGGTATATAAGAAAATAATACGTGATGAAACTAAAATAAATTATTGAAACATATTTTTGAAGGTTTTACATGCCAAGATGAATAATTTATACAGAATCTTGAAGACTCAAAAAATGATATTTAAACACTAAGAAATTAATACAGAAACATTGTATGTACATTGACATAAGGAAAGACCAGATGCACGGACATCAATTCAAGTTTAAGCTAATGTGATAGTTTAAATTATGTACCCCAACAAACACATGTTCTTAACCTTAATCTGCATCCCTGTCGGTATGAAACCACTGAAATAGGATTTCTTGAAGATATTATTTTTAGTTTAGATGTGGCCTGTGTGAATGAGGGTGAGGGTGAGATTTGTAAAGAGAAGAAACCAGAAGCCAGAAATCAGAGAGGGCCGTACAGGAAGAAACCAGAAATCAGTGGAAACCAGAACAGCAGATGAAAGGAGGGGACATTGTCGTGTGATAGGAGGCAGAGAAACAAGGCATGGAATTCCAAGAATTTCCTGCAGCCAGTACCAGAGTGCCTTGGAATCTGGAAGAAAGCAATCTTTGCCAATATTTTGAATTTGGACATCTGATCACAAAACTGAGCCAAAAAATTCCTGTTGTTAAGCCAACCCATTGTGTGGTATTTAATATCGCAGTCTGACAAAATAAGACAGCTAGTTTGGTGGTTGTTAAAATTTGGTACCAACTTATAGGGGAAGTGAGGCAGTGAAGACAAATATGAAATCAAAGACGACTCTTCAGTTCTGAGTCCAAGTGCCTGGTGAGATGATGATGCCCTTAACATCAAAAGGAGAAATTGGCTTTGATACAGGCATAGTTCGGAGATCTGGTGAGTTTAGTTCCAGACCTCCACAATAAAGTGAATCTTGCAACAAAGGCAAGTCACATAAATATTTTGGTTTCCCTGTACATGTAAAAGTAAAATTTCACTATACTGCCTATTAAGTGTGCAGTAGCATTGTGTCTAAAATACAATGTACATATCTTAATTAAAATACTTTATTGCTAACAAAAGCTAACCATTATTTGAGTCTTCAGCAAGCCATGATATTTTTGCTAGTGGAGGGTGTTGGCTCCACGTTTATGTCTGCTTACTGATCAGAGTGGTGGTTACTAAAGATTGGGGTGGCTGTGTCAGTGTCTCAAAATAAGATGACGATGAAGGCTGCCTCATCTTCTTTTTATGAAAGATTTCTCCGTAGTTTATGATGCTGTTTGATAGCATTTTACCCACAGTAGGACGTCTTTCAAAATGGAGTCAGTTCTCTTAAATCCTAGTGCTGCTTTATCAACTAAGTTGCTGTAATACTCTAAATCCTTTATTGTACTTTCAGCGATGTTCACAGCATTGTCACCAAAAGTAAGTTTCACCTCAAAAAACAACATTTTTTGCTTTGCCCCTAAGAACCTACACCTTATCCAACTTGTGTAATGAGTTTATAGCAATTTAGTTACATCTCTAGGCTTCACTTTGAAACCTCATTCTCTTGCTGTTTCTACCACATCTGCATTGCTTCCTTTAGCGGAGTCCTGAGCCTTCAAAGTCAATGAATTTCTTCCAAACTCCTGTGAATGTTGGTATTTTGAACTCCTCCTATGAGTCACAACTGTTCTTTATGGCAGGTAGAATGGTAAATCTTTCTCAGAAGGTTCTCAATTTATTTTGGCTAGATACATCAAAGGAATCACTATTTATGGCAGCTCTAGTGTTACAAGGACTCTTCCTTTCTCTTGAGCACTTAGAGACCACTGTAGAGTTATTCATTAGCCTAATTTCAATATTGTTGTGTCTCAGGGAATAGGGAAGGCCTAGGAGAGGGAAAAAGATAGGAAAGCCATTCAGTAGAGCAATCAAAACACACAGCATTTATCCATTAAGTTTGGCATCTTGTATGAACAGATTCGAGGCACCCAACACAATTACAATAATAACATCAAAGATGATCGGTCACAGATCATTGTAGCAGATATAATAATAGTAATGAAAAATTTGAAATATGACACACACACATGAAGTGAACACTTGTTATTGGATAAATAGTAGACTTGCTCAATACAGGGTTGCCACAAACTTTCAATTTGTAAAAAATGCAATATCTACAAAGTGTACTAAAACAAAGCACAATAAAGCAAAGTATGCCTGTATGTCCCAGAAAGGGAGCAGGAAGGGAAGCCCTATTTTTTTCCTGATTTCCTTTGCTTTTTTTGTCCATTTTTCCCTTTAGTTCTTTAAAAAAAAAAAAAAACAACTTTTTTATTGCATAATATAACGTATATATACAAAGCAAAGAAATAAAGAAGTGATAATTTTCAAAGCACTCTTAAATAAGCGGTTATAGGACAGATCCCAGAGTTTGTCATAGGCTACCATACGATCTTCTCAGATTTCTCCTTCCAGCTGCTCCAGCATATAGGAGACCAAATATTGTTTTATCATCACAATAGACTTTTTCTTTCTTTTTTTTTTGTGAAAAATAACATATACAAAAAAACAATGAATTTCGTAGCACAGCACTACAATTAGTTGTAGAACATGTTTCAGAGTTTGAAATGAGTTACAATTCCACAATTTTATTTTTTTTACTTCTGGCTGCTCGAAGATACTGGAGGCTAAAAGAGATATCAATTTAATGAGGCAGCATTCATATTCATTTGTTAAATCCAATCTTCTCTGTATAAATCCACCAACACCTTTGGTCTTTCCATTCCTCTCTTTGGGGGTGTTTGGGCTATGACCATTCTAACTTTTTCACGTTGGAAGGGTCTGTCATTAATATGGGATACAGGGATGGAACTATCTGATGTTCTGGAGAGGCTGAGCCCTCTAGGTTTCAGGACTTATCTTGTCCAGGAACCCTTCTGGAGGTTGTAGGTTTCTGGGAAGTTACTCTAGTGTATAGAACTCTTGTGGAATCTTATATATTGCTCTAGGTATTCTTTAGGATTGGTTAGAATGGTCCCGGTTGGGGTTTGGCAGGTTATGATAAGTAACAAGGTCCAATTAAAGCTTGCATAAGAGCAACCTCCAGCATATCTTCTCAACTGTATTTGAACTTTCTCTGCCAGTGATACTTTATTAGTTACACTTCTTTTCCTCCTTTGGTCAAGATGGAATTTCTGATCCCATGGTGCCAGGGCCATATTCATCACTGGAAGTCATTTCCCATGTTGCAGGGAGACTTTCACCCCTGGATGTCATGTCCCACGTAGTGGGGAGGGCAATGATTTCACTTGCAGAGTTGTGTAAGCCCTAATTTAATGATAGAGCACCACCTCAATTTTTTTCTCATTTAAGTAATCAAGTAGTACACATCTTGGTGCTCAGTTTTTGATGATATGTCTAGGATAGGGTCCTAGAAATGGAATTTCGTCTAGGATAGGAAAAACTTTTTCCCTCTGGATTAGTAATAGCATATCTTCTTCAAGAGGTTATACCATTTCCAACAATGTAGGAAAGAGCACAGCTCACTATATTCCCATAAAGCTTCAGAATTATACCTTTTGAATTTTACCAAGTTGTTACATTTAAATGAAATTTTGATTTGAATTTTTTTGATTCTTAATGGAATGAAATGTTAAAATAGGTTATTGGGCTTTTATTTGTTTTTTCTTTTGGAAATTGTTTACCAAGACATTTTATGAATATGTATTCATTTGCTATTTTTCTCTACAGGGTTAGTATTTTTTGTTGTTGTTTTACTGAATTGTAAGAGTGAATGTGTGTGCTGACTTTATGTATAATACTTACTGTGTTTTTCTTACTAATTTTTATTTGCATTTTAATTTTGCTTTTGTTTTTAATGTGTAAATAGCTGTGCAGTGTCAAAATACACAATGATCCTTGAAGAAATAAACATTTTTTCTGCATTCACTGATGTGCAGAATCAGATTCCAAAGACATTGCTTCAAAACAATCATGTGGGCAAGATAAAGTAGGTTGAACTATGTACTCCCCCCCAAAACATGTTCTTACTCTTCATTAGTTTGGGTGCAACTCCATTGTAAAGAAGACCTTCTGAGAACATTATTTTTACTTAAGTTGTGGCCAACTGAATCAGATTGTAATAGGTCTTAATCCTATTACTGGAGGCTGGTATAAAAGAGAAAGCCATGGAGAAGAACCAAAAACTGGAAGTCAGTGGAACCCAGAAAGGAAAGAAAAAGGCATTGCCATGAGATTTGGTACCGGAGAGTGGGGTGCTACTGCAGTTTGCAAATACCATATATGCAGGAGTGGTTTTTTGGATGGCTAAGGAGCAGATTTTGGAGGAACTGTGAAGAGAATAATGGAGAATTCCTGGAGTGCTTGAAGAGACTTTTGGTGTAAACGGAACCACTGCCAATCTTGACAAAGGAGGACACAAAAGGGAAAAAAATGGAGTTTGCAAAGTGAGAAACATGGAAGCTTGGGTCTGAAGCCAAAAAACCTTAGCCAGGAGAGTGGACCCACCCATATATATGGAGAGGGTGAGTTTACCCTGAAGGGCAAGGATGAGTTTCCCATCTCGTTGCAGTGGAAGAGTCGTGCAGCCTTAGGCCTTGGAGAAGATAGAGCATGCTCCTTGGGGGACTGGGGAGAGCCTGGCTGCCACCACATGGAGGGGTTGAATATGTGCCCCAGAAATGGCAGAGAGCCCAGGGGTGACCCTGATGCCTGGAGAGAGTGGAACAAAGAAAAAGGTGGTCTCCTCAATGTTCCCTGAGGTTGATTTGAAAAGAGGCGGGCCACTGCATAGGCCTTCGGAAAGGGTGGGACTGCCACTTTCTACAGCTGAGGGATGAATGACTTTCAGGCTTTGAAATCCAGTGGTGTTTGCCCTGCAGGTTTTACATCTGTGTTTCTTCCAATTTCTCCCTATGGAAATGAAAACCTGTATCCTGTGAATATCCTCCTTTGCATATTGGCACCAGACAACTTGCTTTGAGATTCACAGGTCCACAGCCAGAAGAGAATTATTTTTTCACCTTAATGTTGTTTAAGGTGATGCGAGTAGTTGCCAGGTTGGCAAGGGGTGGACATGTGGTAGTTAGATTCGGTTGTCAGTTTGGCCAGGTGAAGGTACCTAGTTCTGTTGCTTTGGACATGAGCCAATGGTACGTGAACCTCATCTGTTGCTGATTACATCTGCAGTTGGTTAGGAGGCATGCCTGCTGCAATGAGTGACATTTGACTTAACTGGCAGGTGCTTAAATGAAAGAGCTCAATGTAGCACAGCCCAAGCAGCTCAGCATACCTCATCTCAGCACCCGCAGCTCAGCACAGGCCTTTGGAGGTGCAGAAAGAAATCACCCTGGGGAAAGTTGTTGGAACCCAGAGACCTGGAGAGAAGACCAGCAGAGACCATCCTGTGCCTTCCCACGTAAGCAAAAACCTCAGATGAAAGTTAGCTGCCTTTCCTCTGAATAACCAACAAAATAAATCCCCTTTTATTAAAAGCCAATCCATCTCTGGTGTGTTGCATTCCGGCAGCTAGCAAACTAGAACACCATGTGATGGGAAAGCCCAGGAGTGAAGGGACTGCCAGCCAGCCAGAATGCTTCCGACTCTGGAAGGAAGCACCACTTCTTCCCTCTGAATTCATGAACCAATAAATTTCCATTATTTAAGCCAACCTATTGGGTGGTGTTCGTCATAGCAGCTGGGAGACTAAGCAAGAGACTGTATAAAGTTCGGGGGGACAAACCTAAAAGTAAAACAAATTCTGAGAATGGGAAACAGAGCAAGGTTTCATATTCTAACATACATGTTTTCAGCAAAACACCTTTTTAATTTTATTTTGTTTTGCTTTTGGTATGAGGAAGAACAATAGAGTCCTGTTGCTCCCTTCAAATAGGTATGTTTGGTTATTTCTCAGTAAGTTAGTTTTAACTTGGAGCTAAGTGGAATTTTCCAGCTGGGATGAATAGGTACCAGGAAAATTGTTATGAAAACAGGGGATTCAAAATCATTCAGAAAAATAGTCTTCGAAAAGTAAAACCAACCTTTTTTTTCCTTTAATGGTTTCTTGTTTTTCCTTTATATTTGAAAAGTTTATTCCCAACTCAGGTTGAATTGTTATATCTACCTATATATATATTTTTCCTTTTCTTCTTCTTTTTTTTTAAAAAAGTTCATTTGTAAGGCCCCCATCACCTTTTTTTTTTTTTTAACATAAGTAGGGTTGATGATGCCTAACTTTACATTTTTCAAATAGTAATCAATGGCTTGTGGTACGCATGATGATGGCCTGCCCCACCTCCCCTCCCTTTCGTCATTCCTTCCCTCCTTTCTTTCCACAGTGGAATTCTCCCCTGAATTTTGATCCATGGAAATATACAAAAGAAAATACAAATACTGTTCCGAAATACAGAGAGGATTTTACTTGTCTCCTAGATCAGTTGTAAAAAAGTGAATTTATCCCCAAACTGGTTTGAATTCTTTGTATAAAGATGCTAAATATACACAAAGCACTGCTATTAGAATGATATATGTGAGGCTCCCTAAGCACTTTGGCAGAAAAATGTTATATAAATGGAAAGTGTTGCATATATTTTAAAAGAACACAGGAGTTTATTCCTCAAGGGGAACTGTTAATTTATGCACTGTGCTTGTTCTAAAGGTATGTGCATGATTCATAAGTTAGTTTATAAGTAATTTTATATTGTAGAAAGAGAGCTAAGAGTGTACTTAACTGTTTTCAAGTATTTGCAAGATTTATTTTATGATAATCAACTATTCACCATTTTATTGTAGAACAGAAAAGAAAGAAATCAATTTAAATTTTACCTGTAAAACTTTGTCTAAGACATAAATCTTACCTAAACAGCTTGGTTTATTGTAGGCTCTTGGAAGAGGATGAATAAATATTCATTTCATTTTTTTTTCTAGTTCTTGTACCACTGTATTTTCGTCTTTCCCATCTACACCCCCGACTTTTACCAAATAAATGAAAGAACATTGACCATTCCCTTGAGTAAGCCTCTCCTGTTGTTAGTTTTTTTAAAACTCTATTTTCTGAACAAAAATAGTTTGTTTTAGATATACTTAATTAATTTATCTCTTACTTTATTACAGCTGCCTATTTCGATGTTAAGCATGCACCATGCCCATAGCAATTATAGTCAATCACAAGGTTTTTTGAAGGTAACATTTTACATCTGTGTATCTTTCTATTAACAGTTCAAAGAAATGCCATATAAAACCCTATGTATAACTACTTTTAATGGGAACAATGTTGATAATGATCGTTTTGGTTTTGCTTTTTGTCTTGTTTTGATTTGGCGATATCAACCTTTAAGCAGGTTCATAATTTAGATTAAAAAAAAAACTTGTAAGATACCTAGAATTATTTTTGAGACTGTTGTTGTCACGTCATATTCTCATGTTTTCGATTAAAAAAATTGTTATGTCTTCAAAATCCTCAGGAAAATATGATTATTTCCAAGAAGCAAGAACATTAGTTTATATCCCATGGTGAAGATCTCCTCTAGGAACTCTTTGCTCCACTCTATCAGTCCTTAGTTTAGTATGCAAACAGAAATAAGCTGACTAGGCATGTTGCAAAGTTAATGACCAGCTAACTGCTGCCATCACAAAACCCTGCATGAAAACAGTATATTGTAACTTGATGACCAGCATCTCCATATGTTTAATGGAAAACAAACAGGAGGCTCAGTTGTGCCACTGACAAAACGTGAGGAAAAAAATAATTCCCATCACATGCCCCTAATTTAAAAATGCTCCAGGTCGTCTTTTGTTCCACAGCTAGGAGCATAATAAATTAAGAAAAAGTAGTGTAGGACTGAGATGAAACCCTTTGGGATATGTGAATAAACAGGTAGAAAAATTGAGAGGAAAACAAAAACCTGAATAACCTTGAATAAATAATATAAGAATCAAGAAACAATGTAGTGCTAATAACTAATAATTTATAGCTGTGTTATGCATTACTATAGGTCTGTCTGCCGTATGTCTTTGAGAACTCAGAAATTTCTGCAACCATGTAAAGATGTGATAAAACTGGACTTCATTCATGAATGTAAAAAAATGCATACCACTAATTAGGGTCATTCATAAAGAAGCAAGAGGCATGTTGGAGAAAAAGAGACATTTAGAGAATGAGAAAAGAGAGTATGGGGCAGGAAGCAACATTTACTAAGAGATACTAGGTGTATGATACTCATTTATAATCCTCTTATTTTCCTATGAGGTAAAAATAGGAAAGGAATTCCTATAAGGAAATTTACTATCAGAAATATTTGCTAAACTTTATTGATTTATTTGTTGATTCGTCTATTTGATAAATATTTATAAAGCTCCATCCCTCTCTGAGTACAACTTCTAGGATGCTAAGAAAAACATCCTAATCAGTGAAATAAGGCAAAAATGGGAATGGTTTGTTTTTTCAATATCATGCAAGTTAAAAGGCTCATCGAGGTTTAGAGGAATGCATTTTTTAAACTCACAGTTTATTATCAAATAAAGGCCATACTTAGTAAGTTTACATGTTAACTTATATATATTTTTTCTGGTAGAGATTCACATAATTGTGATCAGTGGTAAATATAGAAGGTTATGGTTTATTGCCCTGTCGGGTGTTAATCAGTTCTATATCTAACCTAGCCTTTTTATTCCAAACCTCCCTTCATTAAATTTTCTATAAATACCAACCCCTTCAAATGTTCTTTGAACCCGTTTTAATATCTTGTGTCCTCATTAACTCAGTAAAAATCTTTGAGATATTTTGTGTTTTCTTGAAAGCTAAAAGTAGGTATAAGGATAAACAATAAGACAAATTCCACAGATCCCTTGTCCATCAATGCTTGATGTGGAAAACTAATATTTCTTCAACTAACTGCAAAAAGTATGTCAGGTTTCAAGAGTAGAGTGGGGGTGGTGAAGGCAAAGATATTATAGCACAAGTTAAACTTGAGCTGAAAAAATGTTCACTAGGTAAGTTGTCTGGTTGGGAAGGGCATTCTGAGAGAAGATGAAAAAGATTACAAGTGGCTGATGGGGGATTTAAACTTAGAACTTCTGGCACATGATTTTTCTATCATGCTGTATTCTTTCCCATCCTTTTCAGAAGACTTGAATTTGAGTCATAATTTACTTCATTTAAAAATCAGGGTTATTGCTATGAAGGAATATGTTATAGTTAGGATTACTAAGGTTTCTTCTCACTGTAAAATTCTAGAAGTTACTAAATCCAAATAATTAGTTTTTGGCTATTACTTTCACACATTTTCAAACTAATGCAAAGGAATTTCTATTAATTTTTGTTGGATTTTTATATAGTTAGGCAAAATAAAACTCATTTCTTATGGCTTGTAAGCTTGAGCTGACTTTTCTCAACTGAAAAAAGTCATTGAGTATAATAGATGAAGTTCGGTTTTAAATTATTGTGTGTTTTGAATTTGGATTTAGGTCTAGAAGTAGTGGAAATGGAATTTGTTTTTACTAACATAATCGTGTTAAAGGGATGCATATCTTCTTTTCCTCATGTATCCATCTAATCCATCCTCTTCTTATTTTTTTTATATTTAAATCCATGTACTGGGGAATTGTGCTGCATAAGATGATATAGTTTCCCCGTATAAGAGTACTTGGATAAATAAGTCCCACAGCTTCCTGCTTTTCTGATATTATCCCACAAAGGATGGGAATGCTCTTTATGGCGAGATATTAAACTTTGTCTCTCTAGAAAGTAGATAGTTTATATCATGGCACATTTTAGTGGAAATTCTTATTTTAAAATATAATTCCTTTGGAGGATATGAAGCAATGAATCATACCTATAAATTATTCTTTTAAAATGTGATGCATTTGGTAAGACTTCACTTATGTATCAATGGGACACCATAGCAGTACATGAAGAAAAGTAAAGTAATTGGCAAATTACTACCTAAAATTAGTTGAAAGTAATAAGGACTGCTGAAGAATATAAAAAATCATTTTTATACTCTTAAATAAGATTCCATTGATGACAAATCAAACTCTTACTTTAAAAGACTGAATTCAGATTTTAGTATAAAACATTGAATGGATAGCCATAAAATAAAAATAATTCAGTTACATGGTCTGAATTTGTGCAAGTTCATTCACATCTCTGTGCTACTGTTTCTCAGTAATGAGCATAGCAATGTTGCTATTTGCATTCCTGGTGCTCATAGATGGTGAGAGGATTAATAAGAGCGTTGTGTAAAGTGTTTGCAGTCCTTTTGATGAAAAGCACTATCTGAATACTGGGTATTTTTATTGTCTATGGAGTGAAATGGTGGATTAATTGCACTAAATTTTCATCTGTCAGAGTTCATAAAATTGCATGAGAGAGTGAATTGGTAATGGTACTCTCAGTCAAGCCTTACTCCTTCGTTCACTACAGAATTATTATTTCATCTGATTCTGTTTCATGGACAAGAAATGTTTAGTAAGGCAATTTCAGGACACCATAAGACAACAGAAGTTTGGAGAGGTTTTTCATGCAGATGTTCTATCTAAAATCATGTCATCAAAATAAAAATACGTACATTTTAGAGTTATAAGACTGATGAATAAACTTTGAAATATATTCCCACTGGATGGGAAATGCATGTTTCTGGGTACTTGGGGTGGGGTGGATGGCGCGTTAGAAGTTATTATAACATGTTCCGTAGGACTGTGGGTGTAGGAGCATCTCAATTGAATAAATTGATAAAAATGTGAGATAGTTATTGTCAAACTAACATTGGAGAAAATATTTATAATTTTTTCTGCTATTATGAAGTGGCTCAGAGAAGAATATATGCTTGTTTTGAAGGGAATGGAGGATGAGGGGCCAAAAATGGAGGATGAGGCACAAGTTGATGGTGGATTGGAGGAGTGGAAGATGACATGACCTAGAATAAATGTAGTGACATTCCTACTTGAGGAACTATTTTAATGGGTGAAAGAGGACCCAGTTTGGTATGGGCTTGACTTTTAAAAGAAAAGAAAATATTTAGATTTTTTTTTTTTTTTAACATTAGGTGCCTGTTATAATCATCTGCAGAACTTTAAAAATATCGCTGCCCAGGCCAATGCTCAGGGTGAGGCCAATGCTCAGGGTGTGTTGAGTTTAAAATACCTACATGTGCATATTTTCTGTCTTCTTGGTGGCTTAAAAAGTTATACTATTTTTAATTAAAATGATAGAGCATCTCATAAGAACAGTGTTCTCCTGGATTCTGCCCTCCATAATGGTGTTTTTAAGTTTTGTGATCTCTAGATAATTTTGAAGCTTAAAATCTAATTAACTAAATTTTCTAAAGGAAATTAAACCACATCTGTACGTTTTTTCATGCCTGTGAAATAGAGCAAAGTTTGATCACAAATGTTGCTGAGCTATATATGGTGCATATATATGAAACCTTCTTTTTGCTTGAACATGTTGTCCCCTGAGGTCCTCTATAAGTGTCTAGTATAGTTGCATTACAATCGAGTCTGCGTCTGAATGCTGGCCGTCTACTGAGTACGGTTGTGAGAGCTTTAGTAAAACATCTGTTAGTATTCTGAAAACATGCAGATTGCTTTATTATTAAAAACAAATGACTCGTCATCTAATTATCTGGAGCTTTTCTAGAGCTTTTTGTTTTTTAAAAAATTTGAGGTCCTCCCGTTTATATTACTGTGTAACAAGTTGCATCATGACACCATGGCAGTGTAAGTCTGAATTCAGTAGAACTTTTAAAATCCTGTATCAAGTTTCTTTTTTAAATTGAAAAATTATCTAAGCTCCAAACAATGTGGAAGTGTATTAAGTTTGTTCCAAACTTTAAATCTCTTAAAATAACTGATGTTAACAGATTGGTTCATATGCTACCAGTTCGCCCCCTATACTTCTAATGCAAATGCATTTTTTCTATTTTTAAAACAATTTTTGCTTATAAATGTGAATATATTAAACATATGATCTGCTTCTTGCATTTATTGTTTAAGTTATCACTACATTTCAGCCAGCTTTCCAGGCCAGTACATATCAATCTAACATTAAGAACATTATTGGTTTATATTCCATAGGAAATGATATATTATAATTTACCCAACCATTTCAAGAACATTCAAATTCTTACCACTCTATTTTCTATAAAAAGTATACTACAGCAAACACACTTTTCCATATACTGTGGTCTTATGGCATGTGCATTTCAGTTTTATATTAAGTAAAAATGTAATATATAGATATCTAGAATATCTATAATTTACCAATATAGAACACAGGAAAGAGGGGCAAATTTCCTGAGAATTTTAACATTTTCCCTCAATCCTGAAATTTCTTTCTCCCTTTCTCTCTTTTCTCTATTTTAAAACTTTTCCATGTTTTGCAGTTCTTTTGCATTTTATCATTTTTGTTGCTTTGTATATGTATTAAATTTACAATAAGTTAATTTTCAAAATTCAGAAAAGCTCAGATCTTCTGTTTTTTGAGCAAAGAAGGAGCAAAGACTTGAAAATACCACATTTGTTTACTATAAATTTTTAACCTCCAAATTCTTCTAAAGATACTGGAGATATTGCAACTGTATATTATGACCCTAGATATAAGAGAGCAGAGAGTGGTGAAATAACCCTGGGAATGGGCATAATAAAAGCTGAAAACAAACTCTCATAGACTTGTTACTGGCTATGGAATCCTGGGCTGCATGAAGCCATTAAAAGAAGCTGAATTGTTGGGTCAGAGACTGAAGTTCCCTTGTCAGCCCAGCATATATTCGTTGTGTGACATGAGATAGCTTAAGTTCTCTTATCTTCAATTTCCCCACTATAAAAGAGGGGAAAACACTTATCCTGGTAATACTGCTAAGTTAAAATTAGATATGTGTGTCATAGTGCATATAAGGTATATTATTAAATGTGGATATAAATCTATTTGTAACTGTCACTGCACATGAGAAAAGAATGAGGCTATTAGAAATCTAATTCTTATTATTTCAGAAAAGTTGAGTAAAGAAAGGCTTAAAAGTTTACCTTAATCCTTTGATATATTCTTTAAAAATGTATGTAAAATCAAAACACTGGCTATCTCCTTGAAAGGGTTTTATGGTTTTGATTTGTGATTGTCTTAAAAGAAGACTTTCTAGCTTATCATTTAAGCAATATGTATGTGAGTTGTTATTGTTGGTAATGGCATTTTTTTTCTGTTTCTTAATTTGTGCAAGAGTCAGGGGTTCATATGAGCATAAATGGATTGGTTACTCACTTATACGCCCTTAACAGGAATTCTGTGCCAAAGAGAAGCCCATAGTGCATTATAGCTACATGTGACTCATTTTAATAATTCACATATTAGGTCTGCTTGGCTGATTTATACATTCACTGATAGTTATCTGTTGTCTTCTGTTATGTGAAAGGTTTTACTGGATATGCAGTACTGAGCAAAACAGGCAGATAGGAAGTCTGGGCTCATGGAGAAATCAACAATAATCAATGTGACATATGTATTTAAAAAGACTTTATTTAATTTAATTTAATTTAATTTAACAACAAGAATAAAAAGGGAAAACTTTGTTGTTGAAACATTTCCATAGTCAAAGAAAACACTAGTAACTACCCTAAAATGAGTATTAGAATCAATGTAATTGCTGCTAAAATTCCCTGAAATGCTAGAGAAGCATTCCATTCAGAAAACTGTAAAGAAAAAGTTTTAGATTAGATTGAATTCTGCTATTTAATAAGCTACTTGCCTGCACATCTGTTTTCTACAAGACTAGTAAGAATACCTAGACACTTACCTAGCTGTAAGTGAAAACAAAACCTTTATCTGCTTCAGAGTCATCAAGAGGATTACAAAATGGGAACTGTAGTAAAATCAAACAGTGTTAGCTCAACAGTTTCATTAGATGCTATGCATTATATAATGTGACATCAGTGGATAGTTTGCACCCCTAACCCCTTCTCTCTCCTTCATGGAAACTCAGAATTCAATGAAGGATAACATGAGCTAACTCAGCTTTTTCACATTGCAGATGCTTTTGTACAGTAGTGCTGGTGCCTGGTCCTTCACTGTTTCTGCAAACTTGTTCAGCCTAAGGAAATCTATTTACTGTTTTTCTCCCTAATAGTGTAGTAAATCATCTCGTGATTTCATGAAGTAACTGCACATTGAGAAGTTCTGTATTATCAATTCATTCAGTAATTATCTGAGGAGTCCAAATGAACCAGATTCACCGAGATTATCCCTGCCCACCGCAATGGTTGACTTAATGGCAATGGTTTAAAATCGAAGGTATTTGTGGCCTAAGAGCCAAAACTATTTTGTCTTTATGGAGCATAACCTTTGTGGTAGAAAAATCCTTCAGTTTATCAAGTTATAGACCAGAAAAAGTTTGTTTTGTGAACAGAGAGATTTGAGGATTTTAAGGGATATTCCTGTTAGCTGGTGAACTGAACTTCTTTACCCGGAGGCTATAGCTTCTGAAAGAAGAACTCACTTTCTAAGGTCCGGGTAGTCTTTTTCACTGAAAAGCTACCTTATAAACTGTATTAAAAGCTTTTTAAATATCTTATTGTTAGAAGTTTTCGTTTGTTACACAACTATAGCTAATAGACTGACAGTAATTCAGTCCTATACTTTTTATTTCCACTACACTGCTTCAAAGAAAGTTGTGGACAAAATGGATGTTGGTTTCTGGAAGGTGCTAAAATTGAACCAAGGCAGTTTCATTGGCTCATCTGACCAGGATCGTCTTTGCTTTTGAGAGGTTGAAAGCTCTTTAGCTTTCAAAAGTAATCAACTGCTGGGATTGGTAAGATGAAAAGATTTCCTGAGAGTTTCAAGAAACTTGGATTCTTGAAACAAAGAAAACACCCAGCTTTGCATTAATGAGCACTTCCAGTTGCTATCTGAGTCCTAGTTTTCTCATTTATAAAATGAGAGGGCTGAATATATTGATTTCTAAAGTCAATTGCGGGGATAATAGTATTATTTAATACTTTTTATACTTAAGAAATGATTTCCTTCTATTATGCAGAATATTTTGTGCATGATTTGCATTTAGACTGATCAACAAATTTGACTATTTTGAGAATCAAATACTTTTTCTCTAAAAATGTACAGGTCTAGGAGTACATCTTGATTTATGAGTCATTAAATTAGCCATAATATTTATAAATGGGCATGTATAGCTTAAGAAGTGGAAAATTGTGATATCTGAACATTGAATCCCAGAGGTTGCTTTTAGTGTACATAATAAATTTCCAGTTTTTTTAAAACTGTATTTAGTATTATTACTATTATTTTCTTCTGTGACGGAGGAATTCAGTGGCTCCAAAGGACTAAATATAAACAAGACACTAGAAATATGTGAGAGAGAAAAAATTCACCTTAGCCAGATTTACAATTTAAACTATTTATATTCTCCATATTTCCCTATACTAGCAAAATCTCACATTCTCATTTAGTTCCAAAATGGACCTCAGAGCACAAGCAGGTCAAAAACCAGAGGTTATACCCAAAACTGAAATTATGGGTCTGTGCCAATTTATAGGGAGTCTCTTGTGGTGAATGGCATTGTATATGCAGTATAAATATTACATAACAAACAGATTGTGGGTCAGCGAAAATGGCATGAGATGCTCCAGGGTGCCATTACTACCAACTCTTTGAATAACTAGGAAAAACTGGCAGAGCCATTTTTCTCAAAACTTCAGAAAACAGTTAAAGTGTTACAGTAACTGGGCAAATGCCAAATCAAGAAAATGGCTAAAATAGTAGTTTGTGGTATAATCGCTGGCCCCTCCCCCACCTCCTTTCTGGCTTAGTATATAACCAGCATCTGATCTCACTGTGGGGCCCAGTCCTGTTCCAGAATGAGAAGAGTAACCCCTATGAATATACGGGGTGCCTCTATATCTCTGCCAGTCTATCTGGTAGCAGTCCAAATGACAGAACCAGGAAACTTTTCTTACCCTCCCAGAAATTGCCCTACAATAGAAGCAGCTTGCCTAAAGCAGTATAAAAAACAAGTCAAAGCAAATAAGAGAAAAGGATTATCTGTTAAATCATATAATAGAACCCCCAGGAAAGGGAGAAACTCTGCTTATAGATAGTAGAGTCAGCATTTGAATTCCTGTAAATGACGGAATTTCCAAGGCCATGAGCAAGAAAAGATTCACACTCAGAAAAGTCAGGGAGGACCCAGCACCTCACATTCACCTCAGGCTAATCTTGATAGAGGGGTAAACTCTGAAGGAGAGGAACAGCCAAATAAGAGCCAATTTGCAAAGCCTGAAGTGTGTTATTTGCATTGGTTTGCCTTCTTTTGTTAGCTTCTGGTACTCAAGGAAATCTCTCTCATGTCACTAACCAGATACAGTCTTAAAGAACAGAAAGTTCAGGGACCAAATCACAGAGTTAACATTTTAAAATATTAAAATGAATGCACAAAAAATTACAAGACCAACAAAGAAGCAGTAAATGATATCTACACAGAGAAACAAGATGACAATCCAAAAGCCCATCAATAAAGAAGATCAGACTTTGGACATACTGGACAAAGACAACCATAACTACAACAGCAAAAGTTCTTCAGGATATTCAAAGAGATAAAAGAAAACACAGAGTAAGAGCAAAAGGATATATGGAAAACAATTGATGAACAATATGAGAATCTCAGTAAGAAGATGAACAGTTTGAAAAGGAATCAAGCAGAAATACTGGATTCAAAGACCACAATAACTGCAATGAAAAATTCCCTAGAGAGTTTCAACAGCAGATTAGAGATGGACAAAGAAAGAATCAATGACCTCGAGGACAAGTTAGTTGAAATGATTCAGGTCAAAGAACAAAAAGAGGAAGGAATTTAAAGGAGCAAACAGAGCTTAAGAGACCTGTAGGGCACCTTCAAGTTTATAAATATATTTATTTTAGGAGTCCCAGAAGGAGAAGGAAGAGAAAAAGATGTTGAGAAAATAGTCACAGAAACAATACAAAAACTGTCCCAAATTTAACAAAAGACATGAATATGCACATTCAAGTATCCAAAAAAAAAAAAAAAATCCAAATAGGGTAAGCTCAAAGATAACTATACCCAGACACCTAGTAGCAAACTTTTAAATGCCAAGCACCCAGGGGAGTGTTCTGAAAGCTGAAAGAGAGAAGCAACATGTTATACACAGGGTGCTCCAAAAAAGATGAAGTGCTAGTTTCTCATTAGAAACCATGGATTGAAGAAGGCAGTAGAATGAAACATGTAGGGAGCTGAAAGAAAACAATTTTGAACCAAGAATTTTCTATCTGGTGAAACTTTTTTTCCAGAAATGAGGAAGAGACCAAGACATTCCAGATTAACCAAAGCTGAGGAATTCATCACCACTAGACCTGCCCTACAAATAGTAAAAGGGAGTTCTTCAGACTGAAAGAAAAAAGACACCAAATGGCATAAAGAAATAAAGGCCACCAGTAAAGATAACCATATGGATAATTATAAATGAGAATATTGCTGTATTGTGTTTTGTTATGTTACATAACTGTTAACTTCTTACAGTTTCTAAAGTACAAAAGTATACAAATTGATGATAAACCTACAGTTATAGACATACATTGTATAAAAACATAACTTGTAACAAGTACAAAAATGATGGCCAGAGGGAGTAGTATAAAGAGTGGTGTACTTGTAGCTATTGAAGGTGTTCTAGTTTGCTGGCTGTCAGAATGCAGTATACCAGAAATGGAATGGCATTTTGTAAATTTGCCTTTTTAAGGGGAATTTAATAAGTTACAAGTTTACAGTTCTAAGGCTGTGAAATTGTCCAAATGAAAACAAGTCTAGAAATGTCCAATCTAAGACATCCAGGGAAAGATACCTTGGTTCAAGTAGGCTGATGACGTTCAGCATTTCTCTCTCAGCTGGAGGGCACACGGTGAACATGACGGCATCTGCTGGCTTTCTCTCCAGGCCTGTTGCTTCATGAAGCTCCCTGGGAAGCATGTTCCTTCCTCATTTCCAAAGGTCGCTGGCTGGTGGACTCTGGTTCTCTCATCATTCTGTCATGGTCCTGCAGATATTTCCTTGTTCTCAAAAGGAACTCTCTCCAAAATGTCTCTTCTTCTACAGGGTTTGAGTAAACTAATCAAGACCCAAATAGAATGGGTGGAGACACATCTCCATCTAATCAAGTTTAACACCACAATTGATTGAGTCACATCTCCATGGAGATAACCTAATCAAGTTTCTAACCTATAGTACTGAATAAGGATTAGATAAAAGCATTGCTCCCACAAGATTGATTAGGATTAAAACATGGCTTTTCTAGGGTACGTAAACCCTTTCAAACTGTCACAGAAGGCAAATTGGTATCAAATTAAACATTATTGGTAGTTATTTAGGATGTTAAACTGATAAATTGTGCTCTCATTTTCATTCATCTCCAGATAACTACTGATTTCTCTAGCAGTTTCTCCTTTGACTCACTGGTTGGTTAAGAGTGTGTTATTTAATTTCTGTATTTGTTAATGTTCTCATTCTTTGGTGCTTATTGAGATGCAGCTTCATCCCACTGTGATCAGAGGAAGTGCTTTGAATAATTTCAGCATTTTTAAGTTTATGAAGACCTGTTTTGTGCCCCAGCATATGATCTATCCTGGAGAATGTTCCATGAGAACTAGAGAAGAGTGTGTAGCCTTGTGCTTTGGGGTGCAATGACCTATGTATGTCTGTTAGGTCTAATTTATTTATCAAGTTATTTAACTTCTCTATTTCTGTTTTGATCTTCTGTCTGGTTGGCCTATCTGTAGAGGAGAGTGGTGTATTGAAGTCTCCAAATATTATTGTTGAAACATCTATCTCTCCCTTCAGTTTTGCCAATATCTATCTCATATACTTTGGAGCTACTCAGTTGGGAGCATAAACATTTATGATTGTTATGTATTCTTGGTGAATTGACCCTTTAGTTAGGATATAGTGTCCTTCTTTGTCTCTTATGATGTCTTTCCATTTAATGTTTATTTTGTTTGATATTAGTGTAGTTACTCCTACTTTCTTTTGGTTACAACTTGTGTGGTAAATATTTTTCTATCCTTTCACTTTCAATCTATTTGTATGCTTGTGTCTAAGATAAATCTCTTGTAAATAGCAGATAGCCGGATTATGTTTCTTAATCCATACTGCTAATCTTTATGTTTAATTGGTAACTTTAGTCCATTAACATTCAAAGTTATTACTGAAAAAGTGTTTCTTGATTTCACCAACTTATCTTTTTTATTTTAGTTGCCAGATCTATATATTCTTTTCCCTCTTTCTTTTTGTATTCTTTAAATTACCCTTAGTGATACTCTTCAAATCTGTGCCGTCTTCCAGACCTCCCTCTCCTGTCTTTTATTCCCATCAGCAGAACTTGAAGTATTTCTTGTAGGGCTGTTCTCTTGTTGACAGATTCTTTCAGGACTTTTTTGTCTGTGAAAACTTTAATCTCTCCCTCAATTTTGAAGGTCAATTTGGCTGAGTACAGAATTCTTGGCTGGAATTCTTTCTCTTTCAGGGTCATGAATATATCATACCACTGCCTTCTCACCTCCAGGGTGCTAGTTGAGTAGTTTGAAGTCAGTCTTGATTTCCCTGGCATGTAGTAGATTGTTTTTCTCTTGCTGATTTCCTGATTTTCTACTTCTCTTCAACATTTGACAGACTGATTAATACGTGCCTAGGGGAAGGCCTACTTGGATTCACTCTGTTTAGAGTTCTTTGGGCTTCTTTGAATTGTATATTTATGTCCTTTATGAAGATAGGGAAGCTTTCCCCGATCGTATCCTCAACTACTCTTCCTTGCCCTTTACTCCTCTCTTCTCCTTCTGGGGCACCTATGAGTCTTATACTTGTGCACTTTGTTTTGTCTGTCATTTACCTGAGTTTTTTCCATCTTTTTTTGCCATTTGCTGTTTTGTGTCTTCAAAGTCGATTATCATGTCCTCTATAACACTTATTCATTCTTCTGTCTCTTCAAATCTGGTGTTGTGTGCCTCTAGTATGTTTTTTATTTGGTCAACAGAGTCTTTAATCTCTATGATATCCATTATTTTTCTGTTTATTCTTTCAAATTCCTTTTGATGCTTTTCTACTATCTTCTTGATCTCCTTTATGTCACTTTCCATCCCACTTATTTTATTAAGTAGAGCTGTATGAACATCTTTGATTACTTGTTCCAACGTCTGTGTCTCCTCTGGTGTTTTAATTTGGTCATTAGGCAGGGCTCTATCTGTCTGCATTGTGATATGTCTACTGATCTTCTGTTGTCTTGGTGGCATGGTAAAATCTTGATTGATTTACTCTGGGAGTTGATTTCTTTCAGTAGTCTAAGTCCTTTAGTTTGAGGGATGGTTGTACAGCAAGGAGCAGGGCACAGGGTGGAGCACTCAGTACAGTGATTGTTTCAGGGCAGGTATAGCTGCAGGTTGGGGGTGTTACACTGATACTTGTGAACATGGGCACCCAGCAGCCAGGGAGGATGTAGCTGTATGGTCTGGGGGTGTAACTATGGTGTGTGCTGGTCTAAGGCAAGGGGCCCTTTGTGCGCATGCATAGAGCTGTGGAGCAGGTCGGCATTGTGCCTTCATGGATTGGGGGGAGGGTAACTTGGCTTCACAGGTCGTCATTTTCTCAGAGCTGGGAAATGTGGCTGAGGGCTGGCATATGCATGGTTCTAGGGCTGCTGTAAAGTGTAGTTCCCAGAGCTGAATGACGTGATTAGGGGCCTGGGTGCATGTGTGGGCTTGAGAGTGTCGCAAATGGATGCGCTGAGCTCAGGAGGGTGGGGTGAGGCTGTGCGATACTATGGGTGGTGTCAGAGCCTGCCTGGTTTTCGAGGTTAGTGCCTGTAGCCTTTATGTGCTGGCAACAGCCTGCAGGAAGCAGGGAGGGGGAGGTAGTGCTTAGGAGGGATGCAGGAGAACTGGGTTGAGCTGCATTTGGGGTGGGGCTGTGGGGCAAGAACATGTAGTGGGTGCTGGTGGGTTGGGGGTGCCTAGAGCTTGGGGAATGGGAGCAGATGACAGGTTTCAGGTGTGTGGGGTATGGGGTGAGCTGCTGGTCATGGAACTGTGCTGGTGAGGGTAGTGCACCCAAGGAACGTGGCCTGGCTTACTTCCTAGTCCAGGGCTCCCGCCCATGCACTCCCTCGGGCTCTGAGGCTCTGGGTTTCCACACCCCACTCCAGCTTTCTGCCTCTCAGTTCCTTGGCCTCTGCAACCAGGGCTGCCCCATGTGGTGCAGAAGGCTCTCCCATGTCAGCCGCACTCCCGAATTGCCGCCTCAGTCGCCCTCTTGTTCTTTCTCCAGTTTCTCCATGGTGTCAGACTAGCTCTAGCTAGTCTATTGGCCATCTTCCCAGAAGTCTAAAATATGGCTTTTAAAGGCTGAAACTTTACCTCTAAGATCAGGAACAAAACAAGGATGCCCACTGTTACCACAGTTATTCGACATTGTACTGGAATTTGCAGCCAGAGAAACCAAGCAAAGGAAAGAAGTAAAAGGCATCTGAATATTGTACAGGAAGAAGTAAAAATTTCTCTATTTTCAGTTGACTTGATTCTCTATGTAGAAAATCCTGAGAAATACACAATAAAACTGCTAAAGCTGATAAATGAATTCAACTAATGGTGTGAGGCCAGATCAACACACCAATATCAGTATTATTTCTATATACCAGTAATGAGCAATCTGAAGAAGAAACCAATAAAGTTTTTTTTAATTAAAATGGAAACTAACAAAATCAAATATGTAGGAATAATTTTTACCAGGGATGTAAATAAATTGTACATGGGAAACTACAAAATATTACTGAAAGAAATCAAAGAACACCTAAGCAAAAGGGAGGACATTCCATAATCATGTATTAGAAGACTAAATGTTGTTAAGATGTCAGTTCTGCCCAAAGCAATTTATAGATTCAGTGCAATCCTACATAACATTCCAGCAGACTTCTTGGAAGAAATGGAAAAGCCAGTCATAAAATGTATATGGAAGGGTAAGAGGCCCTGTATAGGATGATAATAATTAAGGAAATGAAAATCAAAATGCCAATGAGATACTGATTCACACCCTCTAAAATGACTGCTAATCAAAATATGTAATAATAGATGTTGGAAAAGGATGAGATTTGGATTTGGAACACTTGTTCAGTGTTTGCGTGAATGTGAAATGCTGCAGTCTCTGTGGGAAACAATCTGGTGGTTGTTCAGAAACTCAAGTATAAAATTAACATATGACCCAGCAAGCCCACTTCTAGGCATTTACCCCAAAGAATTGGAAGCAAGGATTTGAACAGGTATTTACACACTGATGTCCATAGTGGTCTTACACACAGTAGCCAAACGGTAGAGGCAGCCCAAGTGTCCATTGACAAGCATATGGAGAAGGAAAATTTTATTCAGCTATAAAAATTAATGAAACTCTGATACATACAACAACGTGGATGAACCTTAACGATCTCATGTTGAACGAAATAAGCCAGATACGAAAGGATCTCATTGATAATAAAGTAGAATAAGCCAGTTCATTCATAGAGTCAGAAACTAGAATATAAGTTACTAGAGGCCTGAGTGTGGGTGGGGAATTTTGAGCTGATGCTCCATTGGTACAGAGTTTCTGTTTGGGGTAATGGAAATGTTTTGATCATGGATGGTATTAATTTTAGCATAACATGGTGAATGTCTAAGTACCACTAATGAAATGATATATTTGAACATGGTTAATGGGGAGATTTTAGGTAGTGTATATGTTACTAAAATAAAAACCTAAAATAGCACTGTAGAATGTTACAGCAAACAATGAAGTCTAATGTAAACTATGGACTATAGCTCATTGTACAATTAATAATATCCTTTCATCAATTGTAGCAAAAGTAACACACTAATGCAAAGTGTTAATTGGGAGGCATATCATAACAGCATTTTCTGCATAATTTTTCCGTACACTTACAACTTCTGTATATATATAAATATGAAATTATGCTTTCTTGCAAAGTTGCTCTTAAAAGCCCTGCAGGGACCCTTTTCTGCTGACTCTGCTGTATAGGAAGCTTTATAAGATAATACTATCCCCTTAAATTGAAACTGCTGGCCCAGCCCTAATCTAATTATGTGGCAGAGAAGAATTTAGCAATTTGGCATATTTTAATTGTAAATATTTTTTGCTTATTTTTTTCGTTATTATGCATTTTAGAATGCATAAAAATTTTCTCCTTTTCTTCTCAGTTTTATGGTCAGTGAGATAACTACGTTTCATTATGCAGCTCATTAAAAACTGCTAGCCATTGATAAAAAATGACAGTAAGCAGATTTTAATTTCTGTAAATTAAAAAATATGTTTGTCACTCAATATTGGAGAGAAAAAAAATTAGGGACTTTCTTGTAATGTAGATTGTTACTATTTGAAAAATCAGTGCTTGTTGAAGTCTTATTTATGTTAACTGATCAAATACATCTCACACATCTCTTTTATAGATTCTGAAAGTGTAATCCTTAGGCTACCTCCAAAATTATTTAATAAGTTAAAACATCTTAAAAACGTAGATTTCTTTGCATAGTCCGGAATTACTCAATAACAACCATTGGTGAGTGAAATACAAGACTTTGCATTTTTCATAAACTTTCCAAGTAATTTTTATGAAAACTGAAACCTGAGAACCAACCACAGTTCTATTTTAAAACTCTGTTTTTTTCATATAAAGAATTTTTGACCATAATAAAATATATGATTTTTTTTTTCAACTTCACAACTAGTTCACAACAAATGTGACTCAGAATTTAGGTGTCTTTACTGCATGACAATTTATAGAAATAATATGAACTTGATCTCTGTCTAGGCTTTAACTTATAGAATAGGTAAAAATGAATTACATAATTAAAATACCTTTACCTAGTTATAATAAAACAAGCATTTTTACATCATTGAGTTTCCCTTTCACTTCTATATAGAAACTTTCTCCCAGCTAAACCAACACACCTTCTCTTTCTTATGTTTGAAACAAAATTTTACATTTGTGACTTCAGATTGTGTGTTTTGGTCTCAAGATTACTTGGCTCATTCTTATTTGAATCTCATCCTTTGGGATTCATCAAGATATGCTAGTTTATGCTGCAGTAATAAGTGAACATGCCAAAATTCTAGGAACATATCACAGTTTATTTTCCCTTCATGCTATATGTCCAGCTCAGCTCAGCAGGGATCTCTGTTTTATTCTGGTGCTTTGGACATTTGTGGTTTTAAGCCTCTGAAATCATTCAAAATCTGTGTTACCTTAGTATGCCCTGGACAACCTTTACAATCTGCAGTTAGCTAGAGCTCCAGCCTAGAAGAGGCTTCAGCATCTTGTACCTGCACCCCGTGGGCCATGTGGACCTGGCCTTCTGGTGCCTGGGCACAAAACAAGAGAGTGGAGAAGTGTATGTAACATTTTCATTGCTCAGCCCGGCCATGACACGGGGCAGTTCCCCTCATTACTAGCTAGCCAGAACTAGCGACATGACTCCTATACACTACAAAGAGGCTAAGACAGTTTTCAGTGCTTTGAGAAGGAAAAGAGACTAGGTATTTGTCAAAGTTGGTGAAGTGGTAAACATTGTTGCATGAACTCTGTTTTTGGTCTTAGGAATTTCTCTCTGGTAGATAACTTGAAACTAGATTGACATTAAATCAAGAAGTCATAATGGAATAGATGCATAAATATACCTATAAAAATCAATAAACAGAAAAAAACTTCATAAACTAATTTAATAAAAAGCCTGGTAAATACCTTTGCAGATAGGGGTTAATGTCCTTACCCTATTAAGCTCTATTATAGATATATATATATAAAAAGAAAAACTAAAACAGAAGCACCTTAAAACAAAACCAGGCAAAAGATAGGAAGAGTCAGACAGTTCACAATATGAATGCAAAAAGCTAGTAAACTTCTGAGCAAAATGTTCTCCTCAGGAAAATGCTTATTTAAAAGTCAATATATTTATGGGCAACTGGTGGCTCAGCAGGCAGAGTTCTCTCCTGCCATGCCAGAGACCTGGGTTTGATTCCCAGTGCCTGCACTTGTGAAAAAACAACACACAAAAAAATCGATATATTTGGATGAGAGTAAAAGGGGGAAACTTTAGGTAGTATATATGTTGCTAGAATAAAATTGGAAAACAAACAAACAACATAAGACTGCATAACATTAACAGTGAGACCGCCTGCAAAGCATGGACTATAGGTAATAGTGCAATTACAAAAATGTTTTTTTCATCAATTGTAATAAATGTACCACATTAATACAAGGTATTAATAATAGGAGGGTACATGGGAAGTCTGTATTTAATACATGACTTTTCTGTAAACCTATAACTTCTCTAATAAAAATAAATAAATCAAGTAGATAGCTTGCTTACCAAATTGGCAATAATGTTTTACAAGAGGATAATAAGCAAGGGCTAGCTCAATAGGCAGAAGACATGTATGTGTTCACGTTCACTGTGAAATCTACAATTATTTTGGAAAGCAATTTAATAATATTTATGAAAACTAAAATTGGAAAATGTATTTCTGGGCAAACATTCAATAAAGTGTACAAAGATATATGTTCAAGGATATTTTACTGTAGCATGATTTGTAAAATTGAAAAATTAGATATATATTGTTTGCAAATAGGGGATAATTTTGGTAATTTATGGTATGCACATAAAACAGAATTTTGTTACAAACAGAAAAAGAAGTAGAAGGCCTCTAAGTAGAGAATGCTGGGTATATGCAAGACAAAAATGTCAGCTAGAGAGAGAATAATAAAAGGTGGGAGAGTGGAGGTCAAATCATAGATGGTTTGTAAGGCATTGAAAGAATTTAGACTGTACTCTGAGATGTGAAGCTTACTGAAGGAATTAACTACAAGAGTGATATGACCTGAATAAACAATTAAAAGAATCATTCTGCCTATTGCATGGTGAATTGACTAAAATGACAGGAATGAAAGTAGAGTAGCCAGTTGTGTGGCTATTTCATAAAGCAACATAAGAGATGTTGATGGCTTGGAAAAGGATGACAACTGGAAGTAACTTAGGATAGAACCAGTAAGATTTGTATATGGGAAAAGAAGGAGTTGAAAATAACACCACACCTTCAGCTTGAGCAACTGAAAGGATGTCTAGAAAAGATGGAAGAAAGGGTGCTGTCTATGAGAAAATCTAGAGTTTAGTTTGGAGCATTTTAGGCATGAGATACCTTTTCTGCATCAAATGGCAATGCCAGTTAAATAGTTAGCTATACAAGTCTGACTGAAGATGTAATATTGGGTGTCATCAGTGCAGAGATGGCATTTAAGGCTTTTAAAAGTGATTATCCTGGATGATCATCTAGAGAGTGAATATGTAGTTTAAAAAAAAAAAGACATCTAAGGATTGAGTCCTGGAGTGCTCTAACATGTAGAGCTTGCCAAGATGAGGAGGCCCACCAAATAATAAAGAAAAGGAGTTCCTGTGAAATTGGAGGAGAATTGAGAGTGGCGCCAGCGCCAAGGAGCCAAGTGGGGATATTTCAATAGGACAGTGTGATCAACTCCATCAAATGCAGCTTATATTCAAGTAAGAGGGTTGAAAATTAACAATATGATTTGATGACTGGTGATCATTGGTCACTTCTGTAAGAGCATTTTGTCATTTGCTATAAAATGAAACCCTAATTGCAGGGGAAGGAGAGGGTGTGGAAAGAACAAGAACAGATTTCCTTCAAGAGAGCAAAGAATAGAAACAGTAAGATAAATAGAGCATATGTTGGGTGAAGTAAGGCTTTTCTTTTAATGAGATATACTATTGCATACTTATGTGCTTATGGCAATAATCTGGTAGAGAGGGAAAACTAAGGATGCATCAGATAAAAAATGTAATGACTGAGAGAGGGTGACAGATGATGGATGCTCTTGCAGGAGCAAAGAAATTGGTTTTTCATAGGCCCACCAAAATGTATGTGTGATAATAGTAGTTGAAAGCCAGGTTGCTTGTATTGGAGGATTGAAACAGAAAGGAAAAAGAGAGATTGCTAAAAGAGCTAAGGTGTATGCAAATGAGTGGTTGTATTAATGAACCTTGGGAAAGTAAAAATATGAGGATCACTAGATAATAAGTCCTAAGGAGTTGAAGTATTGTTGAAACTGGTCAGTTAAATTGTTGATGCTTGGAGAATGGAGTGCTTAAAGCTCAAATTATCAGGGAGGTGCAGTTATCAGTAATGAAAATGTACAAATTATGAACATAATGGTGGGTAGCTCAGAAACTTTGGGTATTTATGTGACACTTGAGACTCAGCATTTGAGCTCTGAAGCTATGAAAGTCAGCAGTATCCCATGCAGGAACTGTTTAAAAAGTTGGAAAGGGGATCAGATGTCAATTAGAGATATGAATGAAGCTGATCTGAATAGGACTGGGGTAGATCAAAAATACAGGGTAAAGGATGATATCGTCCATATTTTAGAGCTTCAACTTCTGTGTGAGACCCAAAGGAGAGATCTTTAGTTGGTGCAAAATTTACATTTTGGGTAGCTCATTATCTAATTTAAGTTGTATGATCAGTTTATTTGAACACCATAAGTACATGGAATCTTGAATAAGATACGAGATTATGTTAGTTTGTCCATATTAGTGTGAATCCCTGATATATCCCAGAGTAATTTGGGCAGTGAATAAAGAACTATTTGCAAAGTTCCCTTGGGAGATTGGGGAGAAAGGAAATTTCGAGAATTTCTGATATTCTTGCAAGCAGTGATGACAACCAAATCTATAGGCTGAGCCCTCTATTTTGGGGTTTGCCCCTATGAAACTTATTTCTGCAAAGGATAGGTTAAGCATACTCTAAACTTTGCTTAAGTGTGAACCCCAAGAACCTCTTTTGTTGCTCAGATGTGGCCTCTCTCTCCAAGCCAACTTGGCAAGTGAATTCACTGCCCTCCCTCCTTTGTGGGACATGACTCCCAGGGGTATAAATTTCCCTGCCAGTGGGGGACCTGTCTCTGCAGATGAGCTGGGACCTGGCATCAGGGGATTGAGAAAGCCTTCTTGAACAAAGAGGAGAAGAAAGAGAAATGAGACAAAATAAAGTTTTAGTGGCTGAGAGATTTCAAACAGAATTGAGAGATTATGCTAGAAGTTTTTCTTATGCATTATATAGACATCCCTTTTTAGTTTATGTGCATTGAAGTTGTAAGAGGGAAGTACCTGAAACTGTTGAGCTGTGTTCCAGTAACCTTGATTCTTGATGATGACTGCATGATATAACTCTTACAATATGGCTGTGTGATTATGAAAACCTTGTGTCTGATATTCCTTTTATCATGGGTATGGACAGGTGAGTAAAAAACTATGTACAGAAAATAAATAACTGGGGGGATACGGGATAACATAAATTAGGTTGATTGAAATACTAGTAGTCAATGAGAGGGAGGGGTAAGGTTTTTTTTTTTCTTTTTTCTTTATATTTCTTTTTTGGGAGTGATGCACATGTTCTAAAAATGATCATGGTGCTGAATACACAACTATGTGATGATATTGTGAGTCATTGTACACCATGCATGGACTGTATATGTGTGAAGATTTGTTGTTCTAGTTTGTTAGCTCCTGGAATGCAATATACCAGAAACAGAATGGCTTTTAAAAAGGGGAATTTAATAAGTTGCTAGTTTACAGTCATAAGGTCGAGAAAATGTCCCAATTAAAACAAGTCTTTAGAACTGTCCAATCAAAGGCATCCAGGGAAAGATACCTTGGTTCAAGAAGGCTGATGAAGTTCAGGGTTTCTCTCTCAAGTGAGAAGGCACATGGTGAACACAGTCAGGGCTTCTCTCTCTCTGACCTGGAAGGGCACATGGTGAACACGGCATCATCTGCTAGTCTCTCCTGGCTTCCTGTTTCATTAGGCTGCCTGGGAGGCATTTTCCTTCTTCATCTCCAAAGGTCGCTGGTTAGTGGACTCTCTGTTTCTCGTGGCTATGTCGTTCTTCTCTGCTCTCTCCGAATCTCTCTTTCTCCAAATTGTTTCCTCTTTTATAGGACTCCAGAAACTTATCAAGACCCACCCAAATGGGTGGAGACATGTCGTCACCTAATCCAGTTTAACAACCACTATTGATTAAGTCCATCTCCAGGGAGATGATCTGATTACAGTTTCAAACATATAGTATTGAATAGGGATTATTCTACCTTTACGAAATGGGATTTAGATTAAAACATGGCTTTTCTAGGGGGACATACATCCTTTCAAACTAGCACATTGATCAATAAAAATATTAAAGAAAAAAGCATGGATAGCTGAGATAGTGTGGAAGACAAGATTATTGAAGGAATGGGCCAAGGAACTGAGAAGCCAGGGTTCTGGAATGATTGTTCACCATTTGTGGTGATTCCTTAGATCACCAAGAATTATTGCATGAGTATGGTAGGAAAGAGTAACAGCCAACCATGTGCTAAAATATTAGGGAATACGGAAGTGGAAACCTAAGTGAGTGTCAGTGACTAGAACACAGAAAGAAGGCAAATTTTAGAATCTGATGGCATGAACTGCAAAGCTGGGCATTTTTAGGGATCAGAGAGGGGCCCCAAGGGAGCTGTGTCATCTTCAGATTCAGGGTTATGATGGGTGTGGGAAAAGAAACAGAGAAGATTATTGGGGACAGACATGTAAAAACAGGTTGAAGGAAACTGCAAAAGCAAGACACTATCACATAAAGACATGTGGTTTCCTTTGAATTCATCCTGTTATGGCTCCACTGGGTTTCTTGACTGTGTATATTAATTTCTTTCATTAATTTTGGAAAATTTTAGGCCATTGTTTCTTTGAGTATTCCTTCTGCCTCTTTCACTCCTATTTTCCCCTACTTAGACTCCTTTAAAAGCGTATAATAGTACATTTAATGGTATCCCACAGATCTCTGAGGCTCTGCTTTAGTTTCCTGAGCTGTTCAAGAAAATACCATGAAATGAGTTGGCGTAAACAATGGAAATTTAATTATTCACTTTTGAGGGTAGGAAAAAGTCCCAATAAAGATGTTATCAAGGCAATCATTAATTTCTAAAGACTGGTGTTCTGACTGGCTGCTGATGATCTTTAACTCAGGGCTCCTTTGTCATGTGACGATCTGTATGGTGGCCTCTCCTGGCCTCTCCCTTCTCTTCTGTATTCTGTTGATTGTCTTGTCATGGCTTTCTCTTTCTTTGTATTTCATTGCTCTCATAAAGGACTCCAGTAATAGGAGTAAGACCCATCTTGTTTCAGGTGGACCACACCTTAACTGAAGTAACTGCAACAAATGGTCCTACTTACAATGGGTTCACACCCACAGGAAGGGATTAAGTTTAAGAAGGTGTTTTTCTGGAGTATATTGCTCCAAACCACCGCAGGCTCTGTTCAGTTTTTTTTTTTTTTTTTTTTTTTTTTTTTTGCGTGGGCAGGCACCAGGAATCGAACCTGGGTCTCCGACATGGCAGGTGAGAACTCTGCCTGCTGAGCCACTGTGGCCCGCCCTCTGCTCACTTTTCATTTCTTTTCTCTCTGCTCTTCAGCCTTAATTTTTCAATTGTGTTGTGTTTGAGGTCACTATTTTTTCTTTCTTCTGCCAGCTCCAATCTGCTGTTGAAACCTTCTAAGGAATTTTCATTGCACTTGTTATGGCCTTCAACTCCAGTGTTCGTGTTTGGCTCCTTTTTAAAATTTTTATTTTTAAAATATCTATCTCTTTATGGTGATTCCCATAGTGTTCATTCATTGTTTCCCTGATATTCCTTTGTTCATGTTTTCCTCTATGTCCTTGAACATACCTAGGATCATTTTTTTTTTTTTTTTTTTTTTTTTTTTTTTTTTTTTAAAGGAAAGACAGAGAGAAGGAAGGAAGGATAGAAGGAAGGAAGGAAGGAAGAAAGGGAAACATTTTTAAACATTTTCTTGTTTTATTGTATTCTGTTTCTCCGTTTTTGTTACATGGGCTGGGGCCGGGAATCGAACCGAGGTCCTCCGGCATAGCAGGCAAGCACTTTGCCCGCTGAGCCACCGCGGCCCGCCCCCTAGGATCATTTTTGAAAAGTCTTGCTCTGTTATATTCAAAATATAATCTTCATTAATGTTTTTTGGAATTTCATCTTATTCCTTTGAATGAGCCATCATTTCCTTTCTCGTTATTCATCTTGTAATCTTTTCTCCCAAGCAAAGCATTTTAATGTTAATGTGTTAGCTCGGACTTTAGTCCTTAAGCAGTCCGTTCCTTAAATTTGTGTCCAGTTGGCAATATGACAGATCTCCTTGAGTGCCAGGAGCTAATGAAACCAAAGCAATGCAGATTCACCCTGTGATAGTCTTTGCACATTGGCTGTGCCTTGTCTGGAGCTCTCCACAGATTCTGACCCTTCCACCAAGAAGATAAGGCAAAGCCAAAGTGAAGTACAGGGTTCTCTCCATCTCTTCTGTTCTCGAGTCTTTTCCTGAGCTTGTGCTCCCTGGTGGGCTTAGGAGCTTCCCCATTTAAAGAATCTCTCCTCCCTATTAAAGCACTTTCACTTCTTTCTGGGTATTCTATTGTACGTCTTAAAGCAGGTAATGCTTTGTCTCAGACTATGTAACTTGTTACTTACACTGCTTTAGCTGTTTACAAGCAGCTTTTTCCTGCAGGGCAAGTTCCAGTAGCATGATCCAGAGACGAGTGACCTTGTTCAATCCTTCATGTTGACTCTTGATGGACTGGCACTGGCATACAGGCACCCCGGTATGTGCATGAGGATTAGATTACTTTGCTCTCACCATAAAAGGTCCAGGGACAGATGGGAGAGCAGGGTGGCTCTACACCATGTCAAGAAGGGGTAGAGGTAGGAGACAGCAAAGATGTCCTGATCTTCTCCTACCATCTTTAAATCTGTTCTCCTGATTTTGCACTGGCTCAGTTACAACAACTCTTTAACTGTTTTTCTAGAGTTTTATGTAAGGTAGTTCTTACTTCGTAAGAAGCAAATGCATAAAAAGTATTGATAAATCCATGGTTTTGGACATATGTAAAGATATACTTTTTAACAAGTACAACAGTAACATTGGAGGAAGAACTACAGCTTGACTATTGAAGTCCTGTTCTTATGAAATCAAACATAGTTGTTATAGATTTATGAGATTAAATTTTAGCCACATGGGAATTACAAAGAAAATATCTATAAAGCATATCCAGGAGGAAATGGAAAATAGCACAGTACAGTACAGAATTCTTGCCTGCCATGTCCAAGACCCAGATTCAATTCCCCGTACCTGCCCATGCAAAAAAAAAAAAAAGAAAGAAAGAAAGAAAAAAAAAATGGCACAGTACATAAATCAAATAAATATGAGCCCCAAAATAAAGGAAACAAATTTTGACAGATTTAAAGGGAGAAATAGAAGGCTCTACATCAATAGGAGGTGTCAGTACACCACTTTCAATAGTGGATAGAACAACTAGACTGAAAATCAATAAGGAAATAAAAACTCGGATGATACTATAAACCAACCAGACCTAGCAGATATATATAAATATGTGTGTATATATATATAGAACACTTCACTCAACAGCAGCAGAATAGACGTTCTTCTCTAGTGCACATGGGTCATTATCCAGGGTAGACTATATATTATAGGTCACAAAACAAGTGTCAATGATTCCAACAATATTAAAATCATATAATGTCTCTTTTAAAACCACAATGGAATGAGGTTAGAAATCAGTAATGGGGAAGAATAAGAAAATTCACAGATATGTGGACATTTAACAGCACACTCTTAACAACCAATGGGTCAAAGAAGAAATCACAAGGGAAATTAGAAAATATCTTGAGGCAAGTGAAAACAAAAAACACACCTTACCAAAACTTATGGGGTGCAGCAAAGATGGTGCCCAGAGGGAAACTGATATCTGTATATGCTTACATTAAAAAAAAAGAAATCTCAATTCAGAGACTTAACCTCAGAACTGTAAGATCTAAAAAACAAAGAAACAGAACAAGTTAATCAAAAATGTAGAGAAGAAAGGAAATATCAAAGAATAGAGTGGAGAAAATGGAAATGGAGAACATAGAATAGTGGAGAGAATCGCGAAGACCCAAAGTTGGTTCTTTGAAAAGATAATTATTTAGACAAACCTTTATCTTGATTGACAAATAAAAAACAAGAGATGAGGGACATGATTAAAATCAGAAATGAAAGAGTGGATATTATTACCAATACCATAGAAGTAAAAAGGATTATAAGAAGATATGAACTACATCCCAACAGATTAGCAAACCTAGATGACATGGTCAAATTCATAGAAACACAAAAAACTACTTACACTGACTCAAGAAGGATTCAACAATCTTATCACCAATAACAAATAAAGCGATTAAATCACTAATCATAACTTTGAGACAAAAACTCAGGATCAGATAGATGGCTTCTCTGGTGGATTTTTTACCCAACATTCCAAGTAGAATTAATACCAAAACCACTCATACTCTTAAAAAATGGAGGGAAGAGATCACTCCTTAACCTATTCTATAAGGGCAACATCATCCTAATACCAAGGCCAGATAAAATTACCACAAAAAAAGAAAATTGCAGACTAATGTCCCTAAAGACAGATGTAAATATCCTCAACAAAATACCAGCAAACTGAGTAACAACACATTATTTTATACTGTGAGAAAGTGGGGTTTATTCCATGAATAGAATGGTGCTGCAACACAAGAAAATTAATGTAACATACCACATTAAGAGAATAAAGGTGGGAAAAATCTGATCTTCTCAACTGATGCTGAAAAATTCATTTATCAAAATCCAGCACCCTTCTTGATAAGAAGAAATGAAATCTCGAAAAAGAAAATAAATAGAAGGAAACCTACTTATGATAGAGGTCGTAGATGAAAATCCCAGAGCTAACATATACTCAATAGAGAAAGACTGAAAGCTTTCTAAAATCAGGAATAAGACAAGGTTGCCCACAGACAACACTGTTAATCAATGTTGTTCTGCAAGTTCTCACCAGAGCAATTAGGCAAGAAAAAGAAATAAAAGTAATCCAAATTGGAGAGGAAAAATTAAAACTTTTCCTGTTTGCAAATGAAATAATCCTATTTTTAGAACATCCTAAAAAATCTACCACAAAGCTACTAGAGTTAATAAACAGATTCGGAAAATTTGCAGCGTACAAGATCAACATGCACAAATTAGTAGTGTTTCTATTCACTAATAATGAATAATCTGAAGAGTGAATCAAGAAAAAAAATTACAGAAGCAATTAAAACAATCAAATATCTAGGAAAAATTTTACCCAGGGTGTAAAGTACTTGTGCATGTAAAAGTACAAATATTACCAAAAGAAATCAAAGAAGACCTAAATAAATGAGAAAACATACCGTGTTCAGGCCTTGGAAGAGATGATATCATTAAGCTGTCACTTCTACCCAGTGTTACAGACTAAATGTCATCCCAAGTAAAATTCCAACAAGCTTCTTTTCTGAAATGGAAAAGTAAATCATCAAATATATATGGTAGTGAAAAAGACCACAAAGAACCAAAACCATTTTGAAAATTAAGAATGAAGTTGGAAGGGTCACATTTCCAAATTTTAAAACTTATTGCAGTAACAGTCATATAGGTCTGGAATCAAACTGAGAGTTCAGAAATACATTCGCATTGCTGGCAAGTTGACTTTTGATTAAGGTGCCAAGTCTATTGATGGGGGAAAGAATAGTCTCTTCAGCAATGGTGCTGGGAAAAATGGATAGCCACATGCAGAAGAATGAAGGTGGATCCTATCCCAAACTATATATAAAAATTAATTCCAAGTGGATCAAAAGACCTAAATATCAGAACCCAAACTATAAAAGACCTAGAAAAAAACACAGGGAAGCATCTCCAGGGCTTTGTGCTCAGCCATGATTTTTAAGACTTTACACCGAAAACATGATTAACAAAAGGAAAAATAGATAAATGGGACTTCATCAAAAAACTTTCATGCGCCAAAGAACTTCATGATGACAATAAAAGACAATGTACAGAAGGGGGGATAAACATTTGGAAACCACATATCAGATGAGGGTTTAATATTGTATAACTTAATTGTATTGTATTGTATTGTATAACTTAATCCTATAACTCAGCAATATAAAGACAACTCAATTTGTAAAGGGGTGTGTTAGTTAGACTCAGTTGTCAGCTTGGCCAGGTGAGCATACCTAGTTCTGTTGCTGCGGACACAAACCAATGGTACATGAATCTCATCTGTTGCTAATTACATCTGCAGTCGGCTAGGAGGCGTGTCTGCTGCAATGAGTGATGTTTGACTTAATATGGCTGGTGCTTAAATGAGAGAACACAATGTAGTACAGCCTAGCAGCTCGGCATTCCTCATCTCAGCATTTGGAGCTCAGCCCAGGCCTTTGGAGATGCAGAAAGAAGTCACCCTGGGGAAAGTTGTTGGAACCCAGGGGCCTGGAGAGAAGACCAGCAAAGACCATCTTGTGCCTTCCATGTAAGAAAGAACCTCAGTGGAAAGTTAGCTGCCTTTCCTCTGAAGAACCAACAAAATAAATCCCTTTTATTAAAAGCCAATCCGTCTCTGCTGTGTTGCATTCTGGCAGCTAGCAAACTAGAACAAGGGGCTAAAGAATTGAATAGACATTTCTCCAGATAAGATATGCAAATGGACAAAAAGCACCTGAAGAGATGCTTACCATCACTAATCCTTAAGGAAATGCAAATCAAAAGCATGAGATACCGTTTCACACCCTCTAGAATAGTGATTTTTTTTGAAAGAAAATAGTTATTGGAGAGGATGTGGAGAAATAGGAACACTCATACATTGCTGACAGGAATGTAAAATGGTGGAACTTCTTTGAAATTTTGGTGGTTAGTCAATAAGTTAAATATATAGAATTATCATATTAAATGTCCTAGTCTTGTTATATACCCAAATGAATTGGGTATATAATTCCCAATAAATCAGGGACTCAAGCAGATATTTGCACACAAATGTTCATAGGGACATTATTCACAGTTGCTAAAAGACATCAGTAACCCAAGTATCAACAGATGAATGACTAAACAAATGTTGTATATATACAGAATGGAATTTTACTTACCCATAAAAAAGGAATTAAATTCTGGTACGCATGACAACATGGATGATCCTAAAGACATTATGTTGAGTGAATTAATCCAGAAACAAAAAGCAAACATTGTATTATGTCAATGATATAAAATAACTAGTATAAGCAAATTCATAGAGTTAGAATCTAGAATATAGGTTACCTGGGGCCGGGATGGGGGATAGAGTTTGAGAACTTAATGCTTAATTGGTACAGAGTTTCCATTTAGAGTGATGGAAAGGCATTGGTAATTGATATTAGTGTTGGTAATATGACATTGTGAATGTAGTTAACAACACTGAATTATACATTTGAATGTTTATAAAAGGGAAATTTTAGTAGTATATATGTTACTAGAATAAAAATTTTAAAAAAACCCTAGAACTATACAACACAACTGAAACCTGTTATAAACTGTGGACTATAGTTAATATAATCATAATGATATTTTCATCAAATGTAAAAATGGTATCACATTAATTAAAAGTGTTAATAATTGGGAGAACTGTCCATGTGAGTGTTGGGTATCTTGGAACTCAGTATTTTCTCCATGATTTTTCTATAAACCTATACAGAGGGACACAGTGTCACTCAAATTGACAAAAGCAGCAATTATTAGAGTTGGGATTCCAGCCCAAAATGTTTGGCTCTAGAATTCATACTCTTAAACTTTAGGTTAGGAGAAATAGTTTGAACAGAGAGAAAAAAGTATGTCCAAAGCTGCCAATAGTATTGGCAAAAATTGGGAAAAAAATCTAATTTGCTAGGTAGGCTTGTTCCCAGAAGTGAAGCCAGCTGAAGTAGACTCATTTTTTTCATATGGGAAGGAACTGAAAACCACTAAAGAGTGCAAGATAAAGTTACATTTGGGGAGGTCAGTTTGCTAGCAGGAAAGAGAGAGGATGTAAAAGAACCATGAAAATAGGGGTCAGCAAGAAATTTTGACTTTTTATTATCTGGCAAAAGAGAGGCAGCTATAAAAAATGAGAAAAAAGAATGACTCTGGGACATATTTCAAAGGAAAATATGATGTTAGACTGACAGGTCATAGGAGAAAAAGAAAAGTATAAATTCAAGATGAATTCAAATGCTTAGCCTGGGATCCTTGACTAATGATGTTAAAACACACACCAACTAGATAATTTTGTTAATGAAGCCAATTTAAGTTGAAGAGAATAAGTTTGACATTATTAGAGTGAATTGAAGATACGGTTTACTTTGTAGTTTCAGATCTAGAGAGAGAATAAAGTGTAAATAGGGGAAGGAAAGAGAAAGACCATTGAATTTGATAGGGAGAACTTTATCAGTTACTTCTTCAAGTACAATTTCTATAGAGTAATGTGAATTAAAGGCTATAACTGGAGGAAAATAAGGTAGTAAGCCAAAATAAAAGAGAAAAATCCAATTTTGGAAATTCAGATTCAATAAACCATTCTCATGATGTCATCAGTGAAATCATGGGAGTATTTGATACTTCAAAGAGAGGAAGTGTAGAGCAAGAACTGATAGTTAACATGATGTTGTTCCTTTGGAAATCCGAGAAAGAAAGCATTCAAGGAGGAGCTGTGGGAAATGTTGGAAATAGAAAAGGTCAGGGGAACTGAAGCCATGGAAAGGTAAAGTCCAAAAAGAATGTGTGGCTAATAAGATCAAATTCTATAGTCTAGGAGGTGAAGATTGGCAAAGGGCTATTAAATTTTGTGAGATATTTGTCTCTACTTATAGTTGAAAGAATAATTAACTTATATGTCCAACAGCAGATGAATGGAGAAACCAATGTGGTATATCCATACAATGGATTATTACTCAGGAATAAAAAGGAATAAACTAATGAACTATTGATCCTGCAACAACATGGATCAATTAAAAAATAATTAACCTGAAATACATCAGAATAAAAAGAGTACATACTATTTGACTCTTTTTCTATAAAATTCTTGAACATGCTAATTTATCTATATTGACATAAAGCAGATCAATGTTAGCTGGGGATGATGGGATGAATTATAACAAGGGTACAGAAAAACTATTGGAGATGATGGATATGTTCATTTTCTTAATTGTAGAGGTTTCATGGTTATATACATATGTTAAAACTAATTGAAGTTTACACTTTAAAAATGTACAGTTCATTGTACGTCAGTTGTACTCACAGTGAAGCTCTAAAATAGTGGAAGAGTTTGCATAGAGTATAATGTGTAAATTAGAATTCAAGATGTTGAGAAATGGCAAGTGGTTATGGACTTAGTAAAGTTAACCTATAAGGTAACACATGTACATATTTCAATACATTATCCGTAAAAGAAAGGAAACTGAACTGGATAACTAGAGCAAATGGCAGTTTTCCCTTCTTCTGAAAAATTGGTTAAGACTTGATTTTTCCATATCTTGAATTTAATTTTTCCTTGTGTAGCTCCAAGGTAAAATGTATAATTGCTAGAGATATTTTTTTTCCACAAACAGAATGATTCATTGTAGGAAAGATACATTTTAATTATTTATTTATAATGTAAACTGCTTTAAGCTATAACATTATAAATAAAAGTAGCTAATTTTGAAAGCTTGGGAGGTACATAATTCTGGTAATTTCAGTTCTCTATTAACTCGGACTAGCAACATGAGAGCATTCCATACAATTTTCAGTCTCTTTATCACAAATTTGCCCTCAAGAAAACTAGTCTTGATTGAAAGTTCTCTGTGCCTTGAATGGGGAAAAATGCATATGTGTGTAATCTCAGGATGAAATTCTGTGATTTTTCCGAAATGTCTGCAATACAACTAAATTATAGCTTTTTTTTCTAAATTTCTAAATGTGGTTTGTCCTGATGGTATCTTTTTAATAAATCTGTGAAGCCATTTTCAAACTATTCAAATAGCCATCATTTTCATTTTCCTCCCACACTCAATAAGACACCACTGTTTGCTGATGATCATCTCTTCTATAGAGTAAGATTTAATTTTACTGATCATTGCTTATTACGTGTGCCTGGAAGGACAGATCAGGCATTCCTATCCAATCTCCATTTCCCCTTCAGGTTAATAGTTTTCCATTTCCCAGTCATTGCTTATCGCACATAAGGAGAAGAGAGAAATATTTATTGAAGTATATTTAGAGGAAGAAAAGAAGGTACTCCTTTACTTAAAATTGTGCTGACCATGTTCTTTAATTTATTTCTTTTTTAATATCAATTAATTGGTGGCAACACACTGAAAAATTCTGATTTGTAAAGACTAAGCTATAACTGATTGGTATGTCCTGTGTTATAAGAAGGTTTCAACAGGTGAATCTCACATATATACATTATTTAAAAAATAATTCCATTAATATTCTCAGTGTGTCCCAAAGACCACTAATCTGAATGCATTTGCCCATTTCATGAGATTTCTGGAAGAGGAACCATTTTATTTCCCTCCATGAATGTTGAACTTCAGTACTTGGTGCTTAGACACAGTAGACAGTCTCATGCAGAGTCTGATGTTGAAGGGTTTAGATGAAAATTTTCACCTCCATCGTTGTATGCAACTTGGGTTTGCCTCATTGGATTGCTCTAAAGGTGAAACTAATAGTGCATTTAAAAGTTTTGACAAATTGCTTGGCACATAGAAATCAACCAATAAGTATTGGATAACCTTTTGTACATGAGAGGGAGAAATAGGATGTGCACTCATGTTTACATTTGAATACCTACAAGAACTCAAAGGTAAATACTGGGTACTGATAAGGGTTTTCGAAGGCAGAGTGAAAATTGAGCAGATGGAGGGCAAAGATGCGGAGAATTTTCTTTGGATACCTTGTTAAATTTTTATACTTTGATCCATGTGATTATTTAAAATGTTAAGTATAAAAGTTAACTGCTATTTTTGTTGTCATTTTGGGCCCCTTTCTGATTACCATTCTTTTAATCTTAAAATGTCTCTTCCACTGCCTTCGTCTCTCACAGTGTCTCTGAAGAGCATATGCTTGGGTGTTGAGTCAGGGTCACTCTTAGACTGTGAACTTATGAAGAACAGGCAGGAAGCAGGCCCCCTTGTTTATATAACAATATCATCAGCAAATGGGGCCTAAAGAGCATTTTCAGTAAGGGTAGGGAAATGTAAAGAAATTAAATAATGGCACTTCTGGCCTAGCTTTGGGCACTGCTGATTTTTTAATTAACAGGTTAAAGAGGAGTCAGTCCAACGCTTTTCTAAAGGAAATCTTATATTATTGACCTCCTGTAATTGCTGTTTTCTAGATCTAAACCAAAGGTTATGACTGTGTGCATGTATTTAAAGAGGCTTTTCTTTTTATCACGTAATAGTCCCCCTTCAAAAGCCACATATCACTGTGTTGAAATCTAGGCTTGAAGGCGTGGTGACAGTTCATTAATAATTATGAAATCTAATAATATAATAGGGTTATTAGAGGGTTATAGAGGGCTAATTTACCAATAATAGCAATTATTTTAACTACAGATAACATTTATTGGCATCTTCAGTGTGTGGCTCTTTACATGTATCACCTCATTTGATTTTCCCAACAACCCTATGTGGTAAATTGAATTACCCCATTACAGATTGGTAAACTGAGACCTACTCAATTTAGTTAAGTTGCCTAAGAACACCTGCTTGTAAATGGCCTCAGGCCCAGGTCTACTTAATGCCAAAACTCTTTACTATCACACTACTGTGTGTGTTTTAGTTTGCTAAAACTTGCCAGAATGCAATACACCAGAAATGGACTGGCTTTCATAAAGGGGATTTATTTAATTACAAATTTACAGTTCTTTGCAGGAAAGGCAACTGGCTTTCCTCTGGCTTTCACTGTCGCATGGAAAGACACATGTGACGTCTGCTGGCCTTCCCTCCTGGATTCTGGGTTCAAATGGCTTTCGCCAGGGAGATTTCTTTCTGCATCTCCAAACATCTGAGTCTGAGCTGCTCTGAGCACTGAGCTGAGGTGTGTTGACCTGTTGAGCTGCAGAGCTCTCTTCTGACCTCTCTCATTTAAGCCTATGACTAGTTAAATTAAATGTCACACTCATTGCGGAAGGCATTCCCCTTAGCTGCCCACAGAGGTAATCAGCCATAAGTGGATTTCACATGCTGATGATTTAAGTCCACAGCAACAGAACAACTGGGCACCATCACTTGGCCAGGTTAACACCTGAACTTAACTACTACAGCGTGGAAGCAGTGTTCAATTATATTACAATATATTCAGCCAGTGTTTCTGGCATAAGTAGTAAGTGTTGTGTTCTATTTTATAAGAAACTGGGGCTTCAAAAATGACATAGATAAGGATCATAACTTGTGTCATGCACTGATGATGTGAAATATTCAATTAATCATCTAAAATGATGGTATTGTCGTGAGAAACCTACTGTACAATCTCATGGGTTTTGTGGTAATTGCTACCCAAAGATAGTGAGGACTAGTACAATAAATGCAAATATATTTTGGTGATCTGAATTAATTGCTTCACATTCATTGTTTTCTATAATATCATTCAAAATAGATTTTAACTCATATGATCAAAGTTAAACTACAATAATAACAATAGCAAAGAATTGGCTTTTTACTTTCTGATTGTATTACATATTACTTATATTCTTGGTTGCTTACTATTAAAAGATACATGGCTTTCGTTAAAATGTAACATACATAGTCAAGTTTGTGTTTCCAAATTACCAAAATAAACTGGTGATTTGATAAAACAAATGTAAGGTTAAAAGATTATACTGGCACACAGTGGGAAAAAAGTCCACATAAATTGTATTTTATGCTTTTTCATTATTGTTGTGGTGGTATTATGTGAAGAGTGTTGATTGTCTTATAATTTTAATATATGAATTATAGCTGGTACCTGAATATGACTATTCAGGAAAATACCATTTCAAAGATTTTTGTGTACTCTTATCATTTGCAGTTATGTAGCTCTAATCCTAATTGACCCCACATTATTCTATATGCTATGTAAGCCACATTGCATTATTCTGGGTTTCTTGGGTAAAACATTCATTATAAATGAAAAGGATTATCATCATCCTTCCCATATCATAATTGTGTGAATATATTAAGATGTGTTTCTCTGAACTCTTTCATCATATTTGTGAGATCTCGTGAAACTGTCATCGACAGAAATGACAATGCCAGACTTGTAAATTATGTTTTTTATAGGTGCTAAAGTTGAGTCTTGTCAATATTGCTAAAGAAATCTCCCTATTAAAAACAGTAACATGTACCCTTAAAGCAGAGAGTGTGTGACTTAGACAAGCAGTGGGTTTGCTTGAGAAATGGTGTGCCTGCAGTATTTTTACCCTAATTATTTGCTATAAGTGTTTATTGATTTATATTCCTGCTGATGTAATGTAAATAAAAGCTGAAGCTCACAATTGTTGTGTTTCTAAACTTGCTAAAGTAATGTTTTTTCTTGGTTAAAATATTTGACGATGTATTTGCATAGATCAGTACCTTTTCATCCATTTTTAAAGCACACATACAACTCTGCAAATTGCTTTCAGCTTCTCTTTAATAGGATGAAGATGAGTGAGACTTCTTTCCCCATTTCTGACATGCTTGAACGAGAAAACAAAGCTACTCCACCATCCCCCAACTGGAAACACCTCACTATGCTAGATGGTTTTGAAAAATAAAAACACAAATCAGAACCTTCTAACGGTACATCTGTTCTTATTTACAGGAATTAGATGATGCAAGCAGCGGCTCAGAATCAGACATGGGTATTACATTTAATCTCTCATGCCTGCAAGTTTTTATGGAGTTCAAACATTTTATAAGATTTGGCTTGACAAAACTCTCTCATTATGTTTCTTGTGATAGTACTGTCATCTGTGTCCAGTATATCACTAACAACATTTCCAGTTCAGTAGGAGCAGACATTGTTCATTGCATTTTATTTGATCTTAGGCTATTTAATACTACAAGATGTTGTGTGCACACCATTCTTTGGGGATTTTAACCCACTGGGTTAAAGGTATATCCAATTATGTTATATCTTTAAGCAACTTGAAAGGAAGTTATACTTAGAAATTTACCACTGAACTATGCTTAAATGAAGTTAAAGTTGTAAAACACACTGACAAAAGATAGGGAATCCAAAGTTAAGAATGACATTTTGTCCTTCCTTTGTGCCACTGTGAAAATGAAGGAAGTTGAATTGGGTGCAAGATAAATTCAGAGATTGGGATTTTATTTTTTAAATGCCCTTATAGATATACATCTTATGTAAGTTAATAATGAAAATAATAATAGATTATACTTATATAATAACTAGGAGTTTTTAAATCTTTTTTGCAATATAATTTGATACATTATATAATTTGATATAATATAATTTGAATCTTAAAAAGACCTGTGGTGCAGACACAGTAAATGGTGTTTGTCCATATTCCCCTAAAGAGGGAATGGGCACTCAAGAGAAAAAATTATTTTCTTCACACTTTTGAGGCCATTAAGAAATGTAAGTGCAGATTGGACCTGGGTTTTCAGACATCAGGGTTGGTATTCTGTACTGTGCAACCACCAATAAGTGTTTATGTGTGTACACACTTCAGTACACTCATGTACCCATATGCTGTCAAACAGCAAGAGGCAGCTCAAAAGCATCCCAGAAACCAAGCAATAGGTAGCTGCTGGATGAATCAGGATGATTTCTGTTCCATTCAGTTCAACTGAAGCTGATTTTAAGCATTAAAGGAGATTAATTGGCTGGTGTAAAGTCCAGAACCATTGCTCTTGTGAGTCTCCTAGGTTTGTCCTCAAGTGCCTTTACTTGAAGGCATGCCTCATGGTTGTTAAAGGGCTATGGTAGTTGTGGAAGAATCTGTGACCCAAAGTTCTCATCATAAATCTTGAATTAGTTGCAGATTGGCCTAGCATGACCCCTTCACCTGGATTAGCTGTGCTCGTTGTGGAAAGCATGAGTGAGAGTATCCTGTTTGGTATAGAGCACTTACATTCTACTCTTTGAACTGGGCTGAAGGTGGGAGTGGTCAGTCCCACCTAACCACAAAGATGCTATACCAGAAAGATGGGAAGGTATAGGGTCAGTTCTAGAAGACAACCACAATGTTGCTAACTCAAGTTTTACTACGTGACTACTATGTGCTAGTTATTTTGTAGAATTCTGATTATTTGACTGCAGGTAAAGAGAGATGGATTAACATATCCCTTAGTATAATGGCATATAGCATGATTTGTCCATGTATGCTTACACTTGTTTTCCAGATAATGAATCTACTCATTCATTTACTTCTTCATTCATTTTATCCCTCTTACTCACTTTCCATTATCTTTTCCTCTACAAAGCAAATATTTTAATGCATTTGTTAGGTATGTTTTGTTGTTTTGGATGCAGTCTATCTGAATTACTAAGTATCTTATCTATAAATTCTGAATTACTTTAACCCCAACCTGTCAAGCCTGATAAGGCTTCATTCTTATCTCTAAGTATCAGGTTATATATGTAAAACAACCTCTGAAAATCCAGAAGTGATAATCACCACTCTGGACTTAATGTGTCTGCTCTAAAAGCTTACAATCTAGGCCCCTGTTTTCTTATAAGAATTTTCTAAAGGTGACCATACCATTGTTGTTTTTTTGTTTCTGGCTTGTTTTGTCTTACCAAATGTCCCACATGTTCATTCACATCGTTGCATGCCTCACGACATTGTTCCTTTTTGTAGCAGCACAACCTTCATTCATGAGTATACACCATTATTCGCCAATCTACTTCTCCATCAGTGCCTCCTTCAGCTACCTGGATTCATCAGGCATCATGTAGAGGGCCCAAAGTCCATAGTCCATCAACATCTAAATTTTAGGTAATTTCATTGTTCCCAAGGAACAGAAAACCAATAAACACACCCTCGACAAATAGGAATCTAAACCTCCTCTTAACTCTTGTCCCTCACCCCATTATTTACCTCTGCTGTTGCTGTGGTAGTGCTGATGGTTTCCTTTTGAATATAGCTCATAGAATGCAATAGCAGTTTTCCCCCTGTTAAACACTCTTTATACAAGAATCATATCTTTGAAGTAATTCTTAGGAGAACTCATTCATATTTCTAGTGTGAGTCAGTGGGACACGTAGGTATATACAACCCCTTTGAATCTTGTTCATCTTCAATATGGTAATGTAACTTCTAGACCCACTAGAGAATCAATTTTGCTCCTCTCTATTCCATTAGAGTAACTAACGGTTCACCCATCTCTAGCTTCTATGTATCTCTAAGTCTCCTATATTCTGAATTATATGCCTCTGATTATACCTTTATGCTGGTCATAAAAGTGAAATCATACAGTATCTATCTTTTTGTGTGTGGCTAACTTCACTCAGCATTATGTGCTGAAGGCTCATCCATCCTGTCATGGCTTCAGGACGTCTTTTTATCTTACTGCTGCATAATAGTCCGTCATATGTATATAACACATTTTGTTGATCAACTCATCTGTTGATGGGCATTTGGTTTGTTTTCATTTTTTTGGCGATTGTGAATAATGCTGCTATGAACATCAATGTGCAAATGTCTGTGTCATTGCTTTCAGCTCTTCTGGGTGTATACCAAGTAGTGCTATTGTGGGACATAGGACAACTAGATATTTAGTTTCCTAAGGAGCTGTCAAACATTTTCCACAGTGGCATGCATCATTACACATTCCCACCAGCAGTGCAGAAGTGTCCCAGTTTCTCCACATCCTCTCCAAAATTTATAGTTTCCTGTTTGTTTAATAGCAGCCATTCCTATAGGTGTAAAGTGGTATCTCATTGTAGTCTAAATCTGCATTTCCCTTATAGCCAGTGATGAGCACCTCTTCATGTGCTTTTGAACCATCTGTATTTGCTCTTCAGAAAAATGCCTATTCATATCTTTAACCCATTTTATAATTGGGTTGTTTGTTCTTTTGTTGTTGAGTTGTATGATTTCTTTGTATACACAGAAAATCAAACCTTTGTCTGATATGTGACTTCCAAATATTTTCTCCCATTGATTGGCTGCCTCTTCACTTTTTTGACAAAGTTTTTGAGGTGCAGTAGCATTTGATTATGAGCTCCCATCTATCTATTTTTCTTTTGTTGCTTGTGCTTTGGGTGTAAAGTTTAGGAAGCTACCTCTTACTACTAGGTCTTGAAGATGTCTTCCTACATTTTCTTCTAGAAGCTTTATGGTGCTCTTTCTTATACTTAGGTATTTGATCCACTTTGAGTTCATTTTTGTGTAGGTTGTAAGATAGAGGTCCTCTTTCATTCTCTTGGCTATTGATATCCAGTTTTTCCATGTCCAATTATTGAAAATACTGTTTTGTCCCAGGCCAGAAGTTTTGAGGGCCTTGTCAAAAATCAGTTGACCATAGATTTGGTGGTCTATTTCTGCACTCTCGATTCGATTCCTTTGGTCAGTTCTTCTGTCTTTGTGCCAGAATCATGCTGTTTTGACCACTGTAGCTTTATAATAGGTTTTAAAGTCAGGGAGTGCTAATCTTCCCACTTTGTTCTTCTTTTTTTAGGATGCTTTTAGCTTTGTGAGGTCCCTTTCCCTTCCAGATGAATTTCATAGTAAGGTTTTCCAAACCTTCAAAGTAGGTTGTTGGAATTTTGATTGGTACTGTGTTGAATTTGTAGATCAACTTGGGGAGAAATGACATCTTAACTATATTTAGTCTTTCTGTCCATGAGCAGGGAATGTCTTTCCACCTGTTTAGATCTTCTTTGATTTCTTTTGGCAGTGTTAAGTAGTTTTCCATGTACAAGTCCTTCACCTCCCTAGTTAAGTTCATTCCTAAGTATTTGATTCTTTTAGTTGCTATTTTGAATAGAATTTTTACTTAACTGACTCCTCAGCTAGGTCAATGCTTGTATAGAGAAGTGTTACTGATTTTGCACATTAATTTTATATCCTGCCACCTTGCTGAATTTGCTTATTAGCTCAAGTAACTTTGCTGTAGATTTCTCAGGATCTTCCAAGTATAGTATATCATCTGCAAATAATGAGAGTTTTACTTTTTCCTTTCCAATTTGGATGCTTTTTATTTCTTTGTCCTGCCTGATTGCTCTAGCTAGAACTTCTAGCACAATGTTGAATAATAGTGGTGGCAGTGGGCATCCTTGTCTTGTACCTGATCTTAGGGGGAAGGTTTTCAGTCTCTCTCCATGAGTATGGTGCTGGCTATTGGTTTTTCATATATTCCCTTTATCATCTTGAGGTAGTTATTTTACCTGTGATTCCTATCTTTTGGCCTGTTTTTATCAGAGATGGATGCTGAATTTAGTCAAATACTTTTTTAGTATCAATTGAGATGATTATGTGATTTTCCCCTTTCAATTTGTTATTGTGCTGCATTACATTAGTTGATTTTCTTGTGTTGAACCATCCTTGCATTCCTGGTACAAACCCCACTTGGTCATGGTGTATAATTCTTTTAATGTGCTATTGGATTCGATTTACAAATATTTCGTTGAGAATTTTTGCATCTATGTTCATTAGGGAGATTGGCCTGTAGTTTTCCTTTCTTATAGCATCCTTACCCTGTTTTGGTATTAAAATGATATTAGCTTTATGAAATGAGTTAGGTAGAGTTCTTTTTTCCTCAAATTTTTTGAAAGTTTGTACAGGATTGACGTTAGTTCTTTTTGGAATGTTTGATAAAATTCCCCTCTGAAGCCATCTGGCCCTGGGCTTTTCTTTGTAGGAAGATTTTTGTTGACTGACTGAACCTCTTTACATGTGATTGGTTTGTTGAGATCTTCTATTTCTTCCTGATTCAGTATAGCTTGTTTGTTTGTTCCAGGAATTTTTCCATTTCATCTAACTTGTCAGTGTATAGTTTTTTATAGTATCCTCTTATGATTTCCTTTATTTCTTCAGGGTCTGTGGTAATGCACCCCATCTCGTTTTTGATTTTGTTTATTTTCTCTTTTTTTCGTTTTTATTTTGTTTGTTTTCTCTTTTTTTTCTTTGTCAGCCTTGCTAGTGGCCCAACAATTTTGTTTATTTTCTCAAAGAACCAACTTTTGATTTGTTCTAGTTTGCTAGCTGCCAAAATGCAATATACCAGAAACAGAATGGATTTTAAAAAGGGGAATTTAATTGGTTGCTAGTTTACAGTTTTAAGGACGAGAAAATAACCCAGTTAAAGCAAGTCTATAGAAACATCCCATCAAAGGCATCCAGGGAAAGATACCTTAGTTCAAGAAGGCCGATGAGGTTCAGGGTCTCTCTCTCTCAAGTGAGAAGTCACATGGCAAACACAGTCAGGGTTTCTCTCTCATCTGTAAGGGCACATGTCAAACACAGAATCATCTGCTAGCTTCTTCTCCTGGCCTTCTGTTTCATGAAACTCCCCAGGAGGCATTTTCCTTCTTCATCTCCAAAGGTTGCTGGCTGGTAAACTCTGCTTCTCGTGGCTATGTGGTTCTGCTTTGCTCTCTCTGAATCGCTCATTCTCCAAAATGTTTCCTCCTTTATAGGACTATAGTAATGAATCAAGACCCACCCAAATGGGTGGAGACAGATCTCCAGCTAATCCAGTTTAGCAACCACTCTTGATTAAACCACATGTCCAGAGAGATGATCTAATTACAGTTTCAATCTAATTACAGTTTCAAACATTCAATACTGAATAAGGATTAGAAGAAATGGCTGCCTTTACAAAATGGGATTAGGATTAAAACATGGCTTTTCTAGGGTACATACATTCTTTCAAACCAACACATGGTTTTATTGATTCTTTCTGTTTTTCTTTTATTCTCCCATTAATTTATCTCTGCTTTAACCTTTGTTATTTCTCTTCTGCTGTTTGCTTTGGGGTAAAGTTTGCTATTCCTCCAGGTATGTTGTTAAATCGTTGATTTTTTTCTCCTTCTTGTTTTTTCATATAGGCATTTAGGGCAATAAATTTCTCTCTCAGCACAGCCTTTGCTACATTGCATAGATTCTGATAGGTTGTATTCTCTTTTTAATTTATCTCCAGATAGCTACTGATTTCTCTAGCAATTTCTTCTGTGACCCACAGGTTGTTTAAGAGTGTATTATTTAATCTCCATATATTGGTGAATACTCTTGTTCTTTGGTGATTATTGAAATCCAGCTTCATCCCATTGCAATTAGAGAAAGTGCTTTGAAAGTGCTTTGAATAATCTTGATTCATTACTATAGTCTTATAAAGGAGGAAACATTTTGGAGAATGAGAGATTCAGAGAGAGCAAAGCAAATATTAAAATATTTTTAAATTTATAAAGACTTGTTTTGTGCCCCAGCATGTGATCTATCCTGGAGAATGTTCCATGAGCACTAGAGAGGAATGTATAACCTCATTCTTTGGGGTGCAATGACCTATATATAACTGTTAGTTCTAATTCATTTATCAAATTATTTAACTTCTCTATTTCCATGTTGATCTTCTGTCTGGTTGTTCTAGCTATAGAGGAGAGTGGTGTATTGAAGTATCCTAGTATTATTGTTGAAACTTCTATCACTCCCTTCAGTTTTACCAATGTCTGTCTCATGTACATTGGAGCTCCTTGATTGGGAGCATAAAGATTAATGATTATTACACCTTCTTGGTGAATTGACCCTTTAATTAGTATTATAGCTTCCTTCTTTGTCTTTTATGATGCCTTTACCTGTAAAGTCTATTTTGTCTAATATTAGTATTGCTAGTCCTTCTTTGTTTTGGCTACAACTTGCCTGGAAAATCTTTTTCCATCCTTTCACTTTCAATCTATTTGTATCTTGTGTCTAAGATGAGTCTCTGTTAAGGAGCATATAGTGGGATTATGTTTCTTAATCCATTCTGCCAATCTCTATCTTTTAATTGGTAAGTTTAGTCCAGTGACTTTCAAAGTTATTACTGAAAAGGCGTTTCTTGATTCCACCATCTTTCCTTTTTTATTTTATTTGTCAGATCTATATATTCTTTTCCCTCTTCTTTTTGTATTCTTTAAATTACCCTTAGTGGTACTCTTCAATTCTGGGCCCTCCTCCAGACCTCCCTCTCCTGTCTTTTTTTCTCAGCTGGCAGAACTCCTTTTAGTATTTCTTGTAGAGCTTGTTCTAGTTTGCTAGCTGCTGGAATGCAATATACCAGAAACAGAAAAACTTTTAAAAGGGGGAATTTAATAAGTTGCTATTTACCATTCTAAGGCCAAAAAAATGTTCCAATTAAAACAAGTCTATAGAAATGTCCAATCTAAGGCATCCAGGGAAAGATACCTTGGTTCAAGAAGGCCGATGAAGTTTGCAGTTTCTTCCTCAAGTGGAAGGGCACATGGCAAACACAGTCAGAGTTTCTCTCTCATCTGGAAGGGCACATGGTGAACACCGTATCATCTGCAAGCTTCCCCTGTCTTCCTGTTTCATGAAGCTCCCCGGGAGGCATTTTCCTTCTCCATCTCCAAATGCCATTGACTGGTGGACTCTGCTTCTTGTAGTTATGTTGTTCTGCTCTGCTCTCTCTGAATCTCTCATTCTCCAAAATGTTTCCTTTTTTTATAGGACTCCAGAAACTTATCAAGGCCCACCCAAATGGGTAGAGACATGTCATCACCTAATCCAGTTTAACAACCACTCTTGATTAAATCACATCTCCAGGGAGATAAGCTGATTACAGTTTCAAACATACAGTATTGAATAGAGATTATTCTGCCTTTATGAAATGGAATTTAGATTAAAACATGGCTTTTCAAGGGGACATACATCTTTTCAAACCAGCACAGGGCTGTTCTCTTGTTGACAAATTCTTTCAGGACTTCTTTGTCTGTGGAAATTTTAATCTCTCCCTCAATTTTGAAGGATAATTTGGCTTGGTACACAATTCTTGACTGCAAATCTTTCTCTTTCAGGATCTTGAATATATCATACTACTGCCTTCTCTCTTCCAGGGTCAGTCTTATTTGATTTAATAATCATATAAGTCAGTCTTATTTGGTTTCCACTGTATGTAGTAGATTGTTATTCTCTTGTCACTTTCAGGATTTTCTGCTTCTCTTCAACATTTGACAGACTGATTAGTAAGTGCCTTGGGGAAGACCTATTTGGATTTATTCTGTTTGGAGTTCTTCGGTTTTCTTTGAACTGTATATTTATGTCCTTTATGAGTGTTGGGAAATTTTCCCCCATTATATACTCAACTACTCTTCCTAACCCTTTATACCTCTCTTCTTCTTCTGGAACAGCAGTGATTCTTATATTTGTGTGCTTTGTTTTGCGTGTCATTTCCCTGAGTTCCCATTCTGTTTTGTCCATTTTTTTTTGCCATTTGCTGTTTTGAGTCTTCAAAGTCAACTATCCTATCCTCTATCTCACTTTTTCTTTCTTTTGTCTCTTCTAATCTGGTGTTGTGTGCCTCTAGTATGTTTTTTACTTGGTCAACAGAGTCTTTAATCTCTGTGATTTTCGCTATTTTTCTATTTATTCTTTCAAATTCCTCTTTGTGCTCTTCTACTGTCTTCCTGATCTCCTTTATGTCATTTGCTGTCCCACTTACTTTATTAAGTAGAGTTGTATGAACATCTTTGATTAGTTGTTTCAATGTCTGTGTCTCCTCTGGTGTCTTAATTTGGTCATTAGGCAGGGGTATATCTATCTGCATTGTGATATGCTTGGTGATCTTCTGCTGTCGTTGTCACATGTAAATATCTTGATTGATTACTTTGGGAGTTGATTTCTTTCAGTACCCTAGACCTTGTGTTTGCGGGATGGTTTTACAGCAGGGAGCAGTGTATGGGGTATATCACTCAGTACAGTGATTTGTTTCAGGGCAGCTATAGGCACAGGTTGGGGGTGTTATGCTGATGCTTGTGAACATGGGCCCAGCAGCCAGGGAGGATGTAGCTGTGCGGGTGTTCTGGTTTGGGGACATAACCCTGGTGTGCGTTGGTGTAAGGCATGGGGCCCTTTGTGCGCATGTGTAGAGCTGTGGCAGCAGGTCAGCGTTATGCCTTCATGGATTGGGAGCAGATGTGACCCGGCTATGCAGGTCGGCACTTTTCTCAGAGCTAGGAAGTGTAGGTGAGGGCTGTGCGCAACGTGGTTCTAGGACTGGTGTAAACTGTGGTTCCCAGACCTGAATGATATGATTGGGGGTCCATGGGTGTGCCTGGGTCTGGGAGTGCCATAAGGGATGTGCTGAGCTCAGGGAGGGCAGGTTGAGGCTGTGCAACACTATGAGCAGGGGGCAGAGGTAGCCTAGGTATGGAGGTAGTGCCCGCAACCTTTATGCACTGGCAACAGCCTGCAGGGAACAGGGCGGGGGGGAGGTAGTGCTCAGGAGAGGTGTAGGAAAGGTGGGTTGGGCTGCACTTGAGGTGGGGGTTGGGGGCAGTTACCTGCACTGAGGGCTGGTGGGGTGGGGGTGCCTGGAATGCGGGGAATGAGAGAGGTGATGGGGTTCAGGTGTGTGAGGTGTGGGCTGAGTCCTTGGTCACGGGGCTGCACTGAGGAGGGTAGTGCCCAAGGAATGGCGCCTGGCTTACTTCCTAGTCCTGCACTCCTGTCCATGCACTGTGGCGGGCTCAGCTCCATGCCTTTCCGTGGAGCAGTGGTAATGTCAAGCCACTCTAGTCAGCCATCTTTCCGGAAGTGTTTTAGGCATTTTATCTATCAAAAAATCCCCCATCTATATGTGGTGCTAGATAGAGGTCCTGATCCCCACATACACATTTTTTTCTATGTAATAAGCTGGATTTCCTCTCAATAACTCATCGTTTCCCCACTAAATTGAGGTGTACTTTCATTGAATATCAAGTTCTTAACTGTTCATGTATATATGTGTGGTGTTTATTTTCACCCTTTGATGTATTCTTCATCTTGCATCAATACCATAATGGTTTTTATTACTTTGATTCAGAGAATTTCCTAAGGAAAAGTCTTTCTTCTTTTTCCTCCTTTTTCAACACTGATAGCTGTTCATTGACATTCTTACATGGTATTTTTATTGTTATTTGTATTGAGATTTTCAAAACACCCATCAGGAATTTTCATTAATATTGCATTAAATTTATAGATGATTTACAACTAACTGGCATATTTACAATATCTGATTCCATCAAAATATCACTGTATTGTTTTTCATAACAAAAGCCTCCTTCCTTCATTAGAGTTTTAACGTGTTATCTATATTGGTTAATTTTTAGATAACGGGTTGAACTATCTGAATTTGTCATTTTTTTTTATTAAAAAGAGGTTTGAATATTCACAAGTTCATTTATTTTAACTTAGAGCTTTATAATTTTGTTGCCATCATGAATGGTATTTTCATTTTTTTTCCATTTATTTTTAGCATTGAAAATGGGTATTGGTATTTATAAATTGATGATGTATCATGAACCCAAATCTAACACTTTGCTGGCTGTGCTGTTTTTTTTTTCTAAAATGTTTATAATATCATCTGTTTGTAATGACAGTATTATCACTTCCCTCCCAATATTAAACCTCATTTCCTTCTCTTTTCCTATAGCATTGACCTGCATATACAGTACTCAGTACCCAAACCAGTAAAGAGTATTTTTACAGTTGATATTTTTACCTTTTTCTATTCTTACAGTAAATGATTCTACTTTTTTAAAAAAACAAACAAAAGCAAAAAAAAGTATTCTATTTTTTTCTCTTAACTGTGTATTTCTATTATATAATTTTTACCAGATTGAAAAAGAAAACCTAGTTTTCTTAGGTTGCAAAGAAATTATTTTTATTTTTTAAATTTGTAATTTGAAATAATTTATTTGAATTGTTGAGATAATGATTTGAATTTTCTCCAAGAATTTATCATGGTGAATTTATTGCTTTTCTGTTGTTGAACTCTCTGCTGGAGACTTCTGATTTTATCCCAGAATTTTTTCCCCTTTTCTCTGGTCTGAATCACCCACAGTTGGAGCCTTTAATTTCACAGTCTTCTTTGGAGCTAGTTGGGGCCATATGACTAGGTCTGGGGAAATGGAACAATAACAAAATTACTGTGAGTAGCTTGCGAGTTATCTCCAACATAAGGTGAATCACTGGCTCTGGATTCTTGCTTTATTACCTTCCTGCAAACTGGAAATGACAATGACTATGGCTACTTTAAAAATCATGTGTTAAGGTTGGCAGAGCTGACTCACTACTCTGAAATAATCAGGACCCCCTCATGAGACAAAAATAAATTATTTTATCAAGTCACTTACTGAGATTTGGGGCTTCTTTGTAACTTCAGTGAAATCCTTACCTTAGCGAATAGCCAACCTTGAATTTGAGTGTTAAACCATGCTTCATCAGGATATACTATCCCTTTTGTAGGTGAACTACTGGATTAGGTTGGCTAATACATTGTTGTGGATATTTGTGTTTATGTTAATAAGGAAAATATGCCTAAAATTATATTTTCTTGTATAAACCAGTATCTGCTTTTTTAATAAAAAATATTCTTGCCTTATAATACAATCTTGGCAACTTCTCTTAGGTTTTTTAAAGTCCTGGGAAGAAAAAGCTTCACAAAACCTGTAAAATCTATATAATACCCTTTCCTGTGTAGTTTGGTAATGCTCCCCTATAGATAAATCTATCTAGGATAAGCTTTTTTATTTGGGGTGGGGAGGAGGGAAGAATCTGGAGTGGAAAACATATCTTTGAAAGGATAGTCAAAGATATGTTTTCCACACCAGATTCTTATTAAATTTAATTCCATTTAAATTTTCTATTTCTTATTGCATAGTTTTTAAATATATGGTTTTAATGAATTTACCATGTAATCTCTTTTCATTACAAATTTATTAGCATAATATCATTAGCATGATAATGGCTTATTTTTGTTTAACAGTCCTTCCTTTAGTGTGTCTCTTTCCTCTCACATTTTCTTACAGGCAGCAAGGAGAAACCAGAAGATATGTTCAACATTTTAAAAATCTGGAAAGTCGCTTAGCTAGATCACCTATTTCTTCAGGGGTATTTTCCATCTTGCACATTCCTGCAGGGAACATTATTGCTAAACTCCAGTTTCCAATAAGATTTTCTTCACTTTTCTTTAAATTGTCATGTGCAAGGCACTTTAAGCTTTTACTAACACTTTCCTCAAAATCCTTATGGCTTTTCTACCTTTTACCCTGTTCTCTGTCCAAATTCACTCTGATATTTTAGTATTTTTTGTTATTGTAGCGCCCTACTTCCAAGAAGAAAAATCTGTATTAATATCTTCTGCTGCTTAAAAAGTTATTCCCAAACTCAGTAGCTTGCAACATTAAACGTTTATTACTTCACAGAGTTCCTGGGGCTGGATTCCCCGCTTTCTTACCATATGCCCTCCCATAGGCTGAGCAGCCTCATACCACAGCAGTGGACATTCCCGAGGGTAAGTGATCCAAGAGAGTGGTATGCCAACCTGATCTCAAGTGACATACCATCAGCTCTGACATGCTCCATGGGCCACACAGACCAACCCTGGTACAATTTTGCAGATGACACAGGAGCCTGGGTTTCATGGGGGAGGGTCACTGGGAGCCATCTGTGAGACTGACTTCCATGTTATAAGGCATAATCTTCATCCCATGAAGATTATGGGATGAAGATTGGCAAGTGGGCTTTGTTGAGAGTTTCAGCATAAAGCCTGGTTGATCTTCATTTAATAGTGGTCAGTACAAATAGATGTATTGGAATTAATGATACAGCGTTTTCTTTGATTTGACTACGTAAGTCTTGGTACTTGTAATTGAAAACAAACGAATGATTAAAGGAATCTTACCAATATAATATTTCAGCTATAATAGATTTACATTGTCCTGAACCTTGAGAGCAATGTTATAAGGAAGCTCATTTTTTATAAGTGCTATCACCTTAATTTTTGTATCAAATGATGCATGAATGGGAATGAAATTCTCATTTGGACTAATGGGAAGTCTGGTTATTTCAGTGAGTTACCCAGCTACTAGTGAACATTTCCTTTAAACTACTGACCAAGCATTGCCAGGCTCAGCAGGCAACATATAATATGATTACCTCTTATTGGGTTACAATGGTTAGGAAGTCCATAAAACAATTTTAACAGGGCTTAAAAAATACCATTCCTATAAAACAGACTGACATAAAGTTAATTCTTTAATGCATTTCATTAAGAGAAAAGTGTTTACTTTCCTCTTTGCAAGCAATCTCTGCATTAATCAGGGAAGTATTACCTGAGATTATTCAAGTCAATAAAATCAAAAGAAATAATGTTAGGTACTGACAGGGACTCAACAAATCCAGCTCCAAAGTGTATTTTCCTGTTAGGGCTGCTGTAAAACATGATTGGGTTGTCATCTTGGCAGAAGACTTTAAAAGAAAAGACATATTTGTAGCCCTGTAATTAGAGGAGAATCATACCAGCAATTAGTTGTAGAGTAGGTGTTATTTCTATGTTAGTATCTGTTTTCAGTTATTTATGTTTGGGCTTCTTTTTTTTTTTTTGCTTTGCTTCTTTCTTTCTGTGAGTTTATAGGAGAACTCTGGTGATCTGAACTCATCTTTCTTAGAATTCCAGAATTTTGGTGTTAGGAAAAAGTATGGCTTAACTTTGTCAATTCCTCTGTAAGTCTGGTTTAAGTTTCTATGGAAATAACTGTTTTTTTTTTTAATCCCTGAAATTTGATGTCTAGCCTAAACATAAATAGTTTTAGCTTTAAAAATCATTGCCTTTTGAGGGAACTCTTACAAGTCAACTTGTTCAACTGCAAAGTTCTCCCTTACATTGAACCCAAGTTTGCCCACTTAAAATTTCCACATGTTCTGTGAACTCTGCCTTTGGTAATGTCTAGCATGAGTTCTATTGTCCTTCCATGAGACAACTCTTTATTTATGAGATACTATTCCATACATGAAGTTAGTACATAGTTTGGAACCAGAAGAAAATTATGAACAATAAAAATGATACAGAATCACATATTGCACAAGAGCCAAAGTGTTACAATTGAAGAAGTTTATCATTTATTCTAAAATATGTATGTATAATATTTGGAGTTTCACTGTTAATAAGATTGTTTATTTTAATTTGAATTCCTTAAAATACATATTGCCAAAGAAAACTTAGAACCAAGTACATTCACAGGGAGTGCTTAGTGCTGCTATACAGCCCAGTTGTGTTCCTCTGGACTGTTGTGGCCATTCCTGTAGTACGAAAATGAAAACTTAATGAGGGGATTGGGCGACCCCTGTTTAACTGATTCAGCATTCAATCAACAGGCATTTATTGAGGTTTTGCATGGAAGCAGATGTTTTGGACCAGGCATGTGCAGTTTTAGGCAGTGGCATGCTCACTCACAAGCTTGCATTGCTATTAAAGCTATAGTAGTAGTATCATGATCATATATAAGGCACATACTGATTTTGAAGTTCTACAAGAGTTTTGCATCTGAATTATTGAGTTTAAATACATTTTGCAATGACGATTGTAAAAGTTGTACTGAGTCTAAAATACATGTTGCAATGAAGATCATAAAAGTTTTACAGTATTATTTTTATTGTGTAGAATTTTTTACAATCTTATATATAACAATTTGAAATTGCATTTGCCATATTTTCTGGGATTTAGACCCAATTAACAGATCTTAATTTACATTTTACTTGCTCTGGTTGATCCTCTTCATGTTTCTTAGCTCTGACTGAAACTTCAAATGGCAGCAGAAGGAAAAATGAATGAGAATACCACAGAAATTGGAAGCTTTTCTCATAATCCAACTTGGTGTAGACTGGCTAATGCTATTAGTGAGTTTTGTAAACACAAACTGCTGTGGCAAAATTTCACAGGGAGTATGGTAATGAGGTAAATCCCCTAGGTACTTACTATGGAACTGAAAAAACAAATAACTAAAACGAAATACATTTCACAAGCACCACATACAATCCATCAGTGAGAAATTAAGCATATGTTTTAAAAGGAAAAAATATAACTTGCTTATTGAAAAACTTTTTTTATTATCAAAGCTATTAGACATTGTAAATGATTGCTAAACTTATTCTACAATCCTGTATAGGTTGAATTATGCATCCCAGAAAAATAAAAAAGACATCATCTTAACCTAGGTCTGTGGGTTCACACCCATTATAAATAAGACATTTTGGAGGGTTTATTTTTAATTAAGGTGTGGCACAACTGAATGAGCTTGGGCCTTAACCCTATAACTGGAAGCTTTGTGAAGAGAAAGCCACATGGAGGAGCAGAAGCTGGAAATCAAGGAAACCTGGAGGAGGAAGTAGAGGACATCACCATATAATGGCAAATTAAAGGATTCAAGGACACAGGATCACTGGCAGCCAGCCCTCAAATGCCATAGTCTTCAGGAATAGTGCTTCACCTTGGTGATGCCTCAATTTAGGATTTCTAGCCTCAAAACCATGAACCAGTAAATTCCCATTGTTTAAAGCAGTCCATTTTATGGTATTACTCTTAGCAACCTGGAAACTAAGACAAATCCTCTTTTAAAAAATCTCATTGTAAAGTAACATCATCAACATGGTGACATAAGATATTCCCTAGAAAAGTGTTCCCTCATAATCAACTAATAATAACAGCAAAATCAGGTAGGAGATTTCCATCCCAGACCTGCCAGTCTTGACCCTTCCCCTTCGTTTGGTACCATGCAGCTTGGTAGTTTCACAGAGGTAGCATGGTCTGAGTGTCTCCTGCCATGGATTTGGACCTATAGAGCCACTCACAGAAGTGAGTTAGAGCCCCACACATAGCCAGGCACAGGAGCTCAAGTATGCAAAGATCACAAGTGTAGATCATAAGCACCTGAAGAGTGCCACATTCAAAAGTGTTCCAAGAGAAGGAAGGGACTATGGCAAGATTGTTCACAAGAGGTGTACACACTCAGTCCAAGCTGTTTGCTGAAACACATAAATGGAAAACAGAGCTATCTCTATTGATCCCATCTGGCTTCTGGGTATGGGATATCCTATTGGGGAAGAAATAGGAGGCAGAAAGCCCCATGGAAAAATAAACATAACAAAAACAACAAAGGAAAAAACTGAACTGCTATATCTGAGACAGGATATGTTTCAGAACTGAAAATTATGATGAATGGAGACACTGAGTGATATAAAGAACTTAAAGAAACAATAGGAGCTGGGGAGAAAATTCTGCATAGAAACAAACAGAACAGAAAAAAAATACAGAGGAAGGGAAGCTTTCTTTTGGGGGTGGAACAATTGTATACAAGAAGGGCAATCTTAAAAATTGTACTACATATCTAGGGTAAGAAAAGACCTAAGACCTAAGAAAATCTAAGCAGTAAAACATGGGCTACTTTAAAGGTCCAGAATAAGTTGGATGAAGTTTCACAGAAAGCCTTAACACAAAGCCAGTCAACATCAAAACAGTAGGCAAGAGGGAGAAACCGACTTACAGAGTTAACACATCAAAATAATCAGATGCCCAGACATCAGCAAAAAGTTATAAGCCATACTAAGAAATAGGAAGATATGGTTCAGTCAAGGGAACAAATTAAAAATTCAGACACAGAATTTGGAATAACTAATCAAAGAAGTTCAGACAAATCTCCTAAATAAATTTGAGATGAAACAAAAATTGTAACTGAGAAACTAGGATTTAAGGGATGATTTTGATAACTGAATTATATTCCTTTTTGCTTTCTGGCATATGGAGTAGACAGAGGGAAATACCTGAAATCCCTGAACTATAATTCAACTGCCCTGATCTCTGAAGTGATTGTAAAAGCCCTTATCTTGTGCCTTTATATCTGTAAGAGCTATTTCTCCCTCTATTGAGTCATTTTCTTGTAGGGCAAAGACCCTAAGACTGATGAAAAATTTGAAGTCAACCATTAAGTAATTCCAGCCCTGGACATTTGTAAATCATATCAGCTAGACTGATATTGAAAGGTAACTTGTCTCCCTTCCTTTAGTCTTAAACCTTTAGTATTGAAAGGATAGCTCTGCTTCTGCTCATTTCTCGTTATTTTCTCCTATTGAAATGATAATGATAACACTGTCTCCTTTTTATGCTTAGAACTTGCTATTTGCAATTGAAATGACCTCATCTCCTCTTGCTAAAATCCATAAACTTGGGGAGGCAGATTTTGGGCCCATAAGCCATCTGCTGTCCTCTTGTGTGCCTAGTAACAATCTCTTTCTCTCTTTGAAACCACGGTGTCTCAGGTATTGGTTTTTTGAGATGTTGAGCAAAATAATCCAAGGCATACAACAGCAGATTTGAACAGGCAGAAGAAAGAAACTGAACTATAGGGCAAGACAATTGAAATCATACACTCAGAAGAGCAAAGAAAACAATAGAAAAAATTGAGCAGTGTCTCAGATATTTGAGTGGTAGCATGAAATGTACAAACATATGCATCATGGGAACCCCAGAAGGAAAAGAGATGAGAAAAGAGGCAGAAAGAATATTTGAGGAAATAATAGCCAAAAATTTCTTTTAAGAAAGACATAAATATACACTTCCAAGAAGCACAACTCCAAACAGTATAAACTCTAATAGATGCATTCCAAGACACATACTAATCGAATGTCAGAGGCCAAACATAAACATAGAACTCTGAATGCAGGGAAAGAAAAGTGATTCATCATATGAAAGGGATCCTCAGTAAGGCTAAGTGCTGATTTCTCATCAGAAACTATGGAGGTGAGGAGGCAGTTGTATGATATTTTTAAGGTACTGAAACAAAAACTGCTAGGCCAAAAATTCTTTATCTAGTAAAACTCTTTCAAAAATTACAGAGAGTTTTAAATATTCACATATAAGCAAAGCCATGGTTTTTCAGCAAAAGGCCTGCCCTACAAGAATTACTGAAGGGTGTTATGCAGCTTGAAAAGAAAAACAGAGTGGCTTAAATAGTGTGAAGAAGTGAGGATCTTCAGTAAAGATAAGTAAAAGTGTAAATGCAAAACCCAATAGTTCTGTTCCTTAAATATATAAGTCATTAATTCCCATAGAGTTAGAATGTAATTGAAGAAGAAAATCATATTTTCTGATAATGAACATGTAAAGTAAAAAGAGGTAATGTGGTACAAGAAACAATATACTGAAGGGAAACAGAGGGATATGGGAGCAGAGAATATGCATGTTATTGAAGCGCAGTTGGTATCTTTTCAAATTAGTAGGTTATAGATGTACGTTATATAATACAAACATAAGGTAACCACAAAGAAAGTATTTTAAAAATATAAGAATCGGAAATGAGAAAGGGATCAGATAGACACATTACCAAAGAATAATTGTATAAGAAAGGAGGCTACAATAAAGGAAGAGAGACAAAAAAGAGATGACATATAAAAACCAAAGGACAAAATATCTGAAGTAAGTACTGCCTTTACAGTAATAAAACTGAATGTTAATGGATTAAACTCTCTTTCAAAAGACACAGATTAGCAAAATGGATTAAAAAGCATGATCTAATTATGTGTTGTATAGAAGAGGCTCACCTTAGGTCCAAAGACACAAATAGGTTGAAAGTGAATGGATAGAAAAAAGTACTCCATGCAAACAGTAACCAAAAAAAGAGCTGGGATAGCTATACTAATAGTAGACAAAATAGACTTTTAGTCAAAAGTTGTTATAAGTGACTAAAAGAAAAGAAAAAAAAAGGAAAACAAACAGCAAACAAAAAAAGACAAAAATAAGAAAATGTTTAATAGGAATGTCAATAAGAAAGACAGCCATAAATATATATGAATGTAACCTCAGTGCCCCAAAGTGTGGGGCAAACACTGGTAAATCTGGAGAGACACCTCTACAATAATAGCTGAAGACCTCAATACACAATTTTCATCAATAGACCATTTAGAAAGAAGATCAGTAAGAAGACAGAGAACTTGAATACTATGATAAATGATCTAGACCTAAGAGACATATACAGAGAATTGCACCCCAAGACAGAGGGAAATAAATTCTGGTCAGTTGCACATGGATTATACTTCAAAATAGACAACATGTTAGGTCACAAAACAAGTCAATAAATTCAAAAACATTGAAATTATACAATTATGCAAGGCATCTTCTCTCACCACAATGAAATGAAGCTGGAAATCAATAAAAGATAAATGAATACTCTTAAACAGTCTGTTCTAGTTTGCTAGCTGCCAGAATGCAACACACCACAGAAGGATTGGCTTTTAATAAAAGGGGATTTTTTTTGTTAGTTCTTCAGAGGAAAGGCAGCTAACTTTCCACGGAGGTTCTTGCTTATGTTGGAAGGCACAGGATGGTCTCTGCTGGCCTTCTCTCCAGGCCTATGGGTTCCAATCAACCTTCCCCGGGCTGATTCCTTTCTGCATCTGCAAAGGCCTGGGCTGAGCTGCAAGTGCTGAGATGAGGAATGCTGAGCTGCTTGGGCTGTGCTAAGTTGCGCTCTCTCATTTAAGCATCAGCCAATTAAGTCAAACGTCATTCATTGCAGCAGGCACGCCTCCTAGCCAACTGCAGATGTAAATCAGCAATAGATGAGGTTCATGTATCATTGCTTCATATCCACAGCAACAGAACTAGGTGCCTTCACCTGGTCAAGTTGACAACTGAATCTAACTACCACATGTCCAACCCTTGTCAACTTGGCAACTACTCGCATCACCTTAAACAATATTAAGGTGCAAAAACAGTTCTATTCTGGCTGTGGGCCTGTGAATCTCAAAACAAGTTGTCTGGTGCCAATATGCAAAGGAGGGACAGTCACAGGATACAGGTTTTCATTTCCATAGGGAGAAATTGGAAGAAACACAGATGTAAAACCTGCAGGGCAATCATCATGGGATTTCAAAGTTTGAAAGTCATTTATCCTTTGACTTTATAAAGTGGCAGTCCACCTCTTCCAAGGGCCTATGCAGTGGCCCGCCTCTTTCCAAATCAACCTCGGGGAACACTGAGGAGACCACCTTTTTCTCGGCTCCACTCTCTCCAGGCATCGCGGCCACACCTGGGCTCTCTGCCATTTCCGGGGCACACACTCAACCCCTCCATGTGGTGGCAGCCAGGCTCTCCCAGTCCCCCAAGGAGCGTGCTACACCTTTTCCAAGGCCTGAGGCTGCACAACTCTTCCACTGCAATGAGAGGATAGACTCATCCTTGCCCTTCAGGGCAAACCAACCCTCTCCATGTATATGGGTGGGTCCACTCCCCTGGCCAAGGTTTCTTGGCTTCAGACCCAAGCTTCCATGGTTCTCACTCTGCAAACTCCATTTTTTTTCGCTTGTGTCCTCCTTTGTCAATATTGGCTGTGGTTCCATTTATACCAACAGTCTCTTCAAGCACTGCAGGACTTCTCGATCATTCTCTTCACAATTCCTCCAAAATCTTCCCTTTAGCCATCCAAAAACTGTTCCAACATATCTGGTATTTGCAAACTGCAGCAGCACCCACTCTCTGGTACCAAAATATATTAGTTAGGGTCCTCTAGAGAAACAGAGTCAACAGGGAACACTTGCAAATATAAAATTTATAAAAGTGTCTCACGTGACCGCGGGAATGCAGAGTCCAAAATCAGGGCAGGCTGTGAAGCTGATGACTCCGATGGAGGGTCTGGATGAACTCCACAGGAGAGGCTTGCCAGCCAAAGCAGGAATAGAACCTGTCTTTTCTGAATTCTCCTTAAAAGGCTTCCCGTGATCAGATTAAGCATCACTCATTGCAGAAGACATGCCCCTTTGGCTGATTACAAGTGGAATCAGGTGTGGATGCAGCTGACGTGATCATGATCTAATTCTGTGAAATGTCCTCATTGCAACAGACAGGCCAGCACTTGCCCAACCAGATAAACAGGTACCACAGCTTGGCCAAGTTGACACATGAACTCGACCATGACACAATCCATGGGTCAAAGAAGAAATTACAAGGGAGATCAGTAAGTATCTTGAAATGAATGAAAATTAGGACACATCCTATCAAAATTTATGGATGCAGTGAAGACAGTGTTGGAGGGAAATTTTTAGCCATAACGTTTTGGTGTTTATTGGTAAGTAACCATAACTGTTCATATTTAAAAATTAAAAAAAGAAGAGAAAATACCTAACCACACACCTAGAGGAACTAGCAAATGAATAAAAAACTAAACCCAAAGAGAGCAGAAGGAAAAAAATAACTAAGATACAGCAGGAATAAATGAAATAGAGAATAATAAAATAATAGAGAACATTAACAAAATCAGGAGTTGGTTCTTTGAAAAGTTCAATAAAATTGACAAACCTTTAGTTAAACTAACTGAAAAAAGAGAAGATGCAAATAAAGTCAGAAATAATGAGGGACATTACTACTGATATCACAGATATAAAAAGGATCACAAGAGAATGCTATGAACAACTGTATGCCAACAAAGTAGACAAACTAATGAAAGGGAAAAATTCCTAGAAACACATAATCACCTACACTGACACGAGAAGAAGTCAAAGCTCTCAATAGATCAATTACAAGTAAGGAGTTCAACTCAGTCATCAACAGCTCCCAACAAATAAAAATCTAGGACCAGATGGCTTCACAAGTGAATTCTCTCAAACATTCCAAGAGGAATCAATACCATCCTGCTCAAACGCTTCCAAAAAATGGAAGAGGAGGGAACACTGCCTAACTCTTTCTTATAACACCAACATCCTCTTAATATCAGAGGTAGATAATGATACTACAAAATAAAAAAGAAAATTACAGAACCATTTCTCTTATGAATCTAGATACAAAGATCCTCATAAAATACTTGTAAATCAAATCCAATGGCACATTAAAAGAATTGTGCACCATGATCAAGCAGGATTTATCCCAGGTATGCAGCGTAAGAAAATCAATTAATGTTATATACCACATTGAAAGAAAAAATGTACAAAACCACATGATCATCTCAATTGATGCAGAAAAGGTATTGACAAACGTCAACATCCTTCCTAGATAGAAACACTTAGAAAAATAGGAATAAAGGAAACATCCTCAAAATGATTAAGTACACATATGAAAAACCCATAGCTAACATCACTCTGAATGGTGAAAGACTGAAAAAGTTCCCCCTAAGATCTGGAACAAGACAAGCAATGTGGTATGTGAAGTTCTAGCTACAGCAGTTAAGCAATAAAAAGAAATAAAAGGCATCCAAATTGGAAATGAAGAAGTAAAACTTTCACTATATGCAGATGACATGACTGTATATACAGAAATTCTCAAAAAAATCTACATCTATTAGAGCTAATAAATGAATTCAGCAAAGTGGTGGATTATAATATCAACACACAAAATCAGTAGTGTTTCTGTATACTAGTAATGAGCAATCTGAGGAGCAAATCAAGAAAAAAGTTCCTTTTTACAATAGCAACTAAAATTTAATCAATGACTTACATGGACTTACACAGAGAAAACTATAAAACTTTGCTAAAAGAAATCAAAAAAGATCTAAATAAATGGAAGGATACTCAGTGCTCCTGGTTTGAAAAACTAAATATTGTCATGATATCAATTCTACCTAAAATAATTTACAAATTCAATGCAATACCAACTAAGATTTCAGCAGTCTACTTTGAAGCAATGGAAAAGTCAATCATCAAACTTATCTGGAACGCTAAGGAGCCCCGAATAGCCAAATCCATCTCAATAAAGAATGACATTGGAGGACCCACACTTCCTGACTTTAAGATTTAATATAAAGCTATGGTGATCAAAACAGCATGGTACTGCCACAAGTACAGATTATTTGAGCAGTAGAAACAATTCGAGAGTTCAAAAATAGACCCTCATATCTATGGATCATTGATTTTTCACATGTTGCCAAATCCACCAAATTGAGAAAGAATAGTCTCTTCAACAAATGGTACTGGTAACACTGGATATCCATATGCAAAAAATGATGGAAGACCCCTGTTTCACAACATAAAGAAGTATTAATTCAAAATGCATCAAAGACCTAAATATATGAACTAGAATGATAAAACTCCCGGAAGAAAATTATGAACTACAGAATCTTGTGTTAGTCAATGGTTTCTTAGACTTTATACCCAAAGAAGAAGTAATTAAAGAAAAAAAAAATAGATAAATGGGACCTCATCAAAAGTTTTAAAATTTGTACATCAAATATCTTTATCACAAAAGTGAAAATACAGCCCATTTAATGGGAGAACATATTTAAAAAGCACATATCTGAGAAATGTTTAATATACAAAATATATAAAAGACGGCATAACTCAACAATAAAAATGCAAAAATCCCAATTAACAATGAGCAAAGATTTGAATAGACATTTCTCTAAGAGGATAGACAAATGGCTGAAAAGCACATGAAAAAATGCTCAACTATTAGCTACTAGGGAAATGTAAATCAAAACTCCAATGAGATACCATTTCATACACACTAGACTGGCTACTATTAACAAAAATTGGAAAATTATAAGTGTTGGAGCAGATGTGGAGAAATAGGAGCATTCATTCATTGCTGGTGGTAATGTAAAATGGTACTTCAAAGATGGTTCAAAAGTTCCTCAGAAAGCCAAACATAGAATTACCCAGCAATCCCACTTTAGATATAAAACGAAAAGAATTGAAGGCATGGTTTTGAAGAGATATTTGCATACTGGTATTCATAGTGGTATTTTCTCCAGTTGCCAAAGATGGAAGCAACCCAAGTATCCATCATCCAATGATAAACAAAATGTGGTATATACATGCAATGGAATATTATTCAACATTAAAAAGAAATAAATTTCTGATTCATTTGATGCAATGGATGAAGCTTGAAGACATCATATAGAGTGAAATAAACCAGACGCAAAGGACAAGTACTGTATGATCAGGCTGGTATGAAATAATTAGGATAACCAAACTCATAGAGTCAGAATTTGAATATAGGTTACTAGGGGCTTGTTTGGGGTAGGGAATGAAGAGTTAATTCTTAAATTGTACAGAATATCTATTGGGGCAGATTTTAAATTTTTCATAATGTATGGTGCTGATTAATTGGATAGTTGAATCCAATTAATGTAACTGAATTATATTTGTGAATGTGGTTAAAAAGGGGAAATTTTAGGTCATACATATGGTACTAGGATAAAAATTAAAGATAAAAAACATAGGACTATGTAACACGATGAACTCTGTTGTAAGTGGACAGACCATAGTTAATAATTGCGTTTATAAAATGTTCTTCCATGAACAAAAATCACTGTTAACAGATTTCCCTTTCCAGAAATGTATTTTCCTCTTCTGCCTGTTGCATACAACCACATATCCTGGGTTTTATATACAAAACAAACGTAAGAAGATTCTGAAAGGTGGAGAAAAGGCAAACCAGCTAAAAACCTTGAGCCCCAAGGAGAAACACAGTTTTGAACTCTTGGATTTTTCTCTTGCTTCTTATATTACAGACGTTGAACTGAAGAAGCCCGCAATGCCAACAAGTGCAGACAGCAATACCTCTATAAAACCTTGCTCACTCTAGCCAAAGGGCTAGACTAATTTACAGTAATAAGACTGTAAACTTTCAAGCAACAACTGCTCTACACCAGCCAAACACCACAGAAAAGACTGTGGTTCCACCCTTGCCGACAAAATCTAAGTGGGGAGCCTTGACTCCTCTCTTACCAGGCTGTAACGAAGTGTTGCAACTCCCACCAGGGTGATATCTGAGATGTAAGAGTAGATAGTCGGTTGTCTCATCCCTGCCAGGTGGTAATGAGCTACCTTTCCATGCAATTTATTGTGAGTGGAGACCACATAAGAAAACTAGACTTCTTCCCCATCCTGCAGTAGTGGGTGAACCTTTGTCTACCCACTTGGATAGTGTCATAAGAGGCTGAGTAGAGCGTTAGGGCTTTCACTTCCTCCACTTATAAAGGCTTCTCCCACCATTACATCAGTGGGTGCCTGGTATGGAGCAGTATTGAGGTTCTCCTTCCTTTCCCAGCCAGGTTGATAACAGCATAAGCCTGATTTTCCATCTCTGCCCAGCAAGCAAGATCCTCCTGCAGTGGCATTGCCAGAGGCCAAATGGGAGATCTGGACTTCCACTGCCTGCTGGCAGTAATGAGGCAGTGCAAACTCCTCTTTCTCCTGTGGAGTGGTATCAGAGAAGGCTTGCTAAAACAGTACAGTTGAATAAGAGACAGACTCTCATCACATAATAGCTGTAATGTCCTGACTTCAAAAGATAATCATTTGTCATATGAATAATCAGGAGAATCTCAACTTGAATGAGAAAAGGCAATTGGCAGACATTAATACTGAGATGACAAGATGTAAGTATTATTAATAAATGTGCTTTAGAAAGTATTGTGATCATCGTCGAAATGCTTGAAAAAAATTTAAAGTCTTTAAAGCAAAGAATTAGAAGTTAGGCAGAGAAATATAAGATGTAAAGACTAACCAAATAGAAATTTTAGAACTGAAAAATACACTGAAATAAAAACAATTCAGTCAGTGGGCTCAACAGCAAAACAGAGAAGACAGATGAAAAGAATCAGAAAATGTGATGATAGCACAGCAAAATTACCCAATCTGAACAACAGAGAGAAAATAGATTGAAGAAAAAAAAAATAGAGCTTCAGGGACCTGTGGGACTATAGCTAAAGAAGTCGAGCCCAACATTTCTGTGAATTGTGAAATCTCCTTTGGTCTCGAATATAAATATCCATGAATAAATGAGGTTTTCTGGATTTTAAATAGATATTAGATTTGCAACAAAACATTGATTGGTAATATATGATAATAAAAATCAGATTACACAGAAAACCAAGAATCCTCTTTTTTTTGTTTGTTTGTTTGTTTCACTTTTACTTGTCTCTGGACTGTATCTCTACTTTGTGCAATAACTTTTCTCTAAGCCTTAACACCAATATGGGATCATCTTTCCCATCTACAATATAAAGGGACTAGTCTGCTTAATAATAATAACAATAATTATTGCATGCTTTCTATATACGATCATTATGCTGAACTGTCTACTTGAATTATCCAAATTTAAGACTCATAACATTGACCTGGCTATGAGTTAAATTATATTATTTTTCCCATTTTTCAGATAAGTAACTAAAGTGTAAAAAGAATTTTAAAAACTTATGTAGGTCAAAGAGTGGAGTTAAGATTCCAGCTCATATTTATCTGAGTCAAGAGCAAAGCTCATAACCACTATTCAGTGAAGAGGTCACAAATTATGAGCCCGTTGATCATGTGTGGCCCAAAGACATGTGTCCTTTAGTATATAGTCTTAAAAAGAGTTGAGCCAACATTTAAAACATCAAGCACATTTACATAAAAAATCAATTGTTGTACTCTTGAAAAAATAAGAAGTTTTTGCAGCCCTGGGCCCAAATTCACCTGGGAGCTTAAGAGCATCTGTCCCTTTGGTTGGATATTCATTCTCTAGTTTGACACAATCCACCGCACTCCCTGGTACGTTCCTGATACAAGTGCAGTTACCATTTGATATTGAACTTGTACTATTGGTTTTATTATAGTGAAACAGTATTTCTCTTACTAATATTTCATTGAAAAGTGGAAGAATAAGCAGTAGGCTTAGATAGCTTGTTCTTATTCCTGTCCTACTTTCCTTTTTTACCTGACTTTTCTGGCTCCTACCCACCTGTAAGTTTGAGCCCTCCAATACTGCCTCTAGATCAGTGGTTTCCAACATTGACTGTATACGCGAATCACTTAGAGATTTTAAACATCCCAACATTAAGTCTGTACTGCAGGCCAATTAAATCCGACTCTCTGGGGGTGGGGTGGGGGGGATGGGGGTGGTAGAAATCACTGTCAGTATTCACAGCTCCCCAAGGGGGAGTCCATGTGCAGTCAAAGCTGAGAGTCACTGCTCTAGATATTTTTCTAAGATACTTATCCTTCTGAAGCCAATTGTTTTAAAGATTGGAAGCATTCAGTATACTGCATATGAGCTGTACATTGGTGATCTGGGATTGATGCAGGGACATAAACAAATCATGCCAGTCTTCAAGATGTGCAGCCCATTCTAGAGCACAAAGCCTACATCCAGAAGTGAAGTGTCAAATTAATCTTAGTTCTGGTACCAACATTCTACATGACCTAAGGAAGTCATTTTTTCAACCTGGGTCTTATTTTCTTTTCTCGTGTTTGACAGGACATTACATGCATGCAATGTTCTATTCACATGACATGGTTGTGGTAATAGCAATATCAGAAAATCAACATAAAAGTACATTGAAAATATAAACTTGCACTAAAACATAAAATGATATATTTCAAACCTATTGACTTCCAACATAAATTCAGAAAATTAATAAAAAATTTGAAATTTGTGTCAAAATGTATAGGTCAGAAACTTTTGCCCCTGGTCACCCTCCAAGGTTCAGATCACACACTTCTCTGGTGCATTTTCGTGATGAAAACTGCAAGTTTTATGGGTTCAATAACTAGCAATGAAAAGACCTGTGATGATCAGGAGCCAGTGGCAAAACTCTAAGCTCAACATTTTCTATTATTTGTGTTCATACTTGCTTGTTCTCTGGAGAAGGTCAGAATATTCCATACAAAACAACATGTTCAGTTTTCAAGTGTGAAATTCTATGACTGGAAACACATCAAGGCTTTTTGACAGCATATAACTTTTACCTCCTCTCTGAGGGGCTCCCCTTCCGAACAAAAATGCAATATATCTCAGAGTGTTATCCGAGCTGTTATAAAATGTACTTGGGCATTCTGAAGATTCATGCTTAACGCGTTTCTATAATTTGTGATAATGTGTGCAGAGTCCTTATAGCATGCTAATAACACTGTATTATGTCATTGTGCAGCACCACAAGCAGACTTATATAACGATAAAGCAATGGTGAAGATTAAAGTTGCATGTTAAAAAGTAAGGTTTTATAGCGATCAGTGATGGATTGGGAATAGAGCAACTGGCAAAAATTTTAAAATGATAAAAAATTTAAGCATCTCTTATAATGAAACTCAAGTTTAACATTGTGAAGGCAAGCTTAAAGAAAATTAATCATTGTGAGGGATGTTTATTGATTTTCTGTAGAAAAAGATATTTAGATAATTCTAAAAATATTCTGTGAAGTAAAGTGAAGTGCCTATGAAAATAAGCAGTCTGAAGCAGGACATCACCCATCTTCTATGTGTGTGTGTGTGTATGTATGTTTTCCCTAAAAATATTATCTGAATACGCCACAAGCAACTTAAGCTGAAACAGATTTCTTGTATCAATAAGACCTCAACTTTACATGCAATCACAAGCAATTCTTCTGTTACTGGCTGAATTGGTCTCTGGCTCTTTAAAAGATATGTGGCCTTGCCCCCATTTTATTTAAACTCAGTTCTATCAGTTTGAGTTCAATAAAGTCAGACAATGGACCTGCATGTATTTGTATCATAGAATGATATATTTATATTGAGGATCAGCCCTGAATTAAAATTAATTTCAAATACGTAACAAATATGCTGTTTTTAGATACTCATGAAACTATGCGTTCTTCTTATAAGTAGAGATGAGTATGACCTGCTTATGTAAAGAACATGATACACCTTTAAATCTTCATCTATTTCGTGGACAAAATCAAGCATTGAAAAAGAAATTAAAAAGAAAATCAACCATTGGTGATAAGTAAATCAAGCTATTTTTGAGTGTTACCTTGGAAGGGAATACAATTCCCTCAGGAAGTTTTGTAGACAATAAGTAGAACTTGAGAGAGAAATAATAATCATGCAAAATAGTGTTTTACTGGATAAATGTTTCTTTGTTAAACTATTATACCAAAGTGTAAAATTATGGCAAATATTTTGTTTATATTCATTACTGTCTATTGTGATGGAAGTATGCCAACAGATTGCAGCCAAAACCTAATCATTATTCTCTAAGCTACATCCTTTATATTGTTAAACCATCTTTTTTACTGCATTTTTTGAATGACTAACTACAGAAACTTCAAGGTTTTAAAAATGATCTAGATAACCAAATCATTCATGTATAAATAATTCCCTCAATTTGCATGAGTGTTTCAGGTCATTCTGGCATAATTAGCCATTGTTGAGGGTCTCTTCCCCCATCAATTAAGCTAATTGCTTTCACATAGGTGTAGATTGAATATCGATCCCCATTTTTCCCCAGCTTACTTGTATAAGCAAATTATGTCTAATTGCCAGCTTACCACATCATTAACAATTATCATCAATTATACAAAAATATACTCTACTAGACTAATGATTTCTTTGTGATATTTTGAAGGGCTTTCTAATTGTGATGCTTGAAATAATGTTGTCATTTAAAAAAATATTAAATAGCATGTTGAAACCAATAACAAAATAAAGTACATTATCAGTTAACAAATACACCAGCTTCAGCCTAGGCTGTCATTATCTTGGAATAGGAGGAATCCCTTGAAACAAATTGAAAGTCTCCTTATTTTTATTAAACACAATGAATACACATGTTGACTTAGGTTTTATTTTTATTTTATTTTTTAGCTGAGTTCTTCCTCTTCCACATGCTTATTTCTTCTCTATCTGATGACATATCTCTGAGATGATCAGAAGGATAAATTTCAAAGAATCACCAATAGATAGTACAATAACATTTTTAAATGTCAAGAGATCAGTGCAATCCTATTTATCACATATTCCAGGACATGTATTACATTTTTTTGATGGTTTTACTGGGCATTTCTCTTCACTATTTTCCCAGTTAGATCTTTTAAAAACCACAAAACAATATGAAAATAATATCCACAGATTCCTCATATAGGTTTCTTTTCACCATATGACTTAATTGTCGTGTATAAGCTCTTCATAGAATCTAGAGGTGAAACCAAAACCCAATCTTAAAGTGCTTTTTAAAATATGTGGGGGGAGTGTCTCAGTATGAGAGGCTTATTTAATCCATAGAAATCTCACTAATAAAATCATATAAATACAGCCCACTTTGACATTGATGCTTACCTCACAACTGCCTCATGGAAGGCAGTTTTTTCACATAATGCCACATTGATTAAAGTAGGTTTCCTAAGGCTGTATCTATACCCACAAAGAGAAATAGAAAGTGAGAAAACCTTCTAAATTATTCTGTGGCTTGAAACTGCCAATAGTGGTTCTTAAATTACCTGTGGCCAACATAATGTTCAGTTCTTTATTTTACTTTATAGACCTAACCCTTCTTTTTTCCTTTCTGGAGGCAGGGGGTGGTGCTGGAGGGAGGGATGTGGGGGGGGGGGGTGGAGAGTAGGGCATTGGGGACAGGAAGTGGAGAAAGTAAATTTCTCTTTTAGTCTGTGTCTTCTAGACACCAAAATGGAATTATTGCTTAAAAAATCATTTTATTTTAATGCAATTTACCGTTTTTCTAAACTGGATGAAGAGTTCACCATATGTCGTAGACCTAGTTTATAGAATCGTAGGAGTTAGAATACCCTTTGGAGATCATATAGCTTTGATCATTGCCATCCACTATCTATTTGAATAGCTCCAGTGACAAGGGGCCCATCCTCTATTGAAGCAGCATATAGGATTTCCAGAGTGGTTTCAGAGCATCATGAAAAGGTTCTTATACCCACACATCCCAGTTCTGTACTGTTATAATCCTGGGAATGACTCTAAGCTTTTCTTCATTTCAAGTTTTAAGTTTTGCACAACTCTGTGTTCCTTGATCTTTTCTGTTGTTTATCAGACATAGACACTGTATACTTTCAGACCTTAAAAGTCTTTGTCCCTAGATAACTTCTGTGTGTATATCGTTATCTGATGGTGTTTGAAGTTTGTGTACAAGGAAGTACCATCTGTTGAAATAATGAAAAACAAAGAAGGCAAACAAAAAACAATGATTTTCACAGTTTTAAGATAAAATATATTTTTACTAAGAATGATAGTACTAAATAATATATCATATAAAGCCCTAAAAGTCATGATGGTGCTATTTCTTAAATTTTTAATTTTTTTTTAAATTTTATTTATTAAACTTACCAACATACAAACAAAAACATTTTTACCATATGATCATTCCATTCTACATATATAATCAGTAACTCACAATATCATCGGATAGTTGTATATTCATCATCATGATCATTTTTTAGAACATTTGCATGAATTCAGAAAAAGAAATAAAAAGAAAACAGAAAAAAAATCATACATACCATAACCCTTACCCCCCCTTTCATTGATCACTAGCATTTCAATCTACTAAATTTATTTTGACATTTGTTCCCCCTGTTATTTATTTATTTTTAATCCATATGTTTTACACGTCTCTTGATAAGGTAGATAAAAGGAGCATCAGACACAAGGTTTTCACAATCACACAGTCATATTGCAAAAGCTATATCATTATATAATCATCTTCAAGAAACATGGCTACTGGAACACAGTTCTACATTTTCAGGCAGTTCCCTCCAGCCTCTCCATTACAACTTAACTAAAAAGGTGGTATCTATATAATGCATAAGAATAACCTCCAGGACAACCTCTCGACTCTGTTTGGAATCTCTCAGCCACTGGCACTTTATTTATATTGTACTGAGTTATTATTTTATTTAGGAAAAAAAAGTTGGGATATTTAAAATCTTTTGCCAAAAGTTGCATTGCCGACTCTTGATTTAGGTTAACTTTATTATATCTGAAATAAATTTTGCTTAGTCTAGGAACTAATGAATAGAGATGAAAATAACATCTGACACTTTGAAATCTGTAATTGATTTTAAACCATTGCTTCAGCGATGGCAATGACAATGATATAAAGTACAGGGGAATCCAGATGTATTCAAGTATTTTCAACCTAATAAAACAACTCTTTTTGAGGTGCGACATTCTTACTTTCATTCCTTTGATGGTTAGGTTCTGTTATCAGCTTGGCAAAGTGATTATACCTCATTGTCTGGTCAGGCGAGCACCGGCCTAACTGTTGCTTCAATGCTATTTGTTGGCTGGTGAATAAACCAGAAGGCTCATATGTCAAATCATCAGTCAGTTGATTGCATCTGTGGTTGGTAGCTGTGATCAACTGAGGCCTGTCTCCCAACACAAGATAATTCAGTCAGTTGAAGGCTTTTTAAGAAAGAAGAGAGACTTTTTCACTGCTTCTCCAGCCAACGAGTCTCTCCTCTGGAGTTTATCCAGACCCTTCATTGGAGCCACCAGCTTCACAGCCTTCCCTACCGATTTTGGACTCTTCCATTCCCACAGTTGTCCCAAAGCTGAGACACCTTTATAAATCTCCTATTTACATATCTCTCCTGTTGGTTCTGTTTCTCTAAAGAAGCCTGACTAACACAATTCCCAAGGACAAAATGCATACACATACATGCACACACACACACACACACACACACACACACACACACACACACACACACACACACAGTTAACTGCATCGCATCTTTACATAAGACTCTACAAATTGTATTTGTGATCAAGGCTGCTTTTTCCATCATAATGGTTACTTTATGTCTTCTTATATTCTTTATATTGACAGCACAACTGTATTTCTAAATATTGACTCAATACCTTCCTCACATTAATTTCAATTAAAATTGAAAATAGCACAGATCAGAACTGAAAGTATTCAGCAAATATATACATTAACAGTACATTTGTAACTCTTCACAGCCACAATATTCTGCTTTAATTGTTACAGAGAAGTTAGTCTCTCAAACAAAATAGGAATAAGAGACTGCGATTTTATAATAAACTCATCCATTTGCAGAGTAGAAAGCAATCTCAGGTCTGCCCTTCTTCTCTACCTGCTTACTTTTGGTTACACATAGCGACAAATTTCAAAGGACAGCATCTGTTGTTTTAATTATTTGTAGAAAGTTTATTGAGAGCTAAGTTTATAGATAGCTAAGGGCTTAGAAACACATGGGGGGGCTGCTGAAGAGACTGAATAGTGAATTTGGGTGAAATGGTGTGAATTCATTCTCAAGTTGCATCAATTCTTTCGTTATTAGGAAGAAACTAAAGTAACTCATATGTATGGCTCCATGAAATGTCCTCTTTTAATATCCTGGGGAGGGTTTCATTTACGGTCTACCTAGAGGTGGCATGGGAGAGTAAATGACATATTGATGACTCTTTTCATTAACCACAAACCTATATTTCTGATAAAAAAAATTAGAATCAAATAACTATCATAGAGTTAGCCTGGTGTGGTTAATATTCATGTTAATATTCATAAACATTCTGAAAATGTTTATGAATATTAACCAATAGTACTGGTATTTAATAACATTTTTAAAAATCACCATAGGATTCCATCAAATGCCTAATGTAAATATGTGTTGTTTTTAAACTTTAAAGAAAACACTTCCACTTCAAAATTTGCTAACAAGTCTGTACTTTTAGTGTTTATTTATGAATGATGAGGTGTTTATGAAATAGTAACATGTTAGATCCCAGCACCTGCTTGCCCCACCCTGTATATTTGATGATTTTCAAGTGGTCTGGTTTGAAAGGATTATTTATCTTAGAAAAGCCATGTTTTAATCCTGATCCATCTTTTAATCCTTATTCAGCCCTGTAGATTGAAGCTTGATTAGGTTATCTCCACAGAGACATGTCCCACCCAATTGTGGGTGTGAGTTTTGAAAAAGCTTTCATGGAGTTGTGACTCCACCCATTCCAAGTGAGCCTGGATTAGTTTACTGGAATCCTTTAAAAGAGGAAACATTTTGGAGAGAGCAAGAGAGCCATGCAGAGCCACAAGAACCACAAGAGCCCAGGGAGCCAGAAACCTTTAGAGATGAAGAAGGAAAATGCCTCAGGGGGAGCTTCATAGTCCAAGATGCCTGGAGAGAAAGCTAGGAGACACTGCCATGTTCACCATCTGCCTTTCCAGTTGAGAGAGAAACCCTGAACTTCATTGGCCTTTCTTGAGTGAAGGTAACCTCTTGGTGCCTTAATTTGGACATTTTTATAGACTTGCTTTAATTTGGACATTTCCATGGCCTTAGAAGTGTAAACTAGTAACTTAATAAATTCCCCTTTTAAAAAGACATTCAGATTTTGGTATATTGCATTCCAGCGGCTAGCAAACTAGAACATCAAGTGATATTTTAAAATGTATTTTATTGTTTTGTGACAAAGGTAGACTTAAATATGAAAATACCTTCATGACATTTTTCTTCTTATTTGCTTTGTAGATCAGAAAGCAATTTCAAATTAAAAACATGCACGCACACACATGCACACACACACAACTCTTTGGATACTGGCCAAGTTTTAGGAACGGTAAAAAGTAGAATAGTTGAGCTCAAGGAGGAGAGAAAATATATCCAGTTTGTAGTAAATTACATACAATGTTGAGTGAGAAATTCCTTTTTGTAAGCCAAAATTAAAATTGTATGTCTACATGCATGTAAAAATATGCATATATATATTCAAAGCACAAGTGAATTGATTAATGCAAACCAACCTCAAATTAAAGTCTCACTGAACAAACCTAATTTTCACTTACAGGGGAGTTTCCTTAGAAAGAAAATGTCAGATGATAAAGGAACTCACCCATCTATAAAGTGTTTTAGCCCAAGAATATCTGTTAATGTGTGCTAGAATAGTGTGGTGTGAGTGAGGGCATGGGGTGGGGAGGGAGAAGAGACAGGAAGACAGGACAATGAGGCCTTTGTACCAACCACTTCATTCATCTGACTGAATCGCCACCATACAAAATGAATAGAAAATCATGCCTAGCAACAGTAAATTGTTTAAAGGTACAAATAAGAATATCTGGGCTTTTACTCCTTTGGAGAACACCTGCATTCATCTTCCTCTGAGCATGTACTTTAGCTACGCATTAAAGTTTTGAGCTGTGACAGAAAATCTGCAGCATCACGTTCTCATAACAAGTGTTACATAAAAATCATTATAGCACTTACAATATCTATTTTAATTTCTGATTTATTTGGATTTCTCTTTCATTAAATTTTCTCATTCAGGGCACAGTTGCATATCTACAAAATCTAAATCAGTGATCAATACATGGTAGGAAATTAAATAGATTTTTTTGTTTATTTTTAACCTTAAAGTTTCAGTCCTCATATCTATTATTCTTATTTCAGTAATTATAGAGTGAAAATATCTTACTGCCATGAAATGTTTTCTCTCTATCAAGCACACTTTTTGTTCATTTGTGCATTAACTTATAAATTCATCTCAACAACTCTAAGGCAGGCACTTTTATTTATCTACATTTACAGATGAGGAAAGAGAAGAAGAGGCCAGAAAAGTCATTTGACCAAAATTGCAAAGTGAATGAATGGTGTAGTCAGGATTTGAATTCAGGCCATCTGAGTCAACAGCCAAAGCCCTTAACCAGCACACCATAATATCTCTGTTACCAAAATAAGCAATGCTTTGGGGTCAAGATCTTTTCCCACAGTTTGAGTAATGAGTTATTCTAATAGCAGTGATGACTACAATATACATGTCAGCATTTCACCAGAAATCGAAATTAGAAGTGGCAAATATTCATGGCTGAGAGTTGAGTCAGGCAGAGCCTTAACATGGCTAGCTGCCAAGGCCAATATCTCTCCTGACTACAAACCATTAACATGTAGGTGGCCAGAGACATACTGAAGAGAGGGAAGGGCTGAAATTGAAGTTGTGAGGGACATTGCAGAGGTCAGAATGGCCTGAACTGGTCTCTTCACCTCTGGCTGTCACTGCCCTGTTCATTATGCACTAACCGTAGGTTCCTACACACGTAGCAACTCCAAGCAATTGAGCATGGCTGCCTAGAATTGTGGCATAGAGAATAGAGTGAGATCTGATCTGGATTCTATTCTGTTCATTAATGATATCTGTGGTGAGCTTGGGCATGGCCATAATGATATGCAAACCCCTCCCTATGTTATCCCTGCATTAGATTAAGATTTTTGTGACTTAATGCTTGACAGTTAAATACCCCAGACTCACCAATCATTCCTTGAGTGAGGGTGGGGGTGGGACACAGAGAAATGGGTTGACTGTGATATATGATACTTCAGACAGATGTATCCATAACGTTAAAGACTAGGGCAATGTTGTCTACACACAGAAGTAGTAGAAACTATTGGAAAGTGTGCATAGATAACAGCTGTGAATGCTTACACATGAGTGAATGTTTTAGTTTTTCAGCTCCTAATAAAAATACCATACTATGGGTTAACTTAACAACTTATTGGCTCACAGTTTCAGAGGTGAGAGTGCTTGCTTCCTTCCAGGGTCTTTTGGCTGACCAAGAATGTGTGGAGTTCCTTGGAGTTTTCTGTCACATGGTGTAGTAGTTACATTCAGCTGTCAATTTGGCCAGGTGAAGGCACCTAGTTCTGTTGCTGTGGACATGAGCCAATGGTATAGTGAACCTCATCTGTTGCTGATTTACATCTTCAGTTGGCTAGGAGGGGGGCCTGCTGCAATGAATGATGTTTGACTTAATTGGTTGGTGCTTAAATGAGAGAGCTCAACATAGCATGGCCCAAGCAGCTCTGCATACCTCATCTGAGCACTCACAGCTCAGCCCAGGCCTTTGGAGATGCAGAAAGAAGTCACCCCGGGGAAAGTTTTTGGAACCCAAAGGCCTGGAGAGAAGGCCAGCAGAGATTACCCTGAGCCTTCCCACATAAGAAAAAAACCTCAGATGAAGGTTGGCTGCCTTTCCTCTGAAGAACTAACAAAATCAATTCCTTTTATTAAAAGCCAATCTGTCTCTGGTGTATTGCATTCTGGCAGCTAGCAAACTAGAACACATGGTCTATTAGCTAGTTTTCTCTAGAATAACAGAATCAGCAGGAGATATCTATAAATATACAATTTATATAAAGTATCTCACACAACCATGGGGATGTAAAAGCCCAAGATCTGTAGGGCAGGCCACAAGCTGACAGTTCCAATGAAGGTCCTCAGTGAACTCCCAGAAGAGGTTGGCTGGTTGAAACAGAAAGAGAGATTCTCTCTTCTGAATCTTCCTTAAAAACCTTCTGGTTATTAGATTAAGCATTGTTCATTGCAGAAGGTTCTGCAGTCAGATGTGGGTGCAAACAACGTGGTCATGATTTAAGTCCATGAAATATCCTCACAGCAACAGACAGGCCAGTGCTTGCCCAACCGGACAATTGGATACCACCACCTGACCAAGTTGACGCATGAACCTGACCATTTTATATAGCAATGCCCATGGTGGCATCTTCTCTTTTTTTACTGGATTCTGTTGACTTCTACCTTCTGGCTGTCTCTGTGGCCTTTTAAAAAGACTTCCAGTAGTAGGATTAAGACCCATCCTGAATCAATTTGTCACACTCTGGTAACAAGTAACCATATCAACTTGTTGTATGCTGTTCTATTGTATAAATGTACTGAAATGTGTTTATCTATTCAACTTTTGATGCACCTTTGGGATTTTCTAGTTTGGTGCCATTACAAATTATGAACACTATGAACATTTTTGCACCTCTTTAGGTGCTCATGCACAGACATTTCTATTACTTATATTGATGATAGGAATTATTTAGACACAGAGTATTCATATGTCCTACTTTAGTAGACAGTGGCAAGCAATTTCTACAGTAGGTCAATTTATACTCCCCAGTAATATATGAGACTGCCATTTTCTCTAGAGTCTTGTCAAAACTCAAAACTTTGTTGAATCTTTTTAAATTCCTTATTTCTGGTGGGAGTGTAGTTGTAGCTTGTGGTTTCTAAGTTATCTTTAACTCAGATTCTATCATCTGCAGTTGTATTTTGAAATGATTTAAGTCAACTTATTTTGACCTTAAGTATTTATATGTAGTTGGTGGCAATCATCCTCTTAATGCAATAAGATTTCTTCTCTTCTAGCTCAGTGGATGAACCTACTCTAGAACTGATAAGTAAAATCATATTTTTCACTGTGAAGAATTTGCTATGTTAGTTTCTCATGATCCATTTCTGTCGTCTTGTGGTCATAAAGAATCATGTTAGGTCTTATTGCCATCTTTGCCTCTCCCCATCAATTTGCTTTGCCAATTCTGACTTGGCTTCCTACTGCCGTAGTGATTTGAAGATTTACAGCCTTTTAAAACATGATTTCAGTGGATCACATAGAAGATAAAGGATCCATAAGCTGCTTGCTATAAACATCTTCTGTCTTCCCTGCAGTCTTGCTCAAGAGGTCTTTTGTTTTTTTCCACAATGACTGATTCAGTGCAATCAAAGTGAGACTAAATGTGCATTTTTAAAATAGCACCACAACACTCTGGACAGACCTACAAAATCCAGAGTGATGCCCTGATTGGAACAGTGAATAAAAAAGTATTTGCAAAGTCCCCTTGAAGGAATGGTGAGAAAGGGGGAAAATTCAATTTCCCCATGTGGAGAATTCCTGATATTCTCACAAGCAATGCGGACAACCAAAGCAATAGGTTGAGCCCTTGATCTTTGTGCATATGAAACTTATCCCCGCAATGGGTAGGCTAAACCTACTTAAAATTAGGCCTAAGAGTCACCCCCAGATAACCTCTTTTGCTATGTAGATGTGTTAGTAACACTCTCTCAGCCAACACGACAAGCAAACTCACTGCCCTCCCCCTCTCTATGTGGGGTATAGTCCCTGGGGTATTAACCTTCCTGGCAACATGGGACAGAAATCCTCAAATGAGCTGGGACTCAGCATCAAGAAAATGAGAAAACCTTCTAGACAAAAAGGGGGAAGAGAGAAATGAGACAAAATAAAATGTCAATGGCTGAGAGATTTCAAACAGAGTCAAGAGGTTATCCTGGAGGTTATTCTTACGCATTATATAGATATCATCTTTTTAGTTAAGGTATATAAAAAACAAAGTTAAATTTAAAAAATGAAATAAAATAGCACCACAATTGAATGATCCCAGTTTTAAACTCGAGTCACAAATGCAATTTGTGATTTTGTGGCACAGCCACTAGTTTTTCTTTTTCCTGGACTGCAGTTACAAATATTTTACCTTGCTATAAGACCATCAATCTACTCTCAAAGTACTCTTCCTGGCAATTAGAAAATAATTGGAGAGTTAAGGAAAACATAGTGTTAGGTGTTGGGAGCCAGGAAACTGACTTTGGATAGTTTCTCCCATTCAAGCACTTGAGTTGGTTTCTCCATACTTGAAATTCAATTCTGAATCGAAACTGTTACTTAAACCCCCATTTAGGAATTCGTTGCAAGAAAACTGAAACCGTTGTTTCAAAAGACAGAATCGTGGGAAAAAGAAATGACTTGTACTCTGTAATCACAGACATGACTTGCTTTTACCTAAAAGGTCATTAAGAGGAGATGTCTGTGTTATCAGTGACTTCAAAGCAAAATTTCATTTTCCCATTGACAGAAAACCACATGGATAAGAATGCAAATAAATAACTGAGACCACCCAGCATACTATCAAGGTAACTTCACACATTTCTGGGTGTAAAGAAAGGCACTGGGAACATTAAATAACTGTGACTATAACATCCCCAGAATGAGACAGGCTTTCTTTCAGCTCCTTTACTTTCAACTAAAAGTGGAAAATGTTTATCAGCTGAGGTCAGGCTCTGGTAATGAGTTGTGAATATAAAATACAAGCTGCACAGAATTGTTTCACATCTAAACCTGTGGGTAGGTATTAGTGGAGTAACCCCAAGGCTCTACTTTATTTTAATTTTTCAGAATAACTGAATGGCATAGCAAGCTCCTTATCTATTCAGAATTCATGTGGGAGATGGAAAAATGATGAACTCTTGCAAAAATTTCCCAGCCTTCTTTCTAAGGACAACTATAAATGAAATTTGCTAGAAAGATTGATCAAGCTCGTAACAATGTAAGGGTGGGGGTATGCACTAGCCTGCTGTATATTAAATTTTCCCTCCTTCATTAATGCAAATGACAAAGTTTGGGATACTCTGAGCCTTTTGGAAAGGAAGGAAAGCTTTTGGTATGCTATGGCTATGATAAAAGAGTTTTGATAATGTGCAGTCTTTTGAAAATCTTTTAAAATAAGCTTATATTATTTTCGGTATGAGCACAGTAGAAAGGAACTACTACATGTAGTAAAATAGTGATAAAGTATTATTATTTGTTGTTATTTAACGTTGCTAATCTGTTTTAAACAATTTCAAAATTTTTTAGCACATAGTGTGACTAACTGAAGTAGGACCTAACTAATTTAAGTGGAAAATAAATTTATTAAATAGATATTAAGTGCTTCATAGAATGATTGAGAAACTTCAAGATTTTGGCTCAGGAAAGAGGTAATAAACAATGATCATATTTTTAGCAACTGTATTGAACTCTGCCTTCTACCACATTTTATAAACTTTGGAAATCTTCACACAATAGAAGGAAGAATATGCTTTTTGGTCTGGGTAAGAAACACTGTCAAACAAGTGATGATGAAAATTGTAACTTTGGGACTTCCGGAGAAGATGGCGGCTTAGTAAGACATGTGGGTCTTAGTTCCTTCTCCAGAACAGCTACTAAAGAAGTAGAAATGGTACAGAACAGCTCCTGGAGCCATGACAGAGACCAAAAAGACAGCATACCCCATTCTGGAATGGCTGAACCGGCAGGGAGAATCGGCTGCGGTGAGATCACTGAGGGGCACATGCTTCCCCGGGCCGGGGCAGCTGGCGGCCGGAGTCTCTCCCTCCCTCCTTCCTGGGCCAGCTGGGAGAATTGGACAGATGGTCTCCTCAAGCCGTGACAGCTGGCAACCCCCACGCATGGCTCCCCGAACCGGCTGGGAGAATTGGATCGGAGGTCCCCCAAGGCGCGGAGACTGGCGACCGGGGTCCCTTCCACACACGTGGATTCCTGGTCCGGCTGGGAACGTTGGATAAGCACTTCCCCAAGTCGTGGCGGCCGGCACCCCCTTGCCATGCTTGGCATCCCGGGTCAGCTGGGAGATGTGGACCGGCACTCCACCAAGCAGCAGAGACCAGCGACCCTCCCCACGCACGGATTCCCGGGTCAGCTGGGAGATTCGGATCGGCATTCCCCCAAGCCGCAGCGGATGGCGCCCACCCCCCACGTGCGGATTCCCGGGCTGGGTCGGTTGGGAGATTCAGATCGGCACTCCCCCAAGCCGCTTCGGCTGGCGATCCTCCCCCACAGCAAGAGTTTTCCAAACTTAAAGGAGTCAAAGCATCTTTTACTGGTGGGAGCCGCAGACAGACAAGCACCACGAGCACCACCTACTGGGCAGGATAAGAAAAAACAGAGCCCAGAGATTTCACAGAAAATCTTTCAACCTGCTGGGTCCCACACCCAGGGAAATCTGACTAAATGCCCAGACACCAGCAGAAAATAACGGATCACACTTGGAAAATTGAAGATATGGCCCAGTCAAAGGAACAAACCAATAGTTAAAATGAGATACAGGAGCTGAGACAACTAATGCTGAATATATGAACAGAAATGGAAAACCTCTTCAAAAACCAAATCAAAAAATTGAGGGAGGACATGAAGAAGACATGGGCTGAACAAAAAGAAGAAATAGAAAATCTGAAAAAACAAATCACAGAACTTATGGGAGTGAAGGACAAAGTAGAAAAGATAGAAAAAACAATGGATACCTACAATGATAGATTCAAAGAGACAGAAGATAGAATTAGTGAACTGGAGGATGGAACATCTGAATTCCAAAAAGAAACAAAACTATAGGGAAAAGAATGGAAAAATTAGAGCAGGGGATCAGGGAACTGAATGACAATATGAAGCACACAAATATACGTGTTCTGGGTGTCCCAGAAGGAGAAGAGAAGGGAAAAGGAGGAGAAAAACTAATGGAAGAAATTATCACTGAAAATTTCCCAACTCTTATGAAAGACCTAAAATTACAGATCCAAGAAGTGCAGCGCACCCCAAAGAGATTAGACCCAAATAGGTGTTCTCCAAGACACTTACTAGTTAGAATGTCAGAGGTCAAAGAGAAAGAGAGGATCTTGAAAGCAGCAAGAGAAAAACAATCCATCACATACAAGGGAAACCCAATAAGACTATGTGTAGATTTCTCAGCAGAAACCATGGAAGCTAGAAGACAGTGGGATGATATATTTAAGTTACTAAAAGAGAAAAACTGCCAACCAAGACTCCTATATCCAGCAAAATTATCCTTCAAAAATGAGGGAGAAATTAAAACATTCTCAGACAAAAAGTCACTGAGAGAATTTGTGACCAAGAGACCAGCTCTGCAAGAAATACTAAAGGGAGCACTAGAGTCAGATACAAAAAGACAGAAGAGAGAGGTATGGAGAAGAGTGTAGAAAGAAGGAAAATTAGATATGATATATATAATACAAAAGGCAAAATGTTAGAGGAAAATATTATCCAAACAGTAATAACACTAAATGTTAATGGACTGAATTCCCCAATCAAAAGACATAGACTGGCAGAATGGATTAAAAAACAGGATCCTTCTATATGCTGTCTACAGGAAACACATCTTAGACCCAAAGATAAACATAGGTTGAAAGTGAAAGGTTGGGAAAAGATATTTCATGCAAATAACAATCAGAAAAGAGGAGGAGTAGCTATACTAATATCCAACAAATTAGACTTCAAATGTAAAACAGTTAAAAGAGACAAAGAAGGACACTATCTACTAATAAAAGGAACAAATAAACAAGAAGACATAACAATCATAAATATTTATGCACCGAACCAGAATGCCCCAAAATATGTGAGGAATACACTGCAAACACTGAAAAGGGAAATAGACACATATACCATAATAGTTGGAGACTTCAATTCCCCACTCTCATCAATGGACAGAACATCTAGACAGAGGATCAATAAAGAAATAGAGAATCTGAATATTACAATAAATGAGCTAGACTTAACAGACATTTATAGGACATTGCATCCCACAACAGCAGGATACACCTTTTTCTCAAGTGCTCATGGATCATTCTCAAAGATAGACCATATGCTGGGTCACAAAGCAAGTCTTAACAAATTTAAAATGATTGAAATCATACACAACACTTTCTCGGATCATAAAGGAATGAAGTTGGAAATCAATAATAGGCGGAGTGCCAGAAAATTCACAAATACGTGGAGGCTCAACAACACACTCCTAAACAATGAGTGGGTCAAAGAAGAAATTGTTAGAGAAATTAGCAAATACCTCGAGGTGAATGAAAATGAAAACACAACATATCAAAACTTATGGGACGCAGCAAAGGCAGTGCTAAGAGGGAAATTTATTGCCCTAAATGCCTATATCAGAAAAGAAGAAAAGGCAAAAATGCAGGAATTAACTGTTCAATTGGAAGAACTGGAGAAAGAACAGCAAACTAATCCCAAAGCAAGCAAAAGGAAAGAAATAACAAAGATTAGAGCAGAAATAAATGAAATTGAAAACATGAAAACAATAGAGAAAATCAATAAGGCCAGAAGTTGGTTCTACGAGAAAATCAATAAGATTGATGGGCCCTTAGCAAGATTGACAAAAAGAAGAAGAGAGAGGATGCAAATAAATAAGATCAGAAATGGAAGAGGAGACATAACTACTGACCTCACAGAAATAAAGGAGGTAATAACAGGATACTATGAACAACTTTACGCTAATAAATACAACAATTTAGATGAAATGAACGGGTTCCTGGAAAGACATGAACAACCAACTTTGACTCAAGAAGACATAGATGACCTCAACAAACCAATCACAAGTAAAGAAATTGAATCAGTCATTCAAAAACTTCCTAAAAAGAAAAGTCCAGGACCAGACGGCTTCACATCTGAATTCTATCAAACATTCCAGAAAGAATTAGTACCAACTCTCCTCAAACTCTTCAAAAAAATCGAAGTGGAGGGAAAACTACCTAATTCATTCTATGAAGCCAACATCACCCTCATACCAAAACCAGGCAAAGATATTACAAAAAAAGAAAACTACAGGCCAGTCTCTCTAATGAATATAGATGCAAAAATCCTCAATAAAATTCTAGCAAATCATATCCAACAACACATTAAAAGAATTATACATCATGACCAAGTAGGATTCATCCCAGGTATGCAAGGATGGTTCAACATAAGAAAATCAATTAATGTAATACACCATATCAACAAATCAAAGCAGAAAAACCACATTATCATCTCAATTGATGCAGAGAAGGCATTTGACAAGATTCAACATCCTTTCCTGTTGAAAACACTTCAAAGGATAGGAATACAAGGGAACTTCCTTAAAATGATAGAGGGAATATATGAAAAACCCACAGCTAATATCATCCTCAATGGGGAAAAATTGAAAACTTTCCCCCTAAGATCAGGAACAAGACAAGGATTTCCACTATCACCACTATTATTCAACATTGTGTTGGAGGTTCTAGCCAGAGCAATTAGACAAGAAAAAGAAATACAAGGCATCAAAATTGGAAAGGAAGAAGTAAAACTATCACTGTTTGCAGACGATATGATACTATACGTAGAAAACCCAGAAAAATCCACAACAAAACTACTAGAGCTAATAAATGAGTACAGCAAAGTAGCAGGTTACAAGATCAACATTCAAAAATCTGTAGCATTTCTATACACTAGCAATGAACAAGCAGAGGGGGAAATCAAGAAACGAATCCCATTTACAATTGCAACTAACAGAAGAAAATACCTAGGAATAAATTTAACTAAAAAGGCAAAAAACCTATATAAAGAAAACTACAAAAAACTGCTAAAAGAAATCACAGAAGACCTAAATAGATGGAAGGACACACCGTGTTCTTGGATTGGAAGACTAAATATAGTTAAGATTTCAATCCTACCTAAATTGATTTACACATTCAATGCAATACCAATCAAAATCCCAACAACTTATTTTTCAGAAATAGAAAAACCAATAAGCAAATTTATCTGGAAGGGCAAGGTGCCCCGAATTGCTAAAAACATCTTGAGGAAAAAAACGAAACTGGAGGTCTCGCGCTGCCTGACTTTAAGGTATATTATGAAGCCACAGTGCTCAAAACAGCATGGTATTGGCATAAAGATAGATATATCGACCAATGGAATTGAATAGAGTGCTCAGATATAGACCCTCTCATCTATGGACATTTGATCTTTGATAAGGCAGTCAAGCCAACTCACCTGGGACAGAACAATCTCTTCAATAAATGGTGCCTAGAGAACTGGATATCCATATGCAAAAGAATGAAAGAAGACCCATATCTCACACCCTACACAAAAGTTAACTCAAAATGGATCAAAGATCTAAACATTAGGTCTAAGACCATAAAACAGTTAGAGGAAAATGTAGGGAGATATCTTATGAATCTTACAATTGGAGGCAATTTTATGGACCTTAAACCTAAAGCAAGAGCACTGAAGAAGGAAATAAATAAATGGGAACTCCTCAAAATTAAACACTTTTGTGCATCAAAGAACTTCATCAAGGAAGTAGAAAGACAGCCTACACAATGGGAATCAATATTTGGAAACGACATATCAGATAAAGGTCTTTTATCCAGAATTTATAATGAGATTGTTCAACTCAACAACAAAAAGACAGCCAATCCAATTACAAAATGGGAAAAAGACTTGAATAGACACCTCTCAGAGGAGGAAATACAAATGGCCAAAAGGCACATGAAGAGATGCTCAATGTCCCTGGCCATTAGAGAAATGCAAATCAAAACCACAATGAGATATCATCTCACACCCACCAGAATGGCCATTATCAACAAAACAGAAAATGACAAGTGCTGGAGAGGATGCGGTGAAAGAGGCACACTTATCCACTGTTGGTGGGAATGTCAAATGGTGCAACCACTGTGGAAGGCAGTTTGGCGGTTCCTCAAAAAGCTGAATATAGAATTGCCATACGACCCAGCAATACCATTGCTGGGAATCTACTCAAAGGAATTAATGGCAAAAACTCAAACGGACATTTGCACACCAATGTTTATAGCAGCATTATTTACAATTACAAAGAGATGGAAACAGCCAAAATGTCCATCAACAGACGAGTGGCTAAATAAACTGTGGTATATACATATGATGGAATATTATGCAGCTTTAAGGCAGGATAAACTTATGAAGCATGTAATCACATGGATGGACCTAGAGAACATTATGCTGAGTGAGTCTAGCCAAAAACTAAAAGACAAATACTGTACGGTCCCAATGATGTGAATCAACACTCGAGAATAAACTTGGAATATGTCATTGGTAACAGAGTTCAGCAGGAGTTAGAAACAGGGTAAGATAATGGGTAATTGGAGCTGATGGGATACAGACTGTGCAATAGGACTAGATACAAAAACTCAAAAATGGACAGCACAATAATACCTAATTGTAAAGTAATCATGTTAAAACACTGAATGAAGCTGCATCCGAGCTATAGGTTTTTGTTTTGTTTTGTTTTGTTCTTACTATTATTACTTTTATTTTTTTTCTCTATATTAACATTCTGTATCTTTTTCGGTGTATTGCTAGTTCTTCTAAACCGATGCAAATGTACTAAGAAACGATGATCATGCATCTATGTGATGATGTTAAGAATTACTTATTGCATATGTAGAATGGTGTGATTTCTAAAAAAAAAAAAAAATGGACAGCACAATACTACCTAATTGTAATGTAATTATGTTAAAACACTGAATGAAACTGCATCTGAGCTATAGTTTGTTTTTTTTTAATTTTTTTTCTTATATATTTTTGTATTTTTTATTTTTATTTTTTCTGTATATTATCATTTTATTTTTTTTTCTGTTGTCTTGCTATTTCTTTTTCTAAATCGATGCATGTGTACTAAGAAATGATGATCACACATCTATGTGGTGATATTAAGAATTACTGATTGCATATGTAGAATGGAATGATTTCTAAATGTTGTGTTAGTTAATTTTTTTTAATTAATAAAAAAATGTAAAAAAAAAAAGCAAGCGTGTGGTCATACCAGATGGAGGGCAGAGGTATTGTAAAGTCTCTACAATGAGGAAAGAACAGTTGTGCTAGAAGAGAAGTACATTCTGGGTATCAGGAGCATGTACAAATGGAGAGAAATTACATGGGAAGAAAACTGTTGGGCAGTATGCTGGTTTGAAATGATGTATGTCCCCTAGAAAAGCCATGTTTTAATCAAAATATCATTTCATAAAGGTAGAATAATCCTATTCAATATTGTATGTATGAAACTGTAATCAGATCATCTCCCTGGATGATGTGATTTAGTCAAGAGTGGGTGTTAAACTGGATTAGGTGATGACATGTCTCCACCCATTTGGGTGGGTCTTGAGAAGTTTCTGGAGTCCTCTTTTAAGGAAACACTTTGGAGAATAGGAGATTCAGAGAGAGCAGAGAATGCTTTAGCCCCACAAAGCAGAGTCCATCAGCCAGCGCTTTGGAGATGAAGGAAAACACCTCCCGGGGAGCTTCATGAAACAGGAAGCCAGGAGAAGAAGCTAGCAGATGATGCCGTGTTCTCCATGTGCCCTTCCAAATGAGAGAGGAACCCTGACCATGTTCACCCTGTGCCTTTCCAGATGAGAGAGAAACTCTGACTGTGTTCACCACTTGAGAGAGAAACCCTGAACTTTATTGGCCTTCTTGAACCCAGGTATCTTTCCCTGGATGCCTTTGATTGGACATTTCTATAGACTTGTTTTAATTGGGACATTTTCTCAGCCTTAGAACTGTAAACTCGCAACTTATTAAATTCCCCTTTTTAAAAGCCAAAAAAGAACTCAAAAATGGACAGCACAATAATACCTAATTGCAATGTAATTATGTTAAAATACTGAATGAAGCTGCATCTGAGCTATAGTTTTTTTGTTTGTTTGTTTGTTTCTTTGTGTCTTTTGTTTTTTTTCTTTTTCCTTTTTTATATATATATATTTTTTATTTTTTATTATTGTTATTATTTTTATTTTTCTCTATATTTACATTCTATATCTTTTTCTGTTGTTTTGCTAGTTCTTTTCCTAAATCGATGCAAATATACTAAGAAATGATGATCATACATCTACGTGATGATATTAAGAATTACTGATTGCATATGTAGAATGGAATGATTTCTTAATGTTGTGTTAATTTTTTTATTTAATTAATAAAAAAAATCACATTTAAACAATAAAAAAAATTGTAACTTTGCAACTAGCAATAAAAAGATCTAAAACATATTCAACCCAGAGTGTGACTATATGGATTATGTAATAGGGCTAGATAACAATTAATTTAGGTAATACTATAGAAAATCTGGAGCATACAAGCTAAAATCTCCTGAGGATTAAAGCTTTAAGGTCTTCATCTATTGAACTCCTCAGGACTTTGGATTGCTGTGGGACATATTCTGTTATAATGAGCACTTTTTTAGGAAATGGATGGAAATCTAAAAGGAAGTCATTGAAATCAGAGTAAGAATGACATATCCTGTACCTCGAGCTGAGTAGGGTTATTTTTACATATTGAATTGTGTTCCACAAAAAAGAAATGTTCAGGTCCTCACTCCTTATCACATTCATGTTGTGAGAGGGAAATAGGAAATAGGATTTTTGAAGATGTGATTAGTTAAAATGAGGCTAAAATAGACTAGGGTTGGCCTTAATGTAACATGACCTGAGTCATTATAAGGAGAGATGTGGAAGGGGATAGTCCCAGCTTGGCCTGTACCCTTTTCCCTGTGACCTACACATGAACTGTGTGCTTTGGGTGAGATGTTTTAAATGGGTTCCTAGGAAGGGATAATCACAGGCTGACTCCCTTTTTGGGAGTGCCTGGAGATCAAACACATCCATTAGCACATAGTAGCCTAAATGCACATTTATTCTCCTTTTGCCCAGATCATATGTAAATATTCACTGGAAACTTTTTGGTTAGATCTGTGCATTTTATGGTACCTGGCCCACCCCTGCTGCATTAGTTGTTCCTATTAGGAAGGGCCTGGGGAACCTCAACTACCATACACCAGAGAGGAGCATTTGTGGGTCCCATCTCCCTGCCTCAGGTGTGGAGTGAAACCTACTGGCCAATGGAAACCTGCTCCCACTAGTGAGGTTGATCTGGCTTTGTCCCTTTTCCATGTGAGTAAACGTTGTGCTCCCCAGTGCCTGAGTAAGTCATGTCTTTTGTTGGCAACTCTGACACCTGTATGGAATGGTATGACATCTCTTTGCTATCCTCCATGTAGTAGGATAATGGGTGCCATTTTCACTGACAAGAGGAAATGTGGTTCCAGACAGAGAGTGAGATGGCTTTGTGATGGAGGCAGAGATCGAGTTATGCCACAAGACAAGAAACATGAATTGCAAGCCACTGTCAGAACATGGATTATGAACATGATTTAGAGGAAGCATGGCCCTGCTAATATCTCAGTTTTAGACTTCTAGCCTCCAAAGCTGTGAAATGATAAATTGCTATTGTTTTAGGCCATACAATTTGTGGGAGAAACAGCACTAGAAAACAAAGACAGTTATTAAGCAGATCAAGAAGGATTTTTTTTGACAGTAGAAATCTTCTATCTTATAGAAATGTTCTACCCAAGGACCCACTTTATTTTATTTTATTTATTATTATTATTATTATTATTATTATTATTATTATTGCATGGGCAGTCCCTGGAAATCGAACCCACGTCTCTGGCATGGATCCACTTTATTTTAACTTCTCTACAGTTTCCGGAATGTTTTCAGAACTTTATATCCATAATTTTTCTTTAACTTCAACTTTTATTTTTAATGCCAATTTGTGCTATAAAAAATTCACAGTGCATTAACTCTCCCCCTATTTGGGACATGATGTCCAGGGGTGTGAGTCTCCCTGAGAACGTGGGACATGACTCCCAGGGATGAGCCTGGCCCTGGCACCATGGGATCAACAATGCCTACTTGAGCAAAAGGAGGAAAAGAAATGTAACAAAATAAGGTATCAGTGGCTAAGAGATTTCAGATAGAGTTGAGAGGCTATACTGGAGGTTACTTTTATGCAAGTTTTTGCAAGATATTGCTATGATATGCCATGGTATGCCAAACCCCACCAACAGTATTCCTGTAAACCCTAAAGAATACCTAGACTCTGTCTGAGACTATACAAATTTCACTCACTAAAGTTAATTTTTTCAGAAACCTAAACCCTCCAGATGGTTCCTAGGCCAGATCAGCCCTGAAACCCAGAGTCACTGGCCTCTCCAAGAGCATCAACCATTTGCATCCCTCTACCCCATAATGTTGACACCCCTTTTCAACATGAAGAAGTTAGGATGGTCATTGCTAGAATATTCCTAAAGAGTGGGAGAAGGATCAAATGAGAAGGAAGAGTTGTCACAGAGAAGATAGGATTTAACAAATGAGTATGACTACTGAATTATTACATTGATATTTCTTTTTAGTCTCTAGTGTCTTAGAGTAGCTATAAGGAAATACCTGAAATGGTGGAACTGTAACCCATAACATACTTTGAAATTTGTTCTACAGCTACTTGTTAAAATGTACTTTAAAAATTAATCGCATTTTTTGTACATATGATATATTTCACAATAAAAAATGTTAAATTCACAGTGGTCTAAAATAAAGGGACATTAATTGTGACCTAGAGAAATTAAGATTTTTGTAGGATAGATAGCTTCATTTTTTTTCACTGTCAATATATCATAAACATCAATTCATAAAAATGAACTGTATTTACAATGCCTACACAGGGTTCCCATCTAAATTCTCTCATTTGATGCTTTCTCTCAGCTACTGGGCCATGATACGAACATCTGGAACAGATGCACTTATTTTCACCTTTGCATCTGGTTTGCATAGGACACAATTGAACACAAAATAGGTGCATTCACTTTGCTTCTTTGAATGATTGTGTGAATGACAACAGTATATTACCGTACCAAAAAGTATATCATATAGTGTCAATGTTTTGACTCAGAAAAATTTCAGTGAAATAGTAATTATTCTTCTGCCACTAATTTTGTTGCACAATTTTACAGGGATAATAAAGGGATCAGAGACATTTTCTACTAAAGAAAGGAAAATGAGATTTATCATTCATACAGTAACATTCGTATTTTTCTAAGAATATTACATATGCTGCTTTATTTAATTCTCACAGCAGCTCTTTGCAGAAGATGTTGTTCTTAATTTCATTTTATAGATGAAGAAAACGAAATGGTTAAGATATTTTCCCAAATCAGTTATAGGTGGTATGTGTATATTCACACACACACACGTGTAAATATAAATATACGGTATCCATTAGTAGATTTACATGTAAATATATTTTAGTATATGTTTTGAAGAAAATAACTTATGCGTTCAAAGCAATATTATTAGATTTTAATTTAAAAGCTTTCCTTAATACAACTTTCTACTCCAGTTTAATATCAACTTATCTTCAGTTTGCTTTCATAATGCGATCATATGTTTCAGAATGTTTAACTCATCCCCGGTCTCCTACCTTGAACAACTGGAATTAGTACACTGAATAGCCCTTGATATTTTAATCATTTTGTACTAGAAATCATGTTCAAAGGAGAGGGCTCCTCTACTGAAAAAGAAGCTGATAAACAGTGTATTGCTTTCTTTTTAAAGATCTGTTTTAATATAGACTCACTCTGTCTCTGGAGAAATACAGATTCTTCTTCCCCTTTTCTCAAATGCATATACACTTCCACTCTGCCCTTCCTTAAAGTTATTGTTGTTTTTCCTCCTGCAGCTTTTTCATTGTAATATCATTTTCATTGCCAATTTCAAAATACTGTTTTTATACAGGGAGTTAAAATAAATTGGGTAGCATTTTTCTGAAGTCCTGCTTCCTCTTGGTTCTGACATTTTCTCTTGACCTAGTGTTTGTCTTTCCAACCTTGTGATGCAAATGCCGTGTGATGGTTCTCTTTGAACCTGTTGCATTGTACTTGGCTGAGTCACAATTCATTAAGAATAAGGCTGTGTCTGAACGTGGTGCCAGAATTATTATTGAATGTTTTCCCAGTAATATTGAACTGCATGGTCCAATTACATAGTGCAACAATTTGTCCAAGAAAGATCTATCAGAAAACTTGTATACAAGGTCTGTTGCCATGTTTTACTGAATACTTGGCCATCCAATCTAAGTAGGTCATTATGATTATAAACGTTTCTCTGAGTTAACCACAGTTAATCAGGCCGAGTCAAATGCCTTTATTGTGGCAGAAAAAAAGTTTAATTGAAGCGCCTCTTCACAGTTAGGACAGGGAGGTTTGATTGATTCTTCCAGAATTTATTTGTAAAAGAAGAGAAAAAAAAATCAGAAATGTAAAAAGAAGAAATCGGTGCTGGGCATGAAGGAAGAGTTAATTTATACTTAGTAACTCTAACCCCTCCTGGAATGCAGAGTGAGTTATTTCTCTAAGGATACTAGGATATTTCTTCAGACTCAGAACACAAGCATGAATTTCCCTACTGGAAAGTATCAGGGCCTCATTGCTATTCCCCTGGGGAGGCTATTGCTGAATATAAGGACATAAACGTGCAAACATATTCTTTCTTCTCAAGACTGCCTACCCCTTGTTTCTCTTATTGACAGCAGAAAGCAGAACAGAGCTGCAAATCTTGCAAAGCAATCTGGAGATAGCAGGGCAACTTCATGTAAAAGTCCTAAATCTGATGCCTGAACCTGTCACTGTGGCCCTGTTGCATACACATCTTGCCCCCCGTGTGGGCTGCAAAAGCAGACAGGGAAGATCTGCTTTGTGTTCCTGGGCTCTCGCCATGCGAGTTCATGCTGATGTGCTTTCCTTTGTGCCTGAATTGGAGAGAATTGGCAGCTAAATCTGTATTTCCCTTTCAAGAAAGACAATCTCCATTTTTTTACTGTTGCACTTAATATAAAACTAAGTTTTGGTGGAAAAAATCATTTATTTGAGGGACAGAAGATTTTATTTTGTTTTGTTTGCTGGGCTTTTGTGTTTTGTTTCTGGAAGGTAAGGTTACGTGGTCAAAATTTCCCAATATTATTTTCAGAAAGTTCTGCAAAATATTTGGGGTCTTAGGTGGGGAAAATAATCAGTATAAAAAGTTCTCTTTCTATATGACCACTTCATCCTTCCTGGGCTAGGAAAGAACTGGCTCTGTCAGGTCTATAATCCAACAGGGTCCAGTTTACATCCCTGTGAAAAATATAAGCTTCCAATTTAACATACTGCATTCAATATAATTATTCTCTCCCCAAATTTCTGAAAACTGACTGAAATAAAATTATAGAAGTATTTGCTTGAACCATTTGAAATTGCTATTTTTGGTAGTCAAAAATAATTTAACACATAAGTACATGGACTCTTGAATAGCGCATGAGATTTTGTTGATTTGTCCAGGTTAGTGGGATGCCCTGATAAATCCCAGAGTGATCTGGACAGTGAATAAAAAAGTATTTACAAAGTCCCCTGGAGGGAATGGGGAGAAAGGGGGTGATATTCAATGTCCCCATTTAGAGAATTTCTGATATTCTAGTAAGCAGTGGGGACAACCAAATCAATAGGCCAAGCCCTCAATCTTGGGGGCCGCCTCTATGAAACTTATTCCTGCAAAGGATAGGCTAAGCCTACTTAGAATTAGGCCTAAGAGTCACCTCTTTTGTTGCTTATGTGTGCCCCTCTCTCACTAAGCTGACACAGCAAGTGAAGTTACTGCCCTCTCCTTCTATATGGGACATGACTCCCAGGAGTGTCAACCTCCCTGGCAACTTGGGACAGAAATCCTGGGATAAGATGACTCCCGACATCAAGGGATTGAAAAACCTTTCTTGACCAAAAGGGGAAAGAGAGAAAGGAGACAAAAGAAAGACTCAGTGGCTGAGAGATTTCAAGGAGAGTGGAGAGGTTATCCTTGAGGTTATTCTTAACGCATTGTGTAGATATCCCCTTTTTAGTCTATGGTGTATTGGAGTGGCTGGAGGGAAGTACCTGAAACTGTAGAGCTGTGTTTCAGTAGCCTAGTTTCTTGAAGATGATTGTATAATAATAGAGCTTTTAAAATGTGACTGTGTGATTGTGAAAACCTTGTGTCTGATGCTCCTTTTAGCTAGGGTATGGTCAGATAAGTTAAAAGTATGAATAAAAAAATAAATAAATAATAGGGGGAACAAGGGTTAAAATAAATTAGGTAGACAGAAATCCTAGTGGTCAATGAGAGGAAGGGGTGAGGGGTATGGTATGTATGAGTTTTTTCTTTTTTCTTTCTGTAGTGATGCAAATGTTCAAAAAATGACCATGGTGATGAATACACAATTATGTGATGATATTGTGAGCCATTGATTGTATACCATGTACGGAATGTTTGTATTTAAGAATGCTTGTATGTTTGTATGTTGTTTTATCAATAAAAATATAAAAAAATAGTTGAACAGTGACAATTTCTGTTATTTCTAGCTAACATCAAAATGATACTTTCCTAATAGTGAAGAAAAATGGAGGGAATTTACAACTGAATGAGAGTTAAAGATGAGATTAAAAATATGGGTTAATGGTTGAACAAGTGTAGAGAAAACTACCCATCCCAGAATAAGGGTGGCTGAGTGAATTTTGGAGCCCATCTGGCTTAAGGACTGTGGAGTCAAGAGACAGTAAAGCACAGCAGGCAGCATGGGGCAACTGGGAACCCAAATAATCATTATGTGGAATGGCTAAACCAAGTACCAGTTCTATACCAAATCTTGGACTGTAGACTAATGATATTTACCCTCAAGCAAAACCCCGAGCAGCAAACAACTTGAGGAAAGTTAAGGTTTTAATTGTGGGTCTTGGTACTGAGCATAAAGCCATCACAATTCTGGCATTTCACCATTTGGTGAAAGCTTGACAGCCAGCTAGCTAACCTGACAGGTCTCATCCTACCTCTTACAGAGATTCTGGCCCAAAGTCCCATTCAGTGGAGAAAATCAGAATGAAATTGTTCTGCTGATCAAATGACATAGGAAGGTCATGTGACTTGAAACCTTATTTGTTAAAATTAAACTGGGTTTATGAGGAGAACTGGCAACATCAGGGAAAGAACTAAGAAACCCTACAGACAAAATCTATTTTAAGAGGAGCCAGATAACTCAAGTTACAGAACAGAATTTAAAAAAAATCAGATTTATAAGTAAAGATTTGAGAAAATACTGCATTCCTAAGATTGGAAGAATTTAAGTAAAAGGAGCAACAGAAAATAAGAAAAGTGTCATAATTTAACATAATAAGAGCAGGAATTTTAACAAATCAATAAAAAACAATGAAAATACAACTAAAAAGATATATAAAAGGATCAATGAAAGAGGTACCTCAGAAATAAAAATCAAACAATGAGAAAAAATTTTAAAAAGAAAACTATCAGATAAGTAATGAAAGAAAACTTCCCTGAAATTGAAAATGGGTACTTAAATTTAGATTGGAAGGGCTTATAAAAGCCCCAGAAAAATGAATTTAAAAAATATTATACATAATCAGTATTCATGAACTTCCAGAACTGCATGTTTTTGAAGGACAATTATTTTCGACTTAGAATTCTACACTAGACAAAATGCAAATCAAATGTAAAGCTTAGAGATATAAGACAGGGTATGACATTGTTGCCTCTGTAGTGACAAAACCTTTCTTTGTAAATTACTTCAAGATAAGCTCTGGAAAAACCAAAGAGTAGAACAAGAGAAAGAAAGACATGAGGTCAGAAAATGTGGTTCAAAGTAGGAGAGTTATGATAAGCAGCAGGATGACAGCCGAATGTAGGCCTGAATTATAACCATTTTGGATTAGAACAGAAGGAAGAAAGTCTCCAAGAGAGAGATATCTAGAAAGGAGAAAACTACAGAATAATTCATAACTTTAAAAAATTAGAATATATGAATGTATAAATGCAAATGATGAAGAAATAAAGAAAAAAAGCAACAAAAACTCCAGGAAACTCAAAAAGTTTAATAAACATGGTCCAAATATGAGACAAATTAACTTGTTTAATGGTTTTAAGCAATTAGAGGTGATGATTTATTTAAACTTGATGTTAGGAAAATGTTCCTGTACATGGCTTAGAGGGCAGATGCTACGTCAGGAGGAAATTAGATAAATTCTTCCCACAGCACTTTTTTTATTAAAGAAATTGTGGTTTACAGAATAATCATGAATGAAATATAAGATTATCATATGCCACCCTATTATTGACTTCTTGCATTGGGGGAAACATTTGTGACAATTGTTGAAAGTAATTGAAAGAAATTTTTATAATTCTTATATTAGCTATAGTCCATGGTTTAACTTAGGATTTACTGTGTTGTAAAATTCCACGGATTTGTTTTTTTTTAATTTTTATTCTGTTTTTTTTAATACAGAACAAACATTGATCTTTATTTGATGTGATAAAATTTTTATTCTGATACCCATACCATATATACAACCTAACATTTCCCTTTTTAACCACATTCACACATTTAATTCAATAATGTTAATTACGTTCATAATGTTTTGCTACCATCATCACCATCTGTTAGCAAAACATTTCTATCCTGCCAAGTAGAAACTCTGTATTTTAAGCCTTAACTCCTGTTCCCTACCCAGATCCAATTCCTGGTAACCTACATTCTTTTTTTTTTTTTTTGCATGGGCAGGTACCAGGAATCAAACCTGGGTCCTCTGGCATGGCAGGCAAGCATTCTTGCCTGCTGAGCCACCATGGCCCACCCCACATTCTTGATTCTGACTTTATGAATTTGCTTATCCTAATTATTTCTAATCAGTGAGCTCATGAAAATTTGTCTTTTGTGTCTGGCTTATTTTACTCAACATGATTTCTTCAAATTGTATCCATGTTGTTGCATCTATCAGAAGTTCATTCTATGGCTGAGATTATTCCATTGCGTGTAAACACCACCTTTTGTTTATCCACTCATCAGTTGCTAGATACTTGGTTTGCTTCCATCCTTTTGCAATTGTGAATTTAGTCACTTTGAACATCAGTGTGCAAATATCTGGGCCCAAGCTTTCAATTCTTTGGGCTGGGTCATATGGTAATTCTATACTTAACCTTATGTACCATTTTACATTGCTACCAGGAAAGAACAAATGTTCCTATTTCTCTGCATTCTTTCCAACACTTGTAATTTTCCATTTTTTAATAGCCATTTTAGTTTGTGTGAAATGGTGCCTCATTGGGGTTTTGATTTGCATTTCCCCAAAATCTAATGATGTTGAGCTTCTTTTATTGTACTTACTAAACATTTGTATATCTTTAGAGAATGATCTATGAGAGTCTTTTGTTCAGTTTTAATTAAGTTGTTTTCTTCTTATTGTTGAATTGAAGAGTTCCTTTGTTTTTGTTTTTTTTTTACAATATTAAACCCCTATTAGATATGTGGCTTCCAAGTTTTTCTCCTTTTCTGTAAGTTGCCATTTTGTTCTCATGATAGAGTCCTTAGAGACTTAAATTTTTATTTTGATGATGTTCTTTTTTTTTTACCTATCTCTTTTGTTCCTTGTGCTTTAGGTGTAAAGTCTAAGAAATGATTGCCTACCATCCAGTCCTGATAATACTTCTCTAGATTTTTTTTCTAAGAGTTTGAAAGTTCTCATTGAATAAATTTAGGTGTTTGATTTTCACTATGAGTTGATTTTTATATAAAGTGTGAGGTAGGGGTAGTCCTGCATTCTTTTGCAAGTGGAAATCCAGCTTTCCCATTTTGAGAAAAGACTATTCTTTCACAATTGAATTGTTTTTGTCCCATTGCCAAAAATCATCTGAGAGTAATGTGAGGGTTGATTTCTGAACTCTCAATTGGGTATCTATGTCTGTCCTTTTGCCATTAACATGTTGTTTTGAATACTGTTACTTTGTAATCACTTTTAATATTGGCAAGTGTGAGTCTTCCAACTTCATTCTTCTTTTTCAAAATGGCTTTGGGTATTCAAAAACCCTTAGTCTTCCATATAAATTTCATGATTGTATTTTTAATTAATGCAAAGAAGGCTGCTAGAATTTTATGTGGGAATGTGTTGAATCTGTAGATTGCTGTAGGTAGAATTGACATCTTAGCAATATTTAGTTTTCCAATCCATGAACATGGAATGCCCTTTCATTTACTTTGGGCTTGTATGATTTCTTTTAACAATGTTTTGTAGTTCTCTATGTACAATTACTTTACAATCTTGGTTAGATTTATTGCTAGATATTTTATTATTTTAGTTGCTACTGTAAATGGAATTATTTTCTTGATTTCCTCTTCCATTTGTTCACTGGTTGTGCATTGCATTTTGCGTATTGATCATGTACACCACCACTTTGCTGAATTCATTTATTACCTCTAGGAATGCTGTGGAATTTTTCGGGATTTTCTCTATAAATGCTCATGTCATCTGGAATAGGAAAGTTTTACATCTTCCCTTCCATTTTGAATTTCTTTTATTTATTTTATTGCCTAATTGCTCTGGCTAAAATCTTCAGTGTAATGCAGAATACCAGTGGTGACAGTTCCTAATATTAGCGGAAACATTTACAGTCTTTCATGATAAGTAAGACGTTAGCTGTGGGGTTTTCATATATGCCCTTATCATGTTGAAGAAGTGTCCCTGTCTTTGTTGTGTTCTGTGTGTTTTGATAAAGAAGTGGTACTGGATTTTGTCAAATGCTTTTTCTGCATCAATTGAGATGATCGTATATTTTATTTTGTTTTTCCCCTTCTGTTAATGTGATATTACATTAATTGATTTTCTTCTGTTGAACCAATCTTGCATACCTGGGGTAAAACCCACTTGGTGTGTAATTCTTTTAATGTGCTATTGGATTCAATTTGCTAGTATTTTGTTGAGGACATTTGCATCTGTATTCATAAGAGGTGTTGTTCTGTAATTTTCTTTTCTTGTGGCATGTTTATGTGGCTTTGCTATGAAGGTGATGCTGGTATCGTAGAATGAATTAGGGAGTGTTCCCTCTTCTTCAGTTTTTTGGAAGAGTGTGAGCAGAATTGGAGTTGTCATCTTGGAATGTTTGGTGGAATTCCCATGTAAAACTATATGGTCCTCCAGAGACCCGGGTTCAATTCCTGGTGCGTGCCAATACAAAACAAACAAACAAAATTATAGGCTTCTAGGTTTTCCTTTGTTGTGATGTTTTTGATTACTGATTCAATCTCTTTTGTATAATTGATTTATTGAGCTCTTCTATTTCTCCTGAGTCAATGTAGAGAGTTTGTGTATTTCTAAGAATTTGTCCATTCCATCTAGTTTTTCTAATTTATTACCATACAGCTGTTCATGATATCCTCTTATAGTTCTTTTTTCATTTCAGTGAGGTCAGTAATAATGTCCCCATTTCATTTTAGATTTATTTGTGTCCCCTCTCTTTTCTCTTTGCCAGTCTAACTAAAGGATTTTGTTTTCACTTTTATTGATCTTTTCAAAAGAAAGAAATGTGGTTTTCTTGATTCTTTATTTTTTGTTTTAATTCCTAAATTTCATTATACCTATTCTTTCCTTTGATATTTCCTTCTTTCTGCCTATTTGGGCTTAGTTTGCTCTTCTTTTACTAGTTCTGACAGCTTTGATGTTAGATCTCTGATCTTAAGCCTTTCTTCTTTTTAAATTCAAGCTATAAATTTCCCTCTCAGCATTGCCTTTGCAGCATCCCCTAAATTTGGTATGTTGTATTTTCACTTTCATCACCTAATGTATTTCCTAATTTCACTTGTAATTTCCTCGTTAACCCTTTGATTGTTTGAATATGTTGTTTAATTTACACATATTTTTGAATTTCCATTTCTCCCCTGTTATTGCCATCTAGCTTCATTCCATTGTGGTTGGAGAAGACACATTGTCTGATTCTGTGAGTGTTTTATTTTTTATTTTTATTTTTATTTAGACTTGTGACCTAAGATACGGTCTACGCTGGAGAATGATCCATGTGCACTAGAGCAATGTGCATTCTGTTTCTGTTGGGTGAGTGTCCTATGTATGTGGTAGGTCTCGGTGGTTTAGAGTCTTGTTCAAATATTGTATCTCCTTATTCATCTTCTGTTTAGATATTCTATCCATTATTGAAAGTGGCGTATTGAAGTCTCTCACTATTAATATAGGAACTTCAATTTCTCCCTTCACATCTGTCAGTATTTGCTTCAAATATTTTGGAGATCTTTGTTAGGTGCATATGTATTCATAACTTTTTATTCTTCTTGTTGAATTAACCTTTATTTCACTAGATATTGACTGTTTTTTACTGTCCTTGCTGTCTTTGATGTAATGTATCTTTCATCTGATATTAGTATAGTTACCTGAGTTCTCTTTTGGTTACCACCTGCATGGTTTATGTATTTTGTTCCATACTTTCACCCTCAACCTTTCTGTGCACTTGAATTTAAGATGTGTCTCTGGCAGACAACATATGGTTGAGTCATGCTTTTTTATCCATTTTGCCAATCTCTGACTTCTGACTTGAGAGTTTATTCCATTTTCAATTTAAAGTCACTGCTGATAATGCAGGTCTTTCTTCTGCTATTTTCCTGTTTAGTTTTTATGTCTTATGCCTTTTTTCCCCCAATTCCTCTATTAATGCCTATTTTTACATTCATTTATTCATTTAATTGTGCCATATTGTAACTTCTCATTCCTATCTGGGTATATGTTTTATATGTTTTCCTTGTGGTTTCCCTGGGGTTAAAATTTAATATCCTACACATGTATATATAACAACCATATTTGACTTGATACCAACCTTGCCTGAATAGCATGTACATACACTATTCCTACACCTCTCCATCCATTCACCTTGTTTTTCACCTGTTACCAATTATATCTTTGTACATTGTCTGTCTAAAACCATACACTTATCATTACTTTCTATACCTTTTCATTCTAGTGTCTGTTGGAAGAAATGGAGTTACATACAAAAACATACAGTACCATAATACTGGAATTTATAATTACCCAAATGGTGTCCTTTTCCAGTGGTCTTTATTTATTTATGTGGCTTTGAACCACTTTCTAGTGTGCTTTCCTTTCAGTCTGAAGAACTCCCTGTAGCATTGCTTGTAGGATATGTTTAATGGTGGTGAATTCCTCATGCTTTTGTTTATCTAAAAATGTCTTAATCTCTCCCTCATTTTTGAGGGGGGGGGTGGTGGTGGTGCGTGGTCCAGGAATTGAACCCAGATTTCCTGCATTAAAGAGGAACATTCTATCACTGAACCACCCATGCTGAACCATTCTATCACTGAACCACCCTAGTCTTTTCCCTCATTTTTGCAAGAAAGTCTCACCGGACATAAGATTATTGGTTGGCAAATATTTTCTTTCAGCACTTTAAATATTTCAACATACTACCGTCTTGCCTCCATGGTTTCTGATGGGATATTGGTAGTTAATTTCATCGGGACTTCCTTGCATATAACACATTGCTTTTCTCTAGAAGTTTCAGAATGCTCTTCTGGTCCTTTGCATTTGATAACTTGATCAATTAGTGCCAGGGCCTATTATTCTTCATGTTTACTTGGTTTGGTGTTCTCTGGGCCTCTTGGTTAGGCATATTCATGTCTTTGCTAAGTTTAGAAAGTTCTCTGTTGAATCTAAGAATATTCTTTCTGCCCCTATCTTTGTGTTTTCTATTTCTAGGAATCCCATAATGCATTTATTGGTATGCTTAATGGTGTTTTAGAGATCTCTTAGGCTATTTTCCCTTTTTAAAATTCTTTTATTCTCTCTGCTTCTCAGCCTGACTCATTTCAATGGACCTGTCTTCAGGTCTTTTTTCTGCCAGCACCAATCTGCTATCGAAACCCAGGGACTTTTTCATTTCAGTTATTGCGGTCTTCAACTCCAGAAGTTCTGTTAAGTTCTTTTCTAAAATTTATATTTCTTTATTGAGATTCTTATATTGGGCATTCATTGTTTTCCCGATATCTTTGTTCTTTTACTGAAATCTTTGTCTGGTATGTCCACAGTCTCGTCTTCCTCACTGGCGTTTTTTGAAGTTATATTTTCTTCCTTTTTATGGGTTATCCTTACATGTTTCTCTGTTTACCTTGTAATCTTTTGTTGCTCACTGTTTATTTTAATATTTTAAAATGTTAACTGGGATTTATTCTATGAGATTTCTCTTTCTTGAGCCTGTAACCAGCTGGTGATATCACAGAGATTTTCTTGAATGTCAGTTCTCCTATAATGAATGTCTGCCCCAGGTGAATGCAAAGTAAGGGTTTCACCCTTCCTTTTCTGGTCTGTGTTTCTTCCTGTGCTTGCACTTGCTATGCATGTGGCTTAAGAGTCCCCTTGCTTACATGTGTGTGAATGTTCCTTCTTCCCATGAGACAGACCTTCTCCCTCTCCCAGGTGTTCCACTGGCAGATTTAAAGCAGGTAAGTTTTTGCTTACTGCAACCTGCTGCAGATGTGTGGGCTGGGCATAAGTAACTGCTGGAGTGAGCAATTTACTGGTCTTTACCATAATTTGCCAGCTACTTTCATTCTTCCCAGGATGCTATATGATATACTGCTGGCCTCTGGAGTTTCAAAATGGTTGTTTAAGACAGTTTCTGCTTGCTTAAAAATTGTTCTTATGAAGAGATTAATTCCTGGAGCTTCCTACTCTACCATCTTCCCACAACCCCCAACCCCCTTCCCACAGTACTTTATTGGACAATTCAAAAATATTTAGAAGTCATAAAATGTGAAAATACTTTGTAGAATGAATGTAAGAACAAGGTATGATAAATTTGGTTGCAGTTCACAGAAAAAATGTTAATGTGAAAACAACTTAAAAGTTGAAGTATAAGATGGTGGCATAAACAGCTACTGAAAACCTCTCTGTGGAGATTCAGTGCTAAAAAAGAACAATTCTGAAATATTCAGAAATCTGGAGGAAGATCTTACAAATCCTGAATTGAAGAAGTAGAAGAATATCAGGTAGGAAATTCTCATCCCAGACCACCCGGCATTCTCCAGTCTCCCTCTCTTGGTCTCACAGCATGGGATGGGCAAAGGAACAGCAGCAGGGACCCCTCCCAATGGGGACACAGGATACATATTCTCTCATAGCAGTAAGACGGACCTTCACCTTTTGGAGACCTGGAGGACAGGGGAGAGCATTTCAAGGCCCAGTTCAGTGAGAGACAGAGAGTTTGAAAAAATGTGTTTAGAAGCTGTGTTTCCAGCCCTAGGTGCTAAAGTCTTCCCCCAAACCCTGTGAGAAAGGGCAGTGAGAGACCTGATCCCTGCCTGGTGAAGGCTAAAGACTGGGGCAGTTGGGGGTGTACTTTGCCTCAAATAAAGTGGGGGACACAGACCCATATTAAGCCAGATTTTGGCTGGCTAAGAGAGTAACAGGAAATGTGCCTTCTTTAGACAGACCTGGTCAAACACAACCAGCCCTCTGAAGGGGATTAAGCTATCAAACAGCACCATTTGCTGGGCAAAACAGAAAGTGCAAAATAATTGAAGGGCTTTTTTCAGAGACTCATCAGAAAATTTTATCAGGCTGACTGGAATGGACCTAGACCCCCTGCATGACTGCTCCTGTTTGGCTGAGAAACATAGATTTCCCCATCGGTTAAAGCTGTGCCCCAAAACAAACTCAGGTCTAACAGGACAGTGAAAAACAGAGCCCCACTGGGAGACAGCAGGTTTGTTTTACCCCCACATAGAGACATTGCTGTGGTGCTCAGTGCCTATTCCCATCCCTGAGGCAGGCCACTGTAGATGCCTGGTTTGGGAAAGAGATTGGAGGGCAGAACAAATTGAACAACTGGCCTGTGAGAGAGACAAACAGAGAGAACAAATCCAACCAACAAGAAAACCCTAGGCAAAAGAGATAAAATGACCTATAGAATAAACAAAGCAAGAAAGTAAGATGCCTTGACAGCAACAGAAAATCATAACTCCTACCAAGAAGAAAAAAGATATGGCCCAAGAAAAGGGACAAATTCACACCACAGCTGAGATATAGGAAGTGAAATAAATAATTGATGATGTTAAGACAGATCTTTGAATCAATTCAAAGTGTTGAAGGAAAATATGAGAAAAGACATGAAGGATTAAAGGGTGTCTATACAGAACTCAAAAGCTTGAAAAAACAAATGACAGAACTTATGGGAATGAAAGGCACAACAGAAGTGATGAAAACAAAATGGAGACATACAACAGCAAATTTGAAGAGGCAGAAGAAACAAACAGTGAACTAGAAGACAGGACATCTGAGATCCTATACAGAAAAGAACAGATGCGGAAAAATGGAAACATCTGAGCAAGGTCTCAGGGGAATTGAGTGGCAACATGAAGCACACAAATATGCATTTTTCGGGTGCCTCAGAAGAAGAGAAGTGAAAAGGGGCAGAAAGACTAATGTAGAATATAATCAATGAAAATTTCCTAAATCTTATGAAAGACATAAAACTACAGATCCAAGAAGCACAGCAACCCTGAATAGAATAGATCCAAATATACCGACACCAAGATACATACTAATCAGAATGCCAGATGTAAAGGACAAAGAGAATTCTGAAAGCAGCAAGAGAAAAGTAATCCATCACATACAAGAGAAGCTTCATAACACTAAGTGCAGACTTCTCAGCAGGAACCATGGAGGTGAAAAGGAAGTGGTATGATATATTTAAGATACTGAAAGAGAAAACTGCCAACCAAGAATTCTATACCTGGCAAAGCTGTCCCTCAAAACTGAGGGAGAGTTTAAAATATTTACAGACAGACAGGACACTGAGAGAGCTCATGAACAAAAGACCGACTATACAAGAAATACTAAAGGGAGCATTAGAAGCAGAAAGGAAAAGACAGGAGAAAGAGGATTGGAGAAAAGAGTAGATATGAGACTTAGCAGGAAGGGTAATTAATGGGGGTAAAAGAAAGAAAATAATTAAGATATGACAGACACAATCTAAAAGGAAAAATGTTGAAGAAACTACAGCCCATATAGTAATAATATTGAATGTTAATGGAATAAACTACCCAATCAAAAGACATAGATTGTTACTGAAAACCCAAGGACAAAAACAGGTTGAAAGTGAAAGGTTGGAGAAAGATATTCCATGCAAATAACAACCAGAAAAGAGTGGGATAGCCATACTAATAAGAGACAAATTAGGCTTTCAATGTAAAACCATAAAAAGAGACAAAGTAGGACACTATGTATTACTAAGAAGGACAATTTATCAGGAAACCCTAACAATCATAAATATCTATGCACAAAGCTAGAGCGCCCCAAAATACATGAGGCAAACACTGACAACACTGAAGGGAGAAGTAGACTCTTCTACAATAGTAGTTGGAGTTTTCAATGCACCACTCTCATCAATGACTGGAACATCTAGAAATGTATCAAGAAGGAAACAGATCTTGACTTGTATGATAAATGAACTGGGCTTAACAGATAATTACAGTTCATTGCACCCAACAACATTAGGATATACATTCTTCTCAAGTGCTTGTGGATCATGCTCCAGGATAGACCAAATGTTGGGGCACAAAGCAGTTCTCAGTAAATTTAAGAATATTGAAATTATACAAAGCACTTTCTTGGATTGTAATGGAATTAAGTTGAAAATCAGTAACAGGTGGAAGCCTGAAAAATTCATAAATTTATAGAGGCTAAGCAACACACTCTTAAACAACGAGTGAGTAAAGGAGGAAATAGAAGAGAAATTAGTAAACATCTCCAGCAAATGAAAATGAGAACATAGCATATCAAAACTTATGACATGCAGGGAAGGCAGTGCTGAGAGGGAAATTTATTGTCCTCAACACTTGTATTAAAAAGAGAAGACTAAACATCGAGGACTTAACTACTAAACTATAGGAATATTATTGTGTACTTTGTAGAATTCATGTGAGGCCATCTGGTAGTAGACTTTTCTTTTTCATAAGTTTTTCATGACTGATTCAATCCCTTTATTTGCAATTAGTTTGTTGAAGTGTTCTGTTTCTTCTCAAGTCAATGTTGGTTGAATTTATTTCTAGATATTTGATTCTCTTCACTGCTATTGTAAATTGGTAACAATACCAATTAAAATTTGTACAACTTACTTTACAAAAATAGAAAACCAATAATCAAATTAATTTGGAAGGGTAGTGTGTCCTGAATAAATAAATCTTGAAGAGAGGAAAGAAATGAGAGATCACACACTACTTGACTTTAAAGCATATTATAAATACACAGTGTTCAAAACAGCATGGTACTGACCAGTGGAATTAAATTGAGTGTTCAGAGTAGACCCTCACATCTTTGGCCAATTTATCTTTGATACAGTGGTCAAGTCAACACAACTGGGAAAGAGCAGCCTCTTCAACTAGTGGTGTTTGGAGAACTGGATATCCATATACAAAAGAATGAAAGAAGGCCCTTATCTCAGACTTTATACAAAAAAATAACTCACAATGGACCAAAGACCTAAACATTAGAGCCAAGACCATAAAATGTTTAGAAGAAAGTGTAAGGAAATATCTAAAGGATCTTGTAATATCAGTTGTTCCCTAGACCTTACACCCAAAGCACAATAATGAAAGAACTAGATAAATGAGATTTCTTCAAAATTGAACAATTTCATGCATCAAAAGACTTTGTCAGGAAATTAAAAGGAAGCCTATGCACTGGGAGACAATATTTGGGAACTGTTCTAGTTTTCTAGCTGCCAGAATGCAACACACCAGAGATGGATTGGCTTTTAATAAAAGGAGATTTATTTCTTTAGTTCTTCAGAGAAAAGGCAGCTAACTTTCAATTGAGTTCTTTCTTACATGGGAAGGCACAGGGCGCTCTCTGCTGGCTTTCTCTCCAGGCTTCTGGGTTCCAACAACTTTCCCTGGGGTGTTTCCTTTCTGCATCTCCAAAGGCCTGGGCTGAGCTGTGAGTGCCGAGATGAGGTATGCTGAGCTACTTGGGCTGTGCTATGTTGAGTCTCTCATTTAAGCACCAGCCAATTAAACCAAGCATCATTCATTGCAGCAGACATGCCTCCTAGCCGACTGCTGATGTAATCAGCAACAGATGAGGTTCACACGCCATGGGCTCATGTCCACAGCAGTAGATCTAGGCACCTTCACCTGACCAAGCTGACAACTGAATCTAACTACCACAGAAACCATATATCAGATAAGGGTTTAATATCCAGAATATATAGAGATCCTACAACTCAACAACAAAAACAGAAGCAACCTAATTAGAAAATGGGCAAAAGACATGGACACACACTTTTCTGAAGAGGAAATATAAATAGCTCAAAACATATGAGAAGATGGTCAACATCACTGGCTACTAGAGAAATGCAAATCAAAACCACAATTAGATATCATCCTACACCTACTAGAATGGTCAGTATGAAAACAAAACAAAACAAAACAAAACAGGAAATGACAAGTGCTGGAGAAGTTGTGGGGAAAGAGACACATTTATTTACTGTTGGTGGTAACGTAGAATGTTGCAACCACTCTAGAAGTTTGGCGGTTCCTCAGGAAGCTAAGCATAGAATTTGGCAGTTCCTATGGAAGCTAAGTATAGAATTGCCATATGATCCAGCAACCCCGTTACTAGGTATATATTCAGAGGAATTGAAGATAAGGATGTAAAGAAGACATTTTCACACTGGTGTTTATAGCAGCATTATTCATGATGGCAAAGAGATGGAAACAGCCCAAATGACCATTTGATGGATGAGTGGCCAAACAAACTGTGGTATATACATACTATGAAATATTATGCAGCTGTAAGACAGAATAACGTCATGAAGCATATAATAACAAGGATGAACCATGAGGACATTATGCTGAGTGAAATTATCCAGAAACAAAAGGACAAATACTGTACGGTATCACTAATATGAACTAACGTTGAGTGAACTTCGAGAGTTAAAGTTGAGGACACAGGTTAGCAGGAGAAAGAAAGAGGGTAGAAATTGGGTATTTGATGCTGAAGAAGTAAGGATGTTCAACAGGACTTATTGCAAAGATACAGAAATGGATAGTACAATGCTATCTGACGGTAGCACAATATTGTAAGTACACTGAACAGATACTAAAAAATTGATCATACTTCAATTAGAGGTATGAATGAAGTTGATCTGGGTAGGACTAAGCTAAATCAGACTAAAGGTTAATGAATGATATTGACCGTATTTTAAAACATTAACTTCTGTGTGAGACCAAAGGACCCTCAATCTTGCGGCTTGCCCTTATGAAATTTATTGCTGCAAGGAGAAGTTAAGCCTACTTATGATTACACCTAAGAGTCACCCCAGAGAACCATTTCTGTTGTTCAGATATGGCCTCTCTCTCTAATCCAACTCTGCAGGTAAATTCACTGCTCTCCTCCCTAATTGGAACATGATTTCCAAGTGTGTAAATCTACTTGGTAGTATGGGACTTGACTCCTGGGGATGAGCCTGGCCCTAGCATCACGGGAATGAGAAAGCGTTCTTCACCAAAAAAGGGGAAGAGAAATCAGACAAAACAAAGTTTCAGTGGCTGAGAGATTTCAAATAGAGTCAAAAGGTCTTTCTGGAGGTTATTCTTATGCAGTATATAAATATCCCTTTTCAGTTTGGGGGATATTGGAGTAGCTAGAGGGAAATACCTGAAACTTTTGAATTATAATCCAATAGTCTTAATTCTTGAAGATGACTGAATAACTAAATACCTTTTAAAGTATGAACCTATGATTGTGAAAACCTTGGACTGATTCTCCCTTTATCCAGTGTATGGACAGATGAGTAAGAAAAAAAAAAGACAAAAAAATAAATAATGTGGGGGCATGGTGGTTTTGGGTATTCTTTTTGCTTTTGTTTTTATTTTTCTTATTATTTTTATGGTTTTTGGAGGATTGAAAGTGTTCAGAGGTTGATTGTGATGATGAGTGTGCAGCTTTGTGGTGGTTCTGTGGACCACTGAGCGTATATTTTGGGTGATTATATTGCAATAAAAAATCATTGAAGGAAAAAATGTAAATGAGATTTAGAACAAGAGGGACATCAGAATGCTTTTACTTCTGTCACAAAATGCAAGTAGCCAGGCAGATTTAGTTGAATAATGCTGTGTGTGCAAAATTTTAAGAAGCACACAAAGGACTACTAGCCTAGAAAAGTATATGAAACCAGAACAGTCCACTGTCCTCATGGGACATTGAGGAAAATACTTACCCCAGTGAAAAACCTTGTTCAGTTATACTTTTCTTTCACTGATTGAGGATTCTAGACCATTTCACTGAACCAACTTAATTATTACACACTTTTTAAGCTGGTTAGCAAGGAGCAAACTAGGAGAGGACCATGGTGTTGTTAAAATGGTGACTAGAAAGCTGTGGTTACTAGGTAGTATTGGGTCTGAAGATGAGGCTTCCCCAAAATCAAGGCAATCAGCAGAGCCAAATCTGCCTCATTCATCACCCATATCCTTAAAACAGGACAAGATGGGATGACCGTACCAGATAACATTGTCAGCATCTAAGGTAGCAGCTGACTTGTGTTGTACTCCTTCACTCTTTCCTTAGTCTATGCTCCATTCCCTCAACAACAAAACAAACTACGGTGCATTAGTTTGTTAAGCTGCCAGAATGTAATATGCTAGAAATGGAATGGCTTTTAAAAAGGGAATTTAATGCATTGCAAGGTCATGTTGCAAGGCACCAACAAGAGGTTCACCTTCACTTAAGAAAGACTGATGCTGTCTGGAATTCCTCTGCCAGCTGGGAAGGCAAGTGGCTGGCATCTGCTGGAGTCTTTGGCCTCTGGACACCTCTGCCAACTGTAAAGGCACATGACAATGTCTGCTAATTTCTCTCCCAGCTTTTTGTTTCATAAGGCTTCCTCAGTGGTGTTTTCCTCCTGCCTCTCCAAAGCTCTCTGGTTGTATGGACTCTATCAGTTCTGAAGCAACTATTTTCCAAGCCTCTGCATCAGCTAGCATCTCTGTTGGCTGTCAGTTTTCTTAGAAACGTTTCCCCTTTTAAGGGACTCCAGTACACTAATCAAGACCCACCTTGAATGGGTGAAGTGACATCCCCATCTAACCAATAGGTCACACTCACAATTGGGCATGCCACCTCTCTGTGGAGATAATCTAATCAAAAGTTTTTGCCCTGCAGTATTGAATCAGGATCAAAAGAAAGGGCTTCCCCCACAAGATTGGATCAGAATTAAAACATGGCTTTTGTGGGATACATAATAGCTTCAAACTGGCACATATGGCTTCCCAATAAGGCTTTACTTTCTCTTCTCAGGTGGATAAAGTTTTAAGGCTGTGAAAATGTCCAAATCAAGGCATCATCAAGGCAATGCTTTCTTCCCAAAGACTGGCTGACAGTGATTCTGGGTTTCTCTGTCACATGGCAAGGCATACGGGGGCATCTACCGATCTCGCCCTTCTTTCCTGGTTTTGTTGATTTCCACTTCTTGTGGAAATCTCTTTCTCTTTCTGTATTGATTCCATTCATAAAGGGTTCCAGTAAGATAATTAAGTCTCTCCCTGAAGGAGATGGGCCACACCTTAACTGAGGCAGCCTTATAAAAAAATCTTAAAATGGGTTCACTCCCATTGGAATGGATTAACTTTTAGAACATGTTGTACTGGAGTACATACAGCTACAAACAACAATGGGTAAATATAATGATAGTATTTTACATTTTTCATTTGTAATGCTGTTTTTTACTTCTTATAAGTCTTAAAATTCAAATGCATTAAGATAAGAGTAAATATTTGTTGATGGGCACATGATGCATAAAGATGTAATTTATGATAACAACAACATAAAAAGGAGGGTTAGAGGGCTGTAGGTACAGTGTATGTGTGGCCTTTGAAATCAAGTTTGATTCAATACAAATTAAATTGTAATAGATTTAGGATGCTAAATGTAATCCCCATAGTAACCATAAAGAAAACATCTCAAAATTCTATACATAAGAAAAAGACAAGTAATTCAAAATGACTCATTATAAAAGATCATCTAAACAAAAAAGAAGGCAGTAATAGAGGAAAGGAGGGACAAAGTGGTATTACAAAAGACAAGGAGCAAAATCGGAGAAGTAAATCTTGCCTTATCAGTAATTACTTTAAATGTAGATAGATTCAACATTCCAGTCAAAAGACAGAGATTGGGTGGGCCACAATGGCTCAGCAGGCAGAGTTCTTGCCTGCCATGCTGAAACCTGGGTTCGATTTCCAGTACCTGCCCAAGCAAAAAATAAAAAGGCAAAGATTGGCAGAATGGATAAAGAAACATAACCCAACAATATGCTGCTTACAAAAGACCCATCTTTGATCCAGAGGTACAAAGAGGTTTAACTGTAAATGATGGGAAAATATATCATGCAAATAGTAATCAAGAGAGAACTGGACACCATACCCTAAATGTAATTAGTAGAGCAAAGTATGAATATGGTTGAATGAGGGAGCATAGAATTATGTATGTCACCAGAAGGAAAGCTTGAGGACAAAAACAAGGACTGTATAACTTAGTGAAAGTTAGAGTGGATAATACTGCTGGTTAATTGTAGAAATATAAGACAGTTCTTACATGAACTAGAACAAACCTACATCACCATTTCAGGGAGTTAAAATAAAGTGTTCTATGGGGAAAAAAATACAATTAACGTAAACTGAGTTCTATAGTTAACAGTAACATTATAATATTCTTTCATTAATTATAACAAAGGCACTATCCCAAAGCTATATGGCAATGATAAGGGGATTTGAGGGATGTAGGATTATTTTTCCTTTGGAAGAAATGAGAATGTTCTCATACTGACTAGATTGGTGTATGCATAACTTTGTAGTTATACCAAGAGCCATTGATTGTACATTTAAGATGGATTGCATAGTGTATGAATAAAACTCTAATAAAAAGAGAGAGCTGAAGTGGCTATATTAATATCAGACAAAAAGCTGAAGTGTAACTTACAGAAGGTAACAAGAAGTAACCAATGAAAGATAGAGTAAGGGAACTAAAATTTCAAGCTTTAAAGTCAAGAAGTACAGTTAAATGGAACAAGAAATTTAGGTATAAGTATATAGCTTAGCTTTGAAAAGGCAACAAATAGCAGCAGTACAATACAATGCAGTATTTGGAGAAGAAAATTAAAACAGTATAGCATAAGTGAACTACATCTTTATTTCCTTACATTGGGGGATTAATATATAAATTCTGCAGTTAATAGGTCAAGAAATAGTTGAATAATTATATTATCAAAAACATTGGGCATTTTCTTTAAAGATCAGAATCAGGATTGAAGATGTGTAGGTGGCAGATTGTGGCTTTTTAGAGTGAGGGTTTTTTTTTTTACCTCTGTACAATTTGTTTATTTATCAAGGAAAGCTATTACTGTGATAAGAATTCAAATAGGACAAAATGGGTAGACTGCAGAAGAAATGTAATGGACTTTTAAATTATTGCTGGGATTATAAACGGTTTTATTTTTTCATTTTTGCAATTAAAGAATTTGCTAAATATAAATGTATTTTGGATAAGAAAATCAGAAATTTTCAAAAATAATTAAATAATATATGCCATTTTTGAGGATTTATAATATACCATGTATTCAGCTAGAAATTTTTTATATATTTCAAGTTTTTATATATTTTGCTTGTTTTGTAGAATGGTTTATCTTAATAGATCATCTCCTTCCACAAATGAAGAAAGTGAGACAGTGCTATTTATTAAATAACCAAAGATCTACACACAAGGATATGTCAGAATTCAAGCCCAGATTTTGTTCCTTAAATTAAACTATTTTTGTGATACCACCCTTTCTTTCCTAAAGCTTATGATATCATGTGGGGATGTGGCCTATACTTTTAAATAGAAAAACCTGAAAGATTTAATGCAACTCCCTTATATAGTATGGAAACAAACTTAAGACCTGGTACAAACATTGAGAAGATGTTTTTAAAACAAAAAACAACGTTTCCGCCACCCCTAACCCCCACTCCCACCCCTGACTTTTGGCATTATTAACCCTGATTTACAAGTCTTTTCTTTTTTGTTTTTTTGTTTTTCAAACTAGCGCCATTGATCCAATTGGATTCTGCACTCTGAAATATTAAAAGAGCTGGGCATTCTAAATAACCTCTCCTGCCCCTTTGTGCTTCTGTTACATTCTGTTACACTGACTTGCACTTGTTAAGGGTGTAGAATTCCCTACAAGCATGCTTAGCTTTAAATTTCTCATCACCAGTTACTACCTGTGAGACATTGTTATCCTCCTTTTGGTCCCTCCATTTCCTCAACTGTAAAAGTGAAATTAAAATGTACTGCAGCTGACAATGATGGTTGCCTTCCAAACCTCTATTCCTCCTTTTTACCTTGAGAACAGAACCTCAATTTGAATCTTGGCAATATGCCCAGCTAAATTCTCCATTTATCTGTCTCCCTTGGAGCTAAGGGTTGCCATGTGACAGGTCCAGCCAACAAAGTGAAAGTGGAAGTCTGCCTGGGGTTGTGAAGAAAGCTTGTTCTTTCCTGATTTAAAAAAACTGACAGACATGGCTTCTGGGCTCTCCCACCTTTTCCTGCATTACTTACCTTATACAAGGACACAATGCAAAGAGCTAGGTCTACTATCTTGTGAGCATGCTGAGAAAAGTGTAGTGAAAAAGCCAACAGAATTTCTGAAATTCCAACCTTAATATCAATGTCACCAGCTGCCTCCCCCTGCCACACCATGTCTTGTGAAGTAAGAAAAATAAATAGGTTTAAGCCAATGTAGGCTTAAAGTGTAGACCTTCTGCTACATAGGCCAAATGCATTCCTAATTGAGGCTAATGCCTTTCTCAAAGGGCTGTGGTGAAGATAACATGAAATAATAGATAAAAAAAAATTAAGATTAGGATCCAGAACAACAATAATTATTGGCCTTATCAGAAGGGGAAATTTTAAAGGAGCATAAGATTCTTCAGGTTGAAATCCAGGTTTTTCATTTCACTGATGAGGAAACAAAGTCAAGAGCATTAAATGACTTGCTCAAGATAATTCATATGATCTTTATTTCTCTTTATTAAGCAACTACTGCATAACAAGTACTCAGCAAGACTCTTCGTATAAGTTTTCACTGCATCAAAATATAAAGAATGTACTACACAAAGTCAGGCTTGCACATTAACAGAGTTTGGGGATTGGGCTAATTAAACCATCAATTCCCTTTACTGATTATATCAGATTATTGTACATTTATTGTGCAGTTCACAGAATAAAGGAAATGGCTGAGATGTCAGACTTGGATGTGCAGAAACAAGAATCCAGGCATCAGTATTCAGTCTTACCTTAGTGTCAACATTATGTTGTATCAACTTCTACTCTTTTTTTGTTTTCTCCTGTTCTTGAATTCTACTTGAGTCAGAGAACTACAGGGGATGGGGAGACAGAACAAAAGACCTGCTTTAAATCACATACTAACTCCTTGGTTAATAGAGGTAAGTCACCTTCGCTGACAGCCCCGCCACTGCTCACAAAGGGAGGGAAGCAATTCCCCAATAGGAAATTACTGTGCTGCCTCCAAAAGAAGGCAGAATGGATGTGGAATGGTAAAACAATCCCTGTCTGTGTACTTAAATCAGAAGTCTTGCAAAGAGTACAGAATAAAGATGAGATGCTGTGAAACTCAGATAGCACTCTGGTTGTTGGTGAGGCTGTGGTGGAAAGCATGTGGAGTTCAAAGGATCTTGAGACAGTACTGGAACCTAGCCAAGTTCCAGAGTTGCTTTAGCCAAGACCCATGTGCCAGCATGTATTATTTGGTGATAGACAAAGAAAGTAGTGACCCTACCTTCTTATTCTTTCATTATATCCAACCAATTCTCTTTTATGTTCTGATAAATCTCTACCTGAAATATATAATAGCTAAGATGCTGTTTTTTTTACCTTGCTTGTATAGACTGCAATAAAATCAGTTCATGAAATAAGGTGGGTGCTTCATTGCAGAAAACTGGACCAGGCAGTCAATTAGCACATTTTTCTTCCTAGCAAAACTATCAAAATGATTAAGGGCCATTCCCCTCCCTAGCACAGGAAAAGGTTTTCTAAGCTGGGAGTGTATTTGACAGACTAATCTGTTGACCCCCATCTCTTATCTTCTCTTTTACCTTTGATTCTTAAGAAGCTTGACTTTTTACGATATCATCTTTTGTTTTTGTGGTTGCAGTGAATATTATTTTAACTTCTCCTCTGTATGTTAATTATTTATCTTCCACTCCATACCTAAAAATTCAAGGTTCTTCTATTTGGACAGTTCATTGATAGGTAGCAATTTTGCTTAAAAGCAAAGCATAATTGAAAGGGTAAATCTTTGAAATGGAGCTTTATAAAAGAGAACATACTATTTATATGGATGGATGTCACAAACACTTTTGTGGCACTGCATAAAACCTCTTACTTCTCATTTATCATTTCTGAGCATCCTCCTCCAGCTTCAATGTGCCCTTGGTCTCAGCCACCTGTATCTGCAACTTTTATTTGGAAGAATGTTCTTGGGCTTTTGGAGAGATTTTTCACAAAGGCATGGAAAAACATAAGGGCTTGGGAATTTTCTTCCTCTTGCCACCCATTGTCCAATAGCTAGTGACTAATGGTGTGGGAAGATGAATGCACAGCAACCCATTGGAGCAGTATTAAACTATCTTCGGTGTTACTTGGCCTAAAATGACACTTTTGCTTGGCTTTTTTGTTTTCTCTTTCTTGCTTCCCCCTTTGACTTACAGGAAGCACTTCCTTAAGAATGCACTTGCAAATGAAACTTTTGTCTCAGCATCTGCCTCTAAGACAGTAATTTTCTGTTTATCTCTTGCTTACATTTAGGTATTAAACATCATTTTAAAGGATAAATAGTATTGACATTTTATTGAAATAAAGCCTGCTGGATATGTTAAATATGTCTGGAGTAATTTTTGGTCTCGTTTCTGTGTGTGTGTATATGTTTCGGTCTCGTTTCTGTGCGGGTGTGTGTGTTTTCTCTTTCTGAGACTCTAAATTTGTCACCAAAGAACTATTAAAAACCCTTTGGCATTCAAAGGATGGGAGGAGGGAATTGAGAATCTTCTGTGTGATATGAAATTTACGAGTTAGTTCATTTAATCATCAGAAATTTAGTATTGATGTTTCTGCCACTTCTTTAGATAAGTTATGTGCAAGTTATTAAGCTATTGTCCTCTGCTTCAAACCCATCATTATAGACTCTGGTTTGTGGGATGGGGCTGGAACTCTGTGAATCCCTTCTCTGTTTTCCCAACTGTTTCTTGCCAGGATCTGCCAAAAGGGGGTGCTAGAATGAGATTAAGCACTGTGGAAGACCACACTCCTTTTTTATTCGTGTTCACAACACCCCAGAAAGATTGCTTTACCCCAACAACACCTATTTTTTCCCATAAAGACAACTGCTTCCAGGTTGCAATTTTCCACAAATTCATACAACCAATCTCACCACACACACTCCAAGAGACACCAACACTGGCTGGTTGATCTCCCAACCTCATATGTCCCTACTTTTCTAAGCTCAGAGAAGCAGCATCCTCTCCTCAGAAGTCTTAGTAGAAGCTCTGAAGCACCCCTTATCAACCTTCTCAGTTTAATAATTCCAATCTCTTTTGCTTTTTTTACCCAGCCCTACAGGTGATGGCACTTATTCCTTTGCTATCTTAGAGTTCCCCTATGGCCTTCTCACTTACTCAATATATACATAGCCATTCTTCATATTTAATTCTCTTTATTAAAATAGTTGCTATGGTTTCTGCCTCCTGACTGGCCCATAACTGGTACAACTGACTTGCCATAGGCCAGGGTTTAGTAAACTACAGCCAACTTCAGCCCACTACCTGTTCTTGTAAATAGTTTTACTGAAACATAGGCACTCTGATTTATTTACAATTTTCTAATGGCTACTTTTGTGCTACAGTAGCAGAGTAGAGGTAATGCAAAAAAAGATAGGGCTCCCAAGTCCTAAAATATTTACTATCTAGACTTTTATGGAAAAATATTGCCCATTGATCACACAGCCAGTAAAAGAAGTTGAAATATGTAAACAACTCGGGCATTTTTAATTTTTTATTATTTTTTATTGTGAAAAATAACACATACATAAAAAAGCCATATATTTCAAAGCGCAGTACAATTACTCATAGAATGAATTTCAGAGTTTAGTATGGGTTACAGTTCCACGATTTTAGATTTTTCCTTCTGGCTTCTCCAAGACACAGGAGACTAAAAGAAATATCAACATAATGATTCAGTTGTTTTACTTATTCATTAAATCCTATCTTCTCTGTTATAACTCCACCTTCTCTTTGATCTCATTTTTAATTTGTTTTTTATTTATATATATTATATATTCACATGCCATATATTCATCCAAAGTGTACAATCAGTGATTCACAGTATCATCATATAGCTGTGCGTTTATCATCACAATTGGCTTTTTTGTGTGTGAAAAATAATGCATATATATAAAAAACAATTCATTTCATAGCACATGGCAACAATTAGAACAGATTTCAGAGTTTGGTATGGGTTGCAATTCCATAATTTTAGGTTTTTACTTCTAGTTGCTCTAAGATACTGGAGATAGCAAGAAATCTCAATATAATGATTCAGCAATCATACTCTTTTGTTAAAACCTACATTCTCTTTTCAACTCCACCATCACCTTTGATCTTTCTCCCATTCTTTAGGGGTATTTGGGCTATGCTTATTCTAACATTTTCACTTTGGAAGGGGCTGTCAATAATATGTGGTAGGGAGATGGAACTAGGTGATGTTCTGGAAAGGCTGGGTCCTCTAGGTTTCAGGACTTATCTGGTCTGGGGACCCATCTGGAGGTTGTAGGTTTCTGGAAAGTTACCCTAGTGCATGGAACCTTTGTAGAATCTTATATATTGTGCTAGGTGTTCTTTAAGATTGGCTGGAATGGTTTTGGTTGGGATAGCAAGTTATGATAGATAGCAATGTCTAACTAAAGTTTGCATAAGAGTGACGTCCAGGGTAGCCTTCCAGCTCTATTTGAACACTCTCAGCCACCGATACCTTATTTATTATACTTCTTTTCCTCTTTTTGGTTAGAATGACACTGTTGATTCCATGGTGTCAGGGCCAGGCTTATCTCTGGGAGTCATTTCCCAGGCCATCAGGGAGACTTGCACCCCTAGATATCATGTACCATGTATGGGAAAGGGCAATGGTTTCACTTGTGGAGTTGGTCTTAGAAAGAGGCCACATCCAAGCAACCAGAGAGGTCCTCTAGAAGTAACTCTTAGGCATACCTATTGATAGGCTAAGCTTCTCTACTGCATGCATAAGCTTCACAAAAGCAAGCCTCAAGATCAAGGACTAGGTCCATTGATTTGGATGTCCCTAATGTTGGACATATTATCAGGGGTTTCCCTGGTAGTAAGGTTTAATAGTTCCATAATTTTTCTCCCATCCCTCAAGGGACTTTGACAATTCTTTTTGATTATTTTTTTCATATACTCTTGGATGTATTCAGGCATTACATTAATCTATAAAGGAATAAAGGCCCTCAATCTTATTCTGGGCTCTCTGTGTTTGGATTATTTACATGATCTATCCAGACAGGTTGACTTAGATTATGTAATACAGAAAATTTAGATTCTAAATTTAGAAATTTAGAAAATTTAGATTCTTTCTTTCTTTGGTCTCAAAAAATATGTGAAGTTCTAAAATATAGACAATGTCTTACTTACCCCTTTATTAGTTAGGGTTCTCTAGAGAAACAGAATCAACAGGAAACACTCACAAATATAAAATTTATAAAAGTGTCTCATGTAACTATGGGAACACAGAGTCCAAAATCCACAGGGCAGACTGTGAAGCCGACAATTCTGATGGAGGGTCTGGATGAATTCCACAGGAGAGGATCACCGGCCAAAGCAGGAAGAGAGTCTGTCTCTTCTGAATCCTCGTTAAAAGGCTTTCAGTGATTAGATTAAGCATCACTCAATACAGAAGACACTCCCCTTGGCTGATTACAGATGAAATCAGCTGTGGATGCAGCTGACATGGTCATGATTTAATTCTATGAAATGTCCTCATCACAATAGAAAGGTCAGCACTTCCCCAACCAGAAACAGATACCACCACTTGGCCAAATTGATACATGAACCTGACCATGACAGTCCACCTCTTGTCAATTTGGCAGTTATACATATCACCTTAAACCATAACTAATTTCTAAATAAAAAACAATAAACACACATTTTTTTCTTTCACCTAACAATACTCAACTGTCCTACATATAACTGGAAACACATTGAATCTTTCCAGAATAGGGTGCAAGTTCTTGGGTAATATTCATTCTTAAACTTGATATCTTACTACTTAAATAGTATAACATGAACAAACCAGCATCATAGTCCTCGTTTCTGTAACTGATCACGTGGTGGAAGTTCATATTTATCACTAGCTTCTTCCACTACCCATTCCATGTTCCCTTTACCCTCAGCAAGCACTTCAGCTGATTTAGGTTCTTTGCCAAGTGGGTTGACCCAAATCTTCATTCCTGAAATTTCAGACCCATTGGTATTCCTGCCTGGATTGCGTTGCTGCAGTTTTCCATTGATTTTAATCACAGGGCATGGTAGTACTAAAAGATGCCCTAGGGGATCTCCTATATCCCAGAAAACACTTCTTTAACTCCATTGTGCAGTTGCTGTCCTATTTCCCCCCGGTAGTCAAGGTCAATCACCCCAGACGAGGATGTAATCCCCTTTTTGGCTTGTTGATTCAGAGGAATGAGTAACCCAAAGTGACCAGGTGGCAGTCTTAGATTACAGTTCAATGGAATCATTGTTTCTCCTGGTGGAAACACTCCCCCTTTTGGAACAAAAACCAGTAGACCAGCAGAGCTCAAGATCACAGGGACAGGAAGCAAAAACTTCCCTAGTGTATCACTGGGGGTAATAGTGAGTGGTATCACTCCCATTTCCACCCCTTGGTTCCTGGATCCATGAATCCTGGCTATGGGAGAAACACAGCACCATATAGTGGATGCTGATTCAGAGCATATACAGCTTCCTGGAGAACATTACCCCAGCCTTACAAGGTATTGCCACCTAGTTGGCACCCTAATTGAGCTTTCAAAAGGCCATTCACCTGTTCTATCAATCCAGCTGCTTCTGGATGATGGGGAACATGGTAAGACCAGAGAATTCCAAAAGCATGTGCCCATCCCCACACTTCATTTGCTGTGCAGTGTGTTCCTTGATCAGCAGCAATGCTGTGTGGAATACCATGACAATGGATAGGCATTCTGTAAGCCCACGGAAGGTAATTTTGGTAGAAGCATTGAGTGCAGGGAAAGCAAACCCATATCCAGAGTGTATGTCTATTCTAGTTATAACAAATCACTACACCTTCCATGAAGGGAGTGGTCCAATGTAATCAACCTGCTACCATGTAGCTGGTTGGTCACCTCAGGGAATGGTGCCATATAAGAGGCTGAGTGTGGGTCTCTGTTGCTGAGAGATTGGGCACACAGCAGTGGCTGTAGCCAAGTCAGCCTTGGTGAGTGAAAGTCCATGTTGCTGAGCCCATGCATAACCTCCATCCCTACCACCATGACACCATGACCACTTTGTTCATGAGCCCATTGGGCAAAGACAGAAGTTTCTGGGGAAACAGGCTGACTGGTATCCACAGAGTGGGTCATCTTATCCACTTGATTATTAAAACCTTCCTCTACTGAAGTCACCCTCTGATGTGCATTCACGTAGGACACAGATATGTTCATGATTTTAGACCACTCAGAAAGGTCTGTCTACATACTTCTTCCCCAGACCTCTTTGTCACCAATTTTCCAATTAGGGTCTTTCCAAGTCCCTGACCATCCAACCAAACCATTAGCAACAGCCCATGAGTCAGTATACAAACACACCTCTCCCCAGTTCTCCTTCCAAGTAAAATGAACAACCAGGTGCCTTGCTCGAAGTTCTGCCCACTGGGAGGATTGTGCCTCACCACTGTCCTTCAGGGACACCTCAGGAAGGGGGTATAGTGCTGCAGCTGTCCACTTTTTTTACATATCATGCTGAACCATCTCTAAACCAGGCCTGAGTTTTCTCTTCTTCAGTCAATTCACTGTAAAAAACTCCCCAAGAGGACATAGCTCTAGTCTGAGAAAGAGGAGATAATGTGGCAGGAGTGGACACCATGGGCATTTGGGCCACGTCTTCATGTAACTTGCTTGTGCCTTCAGGACCTACTCTGGCCCTATCTCGTATTGTTCTGGTTTGCTAGCTGCTGGAATGCAATATACCAGAAATGGAATGGCTTTTAAAAAGGGGAATTTAATGAGTTGCTAGTTTACAGTTCTAAGGCCTAGAAAATGTCCCGATTAAAACAAGTCTATAGAAATGTCCAATCAAAGGCATCTAGGGAAAGATACCTTGGTTCAAGAAGGCCGATGAAGTTCAGGGTTTCTCTCTCAAGTGAGAAGGCATGTGGCGAACACAGTCAGGGCTTCTCTCTCAGCTGGAAGGGCACATGGCGAACATGGCGTCATCTGCTAGATTTCTCTCCTGGCTTCCTGTTTCATGAAGCTCCCTGGGAGGCATCTTCCTTCTTCATCTCCAAAGATCGCTGGCTGAAGGACTCTCTGCTTCGTAGTGTCACTCTCTCTGAATCTCTCTCTGTAAAATGTTTCCTCTTTTATAGGACTTCAGAAACTAATCAAGACCCACTCAGATGGGTGGAGACATGTCATCCCCTAATCCAGTTTAACAACTGTTCTTAACTAAATCTCATCAACCAGGGAGATGATCCCATCACAGTCCCAAATACACAGCATTGAATAGAGACTATTCTACCTTTAAGAAATTGGATTTATATTAAAACATAACTTTTCTTAGGGGGCATACTTCCTTTCAAACCAGCACATTCCACCCTCTGGCCCCTAAAAAAGACATGTTTTTCCCATATACAAATATATTAACTTCATAACAATATCAGAAACCTTAAACCTTTCAGTAGCAATACAATGAAGTACAAAATTAGAGACAGTATAAAATCTCATCAAGTCAGTTACAGGCATGGTCTGTCCTAAGGCAAAATTCTCTCCATTTGCTCTGGACCTTTGAAAACTCACAACAAGTTATTTGCTGCCAACATACAAAGGAGGAACATTCATAGGATACATAGACACATTTCCATAGGGAGGAAGGAACACAGGGGTCACCGGACCCATACAGTTTTGAAAACCCGCAGGGTAAAGTCCATTAGAGTTCAAAGTCTGAGAGTCATTTATCCTCAGGGCTTTAGAAAGTGGCAGTCCCACCCTTTCCAAATGCCTACGCCTGCCTCTCTCTGAATGCAACCTTGGGGGATATTGGGGAGACCACCTTTTTCTCGGCTCCACCCTCTCCAAGCATTGGGGCCGCACCCGGGCTCTCTGCCATCTCCGGGGCACACGCTTAACCCCTCCATGTGGTGGCAGCCAGGCTCCCCCCAAGCCCCAAGGAATGTGCTTCACCTTCTCCAAGGCCTGAGGCGGCATGACTCTTCCACTGCAATGAGGTGGAAGGCCTATTCTCTGCCTTTGGGGCAAACTCACCCTCTCCACGGGCTTGGGTGGGTCCACTCTCCTGGCCCGAGGCTTCCTGACTTCAGACCTCAGCCTCCACGGTTTTGCCTCTGAAGTTATTTTTCCTCCAATGTGTCCCTTCTCTGAACCCCTCAGTCCAGACTGGCAGCGGCTCTGTTTATACAGGTCCCACAGCACTCTCGTTGGCTTTCTATGCAGTAGCCTTGGGTCATGCCCATCAGACATAAGGAGTTTCCACAAATCTTTCCTGGATAACTCCATGTCCGATCCTGACTTTCTCTGAAATGGCTGACTGGTTCCACATCTCGTCAAATCCTCACATGGAGCACTATTCTCTGGGATCTCCATTTCTGGAGGCCCAGCATTTTCCAGAACTTCAATTTCTGGTTTCTTTGTACTCAAGAGTTCAGTTCTCAGCTTATCTCTTTCCTTTCGCATTTCACTATAAGCTGTGAGGAGAAACCAGGCTGCACTTTCGACACTTAATTTGGAAATCTCTTCTGCTAAATATCCAAGTTCATGGCTTTTAAAATCTACCTTCCAGCCAAAGCCACTAGTCAATTTTGCCAGATTATCTGCCATTTTAAAACAAGGATCGCCTTCCTTCCAGTTAACAATAACACGTGCCTCATTTCTGTCTAAGGCCTCATCAGAGGTATCTTTAGAGTCCACATTTCTACCAACAGTCTCTTCAAAGCATTCTAGGCCTTCTCTATCAAGCTTCTCACAACTCTTCCAGAATCTTTCCCATATCCATTTAAAAAGCCGTTCCAACATGTTTGGTATTTGCAAACTACAGCAGCAGCACCCCACTCTCTGGTACCAAAATCTGTTCTGGTTTGCTAGCTGCTGGAATGCAATATACCAGAAATGGAATGGCTTTTAAAAAGGGGAATTTAATGAGTTGCTAGTTTACAGTTCTAAGGCCTAGAAAATGTCCCGATTAAAACAAGTCTATAGAAATGTCCAATCAAAGGCATCTAGGGAAAGATACCTTGGTTCAAGAAGGCCGATGAAGTTCAGGGTTTCTCTCTCAAGTGAGAAGGCACGTGGCGAACACAGTCAGGGCTTCTCTCTCAGCTGGAAGGGCACATGGCGAACACGGCGTCATCTGCTAGATTTCTCTCCTGGCTTCCTGTTTCATGAAGCTCCCTGGGAGGCATCTTCCTTCTTCATCTCCAAAGATCGCTGGCTGAAGGACTCTCTGCTTCGTAGTGTCACTCTCTCTGAATCTCTCTCTGTAAAATGTTTCCTCTTTTATAGGACTTCAGAAACTAATCAAGACCCACTCAGATGGGTGGAGACATGTCATCCCCTAATCCAGTTTAACAACCGTTCTTAACTAAATCTCATCAACCAGGGAGATGATCCCATCACAGTCCCAAATACACAGCATTGAATAGAGACTATTCTACCGTTAAGAAATTGGATTTATATTAAAACATGACTTTTCTTAGGGGGCATACTTCCTTTCAAACCAGCACACGTATATACCATTTCTATTTTACAATAGAGTGCTGCTGTGCATGCCGAACTTTAAGGCCTGGTTGTTCAGACCACACCCAGCTCATGATAGACAACTCAGGTCTCATGGTAACTTGATGGCCCGTGGTTAAGCATTCTGTCTTTACTAAGGCCCAGTAGCAGGCCAAATTTATTTCTCAAAAGGAGAGTAGTTATCTGCAGCAGATGGTAAGGCTTTGCTCCAAAATCCTAAGGGTCGGCATTGTGATTCTCCTACAGGGGCCTGCCAGAGGCTACAAACATCATCTCTATATGCCACTGACACTTCCAGCACCATTGGATCTGCTGGATCATATGGCCTAAGTGGCAGAGTAACTTGTACAGCAGCCTGGACCTGTCGCAGAGCCTCGTCTTGTTCAGGTCCCTGCTCAAAATTAGCAGCTTTTCTGGTCATTCAATAAATGGGCCAGAGTAGCACACCCAAAGGAGGAATATGAATATGTTGTTGCCAAAATCCAATGAGACCAACTAGGCCTTGTGCCTCTTTTTTGGCCATAGGAGGGGCCAGATGCAGCAACTTATCCATCACCTTAGAAGGAATATCTCAATATGCCCCACACCACAGGACACCTAGAAATTTCACTGAGGTGGAAGGCCCCTGTACTTTTGTTGGATTTATCTCCCATCCTCTAGCACACAAATGCCTTGCAAGCAAGTCTAGAGTAGGTGCTACTTCTTTCTCATTAGGTCCAATCAACATGATATCATCAATGTAATGGACCAGTGTGATATCTTGTGGGAGGGAGAAGCAATCTAGGTCCCTGCAGACAAGATTATGACGTAGGGCTGGTAAGTTGATATACCTCTGAGGTAGGACAGTGAAAGTATATTGCTGACCTTATCAGCTGAAAGCAAACTGTTTCTGGTGGTCTTCACTAACAGCTATTGAGAAAAAAGCATTTGCCAGATAAATAGCTGCATACCAGGTACCAGGGGATGTATTGATTTTCTCAAGCAATGATACCACATCTGGAACAGCAGCTGCAATTGGAGTTACCACCTGGTTGAGCTTATGAAACTGTCATACTGAAAGACCCATCTGTTTTCTGCACAGGCCAAACAAGAGAGTTGAATGGGGATGTGGTGGAAATCACCATCCCTGCGTCCTTCAAATCCTTAAGAGTGGGAATAATGTCTGAAATCCATTCCAGAATCCTGTATTGCTTCTGACTTACTATTTTGCTAGGTAGGGGCAGTTCTAGTGGTCTCCACTTGGACTTTCCCACCATAATAGCCCTCACTGAACAAGTTAGAGAGCCAATGTGAGGATTTTTCAGTTACTCGGTATGTCAATTCCAATTATACGTTCTGGAACTGGGGAAATAACTACAGAATGGGTCCGGGGATGTGAGATGGACCTGACCTAAAACTCCATTGATTCACCTGGCTTCCATAAGCCCACACTCTAACTGGTGGACCAGAGTGACGTTTTGGGTCCCCTGGAATTAATATCACTTCTGACCCAGTGTCTAATAATCCCTGAAATATCTGATCATTTCCTTTTCCCCAATGCACAGTTACCTTGGTAAAGGGCCATCAGTCTCCTTGGGGGAGGCTTGGAGGAAGATTAACAATATAAATTTGTGGCAGTGTAACAGGGTTCTCCCCCAAAGGGACCTGGCCTCCCCTTCATTCAAGGGGCTCTGTGTCTGTAAACTGTCCCAAATTTGGAAATTGATTAAGGGGCTGTGACTCTGTGTTTTGTAATTCAGGTTAGACTTCTGTTCACTTGACCTAGAACACTTTTGTTTATACAGCTCAAACAAGAATTTAGTAGACTGCCCTTCTATTGTATTTCTAGGTACCCCATTATTTACTAGCCAATGCCACAAATCTCTGCAAGTCATATAATTTTGACTCTGTCTTTGAGTTTGCTGTCAATTATAATAGCCATGTCTACCTGTCTTTGGCAATTAAGTGCTGCCACCTGGATTCTGCCAACTCGGAATCTGGTCATGCTCATTGTGTTTAAGGATTCCAGCTCAGTGACAGCAGTTCCCACAGTAATATCTGACCTAAACAGAAGTGCAACTACAGAGCTCTTCAGGTATGATGGTGCTAATCTCACAAATTTATTACTCACTGTTCTGGTAAAAGGTGCATCCTCTGGACATTTCTGCAGTGTAACAGCCTGCTCTAAGCTTCTGGATCCTTTCATCTGCGTTATACCAGGGCAGTTCTGGCATTTCAACCTCAGGTAATGTCGGCCACCTTTTGATCCATGTTTCAACCAACCATCCAAAAAACTGTTAGTACCTTTTCTAACCCCTCAAGCTATAACATTGAATGCAGAATATTTGCTTAGTGGGCCCATATCAAAGTCAGCCTGATCCAGTTTTATATTCCTCCCACCATTATCCCACACCCTTAAAATCCATTGCCGCACATATTCCTCTGATTTCTGTCTATATAAATTGGAAAACTCACGCAGTTCTTTTGGAGTATAATGCACCTCTTCATACGTAATAGTTTGTACCTCACCTTTAGGGTCCTGTTGGGACTCTAGCCTAGATATAGGTCTGGAAGAAATGAGGGGTGGTGGGGGTGGGTCATGAAAAGAATTAGAAATATCTTCCAAGACATTTGCTTCAGGGCCTTCATTTGCAGTTTCATCTGGTGAAACAGGATTAATCACTCTAGGGCTAATCCCTTCAGGAGGAGGTTGGGTGGCCAATGCTTCAAGGCAGGCTGGAGGTTGGGTGACTATGTCCTCAGGACAGACTATTAAGGGTTATCTAGAGAAGACTCAGCATGACCTACGGTTTCAACCTTACCCCCGACATCATTATCAATCCATATGTCACCATCCCATTATTCAGGGGCCCACTCCTTTCCAATCAATGCCCTGACTTTAATGACAGACACCATGGAACATTGAGATTTCAGTGTATGCTGTAAAGTTACTACTCTAACAATAAGATTCTTAGTCTGATTTTCAGAGATCTCAAGTCTGCGGCTACAGGAAATAAGATTTTCCTTCAGAATACTCATAGAAACTTTTACATCTGTCAGATGGCGCTTAAGCTTCTCGTTTGAAGACTTAAGCCCATCCCTTTCACTCCCTAATGTATCCAGTGTATCTATCAACAATCAACCAACATCACTATACCTCTTATTTCCACAAAACTCTATAAAGGTGTCAAAAACATTATCCCCCAGAGCCTGGCTTCGTACAAGTGAAGCATTAGGAGAATCAAATGGTGATATTTTGACTCTCTTTTGCCAACTCATTCTACGGATTGGGAGTGTCATTCTGATTATGGGAATCAGAGTCCTTAGTGCCTTTGAGTCCAGTCAGAGTAGAAAACCATTCATAGACACCCATTTTTAAGATTCTGTTTCTTAAGAACCACTCCTGGTACCAAGTTGTATTAGTTAGGGTTCCCTAAAGAAACAGAATCAACAGGAAACACTTGCAAATATAGAATTTATAAAAGTGTCTCATGTGATCAACAAGAATGCAGAGTCCAAAATCCACAGGGCAGGCTGCGAAGTCGACAATTTCGATGGAGGATCTGGATGAACTCCACAGGACAGTCTCCCCAGCTGAAGCAGGAAGAGAGCCTGTCTCTTCTGAATTCTCCTTAGAAGGGTTCCAGTGATTAGAGTGAACATCACTCATTGAAGAAGACATTCCCCTTTGGCTGATTACAAATAGAATCAGCTGTGGATGTAGCTGATGTGCTCATGATTTAATTCTATGAAATGTCCTCATTGCAACAGACAGGCCAGCACTTGCCCAACCAGACAAACAGGTTACCATCACTTGGTCAAGTTGACACATGAACCTGACCATGACTATCCTGTATTCTGAATTATCTTAATCCCAACCTGTCTTCATTCATATCTCTAAATACCAGGTTATACACATATAATACAGCCTCTCAAAATACAGAAATAAGAATTACCACACCAGACTAAATTGGACTGCTCTAAGAGCTTACAATCTAGACCCATGTTTTCTTATAAGTATTTCCTAAATGAGAGCATACAATAATTGCTCTTTTGGTTTTGGCTTATTTTGTCTCACCAAACGTCCCACAGGTTCATTCAAAATGTTGCATCCCTCATAACATCATTCTTCTCTTAGCAATGTACTATTCAATCATGTGTGTATACCATCATTCACCAATCTACCTCTCCTTCAGCCACCTCCATTCATTTGACATCATGCATAATGTCCAAAGTCATCAGTCCATCAACACTCAATTTTAGATAATTTCATTGTTTCCAAGAGAAAGATAACCAATAAACACACACTCACCAAATAGAAAATCTAATTTTCCCTCCACTTAATCCTTGTCCCTCCCCTCGTTATTTAGCCCTGGTGTTGCTGTGGCACTATTGATGTTTTCCTGTTAAACATAGCCCATAGCCTGCAATAGCAGTTTTCCCCCTATACCCCAAACTTATACACTCTGGACAAGATTCATTATTTATAATTATAGTGTCAATCAATGGGAAACATTGGTCTATACATCCCATTTCAATCATGTTCACCTTCAGTGTGGTAATATTACTTACAGACCCACTAGTGAACCACCTTCACTTCTATCTATTCCCTTATATTTAATTTCAACCTCATTAGCCAACAATTCACCCATCTCTAGCTTCCATGTCTCCTTAGGTCCCTTATATTCTGTATTATAAACCTCTGATTTTATCTTGATCATAAAAATAGAACCATACAGTATCTATTATTTTGTATCTGGATTATTTCATTCAGCATTATGTCCTCAAGATTCATCCATCTTGTCATATCATTTCTTGTTACTGCTGCATAATATTCCATCTTATGTATATACCACATTTTGTTAATCCACTTATCTGTTGATGAGCACTTGGATCGTTTCTATCTTTTGTCAATGTGAATAATGCTTCTATGAACATTGGTGTGCAAACATCTGTTTATGTTACTGCTTTCAGCTCTTTTGGGTATATACCAAATAGAGGTATTGCCTTGTCAAAGAGCAAACTGATATTTAGTTTCCTAAGAAACTGACAAAATGTCTTCCATACAGGCTGCATCATTATACATTCCCGCCCACCAGGTTCATAGGTATCCCAATTTCTCCACATCCTTGCCAACATTTTTTTTTAAATCATGGGCAGGCACCGGGAATCGAACCTGGGTCTTGAAAATTCTTGCCTGCTGAACCACCATGGCCCACCCCCTCGCCAACATTTGTAGTTTTCTGTTTGTTTAATAACAGCCATCCTTATAGGTGTGAGGTGGTATCTCATTGTAGTCTTGAACTGCATTTCCCTTATAGCTAATGAAAATGAGCATCTCTTAATATGCTTTTGAGCCATCTGTATTTGCTCTTCTGAAAAATGTCTATTCACATCTTTAGTCATTTTGTAATTGGGTTGTTTGTTCTTTTGTTCTTGAGTTGTATGATTTCTTTATGTAGACAGAATATCAAACCTTAATCTGATGTGTGTTTTCCAAATATTTTCTCCCATTGAGTTGACTGGCTCTTTCACCTCTTTAACAACATGTTTTGATGGACAAAAGCATATGATATTGAAGAGTTTTCAATTATCTAGTTATTCTTTTGTTGCTTATGATTTGGATAGGAAAATTTAGGAAGCCACCTCCTATACCAGGTCTTGAAGATGTTTCCATACAGTTTCTTCTAGGAGCTTTATACAAGCCCTCATATTTAAGTATTTGATCTACTTTGAGTTAATTTTTGAATAGGGTGTAAGGTTAAGAGTCCTCTTTCGTTCTTTTGGCTATTGAAAGCCTGTTTTACCATGCCCATTTATTGAAAAGACTATTTTTTCCCAATTCAGTGCATTAGGGGGCTGTTAAAGATCAGTTGACTATAGATTTGGTGGTCTATTTCTGTGCTGTTGATTTGATTCCTTCGGTCAATACTTATATCTTTGTGCCAGTGCTATACTGTTTTTGACCACTGTGGCTTTGTAAGTTTTGAATCAGGAAGTGTTCATCCTCCCACTTCATTACTCTTTTTAAGGCTGCTTTAATCCCTTCCTGATTAATTTGGTAATTAGCTTTTCAAGTCTTCAAAGTTGGTTGGTGGAATTTTAGTTGGTACTGGATTGAATCTGTAGACAGTTTTGGTAGAATTGACATCTTCATTACATTTAACCTTCCTATCCATGAGCAGGGAATGTCTTTCCACCAATTTAGATCTTCTTTGGTTTCTTTTAGCAATGTTATGTTTTCTGTGTACAAATCATTTACATCCCTAGTTGAGTTCATTCCTCGATACTTGATTCATTTAGTTATTATTTTGAATGGAATTTTTTTCCTAAACGGACTCCTCAGTTAGATCATTGCTTGTGTATAAAAGCATCACTGATTTTTGCATGTCAATTTTATATCCCTCTATCTTGGTGAATTTGTGTATTAGCTCAAGTAACTTTGTTCTAGATTTCTCAGGATTTTCCAAGTATAGTATCATGTCATTTGCAAATAATGAAAGTTTTATTTTTTTTCTTTCCAATTTGGATGCCTTTTATTTCTTTTTCCTGCTTTATTGCTCTGGCTAAAACGTCTAGTACAATGTTAAATAACAGTGGTGACAGAGGGCATCCTTGTCTGATTTCTGATCTTAGGGGGAAAGCTTTCAATCTCTCTTCATTAAGTACGATGGTGGCTATGGCTTTGTTATATATGCCCTTTTATTATATTGAGGAAGTTACCTTTGATTCCTACTTTTTGAAGAATTTTTATTAGAGAAAATTGTTGAATTTTCTTTGATGTTTTTTCAGCATCAGTTGAAATAAACATGTGATATTTCCTTTTTCAGTTTGTTAATGTATTACATTATGATTTTCTTGTGTTGAGCCATCCTTGCATTCCTGGTATAAACCCCACTTGGTTGTGGTGTATAAGTCTTTCAATGTGCTACTGAATTGGATTTGCTAGCATTTTGTTGAGAATTTTTGCATCTGTGTTCATTAGGGAGATTGGTCTGTAGTTTTCCTTTCTTACAGCATCTTTACCAAGTTTTGGTATTAAAATGATGTTAGCTTCATAAAATGAGTTAATAATGTCCTTTTTCCTCAATTTTTTGGAAAAGTTTGAGCAGGATTGGTGTGAATTCCTTTTGGAATGTTTGATAAAATTCCCCTCTGAAGCCATCTGGCCCTGGGCTTTTTTTGTAGGAACGTTTTTGATGACTGATTGAATCTCTTTACTTGTGATTGGTTTGTTGAGATTTTCTATGTCTTCTTGAGTCAGTTCAGCTTGTTTGTGTGTTTAGGAATTTGTTCATTTCATCTAGATTGTCTAGTTTGTTGGCACATAGTTGTTCATAGTATCCTCTTATGATTTTATTTTATTTCTTCAGGGTCTGTAATGACCTCTGTCAAATTTCTGATTTTGTTGATTTACATCCTCTTTCTTTTTTTTCTTTGTCAGCCTTGCTAGTGGTCCATCAATTCTGTTAATTTTCTCAAAGAACCAACTTTTGGTTTTATTGATTCTTTCTGTTGTTCTTTTGTTCTCCCATTCATTTAGCTCTGCTTTAATCCATGGCATTTCTTTTCTATTTGCTTTGGGATTAATTTTCTGTTCTTCTCAAGTTCCTCCACTTGAGCAGTTAAGTCCTCAATTTTTATTCTTTATGTTTCTTATTTTAGGCATTTAGGACTAAAATTTCCCTCTCAGCACAGCCTTTGCCACATCCCATAATTTCTGATGTGCTGTATTGTTTTTAATTTGTGTCCAGAGAGCTACCTCTTTATCTAACAATTTCTTCTTTTACCCACTAGTTGTTTTGGAGTGTGTTATTTAATCTCCATGGATGTGTGAAAGTTCTCATTCTTTGGTGGTTATTGAGATCCAACTTCATTACATTGTGATCAGAGAAAGTTCTTTTCATAATTTCAATGTCTTCAAATTTATAAAAATCTGTTTTGTGCCTCAGCATATGATCTACCCTGGAGAATGTTCCATAAGCATTAGAGAAGAATGTACATCCTGATGTTTTGGATTGTAATGATCTATATATGTCTGTTAGGTCTAATTCATTTGTCAAATTGTTTAACTTCTCTCTTCCTTGTTGATCTCCTGTCTCTTGTTCTATCTATAGAGGGCAATCGTGTACTGAAGCCTCCTTCTATTATTTTTGAAACATCTATAGCTCCCTTCATTTTTGCCAATGTCTATTTCATGTACTTTGGGGCTCCTTGATTGGGAGCAAAACATTTAAAATTCTTATTTCTTCTTGGTTAATTGACCCTTTAAATAATATATAGTCTCTTTCCTCTCTTATGATGTCTTTACATTTGAAGTATATTTGGTCTGATATTATTATAGCTACTCCTGATTTCTTTTGGTTATAGCTTGCATGGAACATCTTTTTCCATCCTTTCACTTTCAGTCTATCTATATCCTTCTGTCTAAGATGAGTCTCTTGTAAGCAGCGTATACCTGGATAATATTTCTTAATCCATTCTGCCAATCTGTATCTTTTAATTGATAAGTTTGATCTGTCAGCATTCAAAGTTACTATTGTAAAGGTGTTTCTTGAATCTATCATCTTACCCATTGGATTTTATTTGTCAGAACTATATATTCTTTTCTGTCTTTCTCTTTTTATCCTCTAAGTTACCCTTATGGTACTCTCAATTTTGTGTCCTTCTCTAGACTCCCCTTTCCTGTCTTCTTTTTTTTTCAGCTAGCTGAATTCCCTTTTGCATTTTTTGTAGGGGCACTCTCTTGTTGACAAATTATCTCAGGATTTGTTTGTCTATGAAAATTTTAATCTCCCTCAGTTTTGAAGGACAATTTGGCTAGGTACAGAATTCTTGGCTGGAAGTCTTTCTCTTTCAGGATCTTAAATATATCATATGTGTGACTTCTTTCCTCCATAATTTCAATTGAGTAGTCTGAATTTAGTCATATGTGATTTCTCTTGTATGTAGTACATTGTTTTTCTCTTGCTGCTTTCAGAATTTTCTTCTCTTTAACATTTAACAGACTGATTAATATGTGTCTTAGGGAAGGCCTATTTGGCTATATTCTATTTGGAGTTCATTGGGCTTCTTTGATTTTCATATTTATGTCCTTTATACAATTTGGGAAGTTTTCCCCCATTATATTCTCAACTACTCTTCCTAGCCCTTTACTCTTCTCTTCTCTCTCTGGGACGCTGATGCTTCTTATATTTATGTGCTTTGTTTTGTCCATCTGTACCCTAAGATCCAATTTAAATTTTTCCATTTGCTCTTTCATGTGATCAGAATCAGTTGTCCTGTCCTCTAGTTCACTTATTCTTTCTTCTACCTCTTCAAATCTGTTGTTGTGTGTCTCTAGTATTTTTTTATTTGTTCTGCTGCACCTTCAATCTCTATGATATCTGCTATTTTTCTATTTATTCTTTCAAATTCTTATTTATGCTCTTGTAGTATCTTCTTGATTTCCTTTAATATCATTAGTCATCCCATTGATTTTATTTAGTAGTTTTATATGAACTTCGTTTAGTTATTTCAAAGTCTGTGTCTCCTCTGGTGTTTTAATTTGGTCATTCAGCTGGGCTATATTTGCCTGTGTCTTGATGTGCTTAGTGATCTTCTGTTGCCTGCCATGCATGTAAATATCTTGACCAGGTTACTCAGAAGTTGATTTCCTTCCATGGTCTAAAGGTTTGCATTTAGGAGATGGATGTGGAACAGGATACAGGGTGTAGGGCGGGGCACAACAGTGCAGTGACAGGTTCTGCCCAGGTATAGGCTTGGGTCCAGGGCACTATGCTGTGAGCATGTAGTGTGGGTACAGGGTTGTGGAGGTGTGATGCAGGGGCTCTGGCGGTGGGTTGCAGCTGATGCAGGCCTTGGAGCATAGGAGCAAGGTGCCGTGTAGGGGATACAGAGGTAGGGTGCAGCAAGAACTGACTGGGGGAGCGGGGGTGCTGTGTGTATACACAGGGGCTGGTGTGTAGGCAGGATGTGGGTGGGAACATAGAGTGTGAAGGTCATGGGTATCATGGTGTGGGGTATGGGACACAGAGGTCTGGGCACAGGGAGTGCAAGGCACAGGTGTCTCCTTGTATAGGGAGAGGGGTCCAGAGAGACCAGGATGCAGATGTGCGAGCATGTAGGGATAGGGCACAGGTTGTAGGGGTTGCAGAATGTGGGTCAGGGGTGGGTAGTGTCAGCTGGGTGGAACCCTGTTGTGGGTGTGCAAGTGCTGGTGAATGTATGGGTGACTGGATGAGCAGGTGTAACCCAGGCATGAAGGTGAGTTCCCAGAGCCCAGATGTGCAGGTGACTACCTGCAAGGCTCAGGGAGGGGCTGGGCTACAGCGCATGGGTTTTGGAAGGGGTGGGCAAGACTATGTGCTTGTTTGGGAGATGTGGGTCAGGCTATGGCAGACATGCACACATGTGCAGGGCAGGGGTGTGAGGTGGAGACACGTGGGCTGGGGGTGTGGGAGTCTGGGCAGGGGTGCTTGGAACACAGAGGGGGGCCAGTGACAGAGTTCAGGTAGGTGGGGTATGGGGGAAGACACTGGGTAGGAGCAGCACATGTAACAGTAATATGTTGAAAGAATGCAGCTTGGCTTACTTCCTTGTCCCTATCTCCCTGTCCATGCATTCCTGAGCCCTCTGGGCTTCCATTTTGAAAGGGGCACACTGGGCTGTTTGTACTAGCAAGATGGTCTCCAATTCTCTGTGTCTCAAGTCTTCAGCTTTTGCATTCAGGGCCTCCCTCTGTAGTGCAAAACACTCTCCCAGGTCACTCACATCCTGGAATTGCTATCCCAGTCACTTTCCTGTCACTTCTCTAGCTGTTCCTTGAAGCAGGTGTGTACTTAGCCTATCCTACTCCACCACCTTACTTGAAAGACAGCTCTGTCTTAACACAAGGTCTAGTACTTTTTAACAAATTTTATAATCTAAATTCATAAGCAATAATATTTGTCATAGAGTAACTGCTGTCTTTAATATTTTGTGTTTGGCTATATGATTCCAATCATTCATTCACTCATTGATTTTCCTTTCTGTATGCCCGGTACTGTGTAGTTACTGGTGAAACAAAATTGAATAAGTACAATACAGTCCCTGTCTTCCTAGACAGGACTGTCTTTGCACTTGACTTCAAAGTCATAACAAGATAACTTGACTTCAAAGTCAAGTGCAAAGAAATAAAATAAATTAATAACTATATTAAACCATTATAAAGTGTTAAGGTAGTGAACTATTGGGGTAGAAAATAATGGTGGTAAGAGGTGTACTGTATGGGTAAACCCATTGTAGTAGGGAATCCAGGGACGGCTTCTCTGAAAGGTACCATTCATTTAAAGAGGGGCTGGAAAGATGCATGCAAAATACGGAGTATGGACATTTGAAGTAGGCTCAACATCACGTGCACAGTCCTAAGGCAAGAATTAGTAGCTTTATCTAAGGATCTAAGAAAACGCTGTTACAGTCTGAACAAAAAGAAAAGTAGTATAAAGTAGAAGAGAGAGCTAACTGGGATCATGCAGGCATTAAGAGGAGTGTGGCTATTATTCTAAGTGCAACAATTTATCATCCCTGCTTCCCCTTGCTCCTTTATAGGAAAGAGTCAAAGATGTCAGCTGCCTTGGCATTAACAATTAGCTGATATTGGGTTGCAATTAGCTGATACTCTATATCTTTAGTGAAAGGAAACTTGGCCTGCGCAACTATTTTTCTATGGGGTTTGAAACAATTGTTGGCCAAATTGTACCAAAGAATCTACATATTCTCCACTACAGGAAGAGTATCCTTAAACCAAAATAAGGAACCAAGAATTCAGAAACATAGTGTTAATATAAAAAAGTCTTTGTACAGTGCTAAGAGTATTTGGATATTGGAAAATAATGGGTTACTTGACATAAGCCCTGTTTAAGCTATGACTCTTTGATGAATACATTAAAACAGGATTCCTTCAAATTGGATTAATCCACAGAGATCCAGAATGAAGAAAGTTCCAAAAACAACCAATGGCATAAAGCCTGACTGCTCAATTTGAACTAAAATGTTCATTTGCTTCTAGAATGGTATTACTCTGTAACAATGTGACAAATACTTTGTAACCGACCCTTAGCAAGAATTTGGCTCTTGTTACTACCACTTTAAAATCTGCTGACTTTTCTGAAAACACCATAGATAGAATTGTTTACTTTCAATCATGTAGTTTTCATTCTACTAGGAAGCACATTTTAAAAACAATCTAAAATTAAATTATTTTAACAAACACAGTGAGTTTTCCTTTAGTGCATGCTGGAACTTCATGCTGACTTAAACAGAAGTAGTTTTATCAGCTGATAACAATACAGATCATGACTACTGGCCAACAATGTGACTACTGGCCAACAATGTAACTACTGACCAACAGTGTGACTTAAAAGTTGCTTTGCTTTTCTGTAATACAAGAAAAAATGCATTAATAAGGCTTTGGAGAGCATTCTTTTATTGGTCTACTTAGCTTTTGTCAAATTTCCAGGTTATAGCATTTTATTTGGGACATCATATGTTTTGCTCCAGCAAGGAAGTTGCATCATTTGCAAAACCAGAAGGACTTTGAGCTTCTAGGATGGTGTGATAGTTTGAAACTGAATGGGCTCCAGAAGATCATGTTCTTAAAGCTAATGCAGAAATCGTCCCAAGATGGTGGCTTAGTGAGGTGTGGAATTGTTTGTCCTCCAGAGCTGCTAGTAAATAGCCAGGAACAGCACAGAACAACTGCTGGGGTCATGTCAGTGACTGGACACACAGTGTACACCAGTCTGGACAAGAGGGACCAACTGTGATCCCACCCAGAACCGTGAGTCCCCCAAGCCGTGGAGGCCGGCTCCCCTCCCCCACAGGCTGCTTCTCAGAGGGGAAAGGAAAGGGACTTTACTAACAGCAAGGAGCTGAGCTCAACCAAGCTCCAATTGTGGAATTAACTAACAAATTCTGACAACTAAAAATAGACCCCCACCTCAGCTGAACCTGGAATAAAAGCTGAGATGGCTGGATTTTGCCCTGATGCAGAGGGGGCAGGGCTGATGGGGAAAAAAAAACAGAGGTGTTTTCAGATCGGACAGCACAAAATATTTGAAAAGGTCTGGGTGCTGAAGGAAAGGAGGGGGCATGTAAGACCTGGAGATACACAGAGCGGCATACCAATTTAAGCTCTTGATTGGCAAACCTGAGGAATGGAGGCCCTGTTCTGAAAAGGAATTTTTTTTCTTTTCTTTTTTGTGGCTGTGTTTCAATGGCTTGACTCCTCTTTGCGTACAGCTGCAAGGCTTCTCAGGGTCCAACTACCCCAGGCAAGGGCAAAATTAAGCTTGTCTGAGAGGCAAAGACGCTGGTGAGGTGAAAGAAAGTAATTCTCCATGGTCGTGTGAGATAGTTTTATAAATCTCATATTTATAGATATCTTCTGTTGGTTCTGTTTTTCTAGAGAACCCTGACTGATACAGTAACCATCATCAATTTTTTGTTATCTATATCTTCTTCCCTTTTAACCAACAATCACCTTTGTTTGACCCTTTAGGCCATTAGAAATTTGTGCCTTGAGTGGAGTGAGTTCTTATGTCACTAAAACCTTGGGGTACTTGGGGAAAAGTGATATCTCTAGAGGAGATCTTGTTCTGTAGAATGCTCCTGTCTCAGGAAAGTAACAGGTGAACTAGACATAGGAAAGTAAACTAGACATACAAACTACAAACTGAGCCCAACAAAGTGGCCATTGCTGTCTGTCTAGTTTCTAGTGAAACATTATATTTCTTGGGTTAAAGGGACCATGTCATAATCCTAGGTTCAGGGTCTCTTAAGGCATAGCCCCAAATCATTCCAGATAGGATATAAATGAAACATAGAATTAGAAAAATACAGAAAATCAGCAAAACCAAAGGTTGGTGCTTTGAATAGATCAATAAAATAAAATAAAACATTTAACTTAGACCAATAAAAAAGAGGGATGATTCAAATAATTAAAATCAGAAATGAAACAAGGAATATTACTGGTAGCCCCACTGAAATGGAAAGATTATAAGAGTATATTATGAGCAACTGTAAAACAACCAATTAGATAACCTAGATAATTGAACAATTTCTATAAACATACATATTGAATACACTAGCTCAAGAAGAAATTCAAGATCTCAAAGACCAATAACAATGAGGTTTAATCAGTAAGTAAAACTGTCCTAACAAAGAAAAGTTCATGACTAGATGGCTACACTGGTGAATTTTACCAGAAGTTCCAGCAAGAAATAACATCTATACTGCTTAACCTCTTCTGAAAAACTGAAAAGGATGGATGTTTCTTAACTTCTTCTGTGAGACAAAATCATCATAATACCATGCCAGATAGAGATACTACAAGAAAAGAAAATTACAGCCAATATTCTTATAAATAAGGTTGCAAAAATTCTGAACAAAATACTAGCATTCCTAATCCAATGACAACACATTAAAATAATTACATATCAAGACCAAATGGGATTTATCCCAGGTATGCAAGGGAGGCACAACAAAGGGATCCCAATGAATCTGACACACTGTGTGGACAGAACAAAGTGGTGGGTGGAATGCCCGACCATGACAATTAACGCGGTAAAGGTATCTGACAAAATCCTGCACCTCTTCTTGATAAAAGACACTTAGAAAATAGAAGAAAGAATAGTTCAGAAGGAAACTTGCTCGAATGATAAAGGGTATATATGAAAAACCACAGCTAATATTATGCTCAATGGTGAAATACTGTAAGCTTTCCCTCTAAGATCTGGAACAAGACAAGGATGCCCACTGGCACCACTGTTATTCAATATTGTGACAGAAGCCCTAATTAGAGCAGTTAGGCAATAAATAGAAATAAAAACCTTCCAAAGTGGAAAGGAAGAAGTAAAACTTTCACTATTTGCAGATGGAATGATCCTACATACATAGAAAATCCTGAAAAATCTGCAGCAAAGTTGTTAGAACTCATATATGAATTCAGAAAAGTGGCTGGATGCAAGAATAACATGCAAAAATCAACAGGGTTTCTGTACAATAGTAGTGAACAATCTGAAGAGAAAATCAAGAAAATATTTTATTTACAATAGTAACTAAAAGATTCAAATATCTAGGAATAAACTTAACCAAGGATTTAAAGACTTTTATAGGTAAAACTATAAAACATTGCTAAAAGAAGACCTAAATAAATGGAAGGACACTCTCTGTTCATGGATTGCAAAATTAAATATTGTTAAGGTGTCAATTCTACCTAAAGGAATTTACAGATTTAACACAATCCCAATGAAATCTCCAAAAGGCTTCATTGCAAATATAGAAAACCCAATCATCAAATTCATATGGAAAATTAAGAGCTTCTGAATAGCCAAAACCACCCTGAAAAATAATGATGAAGTTGTAGATCTCACACTTCCCAATTTTAAAACTTATTACAAATATACCGTGATCAAAACAGCAAGTGTTGGCACAAGGACAGACATGTAAGCCAATGGAATCAAATTCAAGTTCAGAGATAAACATACTCTTATATCCATGGCCAGTTAGTTTTTGACAGTGATGACAAGTCCACTCAATGAAGAAGAAATAATCTCTTAAATTGTGTTTGGAAAACTGGATATTCATACTGAGAAGAAGAGCAAATATGGACCTCTACCTCATAACATGTACAAATCTAACTTGGAATGGATCAAAGATCTAAATATAAGAACCAAAACTCCTAGAAGAAAACACAGGGAAGCATCTTCAGTACCTGTGTTAGACAATGGTGTTTTAGACTTTTACATCAAAGAATAAGCAGCAAAAGATAAATGGAATTTCATTGAAATTAAAACTTCTGTGCATTAAAGGACTTCATCATGAAATAAAAATGCAAACTAGAAAATGTGAAAAAATATTTGGAAACCACATATCTGATAAGGGTTTAATATTCAGAATATATAAAGAAAAGCTACAACTGAATCAAAAACTAAAAGCACCCAATTAAAAATGAACAAAATACTTGAATAGATATTTCTTGAAAGAAGATATGCTAATGGACATAAACACATAAAAAGATTCTCAACATCATTAGCCATTAGGGAAATGCAGATTGAAACTTCAATGAGATGCCATTTCATACCCACTAAAGCAGGTACTATTAAAAAGATAGTGTTCGAGAGGATGTGTAGAAATAGGAACCCTCAGCCATCACTGGTGGAAATTTAAAATTTTATAGCCACTATGGAGAACTATTTGGCACTTCAGAGAAAGTTAAGTATAGAATTACCATATGACCTGACAATCCCATTTCTAGGTATATACCCCCAAAGAATTGAAAGCAGGAACTCAGAAAGATATTTGCACATCAGTGTTCATAGTGACATTATTCACAATTACTAAAAATGGGAAGCAACTCAAATCTGTCCGCAGGATAAAGAAGATATGGCATATACCTATGATGGTATATCTTTCTGTTGTAAAAAGGAAGGTATTATGACACGTAACAATACAGATGAGCCTTGAAGAGATCCCATTGAGTAAACTAAGCCAGATCCAAAAGGAGAATTACTGAATGATCTCACAGATATGAAATAATTAGAATAGCAAATTCACAGAGTCAGAAACTATAATACAGGCTATCAGGGGTCATGGTGGGGTAGGAAATAGGGAATTAATGCTTTAATTGATACAGAATTCCATTTTGGAGTAATGAAAACATTACCAATAGGTAATGGATGACCATGGTTAGCACAACATTGTGAATGTAATTAATATTATTGAAGTACATATTTCATTATCAAAAGAGGAAATTTTAGGTTATATATATGGTAGCAGAATAAAATTAAGAAAACAAACTGAAAGGACTGCTAAATAAACATTAAAACCCAATGTAAACTATGGACTATAGTTAATAGTATAATTGCAATAATGGTTTCATCGATTGTAACAAAGATACCATGTTAATACAAAATCTTAATAACAGAGAAAGCTACATGTGAAGGGGTCTTATTGGGACTCCGTTTTGTCTGTATTATTTTTCTTTTAATCTACAGTTTCTTTAATAAAAGTTTTAAAAAGTTCCCCCCAAACAGACTGCCCTTTGTCAGATCAACTCATTTTCAGAGGAAGTTACAGGTAGCAATGTGAGTACACATAAAAAGCAGAAGTTTTATCAGGTGGAGGTTAGGGGGGGTATCAAGAGTCCTTCATGCTGCAGTCATGCACGATTAATGGACCACCTGTCTGCAGGCTTTTGACTTCAAAGGATGGTGTGCTGGCTTGAAATGGTTATGTACCTGAGAAAAGCCATGTTCTTTTTCCTGACCCAGTCTTGTGGAGGCAGACGTATTGTTTAGGTGGAACCTTTTAATTAGGTGATTTCTATGGAGATGTGTCTCTGCCCACATAAGACAGGTCTTAATCCACTTAATGCAGTCCTCTAAGAGGGAACCATTTTTGAAAAAGCTTCAGAACTGACACAGACAAAGACCTTTGGAGATGCAAAAAGAAAATGCCCCAGGAAAGCTGTTTGAAACCAGAAGCTAAAGGACTGGCAGATGCCAGCCATGTGCCTTCCCACATCGGCCTTTATTGAGTCAAGGTGGATTGACTTAAATAATTGACAAACTCTGGATGCCTTAGTTTGAACATTTTTATGGCCTTAGAACTTTGAACTTGTAACTTAATAAATTTTCTTTATGAAAGCCATTCAATTTCTGGTATATTGCATTCTGGCAGCATTAGCATACTAAAACAGATGACAACCATTTTTTATAGACATGAAAAGGAAGTTAGCCTGGATGGGATATTGTCCATCTTATAGGGACAGAATTATGGCAGTTGGGCTTAATTTTGTATTGGATCAAAGGTAACTAACTAGAGACTATATGGGTCAACTTGCCTTGGTGCATGTTTCAAATTTCAAAAGATTTTAAGAGGAAACAAGAGGGTGCTTAAAGAGGGAGTAGGGTATACATTTTTGTGTGGTTTTTTTTTTTGGCACTGAGGCATCCCCAAGGTTTTCTCTACATAGTTTTATTACTTTTAAATATTGCATTTTGACACATAGGACCACTACTCACAACATCAAAATTTATTTCAATTTATGATGTATTAATAATCATAAATGTGGCTTTACATTTTTTTAATGATAATCTCAACTGCAACTTAAGTGTGAGTGACATATCCTGCAATTTCTCTGCTACTTAGAAGTGATGGATGGAGATTATTTATATATTTTTCTGTTTACTTGAAGATATTTAACACCAGGAAAGGATTAAGGAAAAAGAAATACTCTCCATATGTATGCATGAATTTTTTAGGAGAAAAAAGAAGCACACTTTGCCAAAGTGCTATTTGTAGCTATTTCCAAATTTCATTTTCTGATGTTTTAAAAATTTTTTGCAGCCCCACCTAAGATAACAGCTGTGAGGCTTGAAATAAATGAAATCTAGGAGGACTTAAAATAAAACTAACGATCTGAAGATGAGCAAAACCTGATGTGATAAAGCTTTATCTTACGAATTTTCTTGGAGTTCATATTGGGAAATCAACTTAATTGTCCACAATGAGTATTTGACTTTTGGAGCTTTTGAGAGAGGACTTTGCAAGAACGACCATGCACTGAGTCACTGTAGATTATGAAATTTAATGATATTATCTTATGTACTCCTCATGACAGCTATACACGTTGGTTATTATTATCTCCAATTTTTACACAAGGCTCCAAGAGTTGGAGAGGTTAACAACTTGCCCAACATTGCATCGCCCTTAATGAGGCAAGAAAGATTTCAAATCTGAATACAACTCCAGAAACTGTAAAGCTATCCTATCTGATCCAGCCACGTGCCTAATAATTGTTATTTATGTGCTTAATAAGGAAATCAAATCTACTTACAGGGACACTTTAATAATCACCTAATTGAAGTAGAGGCCCTAAATGTCTGGGCTGAACTATCCAACTGGTATGCCATCATCAAACAGTTAAAGACAAAAGTTTGGAATCATGGGTCAGATGAGGCAGGTCAGCATGAGTGGATCATTTCTGGTTTGGCAGAGCCTCCAACAGTATAGTAACTAGAAAGGAGCATCGCAGACACATGGAATAAAGAAGGCTTTTCAGAATCTACCTAACTATGTGCTAGCTTAGGAAAGAAATGAATAACTGTTAAGTGGATGGGATAGTTCATTAACTTTTTCACACTGTTTGTCACTGATTTATCCTAGGTAGGATAATTCTCAATGAAACCTACAAAGATTCCAATATGTTATTCCTGAAATAGACCAGTTTTGACCATGACTTTCCTATCTGGTATTGTGCACAAACACATTCATGGTGATTCTTATTTGACTTTGACTGAAATTGATCAAGGTAATTGCCAATCTACTCCTTAAGAAAAACTGACTTTAAGTCAAATCATCACTTCTATGGTGAGTAATAACAGAAAATTTATTAGATCACATGTGTAAGGGTACATACAGAGTGAAAAAAAAAACAATTTTCCCTGGTCAATAAAGGAAAAAAAAAGACCCCCCTTCTCTATTCTTAGAGCATTTTCTTTAGAAAATCTATAATTTAACATTCTTTGCCACTTTGAAATGTATGTAGACATTAGAAACATTAAAATAAGCCTCTTGCTTACTTTACAATACAAGAATGTCTTTCTTAAGGACCTGTAGACATTAAGGAAGATAGTAGACTTATTTTCCCATTTTCAGGGGTGTTTAGCTTGGGGATGTGGCTCCAAATTTTAACTCTCTACCTGTCTTAGAGATATGAGAAGTTTCATTATTCCTTTGGATAGAGGTAATTAATAAACACAGAGACCACCTCAATTACCAGGTGAATTTAAGATGACCTATGTGTGACAAATGTGTCTGTCAAGTCCTTGTACCTTAAGACTAGTTATCTTGAGTCCGTGTATGTCATGAACTATATCTGCCTGGCAGTATAAAAGGGTGAGAATTCTTTCTTTACAGTCTCTTTAATGGATTGGCTGTGATGCATCACATTCTGGTTTAATGCTTATTCAATAATACAATTGGTTTTCTTTCTCTTCTACCTTTGAGGAAGGGTTTTCTGGGTTGGGAGAAGATTTTTTTTTAATTATATTTCCCCAACAGATGTTATTACTGTACTAAAACAAGCCATGTCTAAAATGCGTCTTTCAGAATTTGGGAAACCCAATCAGAAATTTCAGTTCTAGATTAGCTGCTTCATTATTTATTGATAAAAATTACATTTATAACTGCTAATAACCAATAGTATGATTAAGAGAAGACTCCAATCTAGAAAAAGAGGATGAGGCATATGTGCTTGGCCCTATAGAATGCTTTGCAGCTTGGGACCGAACAAAACTTGCTATTAGCACCTCTGTTTCTTCAGCTTCTCCTCTTTCTCTTCCCCTGTCAATGTTATAAAGTTTGTTTTCAAGGATCTTTGCTCTAATAAAAAGCTAAATTTAAGAGTTTTTTTTTTTAATTCTGGATATACTTTTTATTGCTCAAAGTACAGCACAGAGAATTAAACTTTCAAAAACCAAGTGATAAAAAAGAAAGGAAAAGAGATTAAAGAACATGAAAGTACTGCCAAGATGGATTCAGTAAAAAATGTGTAGTATATTTTTTCAAACTCTGAATTTTCATCTTTTTATGACAGCCATGTTTTTAAAAATAGTATTAATCTCAAATCATTTTTTCTATTTATATCAATTCTCCATTAAGGTATGGCATGCATTTTAAGCAGTAGCTTCAGAAAAACACATTCCCTGTTTTATTCCTTTCTACAAAACATAGATAAAGCACTCCTTGCAAAGATATTATTCTCCCAGTACACATGCTATGAAATGTTCTCAGAAAAGTGCCATGGGGAAAGGAGAGCTTGTACTCTGCTAATGGGACTTAGGAGAAAAGAACGGATAAAGGGACAAAGCACACAACCCATCTCCCTTCTCTTCAAACATAATATTAATGGCAAAAGGAAATGTAAAAGTAAGTGAATCCCTCAGTATCCATAAACAATCCAGGCAAGTGTGGATAGTAATGGGACTTTCCATCTCTCCTAGCACCCATTGGTAAGAAACAACTGAATCCTGTCACAGCCTGTAACAAAGGGGTTCACTAAGATAACTTTTGGTGAGCCATCTGCCTTTATGGTAATGTCTACCATAATATATCATTCTTGGTATTTAGGTGTAAACCAAGCTTCTCTTCCTAATTCTTCAATTTAGTCTTACTAAACAGGCAAATCCTCTAAATAAGATCATAAAGCAAAATGAATAACTTAAAAAAAATGAGCATCATCATGTGTCCTGTCATTGCAAAATTTGTCTAAGATTGTCTGAATCCAAATATCGGATTTGTCTTTGAAAAACAAATTTATTGATATTATCCTCCTCTTTAACCACCTTAATGGGAATTCTAAATACTAAGGATTAAGTAAATTATGATTCAATTATAGAATATATAGTATTCAGCCATTAAAATCATGCTAAAAAGAATATTTAATGATACGAGAAAACAGTAATCTTATTTTGCAAAGTGGAAAAGCAAGTTGAATAATTGTATATTTAATATGCACTTTTTTGTAGAAATATACATACATATATACATAAAAAGAGCAAAAAGGCTCTTTTTGTTATGAACTGATTATTTCTATATGATAGATTTCTAGATTTTTTTGTTGATTTTCATCTACTTTGATTTCATCCAAACTAGTTGAATATTTTTCTTCTGAAAGCGTATTGCATCTTTTCTTTTCTATGTAAATTATAATCTTTTGAAGAACCATTCAAATTTTATTACCCCACATCTTAACCTTCCTTAATATACTAACAATCTCTCTTCTAAACTCTTGAGCCTAAATCTAATTCTTGAGAGCAGAACCAATATTTTATAACCTTCCCTATCTCCCGTAGCACTTATATTAGCATAGAAAAGTTGTTTGTTGTTTGGTAAATACTAGTAGCATTTGAAAGGAGGCGTATAGGACATACACTGATGCACAAACACACACATACACAGGTCTTTTTATTGTTTTTTTAAGGGGATGCTCTTCAGTCCTATTTATTTTACCCAATTGTCATCACCCAAGTCACAAAACCTCAATTGATAGGAACCTTGGGAACCCTCCACTCTGCAATCAATCCCCCCCAAGATAGTCTCTTTGAGTCTAGCCTGGGCTAGGATATCATAAACCACAAAGAAATCAGAAACATATGAGGGTCATTCCATTGCTAGAAATATTCAAGATACTGAAATATTATTTGTGTGGTTAGCTAAAACACATACATGCTCAAATCTAAAAAGATTAAATCCTGCACTATCTATAGGTAATGCTGTTTTAATACATTAATGTGGATAAGACCAGAACTCTAATTGTAATGGCATTTTAAACTAAAAATAAAAATAATAGATAAAATTTCCTGGTTTCTTTATGCTGGTTGATAGCTTTGCTTTCACTATCTATTTTATTGTGGAGTGGTTGTGACGGATGACAGTAAAGTTAATAGGGTTACAACAAATGATTACATTTTCATAGGAGAGGTTGGTAGCCAGCTAGAACTATGGCAGAAAGGGAACCAAGAGCCCAGCATTAAAAACTAATGAGATATACATACATTACACAAATTTAGAGCCTATACTTAGGCCAAAATTCTGCACTTGCAGTTTAACTATATCCCACTTCTCTGGTCAAGCAGAGAAACTGAATTCAACCAGTCACAAGCACAGGTGCAGTAGCCCCCAAAATATCCTTAAGATTACCCCTGCTTTATTAGCATATTGTGCTGGTTTGAAATGACGTATGGACCCTAGAAAAGCCATGTTTTAATCCTAACCCCATTTTGTAAAGGCAACTGTTTCTTTTAATTCCTATTCAGTATTGAATGTTTGAAACTGTAATTAGATCATCTCCCTGGAGATGTGATTTAATCAAGAGTGGTTGTTAAACTGGATTAGCTGGAGGCTTGTCTCCACCCATTTGGGTGGGTCTTGATAAGTTTCTGGAGTCCTATAAAAGAGGCAACATTTTGGAGAAAGAAAGAGATTCAGAGAGAGCAGAGAATGCTGCAGCACCATGAAGCAGAGTACATCAGCCAGCACTTTGGAGATGAAGAAGGAAAATGCCTCCTGGGAAGCTTCATGAAACAGAAAGCCAGGAGAAGAAGCTAGCAGATGATGCCGTGTTCGCCATGTGCCCTTCCAGATGAGAGAGAATCTCTGGCTGTGTTCGCCATGTGCCTTCTCACTTGAGAGAGAAACCCTGAACTTCATCAGCCTTCTTAAACCAAGGTATCTTTCCCTGGATGCCTTAGATTGGACATTTCTATAGACTTGTTTTAATTGGGACATTTTCTCGGCCTTGGAACTGTAAACTAGCAACTTATTAAATTCCCCTTTATAAAAGCCATTGGAACCAAGAGCCCAGCATTAAACACTGATGAGATGTACATACACTATACAAATTTAGAGCCCATACTTAGGCCAAAATTCTGCACTTGCAGGTTAACTACATCCTGCTTCTCTTATCAAGCAGAGAAATGGAATTCAACCCGTCACAAGCACAGGTGCAGTAGCCCCCAAAATATCCTTAAGATTACCCCTGCCTTATTAGCATAGTAAAAGAGATGGAGACTTTCCTTCATTTTTGAGCAATTAATGAAAGAAATTGTACGTAGACAACATAGGATTATATAACCCTAGGGACATGCTCATTAATTAGTAGTCAACAGATAACTATAAATGCAAATAATTCTAGCTTTATGTAAAACACCTGGCCCCAAGCTACACAAGACCTAGTTTATAAGCCAAGGATAGGAAAGCTTAGGGGTGCTGACTTTTGGACGAGTGTGGGACTCTTGCTTCTGCAGACCCAAATAAACTCTTTGAATTGCCTCCTTACTTTGTGGTTCTTTAAATTTAGAGCAGTCTCTGTTGGTTTTCCTAAGAGGTTGGTGGTTATCTGACCTAACATTATTACTTAAACTGTGTTATCTAAAATGTTATCTGATTACAAAATATAAAATATGAGAAAAAAGGCCTTCTGTTATTTTGCTTTTGTCAGTAATTTACTTCATCACTCATATCTTAGTCCTTATGTCTTAATCTTTTCAGGCTTAAAATTCTATGGGCAAAGATCTAAGTAATATTTTCACTATGATAGACAATATGAAAATCATTATATTGAGACAGGAGATAGAAACTTTTTTCCTGTAAAAGGCCAGATAGTAAATATCTTTGGCTTTGCAGTTACTCAATTGTGCTGTTGTAGGATAAAGGCAGTCACAGGTGGTATGTAAATGAATGGGAGTGGCTGTGTTCTAATGATACTGTATTACAAAAACACACAAGTGGGGCCGCGGTGGCTCAGCGGGCAAAGTGCTTGCCTGCTATGCCGGAGGACCTCGGTTCGATTCCCGGCCCCAGCCCATGTAACGAAAACGGAGAAACAAAATACAATAAAACAAGAAAATGTTTAAAAGATGTTTCCCTTTCTTCCTCTCTTCCTTCCTTCTATCCTTCCTTCCTTCTCTCTGTCTTTCCTTTAAAAAAAAAAAAAAAAAACACACAAGTGCTGGATTTGGCCTGATGCAGGCTTTAGTTTGCCTTTCCTTGTATTGTTGGGGGTGACGCATGCCTCTCTCCTAATGAACCTCATGAAATTTAGATCTCTATCCCTTCAGTGGGCTGTACAGATAAGTATTCAATTGAGTATATATTTATTAGACCTATCATGTGAGCTTAGGATTGCAATCAATCGAATTTTACTACAGTATGATTTAAACATTGTCTAAGAAAGCAGATTTAAGATTTTGCAACAAATTTGGGTCAGTCAGGCAACAAAACCAGACAACACCAAGGACAGGTGAGAATGTGGAGTGATTAGAACTCTTGAATATTGATAGTAGAAATGTGAATGGTGCTGCCATTCTGGAAAACGGTTTGATGTTTTTGCAGAAAGTTTAACATGCACTTACCATATGTCACAGCAAACCCACTTAGGATCGGCAAAAACCTGTACACAAATGTTTGTAACAGCTTCATTCATGATCGTCCCAAACTGCAAACAACCCAAATGTCCGTCTGTGGATGAATGGATAAGCAAACTGTCAGACATCCGTATAATGGAATACTGACAGCAACAAAAAAAGGCACACTACTTTTACGCACAACAACTTGGAAGAGTCTCAAATGTATCATGCTAAGTGAAAGAAGCCAGTCTCACAAGTCACACACTGTATGTTTCCTGATATGTTATTATGGAAAAGGCAAAACTATGAGGGAGAGAGAACAGATGGCTTGATGCCAGGTGTTACGATGGAATGGGAGTAACGACTGTCTAAAATAATTCTTTTGGGGGGTGGTGATGAAATTGTCCTTTATTGTGTTAAGCAGCGCTGATTACAAAAATCTATGCTTGTGTTAAAATCTCTAGGTCTGTATACTATCAGGAAGTGTATTTACCACATATTAATTTAGACATAGTAATAATAAGAGATGTAGAAGCAGACTCTGACTTAAAAATAATGCACACAAAAAAATCAAATGACATAAATATTAAGACAGTTTAATGTTCAAATTCTGAGATACTTAAAAAATCCATTCTTTGATGCAAATAAATGCCTCAAAAGAGCATGTCATCTTATAACCTTTTAAAAGTAAAAAGTTGCAGTTTTTCTTCAGTTTCAATGGGAGAAAAGGGTATTTGTGCTCATTTCTGACAGGTCACTGAAGTGAATGGATACTCCCGTCTTTAAAAGTTTTTGCTTTAAATGTCTGTTTGTTATTCACTCAGAAGGAAAATGCATCTTGAATAATGTTTAAGTATAGATTGATTTTCATAGATATTGCCATTCAATTTGCCTGCAATCATCTCTTGAAAATATCTAATATATGTGACTTTACATACAATGAAAGAAAGGAAATATCAAAAGCCTACAAATTGAGCCAAACTGACTCAATAGTGAGATATACTGTTTGCAGCCATTCAAAACATCCAAATCTAATGGAAGACATCTGCTGAATAATTTCTTTGCACAGCTTCAGTTATACAAGTTTTTCAAACTATGATCAACTAGTGAATGTCATGATAGATATTCAGATGTTTCTTTAACTCAAGTTTTTACTACCAAAATATCGGCCAAATTCTTGGGTGATTTTGCCTGCTCCAGAGTCCATGGTATGCTCATCAGTTTTGGATGCTTAATTACCTAATCATCTTTAATGTATATTAATATGAGGGTAATAAAACAATTGTTTCTGGTAGAAGAGGAAGAAATGCTATTTGTGCAGACTTGTTGCTCTCTGTGGACTCTCTGTTAATATTTTAATCTTTTATTTAAGAAAATGATAATCTGGATGAGTGATTATTATTATTATTATTATTATTATATTCTTCTGTCAGGGGGAACTAAGATACAAGGTCTGTTTTCTTCCTGACAGATTTTATGCTGTTCTTTAACCCTAATGTTAGTACCTACAAATATTTGTAGTACCTGTAAAGTTTTGGTCTATTTGCTTTTGCAAAAATAAAAATATGTCATAAATACCTTTCCATGTCCTCTGGATTTAGCATTTAATAATTAAATCTCATAGAGTAGTAAAAGAGAAAAATAATACAGCACACATTTCTTCTGAAAATCTAATATATGAGACCAAATGGTACTTTTGCTTTACTCTGTGCGTCCTCCCCAATATCCACCCCCTCTGGAATGGCCTATACTATCCGTGTTTGTCTATTCCGAAAATTAGAACGACTCGGATTCCAGAATATAAAATGCTGACACTGTTTTTTCAAGTAAATTAGGGGAAAAGATAAATAAGATATACTGATATCCACTATTAAATAATGTTTTAATTTCTTATTGTATTTTTTTATTTTCAATATTAGACATATCAATACATTTCTGCCTGCACAATTTTGGACGGATTACCATAGCACAGTCCCTTACCCCTAAGATACTGATTTTAGAATTTGCATTAAATACTTCTGTCCTGTTAAATTCAACAAATATGTATTGAATACCCACTCCGGACCAGGCACTATGCAGCCATATGAGAACATGGAAATGGCTAGGGAAATCCCTAACCTGAAGGAGCTTATGATTTCAAAGCCAAGATACTACTAGTGTGAAAATTAATATAATGTAAAGCAGACAATATTCTAAATGCACTGAGTAAATCATAGAGAGCATTTAAGGGAGAAAGACATTTTTTTAAATTGGTGAAGATCAGTAAAGATTTCAGAGAGGAGGTGCCATTGGAGATGGTTTATTAAGATTGAGTCAGAGTTTGATGGGTGTGAATGGAAAATGAAGGATTTGGGAACAGTGAGTGAGTTTGTTTAATTGAACTATGGAATGCAATTGTGTGAGTAGAAGGTGATAAGACAAATTATATTGGAGAGTACAACCTAGAATCTAGTTTGGGTTTTTTACCCTAGTAAGACAACAAAATAATCCTAGTAGGTTTTAAGAAGATAATAGATTTTAGAAAGATTTGAGATATACTTTCAAGAAAAAATACATGCTTATGTACACAAACTCACATATATATACTCAAAAACATATACACATGCATATATATATATAAAATATTCACCCATTCAAATATACATATATTTATATATATATAAGATGATATTAATTTAAATGAGAGGAGACTGCTTTTAATTTAATTCTAGTTAACTTTGGAGGCAACTTCTATTCTCTGACTCATCAATTATAGTATAATTATAAAGTTATATTTATACCAAGCACAGCTGCCAACATAACATTTGGAACACTCTAGAAAATGTAAAATAATATCAGAATTATATGCTATGATAGTATCATGCATCTATACTTATTAGTATGTATTTTACTAGTAGACTTAAAATGTGAAAATGTGGTTGTTAATAGTAACTGCCTTTTTGAGAGATTGGATATGGTACTGGAAATACAATTTTTGTAAATTAGACTGGTAAGGTGAAACACATTGCTACCTGTTGCTTTCATATTAAATATAATGATTTTCTTAGGAAACAAACATTATTATTTGTTTAATGCCCCCACATTTTCCATACATTTTAGGTGAGACCAGTTGATTTTATGTTAACATGTAGCAGAGTCAGGAAAGAAATTCCTCTAAACTTCACTTTAGTGGATCTTAAATTTTTCACAGAGCCATTGACGGGAAGAGAAGGACCCTAGCATCTCCGCATTTTCCCTTTTAAATTGCTAAAAGTCTACTTCTTTTTAAACTTTTTTTTATTGTATAATATAACATATATATAAAGCAAAGAAGAAAAGCAATAGTTTTCAAAGCATTCTTCAACAACTAGTTAAAGGACAGATCCCAGAGTTTGTCATAGCTACTGTGCTACATGCCATCATCTCAGATTTTTCCTTCTAGGTGCTCCAGAATATAGGAGGCTAAAAGGAATAAATATTTTTTTATTATCACAATTGGCTTTTTGTGTGTGTGTGTGAAAAATAACATGTATAAAAAAAAGCAATAAATTTCAAAGCAATGCACAACCATTAGTTGTAGAACATATTTCAGAGTTTCGTATCAGTTACAGTTCCACAATTTTAGGTTTTTACTTCTAGCTGCTCTAAGATACTCAAGACTAAAAGAAATATCAATTTAATGATTCAGCAATCATATTTGCTTGTTAAACCCTACCTTCTCTGTATAACTCCACCATCACCTTTGATCTTTCTCCCATTCTTTAGGGGTATTTGGGCTATGGCCATTCTAACTTTTTCAGGTTGGAAGGGGCTGTCACTAATATGGGGTAGGGAGATGGAACTATCTGATGTTCTGGAGAGGATAGGCCCTCTAGGCTTCAGGACTTACCTGGTCCAGGGGCCCTTCTAGAAAAGTAACCTAGTGCATGGAACTTTTGTAGAACCTTATATAATGCCCTGGGTATTCTTTAGGATTCATTGGAATGGTTTCAGTTGCGGTTTGGCAAGTTATGATAGATAGCAATGACTAGCAGAAGCTTGCGTAAGAGTGACCTCCAGAGTAGCCTCTAGACTATTTGAACTCTCTCAGCCACTGATACTTTATTAGTTATACTTCTTTTCCAATACCTTTTGGTCAGGGTGGCTTATTGCTCCAATAGCGCCAGAGCCAGACTCATCCCTGGAAGTCATCTCCCACACCACCAGGGAGAATTTCACCCCTGGATGCCATGTCCCACGTAGGGGGGAGGGCAATGATTTCACTTGCAGAGTTGGGCTTGGAGAGAGAGAGGCCACATCTGAGCAATGAAAAAGGTCCTCCAGAAGTAACTCTTAGGCATGCCTATAGGTAGGCTAAGCTTCTCCACTACCTACATAAGCTTCACAAGAGCAAGCATCAAGATCAAGGGCTGGGCCTATTGATTTGGGTGTCCTTAAAGTTTGACACAGTATCAGGGGATTCCTTAATGGTAATGTTTAATAGTTCCATATTTTTTCTCCCATCCCTCAAGGGATTTTGCAAATGTTTTTTTTATTATTTGCTTAATATATTCTAGGATGTATCCAGGCATTACATTAAGCTATTAAGTATTAAAGGCCCTCATTCTTATTCTGGGCTTTCTGTGTTTTAATTGTTCAGATGAGGTATCCAGACAGGTTGAGTTAGATTATGTGATACAGAAAATTTAAGTTCCAGACAAAATAAACCTTTCTTTCTATGGTCTCAAAAAGTAGGTGTGGTTCTAAAATAAAGACAATGTCTTCCTTACCCCTGTGTTCTGAATTACCTTAATCCCAACCTAATTGGCTTTGTTCTAATCTCTAAATACCAGGTAATAGATACATAAAACAGCCTCTCAAAATCCAAAAATAATCATTTCTGCTCTGGACTAAGTGTGTGTGCTAGAAGAGCTTACTATCTACGCCCTTGTTTTCTTTTAAGAATTTTCTCAAGGAGACCCACACAATAATTGTTCTTTCATTTCTGGCTTGTTTTGCCTCACCAAATGTCCCACCTGTTCATTCACATCACTGCATGCCTCATGACATTGTTCCTTTTTGTAGTACCACAATATTTGAACATATGTATGCACCATCGTTTGCCGATCTACTTCTCAGTCAGTGCATCCTTCAGCCACCTGCATTCACTAGGCATTATGTGTAAGGTCCAAAGCCCACAGTCCATCAATACTCTCAATTTTAGATAATTTCATTATTCCCAAGAGAAAGATAACCAATAAACACAGCGTTACCAAATAGCAACTCTAAACCTCCCCTTAACTCTTGTCCCTCCCTCCTTATTTACCCCTGCTGTTGCCGGGATACTGCTAATGTTTTTCTGTTAAACATAGCTCATAGCATGCAATAGCAATTTTCCTCCTGTACCCTGGACTTAATCACTCTTTGTACATGAATCATACCTTTGAAGTAGTTCTTGCGAGAACTTATTTATATTTCTGGTGTTCATCAGTGGGACACATAGATCTATATAACCCCTTTCAATCTTGTTCACCTTCAATTTGATAATATTACTTATAGACCCACTAGAGAACTGCCTTCACTTCTATCTACTCCCTTACATTTGAGTTCATCTCCTTTTAGCTAATCATTCACCCATCTCTAACTTCTATGTATCTCTAAGTCCCTATATTCTATATTATAAGCCTCTGATTTTACCTTTACCATGGTCATAGAAGTGGAATCATACAGTATCTATCATTTTGTGTCTGGCTTATTTCACTCAGCATTATGTCCTCAAGGTTCAGCCATCTTGTCATGTGCTTCAGGACATCATTTCATCTTGCTGCTGAATAATATTCCATCATATGTATATACCACATTTTGTTAATCCACTCGTCTGTTGATGGGCATTTGAATTGTTTCCCATCTTTTGGCTATTGTGAATAATGCTGCTATGAACACTGGTGTGCAAATGTCTGTTTTTGTCACTGATTTCAACTCCTCTGGGTATATATCAAGTAGTGCTATTGTTGGGTCACAGGGTAACATGATATTTAGTTTCCTAAGGAACCGCCAAAATGTATTCCATAGAGACTGTACCATTATATATTCCCATCAGCATTGCATAAGTGTTGCAATTCCTTCACATCCTCTCCAATATTTATAGTTTCCTATTGTTTAATACCGGCCATTCTTATTGGTATGAGGTGGTATCTCATTGTAGTCTTGCATCTATGTTGTATTTTTGCATCTATGCTCATTAGGGAGATTGGCCTGTAATTTTCCTTTCCTATAGCATCTTTACTGGTTTTGCTATTAAAATATTAGCTTCACAAAATTAGCTAGTAGTGTTCCTTTTTCCTCATTTTTTTTGAAAAAATTGAGCAGAATTGCTGTTAGTTCTTTTTGGAATGTTTGATAAAATCCCCTGTGAAGCCATCTGGCCCTGGGCTTTTCTTTGTAGGAAGATTTTTGATGACTGATTGAATCTCTTTACTTGTGTTTGGTTAATTGAGATCTTCTATTCCTTCCTGAGTCAGTGCAGCTTATATGTGTGTTTCCAGGAATTTGTCTATTTCATTTAAGTTGTCTAGGTTGTGTCTACAGTTATTCATAGTATTGACTTATGATTTCTTTTATTTCTTCAGTGTCTGTGGTAATACACCCGTTCTCATTTCTGATATTATTTATTTGCATCCTCTCTCTTTTTTTCTTTGTCAGTCTTGTTAGGGCCCATCAATTTTATTGATTTTTCAAAGAACCAACTTTTGGTTTTATTGATTCTTTCAATTGCTCTTTTGTTCTCCCATTCATTTAACTCTGCTTTAACCTTGTTATTTCTCTTTTATTGGCTTTGGGATCAGTTTGCTGTTCTTTCTCAAATTCCTCAAGGTGAGCAGTCAAATCCTTGGTTTTTGCGCTTTCTTTTTTAAAATATAGGCATTTATGGCAATAAATTTCCCTCCCAGAGCAGCATTTGCCACATCCCATAAGTTATGATTGGAGTATTCTCACTTTCATTTGTCTCCAGATAGCTACTGATTTCTGTAGCAATTTCTTCTTTGACCAACTGGTTGTTTAAGAGTGTGTTATTTAATCACCATATATTTGTGAATGTTCTCATTCTTTAGTGATTATTGTGATCAGAGAAAGTGCTTTGAATAATTTCAATGTTTTTAAATTTATAAAAATCTTGTAGTAGTTAGATTCAGGTGCCAACATGACCAGGTGAAGTTGCCTAGTTCTATTGCTGTGGACATGAGCTAATGGCATGTGAAGCTCATCTGTTGCTGATTACATCTGCAGTCGGCTAGGGGACATACCTGCTGCAATGAATGATGTTTGATTTAATTGGCTGGATACTTAAACGAGAGAGCGCAACATAGCACAGCCCAAGCAGCTCAGCATACCTTATCTCACCACTCGCAGCTCAGCCCAGGCCTTTGGGGATGCGGAAAGGAATCACCCTGGGGAAAGATGTAGGAACCAGAAGCCTGGAGAGAAGGCCATGTGCCTTCCCGTGTAAGAATAAACATCAGTTGAAAGTTAGCTGCCTTTCCTCTGAAGAACTATATGTTGACTAAATAAATCCCCTTTTATTGAAAAACAATCCATCTCTGGTGTGCTGCATTCTGGGAGCTTTGGTAGACTGAAACAGACCTGTTTTGAACGCCAGCATATGATTGAACCTGGAGAATGCTCCATGAGCAATAGAGAAGATAGTGTATCCTAGATGTTGGAGTATAATGACCTATATATGTCTGTTAGGTCTAATTCATTTATCAAGTTGTTTAACTTCTCTATTTGTTTGTTGATCTTCTGTCTGGTTGTTCTATTCATAGAGCAGAGTGGTGTATTGAAGTCTCCTACTATTAGTTTTGAAACATCTGTTGCTTCCTTCAGTTTTGCCAATGTCTGTCTCATGTACTTTGGAGCTCCTTGTTTGGGAGCATAAACATTTATGATTGTTATTTCTTCTTGATGTATATTGTCCTTTTCATTAATATATAATGTTCTTCTTTAACTCTGGTATCTTTACATTTAAATCTATTTTGCCTGATATTAGTATTGCTTCTTCTGCTTTCTTTTAGTTACAACTAGCATGGAACATATTTTTACATCCTTTCCCTTTCAATATATTTGTATCCTTGTGTCTTAGATGAATCTCTTGTATTCAGCATATAGCTGGATTTTATTTCTTATTCCATTGTGCTGATCTGTATCTTTTAATTGGTAAGTTTAGTCCATTAACATTCAAAGGTTTTACTGAAAAGTGGTTCTTGAACCCACCATCTTATCTTTTGGATTTTATCTGTCAGATCTCTCTATATATAAATTTCCCTCTTTCTCTTTTTATCCTTTAAATTACTCTTACTGGCATTCTCCAATTCTGTGCCCTCCTCCAGACCTCCCTCTCCTGTATTTTTTCTTCAACTGGCAGAACTACCTTCTTTAGTACTTCTACTAAAGGGCCAGTCTCTAGTTGACTAATTCTTTCAGGATTTGTCTGTGACAATTTTAATCTCTCCCTCAGTGAGAGATTTGAAAGACAATTTGGCTGAGTAGAGAATTCTTGGCTGGAAGTCTTTCTCTTTCAGGACATCGTCATAACACTGCCTTCTCGCCTCCATAGTATCAGTCTGAACTCAGTCTTATATGACTTCCCTTGTGTGTAGAAGATTGTTTTACTCTTGCTGCTTTCAGGATTTTTTGCTTCTCTTCAACACTTGACAGGACGATTACTTTGTGTCTTGGGGAAGGCCTATTTGGATTTATTCTAGTTGGAGTTTGTTGAACTTCTTTGACCTGAATATTTATGTCCTTTATGAGGGTTGGGAAGTTTTCCCACATTATATCCTCAACTACTCTTCCCAGCCCTTTACTCTTCTCTTCTCCTTCTGGAACTCCATTGATTCTTATATTTTATGCTTTGTTTTGTCCATCATTTTCCTGAGATTCAATTCAAATTGTTCCATCTTTATTGTCATTCGCTGTTTTGAGTGTTCAAAATCAGTTGTCCTCTCCTCTAGTTTGCTTATTCTTTCTTCAGCCTCTTCAAATCAGCAGTTATGTGTTTCTAGTATGTTTTCTTTCAGCATCTTTAATCTCTCTGAATTCTGCTAGTTTTCTATTTATTCTTTCAAATTCCTCTTTATGCTCTTCCAGTGTCTTCTTGATCTCCTTTATGCCATTACCCATTCCATTTACTTTATTTAGTAGAGTTATATAAACATCTTTGATTAGTTGTTTCAATGTCTGTGTCTCCTCTGGTGTTTTAATTTGGTGGTTAGGCTGGGCTATATCTGTCTCCATCATGATATGTCTAGTGATCTTCTACTATCTTTACAGCATGTAAATATCTTGACTGCTTTACTTGAAGTTGATTTCCTTCAATAGTCTAAAGCCTTGTATTTGTAGGATGGATGTGGAACAGGATGCAGGGCACGAAGTGGGGTACAGTGCAGTGATGCGTGGCAGTGCAGGCATAGGCACAGGTTGGGGATGCTATTCTGGTGCCTGTGTGTGGGCACCCAGTGGCAGGGGAGGAGGTGGCTGTGTGGGTGCATGGGTCCAGTAGGCCGGGGCCTGGGCTGTGCTGGTCTAGGGCATGAAGCCCTTTGTGTGCATGCACAGAGCTAGGGCAGTAGGTTGAGTATTGCACCAGCATGGGCTGCAGGCAGATGTGGCCCGGCTGTGCAGGTCTGCACTTTCCCAGAGCTGGAGGGCGTGGCTGGCGGTTGTGCACATGCATGGATCTGGGAGTACCGTAAATTGATGTACACTTGAGCAGAGCTCAGGGTGAATGGGATGGGGTTGCACGACCCTCTGGGCTGGGGCTGGGTGTAGCCTGGGTATGAAAGTAAGTGCCCACTGCCTTTGTGCACTGGTGTCTGCTTGCAGGGGGCAGGGACTGGGATGTAGGGCTCAGGAGGGGCAGGGTGAGACTGCACTTGTGCAGGGAAGGTGGGTTGGACTGGGGCAGGTATGTGTGCACTGGGAGGGGTTGTTGGGTGGGTACGAGTATGAGGGGTTGGCAGAATGGGAGTGCTTGGAGCACAGGGAGGGGTTGGCTGACAGGGTTCAGGTTCTTGGGGTGTGGGATGAGTCACCTGTCACGGGGCTGCACTGGGGAGAGTGGTGTGTTTAAGGAATGCAGTCTGGCTTACTTCCTAATCCCTGTCTTCCAGTCAGTGCACTCCACAGGGCTCAGAGCTTTTGCGTTTGGCTATTTATACCAGCTGGATGATCTCTGGTTCTCTGCTTCTCAGTTCCTCAGCTTTTTCAACCAGGGCCACCCTATGTGGTGCAAAAGACTCTACCAGGTCACTTACACTCTGGAATTGGCATCTTAGTTGCCCTCCTGTCCTTTCTCTAGCTGTTCCTTGGAGCAGGGTTAAACTTGGTGTATCCTATTCTACCATCTTCCTGGAACATAAAAGTCTACTTCTAATGGCCTATTTGCAATTGTTATTGTTTGTGGCTTACATACCCAGAGACTGACCAAAGTGCCACTTATTTATATAAAATTATTTATTGAGAATATACGATGTACTAGACACAGTGCTGTAATTCATGCTGTGAGGGCTTATGTGAAAACTACCAGGAAAAAAGGACATTTCTTTGAAAGAACAGTTTTCTTTCAAGAAGGGTTGGAAAACTCTGAAGAAAATGAGTTGTTTGAGCTGTAGTTTCATGGTTAGGTAGAGGAAGCTTTCGCAAATATTAATGGGAAAAAGACATTCCAAAGGGAGAAAATGAACAAAAATGACAAGAAGCCTTGGATGCATATCTCACATCTTGAAATTACGTATTTATAACTAAGTGGATAGACCACTTAGTTATAAATACACCTGGGGAAAAATGATGAGCAGGAAAGGCAAAGTCAAATTAAAATGGACATTATATGATTACACTAAGGAGGAAAGTTCTTAGCTTGTAGCAATATAGTGGTTTTTATTTAGGTCAGTTTTTATGTTTGTTTGATAAAAAGAGCATGAGTCACGAAGTAGGTAGTTTTGAAGGGTAAAAAGCTATAGCTATGTAGGCCAGAGAGAAGACTCCTTTAATTTTCCGGTTGAGGGATATTGATGGCTTAGGCTATTTATCTTTAAACATGCAGCACCTTCTATAGATGAAATGTTCTTTTGGACCCAGCTTAGAGAATTTTTTTTATGTCTTTTTTCCTGGATTCTCTGGCAGTTAAGGCACTCATTAAAATGATGACCAGGGTTGGAAATATCTTGATAATTGCATGGCTACCTTCTTTGATGAAATGGATCTTAAGAGAGAGGGAATTTAAATGCACAGTATGGAAGTGTAGCAAACAATAAGACTCACATAGGTTCAAACCAAAACTTTGGCCTCATTAGTAAATCACTTGGAATACTAGTTTTGAATTAATTCGTGAACTGCCTCACTTATAAATGCACATTTTCTTTTAAATCCAAAGAATTATTTTTCAGGCAAGCTGAAACTTTTCTATAACAGGTACAATTAAATGATTATCAGTTGGTCTTATTTAATTAGCTACCAAAGCAAAATTACCTTATTAAAGGGAACTGGAGGGACACATACAGGTTGGTAAATATTTTATGATTTTTTTTTTTTGCAACAGTATATCTAATTATTTCTCCTATCTCTTAATTTTCACAGATACCACACAATGGATTGACTTAAAGAGCATGAATTTATTGTCTCATGGTTTTGAGGCTAGAGGTAGTCCAACATCAAGATATCCGTAAGAGGTGCTTTCCCGTGGATTCTGTCCATTCTGGTGCTGGATGCTAACGATCCTTGAAGTTCTTGGTTTGTATCTCCACCTTCTGTCCTCACATAGTAAGGTCCTCTGCTTTCAGGCTTCCTAACTTCTGGGTCCTCTTTAAAAGTCTTCCAGTAATAGATTAATGCCCACCCTGCTTCAGTTGGCCACACCTTAACTAAAAATAACATCTTCAAAAGGCCCTAATTGCAATGGGCTACACCCACAGGGGCATGGATTAAGATTAAAATCCTGTGTTTGCTGGGGTGTGTAATTCATGCTACTACATCTCTAACATATAGTAATATTAGTTGTAATATTGTCGTTTTGGTGATTACATAATTCTTGGTTTGGAAACAAAATTGTGTCCTTAAAGACCTGTTGTTTTGATGTCAATGTGACAATTTAATATGCATCCTATATTTATGTTCCTTGACCACTATAAGGTATAAAATATCTGGCATCTAATTCTCTATAGTTTTTCCAATTTTTTTGTTTCAAGATAGTCACCACAATAATGCAAATAATACACTATTTTGAACAAAGTGACAGAAGGGTCATAGAGTTGGTTTATTTCTGTGATAACACACACACTTGCACAAATGATAATACATATACAGCCAGATATATGTAATCTCATTAAAAACGACAGAAAACCAAAGTCGTTTGTAAATACCTTTAAGATATTTTCAGTCCACCAAGAAAATGTAGACACATTTCTTCAATCTAAAGAATAAAAGATACATCAGTGGAGTAGAGCTGTTTTCTTTACTCATCTACCTTCACTTTTATATCCTTGTTTGCATTATAATACTAGGATCAATCTTATTATCAATTAAGTTACCTCCCTTGTACTCACAGTGAGAGCAGCTGCATCAAGCAACACTTTCCCTTTATTGTAAACTTCCAACGCATCTTTTGGTCTTTTTACTCTATTTTTGAGATTCAATTAAATCCCCGGGAACAAGTAGATAAAATTTAAAAGGAGTTCAGCTCTGTGGACTCGTCCAGATGTCACAAAAATCATCTTTGAAGGAAATTTCATAAACAATGAAGACACCTTAAACCAGAGTTTGTTGGAAAAACCCAAGTAAAAACCACCATTATTTTGAATATCTGAATTAAATAGAGGTTATGTGAAAAGCCTGCACACCACGGTTAACTTGATCAGCATTCAAAATAAGACTTTACTGGAGAACTGCAATGTTTGCTTTGATTTTGCTAAAATGATGAATGTGAATATGTCAGCTGCCCTATTCAGTGAACAAAAAGCTATGGACTTTGAATATAGGAAGCACGTATGGGGTAAACAAACACAAAAATCTCTTCATGTGCCTGAGTGTTTTCAAAAAGGATCTAGGAAGCAATTAGTATGATTATTATTACTAATGTTTTCCTTTATGTAGGCACAATGACTGTGATGAATAAAAATATTAAAAGGGCTATTCTTTTAGTATAGTAGAGCTAGCAGAAAGTTGAGTGAAAGTGTAAAAATAAGGTTACAAAATAACCTATATTTTACAAATAGGTATGTAGGTAGGTAAGTAGTTAGGTAAAAAGGTAGGTAAGTAGATAGATATAAAGAGGATAGAGATAAGATTTATTGATCTAGGTCCATACATATCTTCATTTCATTTAATGTAGAAGAAAATCATCAATCAAAGATGCAGGAATTTTATTTAGAATCCAAATATTGTTAGAATTGATTATAATAAAATATTTTGCCATAGGGCTGTCTGTGGTACATAAAAATAAAGAAAAACTATTTTCTCAGTTTATTAATTGGCTAATTTGCTTGCTTTCAGTGACATAATTCACCAGAAGAGAGATAAGAAATAAAGAAGAAAAAAAAAGCATAGGCTACTCATGTATATATGTATCCATAATTAATCACATTTTACCATTGTGTTCCCTTTTACACAAATCCAAAGTACTGAAATTTGTACTCCCTTTATCAGAATTGAGATGTATAGAAGAAAAATGTAACACACAATATTGAAGTTTTGTCAAGGTAAGAATTTTAAAGGAAATTTATTCTTGGGGGGTGCAATGGTGGCTCGGTGGCAGAATTCTCACCTGCCATGAGGGAGACCCGAGTTCAATTCCCAGTGCCTGCCCATGCAAAAACAAGCAAGCAAACAACAGCAACAAAAAAATCTCTCCTAAAGCAAATTTATTCTTTAAAATCTTTGTGCAAATTACATTGAACAAAATATACAAATCTTAACTGTTCGTTTCTGTGAATTTTAACAACTATATACAACCCTATACAAGATGTAGAACGTTTTCATCACCCCAGAGATGCCCTCATACACCTTTCTATTCAGTTGCCATCCCAAACGGCAGTCACTTTCTGATTTGAATTTGGTCTTGGATCCTTACAAATGGAGTCACGCATTATGTGTTCTGTGCCTAGTGTCTTTCATTCAATATGATGTTATTGATACCCACGGTTTTGCATGTATCATGCTATTGCTGAATAGTATTCCATTGTATGATTTTACTAAAATTTCCTTATCCATTCCCAGGTTAGTAGGTATTTGGGTTGTTTCTCATTCAAGACTACTGCAATTTAGGCTGTAATGAGCATTCACGAACATGTGTTTTATGCTTTGTTTTCATGTGGTTAGTATCCCCAGAATGAAATCTCTGGATCATTAGATAAATCTATATTTATCTTTGTAGGAACATGACAGACTTTTTTTCAGTGAAGTTGTAACACAAATTTACCACCAGCTATTTTTGACAATTCAAGTTTTTCTGTGTTGCAGGCAAAATAATGGACTCCCCGAAGGCATCCACATCCTAATCCCCCAATCAGTGACAATGTTAGCCTATGTGGTAAAAGGCACTTCACAGATATGATGGAATTAAAGATACTTGAGATGGGAAGACTCTTTATAACAGTCTTCATAAGGAAGGCAGGTGGGTCAAAACTAGAAAAGGTGATGTGATGAGGGAAGCAGAGAGTCTGTGTGGAGGGATAGAGAGTTGAAGACTATGCTTCCATCTTTGAAAGAGGAGGAAGAGGCCGTCAACTAAGGAATGTAGGTGGACTTAGAAGCTGTAAAAGGTAAGGAAACAGATCTGTACCTTTAGACCACCCAACACCTTGATTCCATTATGTTAGGACTTTTGACTTCCAGAACTGGAAGGTAGTAAATTTGTGTTGTTTTAAACCAGCGCTCATACTAATTTGCTACTGCAGCAATAGGAAACTAATACATTCTGCATCCTTACCAACATATGATGTTGTCAATCTTCTTACTATTTGCCATTCTGTTGAGTGTGAAATGTTTTATCATTGTTCATTTAATTAGCATTCCCTTGATAACTAAACACTTTAAGCACATTTTCATGTGCTTTTGGTCAATTGTGTATCTCTTTCTGTAAAGTATGTTTTTAAAGTCCTTTGCCCATCATTCTATTGAATTGTTTTGCCTCTGTTGTCAATTAGCAGAAGTTTTTTTTATCATTGATATAAATTCTGTCAAGTATATGCATCATATTTTTTTCCAGTCTTTGCCTTGTCTATTCATTTTCTTAGTAGTTGTTTGATAAGCAATGATTTTAAAATTTGATAAAGTACAATTGTAAGTTATTTTCGTTTATGGTTAGTGTTTTCTGTCCTGAGAAATTGTAGTACACCTCAAATACAGAAAGTTATTATTGTATGTTTTCTATAAGAAGGTTTATGGTTCAAATTTTTACACTTAGATTTATAATCCATCCCAAATTCATTTTTGTCTGTGGTGAGAGGTAAGAGTTGAGATTCATATATTTTCCAATACAGTTACCTAGTTGTTTCAGTTATACAACTTAAGAGGTCTGAAGACCTTCCTCTATATATTAAATGTACTTGGCATTAAAAATACTAACCTTTATGAAAACAATTGATCTAGAAGCAGCAGACAAACAACGCTTTTATTTTATAGCAATATAAATAATGAAAAGCTTACGCAAGGAGATGGTGTAAGCTAACTAATGCCAGTTGAACCACGGTACACCTAACAGATCTATTATAACCATTTGAAAAATAGGAAGTTTTTAGAGTTGAAAACGTATATTAGGACAGAAAAGGAAATGGTAGAAAAATTGTATCTCTGACTAGTTGGTGTTTATTCCTAGGTGTTCTTGATAAAGATTTACATGCAGGATGCCATCAGGAAACCAGAACAAATTATTCAAGCTGCTGAAGGGATATCTTAGTTTTTGCACTACTTTTAAATTGTGGACTGAGACCCTTAAAATTATTTATTACTCATAATTTTTCTGCGTAAATTTTCTGCATTACCAAGAATCATCTTCATTTACTATGAATGCTTCAGTCAGTGCAGAGGTGTTTCGATGGCTAAGATTTAATACATCAAGCTGTCACGTAGCATTCTCAGAATACAGCCTTAATGGGCATTTTCTCACCTGTGCAATTCCTCTGTCTTCACCTTTCTAGGTTCACATTTTACAAACTACTCTAATTATAGTATTTATTATTGACCTCAGGTAGAATGAGTTTGAAACGGTGGAACAAACATGCACTTTGTCTCCAAGCACAGCATATCACTGAAGTATGTTTCTTGGGGAATCCCAATTCAGTGGAAATCACATAGATAGGTTTCACCCTCACACTAATCAGCTGCCTGAGCTATACATAGTTTAGCTCTTGGCTTTCTCTTTTTCTCTTTACAGAAAACTGTAATTTTCTGTATTTTTCTAATGATGTCCTCCTAGCTAACAAATAGTTCTTAATCATCTTCACTATCTTATCATCCTGCACTTTTGTGTAAAAGTTTACTAGTTTCATTTATCAGATTGAGAGCATAAAATGTGAAAATATTGTGACCGTACAAATCAGATAGTCAAAGGATTTGCTAACCCGTGTTTCAGAGCCTCTGTCATTCCATATTCATCATTTTGCCTAAATTACCTGGCTAATGGTCTCAATAACCCCCTTCAATTTTAGGTGTGGGAATGCAGATGAAAGAAATGACATTATCTATGTCACCTAGCTCATATATGAAACTATACAAACTTGTCAAATTATGTGTGGTTTGGTATTTTTCAACTGAAAGGGACTTAGTTTATAGCCTGGAAAAGCCACTAGGGAACAAGGAAAGGCAAGCAGATAAACTTATCTCAGGCCAAAGGTTTCAAAGGAAAATTTGCTGGCTATAAAAGGCAGACAATGTTAGGGATCATAGATTTTCCTGGGGCTAAAGTCAGAGGCAGTTGCCTCCTGTCTTCAGAAGATTCATTCATCATGCTGTGGAAGCACATTAGACCTTACCAAAATATCTGTGACTCCAATGCATACCATCCAAACTTGAAAGAGAACTAAAGCCAACAAAAGAAATACATTCTTTCTATATTCTAAATTGATGCTTGATTTAAGTTGCAATTCAGCAATCATGGCTATCTTTATTACATGAAGTATAATAATAACTGTTCATTTTCATGTTCCTTCTGTTCTAGATGTTTTTCACTAATTGTACCGCTTCATTGAAGTTAACTGAATACATCCCTGAGGTAAATCCTTTCATACACTTCTTGTATAGAAGAAAAAAAATAGGTATTGAAATAATTATTGGGGTGGCATGAATAAAAACAAACCACCAGCATGGTTTAAGTGGTCAAATTATGATGAATAACTGATGCATTTTAGACAAACCAGGGCTTCTGTTTTCCTCCCATAATTTTCTTACCATAGAATAGTTAACTATTTTTTTTATGCCTTGGTTTCTTTACCTAGCCCCCAGAGTTATTTTGATGATGTAATGAGTTAATGGGTAAAAAGTGTTTAGAATAGCATACAGAACATTAGCTAGTACTCAATAAAAATGCTAGTTATTTTATTATTAGTATTAAGAACAAAATAATGCTTGTACAACCCCTCACTTGGCTTGAATGTGAGATATATTGATTGAATATGTTGTAAAGTTGAATATTTATGATATTCAGATATGTTAACTGAAAGCTGTGGCAAATTTTTTCTTAGGATATATGTTTACATGAAGCCAATTCTGACTTTTGATAATGCTCTGTCTCATGATAAATAATTAGCCCTATAATAAGTATCATTCAGGTTTATCCATAGTCACAATCATTAATATTAAAATTTGGATGGGCCAACTCTTCTATATTTTCTTGGTCAATTTTTGTCTTTCTTTTTTTAAATACTCCCAACTTGCAAAACAGGAAAACAAACTCACAAATATCTGGGACAGTCCATTCCATCTCTGTATAGTACTTGTGTTGTAATGGTAAACTGAAAGATCCTATCATTCATTAAGGAAGGTTCTATCATTCAGCTCAGTTGCACTATTTGATGTTATGCACAATAGCGGCATGTACCCAAGGATCATAAGTTTGCTAAGATGACAATGAATTCCTTGAATGATCTCTAACATGCCATGGTTCTGAATTCTCATTCATCATTTTAGTTATCACCATGAAATATTCTCCATTTTTTCTTTATCCCTTTAAAATTGTCATGCTGAAAGTAGATTGGAATAATCTGGGCACTTGTGTATCGATAATTTCTACATTTAGTATTCTAGTTTTTAAAGGGCTTGAGTTCTAAGAATTAGTTCCCTAAGATTTCATTGCTATTAAAAAACCCCAACTGGTCTGACTCATAGTACTCATTCCAGCTAAACTAAATCCAAGTAGACACAATCCCATTGTTTTCAGCATTTCTTAAACAAAATAGGGATAAATATATACATTGCATTATATGTGTGATGTCTTTTAGTATAATATTTATATTTTCCAAATAAAATCTTCAGGATTTTCTTAGATTATGAATCTATTGATGTCCTTTAAACACAGAGGTTTGGTTAATTTCAAAATGAATTTGAGAATTAATTCAGCTAACTATGGCAAAAATTAGCATATGTGTGAATTAATATCATAATTTAATGTACTTTCACAATTTAGCTGTTTCGCAGTTTGAAAAATTACAAATAATAATGAGACTCTCTAATGAAATTTACTTTTATATCTTAATTTCTATTTTATTCTGAAACTATATATTATGATTTTACCTATTTTCTATATGATTTATGTTCAAGATCATTGTTTAGTTGCAAAATGATATCCAGTATATACAGAAAAATTAGGGACTTTAATATAAGTACTAATTATATTTAAAACAACAAGAAATAGTCTAGACTCCTTTGCTTTATTAAAACAATGTGTATTCTGTTGTGTTAAACAGTGGAAAAAACAAACATGTTGGGATCAGCTCTTTGAATTGAGGAGCATCTTGTGAATAGAATAAATGTCACTGCCATTGGGCTTTTATCATGCTATTGTTTAGAGGAAGACTTTCAGCTAGCAAAATAAAAAAAAAAAATTTTAATATCCTCTATATTTGCCACACATTTATCCTCTTAGAAACCTGTTATTATATTACAGGTCTAAGAACACATCTTTTAACTTTATTCTCAACAGGATAGGCTTTTGTGGCCTTGGCAGTTATCTTGCATTTTCAGTGGGGAAAGTATAGAATCACAATCAGTAATGAATACTTCTTTCAAATATTTAAAAACAAATGAAATAGAGAGCGTAAGGCAAGATTGAATTAATTTACAATAAATTAAGGCCGCTGATTTAGCTATTGGATTCTAGTAAGTTTTAGAGCCATTTCTTTCCTTGTAACACAGGAGAGTTGCTTCAGTCACCTCTCCAGTAATTACTGCTGGCTCTCTCCTTAGGAAAGAGCGATGAACTAAAATGTTCAACATCCTGGAAACATAAGATTTGCAGAGCTGGACCCTACCTAAGACTTTCCCAGGTGCAAGATGGGTTTTTGATGGACATACCATGAGCTAGCCAGTGGAAGATCTTGCTGTGGTATTTATTTGACTTCAAACTCAGAGTTTAAGAATATGTTCTTATTATTCCTGGATCCTCCTTACAAATCACCATCCATTTTTAGAAATTGTGTTATCTATGTTCTTGTAAAATGTTTGTTTCTTCAATAAGAAAAAAACATTACTTGTGATTGAATGAGAATTTCAGATTTATAAGAAATCATAAAAACCTACGAAATTTTTGAAGCATCTTTAAAAAGATCCCTTCTGTTCCTGTATGGCCAGAAACTCATCGAAAACAGGGAAAGCCTTTTCCATCTTGAAAAAGACTTTCTGAAGACTGCCTCCATTGCATTTCCATCCTTGGATCCACGTTCTCTAACTTGGGGCTATGTTATACTAAAATCTTCTCTCTCTTTTACATGAGAAACTTTGAATATTTGACAAAATGTTCCTCTCCCCCCACCTTATTTTCAAGTTATTTCTATTTCATCTTAAATATTTCTAAGTATGGTAGTTTCATCTTCAAAGATGACTTCATTCAAAGTAACTTAAAGTCATTGATTCAGGATAAAGATAACTACTGTTTTAGAAATTTATGTAAGTTGTCTTTAATTGTAAAAAATATTAGGACTCATAAATATCTGGAAAAGCATTTAGATATTATATAAAATTTTTAATTGTTTTTAACTGTTATGATTTATGGTTTTTATCCTAAACTAAGTATATAAACTTTCTTAAACTGTTATGAATTCTAATGTTGAGAATTATTTCACAAAATTGAGACTTCTTAATTTGCAACCACATAATAGCAACTTTCCATGTATTTCATTGTGTCAGTATATTTCCTTCAATAGTTTTAAGCAGAATTTGTATTTTGGATGTTACAGGCTCTATTACTCTGTAATACTTCACTATTTTTTTCTAAAGTGTGTTGTTTAAAATGTAATTCATTATTAACAATGCCTTTGTTAATGAGATAACAAAATCTTTAATTTTGTTAGTATAATTAACCAATAAGGTAGGGTTAAAACTTACATAGAACTTAATATTGTCTTTTAGAGAATGTGGTGGTTGGCTTCCAAAATGAAGTTTTGTTTAGTATGTTTAATGTGGTAGAGACATCACTATGATCTTAAAACCTCCCTTAGAATTCATTTCAGAACACAGTGAATCCTTCATGGATTGGTTACACCACCCTTCTTTACCACCAAAATGTGTCTTACATAAATGTTAAATTTACTTAAAAGTAAAAAACAAACAAACAAAAATATACCAGATCTGTCCATGTAATTCCATATGTTCAAGTTTCAAATGAAACTGAAAGAGGGAAAGAGAAAGAAATAAGCAACAACAGCAAAGAGAAATAGGTAGGGCCAAGGTAAACTAAAGCAAGAGACTCAGATGAGTTTTTTTTCATTGGAAAGTAGATGAAAACTAAATAATTTGTCCCTAGGTTTGGACTTGAAGAGAGTTCTTCACAAACCCTTCATATTCTGACATGACCTATTGGTTGTCATTCCAGAAGCATATTTCCCTCTTTTGTGTGTTCTTTTTTGAAAATGCATCTTTAGTATTGAATTGTGAGCAGCCACTTGTAGAAATGGCCTCTCCTTCCTTTCCTTGTCTCTTCTTCTTTTCTTTTAATCTCTCTTCCTGGTTAGTTCATTATAATATTCAAAATCAAGAAACTTGACCTTCTTGTTGTTAGCAACTTCTGACATTTTTTCTTTATTATCATATCATATCATATCACCTAGTATCCCATGACAACCATTTCCCTCCAGTCATTTCTAACATCATTTGGATTCTGGAAGGATATTCTTTGCATCCATTATTGCAAATTATTGCCTAAACTTTAAAAAATGAATTGTGGTAAAGATCACTTACTTCTTACACACACAAACACACACATCTTTCACTAGTTAGTTACACTTCCCTCAATGTGCATATCCTCCTTGCCTACCAGTGTAATCGACTTTATCAAGTAAAGTAAAATAATAGTCAGAATCCATAAAACCCATCCTTATATTCTTGTTGAAAATATTCGGTATTAGAAATGATTTTTAAAATTTAATTCTATTGTTTCATACATGTAAAATCTATTTATTCCGCTGTGCCCAGGAAATGACATATTCATGTTTATCATGTCAATAAAACTAAAGCAAATATTAAAGTGCTTCAAGAAAATCCTATTGTGGATGCTGATCAAGTCAACCATGATCTGCAACCTTCCTTTTTTATGCTATACTACCTCTCAGAATCCTGGGAGATGTCTTTATCATCTGTCTAAATTTTGAGCTCACTGATGGTAACGAGCATGCATTAAATTTTTTCATATCTCCAGTTACTGGAATTAGTACATAAAAAGTACCAAATGAATTTTGTACATATATGTGGATGATTTCAAGTGATCTCAGAAATTTTAACTCTTCTCTGCTTTGTTTTTTCCCCAAATTATGTTCTTTACTTTTCTGTTTTTATGAATGAGTAACTGGACAATCCAACTTAGGAAGCTTGCATTGATGTCTCTTCCTATAGTGTCTCTACCACTGACCAAGAAGCCTGATTCAGCAGCACCTGGCAAGTGTTAGTTTTAGAGGTTGGGCAAGGAGTAGGCAGACTCATCACCCCCCTACTCCCAGTGGAAAAATTACTATGGCCTTTCTCTGTAAGTCAAAACCCACTCATGGAGCCCTATGGTCAGCCAGTCAGATTGACCGATTTCTTTAGTCTCAGCACGAGGGAAAAATACCCCCACTGCAAAGTGCAGTTAGGAAAACAGTACAGTATAACTAATTTACACTCCTTTCCCTCCTATCCTCGATCTCTGAAACTATGATCTCTGAAACTGCCAGCTCCTGAGCACTCTGTTGTGAACAACTTCCTCCTCTATTAAGCCGTTTTCTGCTAAATGCTCTTAAGTATTCTGATTCATTCATAAATATGATCTTATTTGTCTTCCTGCTACCAGGACTGCATCAGAGCCTCTGTCCCTGGTATTTTACTTTTCTCCTTTTCTTGCATCTTTAGAGATTATTAATCATCTCTTAAGGAAGGGTATGGAAGTCAGTGCATTTCCCCACAGAAAACCCTCTAGATATTTGAATCCTGTTACATTGCTTATTTTGCATTTCCTAATTTTCTCTTTTGTTCATGTTCATTTGCATTCTATTTTTAGCAGGCATTCTATTCCCTAGACCAACATGACTTTCTCTGACTGTTCCTTTAGTTTCTGTATTGTCCAAAAATAAATTCAGTTGCACTCAAATATTACTAATGATGAAAATGCCCATTACTCAAGGGTATTTCTATTGTCAAGTGGATTTAAACTCCGTTTCAAGAATTTTACTTCTAGATGAACCCATAGATGGATCTCACCTTTGGCTTCCATGTACCTTCAATTAACTTTGTATTCACAGGTTTTGCCATGATAAACCCCTTGTTTTATATTAAAAGACAACCCTGAGCTTTCCTGTGTTTATATATTCAAACTGAAATATGTTTCTAAAAATCCTATTCACTGAATTACTTTATGTTATTAAATGGAAACATTTCATTGTACTGAATATTAGTTATTTGTTAATCGAATAGAAGAGCCAGAGAATAATATTAAATTTTGGACAAAGTCGCCCTTTGGAACAGAAAAAAAAATAAAGCTTTTTTTCACATATTGTCCTAAGCAGATAAATTTTTTTCTCATGTTAACTTTGATCTATGAGAGAATTTTTGACTTAATTTAATTAAAGTTTATTGCAATAATGGTAGAATCACATGCAGTTTTAAATACAGGTGATCCTGTGTACACTCTACCCAGTTTTCCCCAATGCTACCATTTTGCAAAATGTCATATAGTATCAGAATCAGGATATTGACATTGATGCAATACACCTGTCTTATTCAGATTACCCCAGTTTGACTTGTACTCATCTGTGTGTGTGGTAAGTTCTATGGGATTTTATCCCCTGTGTGGGTTTGTGTATCCACCACCTCAGTCAAGACACTGAGCAGTTCCATCACCACAAGGATCTCTCATGTTGACCTTTTATAACCATTAGAAAGCACTTTTAATATATCTATTTTTATATTTTGGGAAGGGTCAAATGTCCTTTTGTCAGCCCAATTCCTGTCTAGATAATTTAAATTAATTGCCTCGCTGTTCTTGTGCGCATGGCATCACTGCTTGAGTTATGGATCTCCAGAGTGCTCCTCTCTCCCTCTTTCTGAGTTGTGATCTATTGCATGTCAGTACATCATCAAAGCAAATTGCCTTTTCAAAGATGTGTAAGTATAATACATCATCAAAATGGGACACAGTGATAATGCATGACTTAGAAAAAAATGACTATCGTACTTGACAGACAAGGTCAAGGAGCAAATTCAGCCAGCTCTAGCACAGTTCATCAGCAACATCCTAGTTCTGGACGCAAGTTTGTTTGCTGAGAATGACCTACTTGAAATGTGGACAGGGCTAAAGACATATGCTCTGGGTTGGTAAATTAAAAATGAGGTGGTTGAGCTTCTATTAAAATGACATCCTGTGACATATGAATAGGTTTTCTATCCATGGGGCATTTTGAATCATGTGTATTTCTGACTTATTCAGCAGCAAATTGTTTTCCAGTGGGAGCTCTTCAACAAGATTGCAAACTCCTTCAGGGTAGTAACTGTCTGATACCACCTTTGTTTCCTCCACAGTGTCTCAAACACTGCTGAACACATGGAAGGCACTCAGTAAATACTCATTGAATGGAATTGAATTTGTAAGTACCAGAAACTCAGGCTTCCTCTCAACATAGTGTGACACTTGGCTGCCCAGAATCCTTGCATCCTAGGTGGTAAGTCATAGTGGAGAATTTTGTTAGTGTTCTATCTCATTTGCTCTCTATCTTTTCCCCTTTCTTTCTTTTTTATTTTTTTTAATATAATCTGTTGGCCAGAAGCTATTTTTATAAAGGATTGCATTCCTAGCTCATGTGGGATTAAACTTTTTAGGTTAGCTTCAGGATGTGAGAGAAGTATAACTTATAAAGGTTGCTCTGCAGTTCAAAAAGGGAAGGATTTGAGGAAGGGATGATTTTGACTTTGGCATAGCAGTATTTCTCCCTAAACTGTTGCCAAATTAGCCTTTCTTTAAAATATACTGTATTTGTTTTTCTAGTCCTTGGCTCACATCAGTTTTATTTCACTGTCCCCAGTGAAGGAGGGGGGAGCAATATTTTGTTCAAGAGTAGTATCTGAAGTGAATCCTCTGTGGACACACCAGATACAACCTAAAGTGTTGCATGTCAGAAAAATGTGCCATTTCCTGATGCTTTAGTAGAACACATGTGTTTCAGAAGTACTGCAGTATATAATGCATTTTAGCCAGCTCTAAAAATACCCAAACCAACTTTACTGCAATATATACCGAATATGGGTATTCAAGTGGAAACATACTAGATTGTGCCTTTTAAGCAGTGTGGTAAAATAGAGGGGCAGCAGCAAATAGACTTCTTCTCATGGGTCACTTCTGGTTGTTCAGCTGCAGTTATATGAAGTGCTGTATTGATAAAAGTAATGGGGTCAGGGATGGACTAGCCATATTTGCCAAGGGCCCAATTAGAGACAAGTGGTATAAGTGCCAGTCTTGCATTAAACCTTGGTGGTGGAGGAAGAAGTAGAGCCATAAGGCCTATACCTAATAAAAGCATTACACCTAATAAAAGGTTGAGCCACAGTTAAATCATTTAATAAAATGTATTATAGACTTATTTTGAAGCAATATGTCACATAATGCACGTTTTTTTATGATTATGCTTATTGACCCTGTATTGCAAAAGGAAAAAAAAATCAGTAAAACTATAATCTCACATAGACAATTTATGGATATCTGTGCTAGTTTGAAACTGTTATGTACCCCCAAAAAGTCCATGTTCTTTTTTTTGAAATTGTTTACTGTGCAATATAACATATATGCAGAAAAGTGATAAATTTCCAAGAACAGTTTAACAACTAGCTATAGAGAAAATTTCAAATTATGGTATGGGTTACAATTCCATAATGTCAGGAATTTCCTTCTAGCTGCTCTAAAACACCAGAGACTGACAAGAAATACCGAAATAGTGATTCAGTAATCACAACCATTTGTTACATCCTGTCTTCTTTGTTACAAATCCTCTCTCTCATTTGATTCCTCTCCCAATCTTCAGGGATATTTGAGTAATGACTGTTCTGACTTCTTCATGTTGAAAAGGGGTGTCAATCTTATGGAGTAGGGGGATGCAAGTAGTTGATCTTCATAAAGAGACTGGTGCTATTGGGTTTCAGGGCTTATCTGGCATAGGAACAATCTGAAAGTTTTAAGTTTCTGAAAAATAAACTTTGTGAGTAAAACTTTTATAGAACTTCAGACAGAGCCTTGGGTATATGTTAGGGTTTTCAGAAATGCTGTTGACTGACACTTGGCATACCTTGGCAATTAGCAATATCTAGCTGAAGCTTGCATAAGAGTAACCTCCAGAATAGAATCTTAACCAAATTTGAAATCTCTTAGCCACTGATACCTTATTTTGTTACATTTCTTTTCCCTTTTTTGATCAGGCAGGCATTGTCAATCCCACAATGGCAGGGCCAGGTTCATCCCTGGGAGTCACGCTCCACTTTGCTAGGGAGATTTATAACCCCGGAAGTCATGACCCATGTAGGGTGGAGGGTAAAGATTTTCCTTGCAGAGTTGGGCTGAGAGAGAGAGAGAGAGAGAGAGAGAGAGAGAGAGAGAGAGAGAGAGACTGCATCTGAGCAACCAAAGAGGTTCTCTGGAAGTGACTTTTAGGCATAATTATAGGTAAGATTAGCTTCCCGGGAGATCCAAGATGGCGTCTTAGTAAGGTACATGCGTCTTAGTTCCTCCGACTCCAAATCAACTAATAGGTGAACAGAAACAGTACAAAACAACTCCCGGGGCTACAGCAGGGAATGGACACACAGCGTAACCAACTCTGGGCTGGCTAGTCTGACTGCGAAACTCAGCTGCGGTGAGTGAGATCCCCGAGCGGCGGGCGATTTCCCGAGCAGCCGCAGCTGCGGCGGTCCGAGCTAATCCCTCCCTCCTTCCCGGGCTGGCTGAGGGACGCGGAGGGACAAGCTTCCCAGCCAAGGCGGCCGGCGCCACACTTTTGCGGGCGGCTTCGAGTCCGCGACTACAAGTCTCGGATCAGAGGGCTATCCAAAGTCTGGGCTGGCAAGTCTGATTCCGAGTCTTGGCTGCGGCGAGACCCCCAAGCGGCCGCAGCTGCGGCGGTCCAAGCTAATCCCTCCCTCCTTCCGGGGCTGGCTGAGAGACTCGGAGAGACAAGCTTCCCAGCCAAGGCGGCCGGCGCCACAATTTTGCGGGCGGCTTCGAGTCCGCGACTACAAGTCTCGGATCAGAGGGCTATCCAAAGTCTGGGCTGGCAAGTCTGATTGCGAGACTTGGCTGCGGCGAGACCCCCGAGCGGCCGCAGCCGCGGCGGTCCGAGCTAATCCCTCCCTCCTTCCCGGGCCGGCTGAGAGTATCGGAGAAGTAAGTTCCCCAAGCCGAGGCAGGCGGCGCCCTTCTTTTGCGGGCGGCTTCTAGTCTCGGCTTTAAGTCCGCGGCTACGAGTCCCGGATCAGAGGGCTATCCAAAGTCTGTGCTGGCTAGACTGACTGCAAGACTCGGCTGCAGTGAGACCCCCGAGCGGCGTGCGATCTCCCGATCAGCGGCAGCTGCGGTGGCCCGAGCTACTCCCTCCCCCCTTTCCGGGCCGGCTGAGAGTATTGGAGAAGCAAGTTTCCCAAGCCGAGGCAGGTGGCACCCCTCTTTTGCGGGCGGCTTCGAGTCTCTGCTTCGAGTCCGCGGATACAAGTCTCAGATAGGAGGGCTATCCAAGCCGGGGAAGCCCCCCCCCACGGGAGGCTTCCTGGTCCGGTGGGGAATCCCCCAGGCC